>NC_138066.1:33421623-34021623 GCF_964194185.1 Rhinolophus hipposideros | reverse complement strand
GAAGGGGCGTCATTTTTAAATTCTCCCAACGTCCCTGCCAAAGCCTTGGCTCCACCCCAGCTGCCTGCTGCCAAAGGCCAAGCCTCTTGGCCTCCTCCCAAGGTCAATGTGTTCATGTCCCTGCACACAGGCCAGGCCTATCAGAAGGGCCAGCCACAGTTCTGGCACAGGGGCATCTCATTCTGCAATACACTGCATAGCAGACACACACCCCCAACCTGCAGCAAGAGGCTGAGGCTGGCCTGGAGCTGACCTTTGTGTGCCATGGTGTGCCCAAAGCAGTCATAACAATAATAATAATTACTGTTATTCCTACAGATATTATTGTTACTGCCGGTCATGGCACACTAAGGATGCCAGGTGCTTTGGGAGCCACTGTGCATTTCCTTGTCACACCAAACCGTAGGTGGGTACTGTTGCAAGGTGGACTCCTATTAGCCCATTTTACAGAAGAGGGAACTGAGGCTCAGAGCTGTGAAGGGAGGTCCACCACAGGTGAGAGGTGGCCCTGGGCCCCACCCTGGCCACCCTGGCCCTCCCGGGGCTGGGCGGGGCCCTCACCTCGCCCTCGGCCCTGCTGTTCTCGCGGATCGCTCTGATCCAGCCCAGCATGTCATCCCGGTCCTCAGCCTGAAAGAGATATTCACAGAAGTCAGCGGTGGTCAGCCGGAACACGTGCCTCCTCTTGGTCTCGCTGTAGGAGATGTCCACCAGGCAGGAGCCGATGCAGACGGGCGCCGCCTCGTCCTCACCTGCGACGGCGGCCGCCGCCCCTGCCGCCGCTGGCCCGGGCTCCCGCCGCTCCTTGCTCAGCGAGAGGGAGCGCGCCCGCAGCGCAGCGTACACGCGCTTCCACTGGCGCAGGCCACTGCCCGCTTTCTGCAGGGAGACAGGGGGAGAGGGGAGAAATAGGAGGGAGAGCGTGTGAGAGGCCAGTCCTGTCCTCCCTGCCCCCAGAGCCTGGGGGGCACTCAAATCTTTTAGACAGTGGACAGTAGTGGGGACCCCACCCCACTGGCTACCAGGAGCACCCCTGTTCCACTCCTGCTGGAACCTGGGGCAGCCTCCTGCCCGTAGTCTCACAACTCTCTCAGCCTCTCACCTGCCTAGAAACCCCTACCCATCATTCTCAGTCCCCCCCCCCCCAGGGTCCACAACCTTCCCTTTAAAGATTAGCATCTTTAAATACTAGCATCAACACTCATCTGGTGTTGGCAGTGCCCCAGAGAACCAGGGGGGCTGGGAGGGGGCAGGCGGGACCCACCCAGCATGAGCCACCTCACATAAAATCCTTAGAAAGCCATTCCTCGTCCACATATGCTCCCCTTCACAACAAAACGGGCCGCTTTTTTGCCTCTCACTCAAAACTCTACGCAGCAAACCTTCTCAGGAAGCCATTCACAAGGTCACCCGGGCTGACAGTGTTGCCAAAGCCTGTGGACGCTTCCTGGCCCTTCTCAGCCCTTTTCTCAACCTCTCTGCAGCACCTGGCTGTGCCTTCCCTCTTCAAATCCTCTCTGGACCTCTGGGACCCCACGGGCCCTGGTTTTCCTCCTTCTTTCACTGGCTCTTTCTCAGCCTCCTCCACTGGTTTCCTTCCCTCCATATCTTCTACACCAGGGGTTCTCCACCTGGGTGAATCGCGCCTAGGGGACATTTGTCTGGAGACAGTTTTAGTTATCACACCTGGGGAAGTGCTATGGCATCTAGTAGATGGAGGCCAAGAATGCTGTGAAGCAGCCCCCAATGCCCAGGACAGTCCCCCACGCAGAATCATCTGGTCCCAAATGTTAATAGAGCTGAGGGTAGGGCTCTGCCCTAAAGGATGGCGAGCTCCACAACTTGTCCTGGGCTCCTTTCACCCGGCATGCCTCCCCCCCATGATGTCATCCATCTGCTGATGTAGCACTGGTCCAGCATCTCCCCCAAGCCCGTCCTGTACCTCCTGCTCCCTGTGCAGCGTCTCCACTTGCATGGCCCACAGGCACTGCTCGCTATGGGGCACTTGATTCTCACCATCAACCCTGTTCTCCAACGTCCGCCCCCATCTTTCCCAGATCAGTAAATCCACCCAGTTGCCCAGAAACCTGAAAGTTGACCTTGACTCCGCCCTTTTGCTCACCCTTGACATCCAACCCACCAATCAGGAAGTCCCAACTTTCCAAATATCACCTGTGTTCGTTCATCTTTCCTGCTACCACTTTGTCCACGCCATGGACACCTCTTGCCTGGACAACTGCACAGTCTCCACTCATGCCTCTTGCAATCTATTCTCCGCCCAGCAGCTGCAGCCATCGTTTTCATTAAAATGTAAAAGAGATCATGTCTCTCCCATCTAACACCTTCTCATGGGTTCCCACTGCCTCTGGAATTAAATCTAAGGGCTTTGTGATCTGGCCCCTTCCTCTGCCAATTTATCTTCTCTCCTTCCCTTTTCCTCACTATGTCAAGCCACGGGGGCCTTCTACAGTAAACAAGCCAAGCCTGTCCTTTCTTGGGGCCTTTGCACTTGCTGTTCCTTCTGCCCGGAGCCCCTTTTCTTACTTCTTTATGTGGCTGCCCATTTCTACCTGTCAGGTCTGAGCTCCACCAATATCGCCTCCTCAGCGAGGCCTTCTCTAACTATTTTTTCTCTACAGGCAGCTTCCCCTGTCCTCCCAACTTAAAGGCAATCACATCACCCTATTCATTTTCCCTGCATGCTTGCTGCAATCTCAGGCGATGCTGATTGTGGAATTCTCCAATATGTGGTAAGATCCGGAGGGCAGAAAGCTTGTCTGTCCTCTCAGATCCACATTCAAGAGCCTAGACCTCCAGAGGCCCACAGTAGGTGTTCATCAATATTTACTGAATAAATGGAAGAATCATCCTCGGAGCACCCTGAGGGCAGGGGCTCTATCTCAGACTCAGGGCTCCTTCCCTCTGGCTGGTGGCCCACCTACTACTCCACACCCAGTATGAGCCTCTGCCTTCAGAGCAAACCAGTGAAGAAACTGCATGGCTAGCAGGTGAACACAGCCATGGCTGGCTGTGAGCCATGCCCATCACAGTCCTGGGGACCTGGGCAGCATCGTCTGGAACAGGAGACAGCAGGGCCCTCCGGGAGAATTTTAATGTGGGCTGTGGGTGGTGGTCGGTGGGACCTTCCCCTGAGGTGGTGACAAGGGTGCCCCTTTGAGACTGAACCATCTAGGTGAACTTGGACAAGTCAAGCCCCCTCCCCTGGCATCCGTGTTCCCTGTTGGTAAAATGAAAGGTACACTAGTTGGTCTCCAAGGTTGCACCCAGCTCAAATGCTGGGTCTGTGGCTGCAGGGACGTGTCACACACACACACACACACACACACACACACACTGCCCTCCCCCACCTGACAATCAATGTCTCTGAAAGAGACTGGGGTGGAGGGGACACCCAGGAGAAGCTGGACTTGTGGGAGCAGACAACATCTGTCTGGCAACCAGGAGCCTGGGCAGACCAAGGGCCTGAAGCTGAGAACACCTCTTCTAACTCCCAGACCTTGGAACTGAGGAGGGGATGAGCGAAACTGGGTTCTGGCATGTATGGGAATGGAAGCCCCTATTGTCCAGAACTGGTCAGTGAGTAGGAAGGAGCCAGCTCCTCTCCCTGCCCAGGAGATACTGCAGCTGGGCTGCCAGGGGCCACCTAGAGCTAGGGGACAGGCTGTCTCCCGTTCTCACAGGCCTTCCAAGGGGCTCAAATGTTGGGCTGGAAGGGTCTGTCTACACCTGGCTCCCCCTCCTCAGCCACACAGCTGGCCCATGCTGCCGCTCCTAAGTCTCCCTCCTGGTCGACTGCCATCTTGCTGGCTCTCCTCCTTGGCCATCATCCCCTACTTCCTCTTAAGGCACAGTCTGTCTCTTGCCCTCTCCCTCTGTGCTCCCCCACCTTGGCTGCAGGTGACTATGACATCCTAATGGACAAATGCCCTCCCCGGCAGGCCTCCCTCCTGAGTGCCACATGCTTGGAGTCTGTGTCCCTAGGACACTGCCACCCTCAGACTCCACAAGGCC
Organism: Rhinolophus hipposideros; assembly: GCF_964194185.1. Classification (NCBI taxonomy): domain Eukaryota; kingdom Metazoa; phylum Chordata; class Mammalia; order Chiroptera; family Rhinolophidae; genus Rhinolophus; species Rhinolophus hipposideros. The sequence goes on along the minus strand of NC_138066.1, from coordinate 34,017,591 downwards.
CCAAAGAAACCTCTTGGCTTCCTCTCCCCAAACCTGCCCCTCTAGTGCCTATGGCTCTGGGCAGGGTCCCACCAACCACTACCCACAGCCCAAGCTGGAATCCCAGGAACCAGCGTCGCCTTCCCCATCCTCCCTCACCTCCCAGCCATCAGCAAGCCCAGGTCTTCCTTTCCCTTGAGTATCTCTAACTTGTCCCCTCCCCTCAGCCCCATGCCACAATCTTAGTCGGGGCCCCAACCCTCGCTCACCTGGACAAACAGCAGTGGTAATGTGTTGTTTCTTCCTGTCACTTGACTCCTGGACTCATACACATCATACACATCTTACCCCTTCCCCATTTAAATCCTGCCAAGGCTTGCCCGTTGAACAGGCCCCCAACGCCCCACTTTGGCTTCCACCTCTTGCCGTGGCTCTCGGCCATCTAGCCCCTCCTCTCTCCCTTTCTCCCAGATATCAAGGAGGCCATCTCCTGTCAGACCACTCCCCTCCCTGCCAGCTTTGTGGCGTCTCACACATCATTCGTATCTCACCTACTATACGCTGCTGCCTGGATGCCTCCATCATAACAGTTAAGCACTGGTAACTGTTACACAACCTGAGCTATTTCTGCTCATCAGGAACCCAGCAGGGCAGGACTGGCCTGGCTCCCTCACCACGAAATCCCCAGAACCTCAACTGAGAATCGGGGCAGGCCAGGCCCTTAGTCATTATCCACACATTGGATGGGGGCATGGATGAGTGCCAGTCCTGCCTGGATGACACGTCTCAGCTCTGGACCCTCAGCCCTTGCAGTAGAATAACACTGTCCCCATCTTACAGATAAGAAAAGTGGGGCTCAAAAGTTAAGGGAGTTGCCCAAAGCCTTATGCTTGATAAATGGCTTGGCAGGAATTCCAAGTCTATCTGACTTTAAAGTTTATGTTCTTTCCAGGTACACAACCCATAGAAGGCAGGGTAGAAAATTCAAATAGCAATAAGCAGGATAGCAACGCCCCCGCCCCGACCCCATGCCAGGCACTGGGTAAACCCTTTTGCTTAGATCGTCTTATTTAATCCTCAGCAACAGGCATATGAGCTACGGATTATTTTTAGCTCCATTTACAGATGAGGAAACTGAGATATAAGCAGGGGAGTCACCTGAGCTTCCCCAGCAATTCATGATGGTCAAGAGACAAGCCCAAGGCAGCCGGCCCGGTGGCTCAGGCAGTTAGAGCTCCATGCTCCTAACTCCGAAGGCTGGCAGTTCGATTCCCACATGGGCCAGTGGGCTCTCAACCACAAGGCTGCCAGTTTGATTCCTTGACTCCCGCAAGGGATGGTGGGCAGCGCCCCCTGCAACTAAGATTGAACATGGCACCTTGAGCTGAGCTGCCGCTGAGCTCCTGAATGGCTCAGTTGGTTGGAGTGAATCCTCTTAACCACAAGGTTGCCGGTTCGACTCCCACAAAGGATGGTGGGCAGCGCCCCCTGCAACTAACAACGGAAACTGGACCTGGAGCTGAGCTGTGCCTTCCACAACTAAGACTGAAAGGACAACAACTTGAAGCTGAACAGCACCCTCCACAACTAAGATTGAAAGGACAACAACTTGACTTGGAAAAAAGTCGTGGAAGTACACACTGTTCCCCATTAAAGTCCTGTTCCCCTTCCCCAATAAAAATCTTTAAAAAAAAAAAAAAAAAAGAGACAAGCCCAAGTTATGCCAACCGCTCTGCTCAGCTTTGCCTGGATTGCTTGGACGGACAGCAATGGGGCTGCCTCTCCTCCTTCCACCTCAGACATGGTGTTTGCCTGAAACCTGAAGTTCATATTCCATGGACCAGGGGCCTCACCTTCTCCCACCTCGGACGCTGATTGTTTCCCCCAACCCCTCCACCCCCAGGCCCAAGCCCCCTTCGTCTCTCACCTGGATCTCTGTGGTGGCTCTTAACTGGTCTTCTTGCCTCCACTTTGGCCCTCCTAATTCACTCCCCAGGAAGCCACATGAAAGAGGCCTGAGGGGCTTTCAGTTGGCCTTAGGATAAAGACTAAAACCTTTGCTGGCCTTGAAAAGACTGGCCTCAGTTCCCCAAAGAAAACTGCCCTGCCCTTGTTCACTCATTTTCCATGAGCCCCAGTGGCCAGTTTTGGGGTGATCTTCCCACTAAGGGTCACTGTGGGATGGTTTTGTCAGAATTCCAAGCACAACTTGATCAGATCCATCCCACAGCACAGACCACCTCTCTGGTTAACCTCTTTTTCATGGGTTCTTTAGGTCCCTCAGGAAGTTCTTCCTAGCATCTAGCCTCCACCCCTCATGCTACAGCCTCAACCAATTCTGGTTTTTTGGCTCCAGAGGCTGTGGGATGAGAAGCTGGAGAGTTCTGCTGGATTCAGCTTCAATCCACCTTCACCTCATTCCTCCAGCCAGCTTACCTTCCCCTTCTTGGTGAGGACCTGCTTATAATACAACCAGCCTTCCCTCCTGATATCGCTGAAGGTCGCATCTGAGAGGTCAGAGGTTGAGTGTCGCTTAGAAGGGACGTCAGCATCTTCGGAAGTTCCCCAGCTATCCAAGGACTACAGCAAGACAAGAGGATAGTTTAAGGTGGCTCTCAAAGTGCCAGTATCTCAGGAACCCCATGGACCACTCACAGACACACAGGCCTGATGTATGCCTGTGCTATGCTCTACTATGCTGTGTGGCCTCATGGGACTTGCTTGCCCTCTCTGAACCACTTATGGTGAGGTCATGGGACTATGTGCTGGGAAGCCAGAAAGGAAGGCTCTGACCTGCAGACCAGAGAAGCCAGTCTGGAGCCTCTCTTAATTTTATAGACTTGAAGGAATTAAGGAAACAGAGGAAGTGATTGTGTCAACAGAGAGTTAAATAAACAGGAAGTAGGAACATCAACAAAGACTGAGTTAATGGAGCAGGTAGTCATGTCCACAAAGAGTTAAACTGAGGAAGTGATAGTGTCAACAGGACTCTAGCCACAGAGGTGACATGTCAAGGGAGAGTTAAGTAAGCAGAGGAAGTTATAAGGAATAAGCCAGGTGACAATATCAACAAGGTGTTAAATGAACTAAAGATGTCTAGAGTTTGAAATCAAGATGGCTTTTTCCAATCTGTCCATAATCAAAGAGTTGAGACCATTTCAGAATTGACCCTATGTCTCCCAGGTCCTGAGGCTGGAAACTCTAGTTTCTTCATCATTCTCAATTCTGTGTGCCCCTACAGTCTGGTGTCCCTGTCCCCTGAAAATACCATGCAAACACTGACCCAGTGCCTCCCTGGTGCAGACCCTGTCTTAGGTACCCACAGAGATCAAGCAGGGAACAAACCAAATGAAATCCCTGTCCTCATGGAGTTTACATTTTACCTGGGGACAGGCAGGGAAGAGATGGCTGTATAAATTATAGGACATGAGAAGTGCACAGGAGAAAAACATAAAGTGGCAAAGAAAGGCATGAAATGTCAGGGGCGGTGGCTGAAATTTCAAGGAAGGCCTAAAAAAAAACCTGAAGCAAGTAAAAACGTGAGTCATGTGGCTGGGGTGGGAGGGCATTCTAGACAAAGGAATGACAAATCCGAAGGCCTTGGCTGGGTGGGTGCATAGTGTCTTGAAGTGATGACAGAGCCCACAGAGGAGGGTGGGTCACGTGGTTGACATGAGGGTGAGCGAGCGCAGGGAGAAAGGAGTGGACAGGAAACAGAAGCCCACAGAGGCCATAGGCCTGGACCCTACACCAAGGGTCCTCCCCAGCACACAGACACCCTGGCCCGCACACACATGCCACTCACCCCATCAGTGAAGAAGCTTCGAAGCATCCGCAAGCTGGGTACTCGGTTTGGCAGGCGCCTGGGGAGCAAGGACCGAGAGTGAGGGATGTAGCAAGCATAGCTAGGACACCCCCCACTCCCGCCCCAAGTCCCAAGGCTCAGAGGCCTTCCAGGGAGAGAGCTCCCTGCCCTGGTGTGTAGAGGACCCCAGGGCTGGGAGCCCTGACACAGCCCAGTCAAGGTGGCTGTGACGGTCCCTCCCCCGTCCTCACCGCAGAGCCCTGCCTTCTTCCCGGAAGGTGTTGAGCCCGTCATCGCAGGACTTGGAGCGTTCTGTGGTGATGGCCAGCAGGTAGGAGGAGCGGCGGCCGGCCTTGATGCTGCCTGCAAAACCACCCACATTGGGCCACAGGATCAGTGGGGTCCCAGGTCAGGGGCTTCCTTGGGGCCCCCCCACCTGGGCAGGGCAGGAGGTAACTCTCCCTTTGGGGCCCCAGGAGGAGCTGAAGCCAGTCAGAAGAGGCCAAACATCCGGTAGCAGGCCTGACAGAGACTGTGGGGACCAGGCAGCAAGGGGGAGGAGGGGGCTGGGAGTGTGGGGAGCACTCACTGCAGTCCTGGGAGTAATGGCGGCCGAGGGCAAAGGTGAAGGTTGGGGAGGAGGGGCTAGTGCCCAGGACAGGGGCTGAGTTCATGGCGCTGGAGACCACGGCAGAGGCGGGGACGTGCTTGGCTTGCAGGTCAATGCTGGGGCTGGTGGGCTCATCTGTTCCAGTGGAGGAAGTGGTGGGTAAAGGTGGCCGAAAGCTGAACCTGTCTGCCCCCACCCCCACCCTTCCTCCAGGCCCAGACCGCATCCCCAAGATCCCTCACGTCTTCCAGGGCCCTTCTGGCAACATGCCCACAGCCAAGGGTGTCTCACCAACCAGACTATGGTCATACAGGCTTGGTCGCTGCCTCCCCCATCACACTGAGGGCACCCCGGTGTGGGGTTGAGCCATCGTCCTTAGACCGGGCTCCTGAGGGCAGGGACTGTGTCTCCCCCACCAGACTGGGAGCTCCTTGAAGATAAAGACTATGTCTTGCATCAGCTGGGGCTCATTAAGAGTAGGGGCGATTTTCCCTTCAGTCTAGGAGTGTTTTGAAAATAAAGACTTTACGTCCCCTTCAGACAGGGAGGTTACTGAGGCTGTGTCTGCCCACTCAGACTGAAGGCTGGGGGAGGCCAGGGCTGGGTCTCCTCTCTCTCACTCCCGTGGCTACCCTACGGTGAGCTCACCACTCTCAGCTCCAGTTACCATCTCTCTGGCTCCCAGTTCCATGAACTTGCATCTTATCTTCCTCCCAAGCCCCTAGGCCCAACCCAGCCCATCCTGCTCCCTCACAGGTGCTTATATTCAGCAAACACTAAACATTTTCCTGCCCCACTCCCTCTCATTCCCAAATGGAGGTGAGGCAGCACCCTCCAGCTAGGCCCAAAACCTGGAAATCACCCAGCCTCTCCAATCTCTTACCTCTCTCTTGTCCAACATCTATTCTAGAAGCAGCAAGCCTTCAGCATTCCTTCTGCTCTCGGGCTAAAGTCCAAACTCCCCAGAATCTGACAAGGCCCCTCCAGACCCATTCTGATGACTTGGAAGGGTATCTTGCCTCTTTCACTTTAAAGTCTTTGCATATTCTAGTCTCTCTCCCTGAACATTCTGCCTCTAGCTAACTCCTTCTCGTCCTTTAAGACTTAGCCAAAATCTCCTTTCTCCAAGATTCTCTCCTTGGCCACCATGCCCCAGTCTAGACTATGTGGCCCTTCTCTATCTCCTAGAACTCCCTCTATTCCCATCACACACCCATCCCATTGGATTGCTCTTGCTGATAGTCTGTCCCCGTTGGACCATGTACTTCAGGAGGGCCTAGCACAGTGCGTAACACAAATATTTGCTGGATGGATGGAAGGATGGATGGATGAATGGATGGATGGATGGGAAGAACAAAGAGTGACAGGAACAAAGGAAGGATAGAAGAAAGGATGAAAGAAAGGGTGAAAGAAAAGACTGATAAAAGGGAGGAAGGAAAAATGAAGGATGGATGGATGAATGGATGGACGGATGGATGGACAGAGAAACAAGTTGATCCCGTCAGCACTCAACCCAGAGTTTTGCCCCTGGTGACAGGTGGGTGGGGTACAACGAGGCACAGACAACCAAGTCTCCTAAGACTGCCCCTTGCGTATCACTCACCAATGAAGGGGATGGAAGCCAGAGAGTCTTCAGTAGTGGCCAAAGGGACCACCTTCCTTCCCAGGCGTTCCCTTCGCCCACTGGTTTCTGGCTCTGGGTACTCGTCACCAAACCCAAGGTTCATCTGTCTTACAGGGGGCAGCTGGACCTTGCGGCCCGTTGGAGGCTTCTGCCTTAGGACCACCTCATCACGACGATCCTCGGTGCGAGGCTCCAGTGCCCGGGTGCTGGGTTCTGGCCGGAAAACTCTGGGTGGTTCAGAGGCCTCCGGTAGGAATGGTGTAGAAGACTGGGCCAAGTTGAAGGTGGGCAGCCCCCCAAAGGGTGAGTCCCGGAAGGAGAGTGCATGCAGGAGTCCAGTCCGGCGCTGGAATGATGGGCTATAGCTCCGGTACCCAATGTACCCGATGTCATCCAGTCCTTGCAGACCAGGCGGGGGTGGGGCCTGGGGCCCGGGCAGGTCTCTGGATGGGCAGCCAGGATTGTGGGCAGATGGACGCTGGGAAGCCCAGCCACAGCGCTCAAAGCGGGGTGACACCAGTGCCCCTGGCTCCAGTGCCTCAGCTGAGCGGGTGGCCCGGCTCAGGTAGTCGTCTGAGCGAGCTCGGTGCCAGCCCTCCTGGCCTAGCTGGCTCAAGGCACCCTGGGAGGTGGAGCAGGGCCACGGGCGATGGGCAGTCACGTCCTCCAACCGGTCTTGGGAGGCACTGCGGGCCCGAGGGGGCATGGCGGGGCACCGTCTCTCCCCCGCCCTGCGGGGTACCTGGTTTGACAGCCAGTGTGACAAGGCCTGCTGGCACTCCAGTCTGCTAGGGGGCACCCGGCTGCCAGGCTCTGGGAAGGCACGGGGTGTCCGGGGCTCCAAGGGGAGATGGGGGAAGGCACCAGGGCTGGGGCGGGGCTGGCTCATCCCCAAGGAAGGGTTGTCTGGATGGGCGCGGGCAGTGGATGGGACTCGGGGCCCTGGGTCACTCCAGGCAGCAGGACTCCGAGGGTCACTGGGCAGTGCTGAGAGGGGCTCAGGCACCATAGAGGCCCAGGTGGAGACCCGGGCCGGCGGGGCATAGGTCTTGCGAGGGTAGCAGATTGCGGGAGGCTCTGGGATGCTCCGGGCCTCTCCAGAATACGGCTCGTTCCCCTTCAGGTAGGCGTCCTGGGAGTAGGCCTGGCCGGAGACAGAGGGAATTGAGTGGGGTTGGACAGGTCCCCCGGGTCAGGCTATAGCAGCCCTGGGAGTTTAGGACACCAGAAAGGGACTAAAAAGAGAAGACCGAGCAGGGGGAGTCCTGAGTGGGTGGGGGAGGAGGGCAAGCTCCTAAGGTGGGGGAGGAGGGCAAAGAAATAAGAGGCCTTTGAGAGTCTCTCTCTCTCTCTGTCTCTCTCTCTCTCTGTCTCTGTCTGTCTGTCTCTCTCTCTCTCTCTCTCTCTCACACACACACACACTCACACACACACACACACACACACAGGAGAAAGAGCCAGGATTTCTCTAAGACTTATGACAAGGACTGCCTTTAGCCACAAACATTCCAACATCTGTTTTCTGGGGTCCTCCCCACATGCTGGCGTCAGCAGCCACCCCGCTTCCTTACGTCCATCAGTGCCCACAGCCCTTCGGGCAGAGCTGGGAAACCCCACCAGAGACCAGTCAAGGTGGCAGATGACAGAGAAGGAAGCCGGCTAAGGGGTGTGTCCTGGATTGGGGGTGCAGGTGGGGCCTGGAAAGCCCAGCCATCCCACCAGCCGCTGGATGGAGAGCTGGGGGCCTGGCTCCTGGGCCACTGGGCTTAGGAGGAATAGACTAGCCCATCTTCTGCTCCCTCTGGGACAGGCTTGGGGGAGGGGCCAGACTAGCTGAGGGGACTTGGGCCATCTTCAGCCACCAGAGGCCTGGAATTTGGCGCTGGGAGCTGAGTCTGACGCTGCATTGCTGAGGACTGACAGGGCCAGCACCCAGGCAGGCCAAAAAAGGAGGCAGCCCCCAGGAACAGCGGCCTTGTGGCCCTGCCCTAGCCTGGCCCTTGATGGGCTGCCCAGGATAGGGGGTGCCTACCTCAGGGGGCAGTATCAAAGGGTGGGAGGGTGAAACCAAACACACACACACACACACACACACACACATGCTCACACGACACCACAGGAGATACAGGAAAATACACACCCAGAGACACACTCACACAAACATAGTAAAACACAATGAAATATACACACACAAATAACTATACCTCCAGTCCCAGGAACACATATCCTGTGACGAGGAAGAGCTAAACCACACCCCTGCACACTCGGCCCCCATCGGACTGATATGCCCGGGCCAGGGACACTCCACATACCTCTCCCTCCTGCCATCCTGCCGGCTCCGCGGGCTTTCCGCATCACAGCAGCTCTCCTCCCACCCCCGCTAAAACCCCCCCACCACTGCATCCGCCCGGCCTCCGTCCCCCCTGCCAGTCCACCCTCCCTGCGGCTGCCCTCGGCCCCCACCAGCTCTCTCGGCCAGCGGGAGGAGGAGGGAGGAAAGGATGGGTGTGGAGGGGCCTCGCTGCGTCGGCGGTGGCGTCAGCAGCTGCCGCGGCCCCATTGGCCTCCAGCCTTGGCTCCCAACCACAGGAATGCCTGGGCCCCACCCTCTGGCCTGTTGGGGATGGGGCGGGGGCAGCGGAGGCCCCCAGATGCTGACATCTGGAGCGGCCAACCCGAGCCTGGGTAGCAGAGCTCCAGGCTGCTGCCCTCTCCACCCCATGCCCCCTCCAGCTGAAGCAGGGGCAGGGGGACAGGCCCTAGGTCCTGCCCTGTCACCTCCTCCCATAGCCTGCCTCCCCTCAGCCTGGGGGGTGGGAGGTGTATGGGCAGGGCCTGTGAGCCCTGAAGGGAGCCATCCACCTCTCTGGACCCCCATCCTTGCCTCCCCCTCCCCAGGAAAAGCAAGGAGACAATTGAGGTCAGGGGGTGGAGGTTCCCAGAGGGGCATGGCGCCAAGCAGGGCACTATGATTACAGTGATTATGAGAACACATGCAGGGCAAAAGCTAGCACAGCGGCTCTCAGGGCCTCCTGGGCTTGGCCTTTAGCCCTCTCCTGGGGGGCAGTGCCACTGGGGGCAAGCAAGCTGGCATCTGGCTGGAACCCATGAGACCAGGGAACTCACTGGGCAGAGAGGACTGCCCTGGGCTCTGGGTCAGGGCTGGGAGGTGGGCCCAGAGAGAGAGCATGTGCGTTTGCGCATGCGTGTGTGGGGTAAACAGGTACACATGTGAGGGCAGGGTACGTGGCACGCAATGTCCGTGTATCTGCTGTGTGCTGAGTACTAGGTGTGCTGAAGTACCTGTGGGGGGAGGGGCACGTGGCGTGTGCATCAGGGTTGTGCGAGCTTTGGTCACCGTGACACGGGTGCTTATGCCCGTGTTGGGCTGGCGCATGCTGTGATGCTTGCGGGCAGACATGTGACAACACCGAGCGTTTGTGACGTCAGTGAGTGTTCACGTGGTGACGGTGAGAAGTCCGAGTGTGTGTGTGGTGACACACTGTATGTGTCGTGTTGTGGGGAACGGAGATGCTGAGGACCGTGGTATGCTGTGATGTTTGAAGGAATTTGTGTGGCAGTGGGTGCCGGTGTGCAGCACCAAGGGTGTGTGTGTGTGTGTGTGTGTGTGTGTGTGTGATCTGTGGGGTGTACTATGTGCGCATCACGCACTGCAGTGTATAGTGTGCTAGATGAAGGTGTGCTGCAGGGTTATGTTGTATGGCTGGGTGTCTGGCGTGTTTGGCTTATGTGTCGAGTGGTGCGAGGTGTGTTGTGAATGCGGGCACACGACAGTGCGGTGAGGTGGGGTAGGCTGTGTGTGTGTGAACACAGCAGCTACAGGAGACACTCACTCTGGGCCAGGCAGGGAGGGGGTGCAGGGAACAGGCGTCTCACGGGAATCAACAAGAATGTGCCAGTCTGGCAGGGCCCGCTGGGCCACCCTCTTTCCAGATACCCTGGCAGGAATCCTGCCTGCCAAGGCCAGCACCTCCCCCTCCCCCAACACAGAGCAGTCCTGAATGAAGCAACAACCAGCCCCAGCCCAGGGATGGGCCTGGCATCCATGATTGGGCAATTCTGAGCTGGTGTTGCCCCCTCCACTCTCTTCTCTGCCTCCCGGAAGGGCTGATGCAGGAGGGACACCCAAGGAGAAAGGCTGTACCTGGCCCCCAGATCCCAAGGGTCCTCTACTTCAGACAGCAGGGCAGGACTCACCAGCTGGAGGATGTCCTCGTCCTTGGGCATGATGGAGAGCTCCAGAGTGTCATCGCTATAGAGACAGGGCAGAGGGTCAGGCCCAGCTGAGGCAACAGGGTCTGGGAGAACAGGGATCCTTGTCGCCAGGGTACCCCCAGGGCCAAGTGGGTGGGGTGTATAGGGACTCTGAGCGGGCAGGAGCTATTATGGGAGAAGAAAAGCAGGGTGCGCTCACCTGTTCTGGATCAAAGCTATGACCTGGGAGTAGGTCTTCCCAATGACGCTCTCCCCATTCACCTTCACCAGCCGGTCTCCTGGAGACAAGGGGCAGGGCCACATGTGAGCAGGCCAAGGGGTGTCAGTAGCCCCACCTGAGAACCCTTGTATCCAGTATGGATGACAGTGGGGAGGCAGGAGCCTCCCAAACACCTGGATCCAAGAATCCCAGAGGGTAAGGAGAAGAGCCCCAGAGGGACGCAATGAGCCTGGTAACTGGGACAGCTCACCTGTGCGCAGCCCTGCCCTATGGGCAGGGCCCTCATCCTTCACATTCTTGACAAAGATGGTATCCATGGGCTCCAGGCGGTGCCGAGGGGAGGGTCCTGCTGAGCATCAGCCAGGTTAGCTGGGGGGGGCTGCTGAAGGTCACACCCATGCACAGCTACACACACAGAGGACACACACTCAGAGAATGCTCACACTCACACAGACACAAACACAGACCCACACGTCCACAGGGCACAGAGACAGACAGGAGAACACGCTCCTGGGAGAATGAAAAGCTAAGTGGACGAAAACCTACCCGGACACAGAGTTGTTCCTATGCCTCCTGCATCCCAGCATGTGCTAGAAAGTAGACTAAAAAGGACGGAGAGACACGGCTCTTTCTTCCCCTTCCTAGCTCCCTGTCTAGTGGGACGGACACACACACACAGTCACAAGACAAAGGAAAGGGTGCCATAAAAGAGTCTATATCAATCCCTAAAGATACATCGCAGGGAGAAACATCCCCAAACGCAGAGAATGTCTATACCTGCCGACCTGGGGGAACTGAAGAAAGGCCCTGAAGCTCAGACACCCAACACCCACACCTCCAAAACCACATTGTATATCCCCCAGCAGTACTCCTCTGCTCCTGTCTCCACCGAAGAATGGGCCTGTTCTAGGTCAGCCGGCTCCTCCTTCACCACTGGCCTCTGCAATGGGGCCTCAGGAAGACAGTGTCTCCATGGCTTCCCAGTGGCAGCGAAGGAAGGCTGCCTGTTCAAATTCTGCCTTGTTTTCAATGCAGGGAGCCTGGGAGCCGGGGCGGGGTGGGGGGAAGGCCCTTTGGGATGGCCAGGAAAGTTAGACTCACATCTGAAAAGATAAAGACCTCAGGTCCCCCTACCCCTTATGACCAACACAACCCTAGTGTCTCTGTCCCCAAGGATACTCCGTGATCAGCTGCACCCCACCAACACCCCCAGGCCCTGTAGCCCCTGCGTGCGCCTCAGTCTCGGCTGGGAGTAACTCCAGGGCAGGGGCCAGGTCTTAGAAATCCATCTGCTCCCCAGAATGCCACCCCTAGTGTGGAATGGACAGGACCAGAGGGAGACAAACATGAGAAGAGAAACGGAAGGTAGAGGGAGTGAGCAGATGTCCAGAGTGGCCACACAGAGAAGAGCAAAGACGGGGACAACGGTCAAGGGTGGGGGTACAGCAAAATCCAGGCTGACTTAGGGGAGAGGGAGAGAAACAGAAGCTGGAAAATGAGTCCCAGCTCAGCCCCAGCTCCAGGGGCCCACCCCCCACCACTCCTTACCTCCTGCTCTTCCTCCATTCTCTTCATCCTGCAAGGGACAGAGATGGGTGTGGACCCTCAGTCCAGCCCTCAGCAGCACAGGGGGAGGCCCAGCCCCACTTGGGCGGGCCCCTTCACGCTCCGCCACCCAACAGCCTCCCCTCTTATCTTCCTTCAACTAGCTGAGCACCCAGAGGGGGCAGGAGGGGTGTCTATGGGGACATCAAGTCCCAGGCATGGTTCCCCAATGACATGAGCTCTCTCTCATGCCTGCTGATCCCACCACATCAGCATCTCAGCCATCTGAAAGCCCCCAATGGCGGACCCACGACCCTTTCCCTTGGGGAGCTCGAACCAAACACAGTAACAGAGAGAGGACCCAGACGGACATAGATAAGCAGGCATGACAAGTGCAAACAGTAGCTATCGGTTAGTAGAGAATGGGAGGGGAAGGCCTGATTAGCCTCCCTCTGGGGGAGGGGATATTAGGCCTGGGAGAAGGCGTTCTGGGGTGCGTTTGGTGTTGGAAATAAGCAAGCGTATGTAGGACTGGCTCGGCTGAGCTGAAGGAGAAAGAAAATCAACACCAGCAAGCCACAGAAGTCAGATTAAAGCATTCAAGTTTGAAAGGGGAGAAAGAGGGAGCCAGTGAAGGTTTATGAGTGGGAGAGAGTGGATGTGAAAATAGCAGTTAGGGAAGAGGATTCTGGCACCTAGATGCAGGGCGAAGAAATCATGTCAATGAGACCCATTAGGGAGACCCCTGGGATCATCCTTGTGAGTGAGGGGAAGGGTAGTGGATTGAAGAGCAAATAGAAATGAGAGAAAGGAGAGAGACACGACTCTCCTTGTGTCTCTCCAGGATGTGGCACTGGAGAGCAGGATGGGACCTTTGTGTCATCTTGTCTAGCGTACTCCACAGAGCATGCATTTTATAGATGATAGGGTGTGACTTGTCCAGGGCCACTCACAGACTCAGTAGCAGTGCCATGGCTTGATTCCAGGACTCTCTGGCATGCCAGCCAGAACAGGAAGGTCAGTGCGCACTGCTGGATAATCGCCCCCCCCCCCGCCCTCCCATGTGGGGTATATGGCCGCTGATATGAGCTGACAGCAGAGCGAGCGGGTGGCAGAGGCACAGATACCTTCAGACGGCTGAGCTCCCTGCAGGCTCTCAGTCCTGGGCAGGTTCTGGAAAGGGGATGAAGCCTGTCCCTGATCTTCCCTGCCCTGGGGTCTTCCAATGCCCCCGTGTGAGCCAGGTCCACTACCCAGCCTAGACCACTCAGGCTGCTTTTGCCCCAGTTACCCCTCAGCAGGGACCCTTGAGAGAAGTTTGCAGGGGCCAGGAAGGAGGGGCATTCTGGGGAAGGTTGGAAGGAAAGAGGAGATTCCAGCAAATTAGGGGGCTCGTGTCCTTGGGCGACAAGGGTGGGGCAGCGCCCCTCCCATACACCGTCAGCCCCATTTATACCCAGAAGCACAGCCGCCGCCAGTGAGCATAGTTTATGCAGGCCCCCCAATTCAGACATGGCGAGGAGAGTTGCACAGCCTGGACACGATGTGTATTTACAGACACCAATATGCACCCATCTAGATACACACACATAGATGTACATGACCAGCATACACGTGCGTGCACATGTGCCCACAAAGAGCCATGCAAGCAAACAGATACAGGCAGTAAAATCCAGTGCCACAGTTCTCTGGCAAGTGGAACCAGGCTCCTCAAGGGAGAGTCCCCAAACAGTTGTGCAGGCTGGTCCTAGCCCTGGGGGAACGGGGGAATGGGGTTCATTGACTCCAAAATAAATCCGTCTCCTCTCCTGCTGGGAGAGAGAGGAGAATGGGAGCAGGGCCCTCCTAGGGAGTTGTGGCTCCTGCCTAGGGCTCCTCATGTCTTCCTGCACCCGAGTTTCACTGCCAGGACCCCTCCCCACACTGTGGGTTGGGCTAAGCAGCCTGGTTCCTGGACTCAGAGAACCTGACATTCATGAGGGCTGGAAGGATCCTTAGGGTCAAGTAGAGAAATGCCCTCTGGACAAATGGAGCCCAGAGATCCATAGTGAGTTAGGAGTTGTACCAGGGGCAGAAGCCAGGTCTCCATCCCAGCCCAGGGCTCTTTCCAGCACACAGAGCTGAGGCCAGCAAGGGCGTGGGGGCACTTCCGGAGGGGTCCCAGAGGAGTGTTAGGATGGACTCACAGAGCTCAGGCTGGGAGGGAGCAACAAACCCAGTTGAGAAGCAGCCAGTGGATAAGGGATCTCATGACACCATATCTCCGAAAAGGTTGTTCACCATCCAGAGACCAAGAGCTGGGGTGTAGGTGAACAGTCTGGCTGCCCCATCTCTAGGTTCCCTGTGCTGAACCAGCCACACTGCCCCTTCTCCTGAGAAGACGCAAATGACCTAGCCAAGGCTGAACCCTCCGCTCTGTGACCATCCTCCCCAGGCCACAGAAGGACTTTGGAGGGAGGACACAGTGCAAAGCAATCTCCCCTCCCCCACCAAGGCTTCCTCAGGATGGGCCAGGGCAGTGGGCAAGCTGGGCATACCTTCAGGCTGCAGTGCACAGCGGACTCGGGCGGGTACACAATGAAGTGACGCAAGGTGAAGCCAAAGCCATCCTGGAGACTTTTGTGCAGCAGCAGTGTCCTCGGCCCGTGCCAGGGGACAGGGCGCCCAGGAGAGCACCCATCTCTCGGGCCCAGTGGCAGCTGTGGGAGCACAGGGAGACAGGGCTGAGTGGCCGTGTCGCCCACACTCCGAAAGTCTGCACACTGCCTCCTGCAACCCAGAGTACCTGAGAGGGGCTGGAGGAGGTCCACTGGGCCCTGGGGTCCCAGGCACCCTCCTCTGCCCCTGACCTCCTCCTCAGCCCTTGAATCCTCTCTCATCCTCATCAGCCCAACAGCTTCTTTCCTCTTTATTCCCGCTCAATCCCCTCGTGATGGCTCTGCCTACAGGGAAATAATTCACTGCAGCGAGCCAGGTGTTGGTTCAGTTCAGTTCAATAAACATTCATTGAGCTCCTACTATATGCCAGGCACTGGACACACAGCTGTCCTCCCTGGGGATGCCTGCTGCTGTCTGAGCTCTTTCCTGCCACTGCAAAATCTCACACACACACACATATGCTGACACGGACACATCCACGGGCACTCATACACACAGAACACACTACAACACCCAGACAAGCACACTCACGTGCAGAGTACACACAGACACACAGATGAGTACACACACACACACTCTACATAGACACACAGACGTGTACACACACAGTCGCACATAATCAGTCTCATACACAGCACATGCTAGACATACAGACACACACATGCACAGACAGACTGGCCCAGACACGCATCCTTCAGGAACAGCAGCAGGAACAGGTGGGGTACCAGGAGCCATGACGGAGTGGACTGGACATCAGACAACTAACGGGACTTCCTGAGACTTGGGAGCCCAGCCCAGAGGCCTGGCTGGTTCACCGGAACTGAGTCGGGAAGGGGGTGTGGGGAGGGGCAGCCGGGGGGTTGGGGGGACCCTCTTCACTGCCCTCTGGCTGACCCGCTGGAATACTTGGGATTCCCCAGGATGACATGGCAGAAGGTGTCTGAAGACAAAGTTTTGGGGATACACAGGTATGCAAAAGGGAGAGAAAATGGACAGTGCCTGAGGAAGAGCTCTCTTCAGGTACCTTGCTTGTATACAGATGGGGAAAGTGGTAACAGGAGGGTGTCAGAGAGACATGTGCACAGGGAGACAGAGAGAAAATTGGAGAAGATGGAAGCCAAGGGCAGGCTACCCAGTGAAAAGCCAGGAGGCCTCCCTCAGGGAGGCTCTCCAACCTACGCCCCCACCTTGGGCAGCCTAACCTACCCCCTCAGAGGGCAAGAAGCTCCTCCACCCCCACCCTCAAGAGTCCCCAAACCCCTCATTCCTTGGCACCAGAAAGGTGGGGCTGGGGACCAAGAAAAGAAGCCCACCAGTTCTGGGGTGAGGAGCTCCCACTTCACTACTAAGTTCGCCTTTCTTCCCTATTTAATAGCTGGAGAAAGCTCAAATTTGCCACTCAAATGTAGTGCTACTAAGAAGTTCCTTCACGTATCCATCCACTCTCCTGTTCACACATCTGGTGGCAGGGAGGTGGCCCTGTGCCCAGTGCTATGCTAAGGATTTCTGCATCAGGTGGGAAGATTAAAGAAAAATATGACAGGCAAAAGGTTTGGTTCATACAGCCCCAGGGGACACAGCCAGGTGGGAGATACAAGGAGGCTGAGCAAAGCTCCAGGCCAGGTGACCTTTCTAACATATACACGTGGAAAACTACCTGGATGAGGTTGTGAGCTCTCTTGTCCTTGCAAGGGTCAAGCAAAAGCTGGACGACCCCCAGTCTAAAAGGTCTCAGCTGGGATTCCTGCACTGGGCTGGAGGTCCAGTGATGGCCCCTCAGCTCCTTCCACCTATGGTGATAGCCTGGACTCTCCCACTTAGACCCACAATACTGGGGGTGTCTGAGGAGCCCAGAGGAGAAAAGACTCTGGGAATTCTGCTGAGGTCTGAAATCCCCTGGATTTCCTATCTCTGTTGACTTGGCAAGGAACTTGCCAAGGAGAGAAGAGGGCCTCAGGGAACCCTCCACTGCCCCCTCCTTCAGAAGCCCCTGCTCCTCTCCAGTGTGGGTGGCCTCCCCAGCGCGTCCTCCACCCAGGCTCAGAGCTGAGGCTGTTTGCAGGGCCCATTGTTTTGCTGGTGTCCTGGATTAAGGTTTAAGCCACCAGCTGCCCCAGTGACGAGAAGTAGCTGAGACAGGTCCCCGCACGCCCCCCACACCTCCCCCAGCATACATCCTGCCTGGAGCTGCCAGGTGCCTGGGGGCAACGTTCCCTGGGGGGGCCTGCCCATAATCCAGGGCAATGGGAATGTCTTCTCTCAAGTCTCCTCCTCACTCAGGCACCACTGGTGCCCCCACCCTTATCTCAGCCTCTCCCTTTCCTCTTTCCCTTCCCTCCAGTCTCCCTTCCCCCATCCCTTCCACCCAAATGCCTGAGAATATCGGTGTGGTAATCCCTCTGCCACAGCTACCACACTCCTATCTGAAGAGGAGACACTGTAGCCACCATAAACAGCCAGATCTGGCAGCTCCCCTGTGGGAAGTTCTTCCTGAGGTTTAACCTCGATCTTTCATGCTATTATACATGCATGTTTCCTCTCCTCTTCTCTGACCTGGGACAACACTGGGTCTTGCTCTCATCTTGAGGGGGAGGAAGGTGCTAAATATAGAAACAGAGAAGGAGCCAGCAATGAAAACTAGAAAGCTGATTAGATTGGGAAGGGGTACAGCTCACATGCACCCCCAATTCTGCTGTCTGAGGTAGGCACAGAGACAGAGAATGGAGAAGGAGAGGCTCAGGAGACACAGAGACATCACTGATTAATGTTCTCCTGCCCTGGATCTATTTCCAAATGCTCCCACCCTCACTTCAGGAAAGAGACATCCAGAAATACCAACTGATTCTGGGAGAAGGGCAGACGGTCCCAGGGCCACAAATTAGACAGAACTAGACATGTGGTGGGGTTGGCAACACGAGGAACTGGAACCCAGGAGTCCTGCTCCTACCCCCCATCCCCCAGGAGCATAAAGAGGTCGTTGCAGGGAGCACAGCTGGGCATGGCGCCCACTATGACTCATGCCCTACCCGCCTGGTCGATCCTGGACTTCAGAAACACTGCTCCACCCCGCCCCCCACTCCTGCCCTCAGTCCTTATCCTGAGATCACTCCCTCTCTGCTGGGGCCCATTCTGCCGCCTCAACCTCCTTTGCCCACTAGAAAACCTTTGTGTGCCCCTGTGCCCAGGTCCCCTACCAGGGGGAGGACAGGGTGGTGCCCACCGCTCTACTTAGTGGCACCCCTGCCAGCCTCTGGCTCAGGGTTCCCGCCAGCCCAAACCCCTCTAAGATCCTAGATGCCCCAGTATCTCTTCAAACAACGCTGGTCCCTTCCATCCTTCCCCTGCCTGTAAACCAGGAGGCTCGAGCCCACTGGAGACCACCACTCAGACTGGGGTTTGTCACCCAGCACCCCTGGAAAAGCTCTCAGCCACAATCTCGCCACCGTCACCAGCATTTCCCCAGTTCCTCACTCACTCCCCATTCCTGGGCATTGGTTCTGGAATGCAGGGCACACACAGCTGAAAGATCGCAGGGAGTTGGTGGCCCAGTTCCACACACACACCTTCCCACGAGGGCTGCCCGGGCCCCTGCCCCTGCCCCGGGTCCCCACCCCCTCCGTGCTCACCCTGACCCGGCGCGACCCACTCGCGCGGCAGTCGCTGTAGTCGAGGTAGGGCAGCCAGAGGCAGCGCGGCTCTGGGGCGCTGCAGTCCACGCCGACGGCACGCTCCCAGCGCCAGTCCCGGGCCCCCGCGCGCTCCACGCGCCACACAGTGCTGCCCACGAGCGCCGCGGCCGGTAGTGGCCCCCGGGCCCGGCCGCCGCCCCGGGCCCATTCCACCGCGGGCCTGGCTTCCGGAGTGGGGCGCACCGTACGGGAGCCCACGGCCTCTCCTCGGCGCCCCGCGGGCGGCGTCCTCGTGCCCTCGGGCGGCAGGCGGGCCCCGGGGGTCCCCGCCTGCCCCGCGGAGCCACGGGCCCGGGGCCCAGAGGCCGCGAGGGGACAGACAGCCCGCGCAGACGGCGGCAGGACGGCTAGAGCGGCTCCGCGCCTCCCGCGCCTCCCCGCTGAGGGCGCCGAGCCGGGACAGGCCAGCGAGTCGCGCAGGGCAGACACCTCCCCCTCCGGGGCGGCCCCAAAGCGCGGCCGCCCCGTCCCACACACATACACACCCACACACACAGCGCCTCCGCAGTCACACACTGCGCACCCTGTACAGGTACACAGGTACACACCCCCCCTCATCCTCCCACTCACACAAAAACTCACACTGGCCCCCGCAGGTACTCCTTCCAGTGCACAGGGCGCCTACCTTCCTGTGCGCAGAAAAACACACATTCACACGTGTTCTCACATAGATGCTCACACAAACACACCCTACCTCCCCAGTACACACATCCATACACTCCACACCCTTCCAGACACACACGTTCACTCACTCTCCCTCTGTCCACATACCCCACAGAAACACACACATCAACACACTATTCCCCTCACACACACACTGTGTGTGGCCATCCTTCTGTATGCACACACACTTGGGACACCATGCATATATGGAACACACACCCCACAGAGCAAGCATTCCCACTGTGTACTTAAAAGCATGCTAGACCCCCCACATACCCACCCATACCCCACAGAGATACCCACAAACCACACACACACTGCTCAGCACAGAGTGTAGCGCTCACACTCATAACACCCACCAGATATTCACTAAGGCTGCAGGTGGGGCCTGACTGACCCTTTTCCCCAGGCCCCCCGCCCATTCACTCTGTCCATTGGGGCCACCACCAAGCTGACAATGGGCTCCAAGCTGCCTCCCCACCCTGGCCTCGTGCTCATTTGAGTCAGACAGGAAGCCCATGTTGATGGCAGACCCTGACCTCCTCCCCTTCCTGACTCTCTCCATTCCTAGGCCCCTTGGGGGCCAGGGGGAGCTGACAGAGGCCTTAACGAGTAGGTGTTTAATAGCCACCATCACTTCTATCCCACTTGACTGTTCAGCTGTTCAGTGTGCTTCCCACCATACCCCCTACACCGCCCCCCCCACCCCTCCACCCCCCGACTGTGACCTGGAGCCACTGCTATGGCTCAATTTTCACAGAAGCAAACTGAGGCCCAAGAGCGCCCAGCTTATTATGGCAGCACTGGGACTCCAAGCCCAGAGCCCCTCACTCCAACTCTGAATCTTACTCCCAAATTCTAGCCAGCAGCCAGGGAAGGGAGGCTGGGGGCCTGGGTAGGTGGAGGCAGTCCAGCTCAACCCTGCTGCCAAATCCAGAAGTCTGAGGAGGAAGAGTTCTAGTTCTGGGTCCTTGGGAGCAACTACCAGAAGTGAGATAGGAGCAGAAAAGTTGGCTCCCTCATTCCGTCACCTGTTCCACCTGTTCCTTGTTCCCAACAAGGACAGCCCTGGAAGGTAGGGGAGGTAGGGGAGCAACGTGGAGGGGCACAGGGAGGAGAGAGGAGGGAGTCTGGGGGCAGAGGGAGGAGAACTAGAGGACCATAGGGGTGGGTAGGAGAGAGGGAGGGAGAAGGAAGGGAGGAGGAAGGGTGAGGCGTGTGGGGGGCCAGGGAGTGTTTTTGTTCTCCTGTTTCCTGTTTGCGGCTTTCTGGGCCCCCTGTGCTGGACTGGACCCCCACCCCCTCCCTGGCGGAAGCCAGACGGGAAGAGCAAGGCTGCCACCAGCGCTGAGTCAGGAGGGCTTAAGGGCAGAGCAGGGAAAGGACCGCAGTCAGGGGAGCAGAACGCATGACATCTCCATCAGCAAGCACCCTCTGCTGCTCCTCAATCACTAGAAAACCAAGGATCTGAGTCAGGCCCCCTCCTGCCCTTGCTGCCCTAAGCCTCTCTGTCATGCCCCCCAATGGCCAGGTGCTCATAGACCAGCTAGAAGCACCACCAAGATGTCCTCAGCCATGTTAGACTTTTAGGCCCCAAGCAGAGAAAAAGGGCCACGAGGATGTCCTCGCCCAGAGTCTGGCCTGGCCTCTCAGCAAGCAGCCAGTCCTTCCAGCTACCTAACTTCCTTTCCTCTTGCTTCAATTCAGTCCCTGGTTCTGAGGAAATGGAGTGACTCTCCCACCTCATGCCCCATCTCTTGGCCAACACGGGATTCTGTGTCCAACGGTGCAGAGACCTGGGAAACGATGAGCCATAGATGATGTCCATTTCCTGCCCTCTAACCTGAAAGGAGCAGGCAGCAAGACTCCACAAAGGAGGTTAACAGCCTGGTCCAACACAAACCTGCACCTTCCCCACCCTACCCCAGCTGCCTCTACAGGGATGTCAGGAGGGGGGTGTACATAGTAGGGCCTCCAAGGTTGAACATAGTTTGAATAAATGATCCTCCAGGCCTGGGGAGCCTCTCAGCCACCTCCCCCATTTCCTCTGGGAAAGGAATGTGGGGTGGGCCCCAGAGGGTGTTGGGGGAGGGGTGAAGGGCTGGGAAATACCAGGCGTAGCTGAGATTCTATTCCAAGCCTTCCTGCCTAGTGTGAGTCCTCCTTCCCTACACCCTCCCCAGCTTCCTCCTCCCAAGTCAGGAATTACCCCGCTGAGAAGTCCCTCCCATCATCCTCTAGTTTGACCAGCTTGCAAAATCCATTCAACCTTATCTTCCTGAGGGTCTTTGGGACAGATCTTGGGAGCCATACCTCCAAGGGGAGGGCATCCAGTCTTCTTCTCTCCAAATGAGATAATCATCCTTTACTGCTTGAAAGCGCTTTCACTTTATCTTATTTGACCCCTACTTTAAGAATTGGATGTGCAGGGATTGTTTTATA
Organism: Rhinolophus hipposideros; assembly: GCF_964194185.1. Lineage (NCBI taxonomy): Eukaryota > Metazoa > Chordata > Mammalia > Chiroptera > Rhinolophidae > Rhinolophus > Rhinolophus hipposideros. The sequence goes on along the minus strand of NC_138066.1, from coordinate 33,996,120 downwards.
CCCATTTTTCAGGTGTAAAAAGTGAGGGTCAAAGAGGACAAATGACTAGTTCAGAGTCTCACTTTTACTAAAGGGTAGCTTGGGCTGGAGGAGCGCAAGACTGCAGGGGCCAGCCTGCCAATCAGGAACTGAGGAAAAGGAGAGCATCCTCGTCTCAAAGGTCAGGGGATATGAGAAGGAGGGAAACTGATCACTTTGAAGGGTGAAGTGGTTCAGGAAGTGAGAGAGAGGGACTGGGGGTCAATTTGCCTGCTTTTCCTTCTTCTAGTTTGCTTAGTGCCTCCTCCCAGAATGTTGGCCCCGAACCACAACACAAATAATGTCCCCTACCCCAAGAGAATGACCTGGCACGTATGAAGCTTTGACTGGTCCCATACTTAAACACCTCCTGCACACCACCAAACGCAGATCTGTAACCACCCCACAACATCACACCCAGACAGAGCAAATCCTCCACCAGTCATGTCCATCCCAGGCATGCAGGCAATGTGATACCCAAGGCATCTTGCCTGCCCACGCCTGGGCCTCTGACCCATGCTCCAGTCTCCTCGCTCAAGGGCGGCCGCCCCCTCAATCCTCCTCCACCCTTTTGCCCCATTCAGATGCCTGGTTCCCGGCACCATTTGTGTACAGGCCTGACATGCCCCAACAAGCCAAGCTGATGAGCCGGCCCAGCAAGCCTGAGTCTCCCCAACACCCTCAATGTGCAGCTAACCCCTTGTCACCGGGAGCCTGGGGACCTCACACTCGGTATGTACTCTCACGAGCAGGGGGAGTTCAAAGGGTCTCTCCAGACCAGTGCTCTCCCTCTCCAGAGCCAAGCTTGCCCTCAGTTGTGGTGGTTGTGACATTCCCTTCCCGCCCTCAAACTGGGCCAGAGCCAAGGAAGGCTGGGGGAGGGGATGGTGAGAGAAAGGGGAGGAGGAAGCACTTGCGATGCCAGAAATCCCATTGTTATCTCAAGGAGGGACCAACGTGATCCCAAGCAGCACAGAATCCCCTCTGTTGTCAGTGGCAGCATGACCCAGGGGAGAGTACCTGAGCTCTGCAGTCCAGACTCTGGGTCTGAGTCCCGTCTCTACCACTTTCTGGCTGTGAGACCTTGTCCAAGTTACTTATCCTCTTTGAGTCTCAGTTCCTCACCAGTAAACTGGGAAGGACAGTAATTCCCACCTCATAGATTGTTGGGATAATTAAGCAAATTAAAGAAAGTCTTTAGCACAGGCCCTAAGCACATAGTAGGCATTTAATAAACACAAGCGTTTTTTGTTCTTTTCTCTTTTCCTGTTTAAAAAAAAAAATTGTTGAGGTACAATTAACATACAACATTATATTAGTTCCAGGTGTACAACAGAGTAATTCAAAATGTGTATCCATTGTGAAATGATCACCACAGTAAGTCTGATTAACAGTGTCATCATCTAGTTGCAGAATTTCTTTCTTGTGATGAGAACGTTTAAGATCTACTCTCTTGGCAATTTCAAATATGCAATGCTGTATTATTAACTATAGTCACCACGCTGCACATTGCATCCCTATGACTTCATTATTTTAGAACTGGCAGTTTATATCTTCTGATTCCCTTCACCTACTTGGCCAGCCCCATGACACCCCCACCCCCACTCCCACCTCTGGCAACCACCAATCTGTCCGCTATGAGCTTGGAGGGGTTTTTTGTTTTTTGCATTTTTTAAAGATTCCACATATAAGTGAGATCATATGGTGTATGTCTTTCTCTGTCTGACTTACTTCACTTAGCATAATGCCCTCAAGGTCGATGCAAGCTGTTTTATTGTCTTTTGAATATTCATACTGTCACACACCCAACAACATTTACATTGAGACATGCAGACAACTCAGCCACATGTACACAAAGACACGGTGACACATCAGACGCTTACGGAGGTCCACACAGAGCGAGGTGAACCCACTCACATGTGTATCACCACCACTCCCCCCTGCTAGCCCCTTACAGGCTCCTTTACGCCCCAATTTCCCCCAAGCAGGAAGGAATCATCAGGAGCCCCATTCCATCACAACTCTTGGGTAGGCCCAGAACCTTGTCTTGTAGACCCTTTGGGAGTGGGGAAGGGCTGGGCAACGTGAGACCACAGGATGGGGCCTGCTCCCAGCAGGGAAGGAACTTGGCAAAGGTGCCAAGCTGGCAGGGCCTTTCCCAGGAAAAGAGCCAGTTCCCTCCTCAGAGACAGCAAAGGGAGGGGAGACTACAGATGAGCATCTTTCCTCATGGTGGGAAATGAGCACTTGCAGAAAAGGGTGAGTCTGGAGCCAGCCACAAAGTAAACAGCAGGACCATTGCCTAGGCAACCGTGGGCCAGCATGGGCCAGGGCCCACCACAAGCCCTCTCCACCCCCTTTTACTCCACTCAGCAGCCCCTTGATGTCTCAGTACATGCCCTCCACGTAGCCATTCTGGTCTCTGGGCCTGTCTGGGAACTCCCCAAAGGGAAGAGCCTATATCTCCTCCATCAGACTGGGAGCTCCCTGACAGCAGGGCTTGGATTTTGTTTTGGGGGTTTTGGGCCCATATTAATCTAGGGTCTCCCAAAGGTCATGGCCTGTGTCTTTCCCCTTAGATTGGAGACTGCTCAAGGCCATGGCCTTAGTTTCCCCCATTAGGCTGAGCGCTTTCTAAGAACAACAGCTACTGAATTTTGAGAAATGGATTTGTGCTACTAGAGTATTTTGTACGTAGTAGGCTCTCAACAATTATTCGTTGATGGCAAGGATGTGGAGAAATTGGAACACTTGTGCATTGCTGGTGGAAATGCAAAATGGTGCCGTTGCTGTGAAAAACAGCATGGCAGTTACTCAAAAAATTAAATATAGATTTATCCTATGATCCAGCGATTCCACTTCTGGCTATTTACCCAAAAGAAGCAAAAGCACGGACTTGAACAAATACGTGTACACCCATGTTCATAGCAGCATTATTCACAACACCCCAAAGGTGGAAACAATCCAAATGTCCATCAGCAGATAAATGGATAAAGAAAATGTAGTATACAATGGAATTTTTAAAAGGAAGGAAATTATGACACCTGCTACAACATGGATAAACCTTGAAGACATTATGCTAAGTGAAATAAGCCAGACACAAAAGGACAGATATTGTACAATTCCACTAAATATGAGATACCTAGATTCAGAGACACAACATATTAATAGAATGATGGCTGCCAGGGGTTGGGGGAAAGGGAAATGAAAGTTAATGTTTAATGGGCATAGAGTTTCAGTCTGGGAAGATGAAAAGTTCTGCAGATGAAAGTTCTGCAGATGGATGACGGTGATGAACATACTTAATGCCACCAAACTGTACACTTAAAAATGGTACTTTTATATTATATATATTTTGCTACAATAAAAAAAATGGCAAGGTCAGAATTCAAACGGGAAAAAATTGTTTTTGGAAGAAGATGGAACAAAGGAACAGGTCTCCCATTGAGGCCCAGGAGCAGGCCCTGCCAACAGAGGTTATCCTTCCTGCCTGGAGAACCTTTCCCTCCCATCCCTCTCCACTGTGCCTTCTCAGACACCCTATTGTCATCTTTGGGGTTCTAGTAGTCTCCACACAGGGGAGATCTCAGACTGCCAGGGGAGTCTGAACCTTGCACACAGTAGGTCCTTAGCGTTGAGAGGACCTAACATCTATCGGAGGCTGGACTGATGGAGGCCCAAACTCTTGGGATGCCATATCCCACGATATCAGGGCCTTGAGAGAGTTTTCCTAGCAAAAGCCAGGCTAAATGTGGGGTTCCTGCCTACTGAGGGCTGACCCCAGCCAGCACACGTTTATTCCAAGCCTACATATGCTTACAAACTACCCGTCTCTCACACACACACACACACACACACACACACACACACCAAGGTTGTGCACGCAGAGGTAAGTTCCTGCTCTCAATGCACACACTCGGAGAAACACGCCTACACACTGAAGGATGTAGTCTTGTCAGACAAGCAGGTCCCATGTGCAGCAGAGCCCCCTGCTGGCCCAGGTCTGGCACACTTATTGCCCTCACAGCCCAGAGTGGGCAGGCTGTCCTCATTCTCTCCATCCTGCCTGCCTCTCCGCCATTGTATTCCCCAGGCCCCTCAGCCCCCAGCCACGCCCCAGGAGCACCCCTCTCCGACTTGTACAGAGGAGCAAGGTCCCCTGCAGAAGGACAGAGCAACTGTGGGACCTTAAAGAGGGTTTCCATTTGGTCAAGGAGTACTAGAGCAGAGACTCTTAGATTGTGTTAAGGGCAGTCATTCCTGGAAGCAGAACGCCTACAATGCCTCTTCCCCAAAATTATCATATCCATTCTCCAATTCCACACTGGAAAGCTCATTTCAGAGGAGACTATGGGAGAACTCTGGGAGTGGCTTTCTCTATGGTCCCACATACCCCTGTCCAGAAGTTCTGTTGTCTGACCACCTGAGCAGAGAGAACAGGTGCACCCACTGATTTCTTTCAAGGGAGAGCTCAGTCTTAGTCAAGCTGAGACCACATGCCCTCCCAGGGCAGGTCTCAGCAGATTCTAAAAGTCTTCCCCAGGGCACTTGGGGCTCTCTGTGGAGAGAGGCTCTCAGCCCCACCCCTGAAACCACCCACCCCCTCACGCTGGCCCTGCCTGACCTGCTCTGGTCATCTCTTCACCCCACCTAGGAGCTGAATCTCTCCCTAATCCAGCCCATGATGCCCCTGAATCTCTCCCTAATTCCAGCCCAGAGGCAGCTGGAAGGGTGGAAAGTGTGGTAGCTCTGCAGGGACAAACAACTTCCCACGGCTTCTGCTCATGAGGGAGCTGGGATGGTTTCTGGGCTGGGCTCTGTGGTCAGAACTAGATGGCATTGCCTTTGGCCCCAGATCCTACCTCTCACCAGTTTGCCTGGCTCCATGTTAATATTTGTTGAACCCTTACTATATGCCAGGCACACTGCCCATGCATTACCTCATTTAAGAGCAGAGCAGCCTCTGGGGATAAATGTGACACACATACCACCCCGGCCCTTTGCCACCCCAGTCCACCCCTAGTCTGGTGCTAAATGGGGAATGTTGGGCTGAGCCACAGGAGGCCGGCGAGAGAGAGCACTGTCCCAGCATCAAGAGGGCTGACATGGAGAAAGGGTCACACTTGCCATTGGTTTTAGCCCTAGCCCTTTTCTGGCTATGTGACCTCAAGGTCACACAGGTTTCCTTATCTCTTCAACTACAAAATGAAGCACGGGATAGCAGCCTGACAAAATTGCTGGGAAAGCACTCTGGGAACTAATAAATGGGAGGTGCTTTAGCCCGAACCCTAGACTCCACCCATTACAGAATGGACCTTGTTTTCCAAATGTCTCCTGAGTCCACCCATTTCAACATGTCCACCGTTCTGTTCCAAGGCACCCTCACTCATCTGGGCCCCGGACAGTCCAAACTAATTGTTTTACTATTTTGACCACCAGACTCTGTGGGACATGACTCCAGGCTCCACACCCACCAAACCCCTTTTCTCTGTGCTCCAGCTACCCTGGCCTCCTTCCAGTTCCTTTAAGGACCAGGCACCCTTCCAGCCTCAGGTCCTTTGCACATGCTGTTTCTGGAATGCTGTTCTCCCTTCCCCAGCTCCCTCCCTGCCTCACCAACCCACACCTTAATTAACTCCTAACCATCCTGTAGTTCTCAGCAAAAAAAAGTCACTTCCCCAGAGATACCTCCTCTGGACCCCAGACCAGGCCAGGCCGCTGTGTACCCTTTCACAGCACCCTTGAGTTGGTGTTTATATTTTTATGAGGTTATTTTGACCAACATCTCCCCCTTGGGACTGTGAGTTCTGGAAGACTGGGACCATCTGGCTGTCAAATCCCCGGCCTCTGGCATAGCACCTGGCACAGGGTGGGTGCTCGGCACACTTTGAAGGAATTAATGAGCTTCTCCTCAGTGTCCATGGTGGTTGGACCTGTCCCCAGGGAGGAGTCTATCTGGGGCAGGGGCTGCTTCACATCTTTGTCTGTCTTTTTGTACCCCATCCCTTCCTCACTGGGAGCCGGATCCAGAAAGTGAAGGTGCTGGAATACAGGAGTAAGGGGTAGGGAGAAAAGGGAAGCTGCTTATTCCTATTTGCAGTGTCCTCTGTCCCCTCACTCCAGCTGGTCAAGCCCTTGTCCACTCGGGGCTGGTCCACCACATTCACCGTTCCCTCTCCTTGGAATATAACACCTGTCTCTCCCCCTCCCATATTCCCTTAATTGATCCCTTATCTTCCAGGTCTCAGCTTGACTGTTTCTGGAAAGTTTCCCGGACTGCAAACTAAGGATCTTGCCAGGGTCCCACAGCTAAGGACAGCTCCAATTCAAGCCCCAGCTCTTAGCTACTGCATTAACAGTCTCCTTGCTACCAGTGTCTACCTCAAGAGCTGGCTTAGAGACACGCGCCTTCTCTCAGCCTCAGTGTCCTCCTGAGGGCTCGGCCATCTCTAGGATTCAGGAAGAGGGGCTGAGAGGACGAAGGCAAGGGCAAGGCAGAGGGAGGAGAGGGTAAAGGGAGAAGAGAGGAGAGGAGAGGAGGAGGGAGGAGGGGCGGCATCTTCGGGACAGCCAGACGTGAGAAACGCCAAGTATGCGAACTACGCCAGCCCCTAAGCTATGAATAGTGCCGCAAGGCTGGCAACCCAGGTTGGCCCTTCCCGCGCGGCAGCCCCCCGCCCCAGCCCTCTCACGCCAGCAGTAAGCAGGGGGCCTGAAATGGGGCAGCGTGGCGGCGGTGGGGTGCCGAGGAGGCACACTTGGGGTCGAAGGCTGAGTGGCAGGAAAGAAAGGGTGTAGTCATGCAAATAGAGAGCAGCCGGCATATCGGATTGGCGGGTTTCTGTCGTTTGGGGAACGTGCGCCCAATGGGCACTCAACAAGAGTCAGTGAGTACCCAGCCCTCAGCACCGTGCAGGGCCTCAGCCCTCACCCGCTTCCCGGCTTCCCCGCGGCCCGGCAGCTGCAGTTCTCTAGCCTGGAGGTCCTTCGGGTCACCCCGTGGCTCAAATTCCACGGATGCTGTGCACGGCGGCCTCGCACGCTCTTCTGTCACGTCCTGTAAGCCTCTGCCACCATCAGATACCGTCCTTGCCCACCCCAACTCCAGGCCAGCCTGGCCTCCACGGAGCTCACGTGTCTGACAGATAGCCGGGCACTTGGGAAACTGCAACGGTCCCATCCCTGCCCTGCCTCTGGACCCCCTTTCTTCAACAGTAACTACAGTGGGGAGCACACTGGGCTAGGGGCAAAGACCCAGACCCCAGCCCAGTCCTGCCCCTTGTGGGCCTCCAAACAAGTCCGCCTCAGAGCCCCGCTCCTCTTTCTTTCATTCCGGACTATTGACTGGGTGTCACCCAGGGCCTGACACTGGTCTGGGTCCAGTGACACTAGGGAAAGAGGAGTTAAAGAGACCTGAGTTCGGGTCCCAGCTGCGGGATCCCAGTCAAGTCTCTTCCCTCTCCAAACCTCAGTCTCCTCAGCTGGAGGAGAGGACTTTGAGAGGACTCAGTGCTGAGTGCCTGGCACCCAGGAGATGCTCAACACATCTTAGTTCAGCCGTCTGAAAAGAATAAAATCAATTAAATGTATAAAGAGATAGACAGGCAACAAATAAAGAGGCTGCAGAGCATAGTGCTTTGAAATTCCGGAACAGGATTCAGAGAAACCTGGGTTTGAATCCCAACTTGGTTCCACTTCCTAGCTGTGTGTCCTTGGACTAGTTACTAACCTCTCTGAGCTTCTGTTTCTGCATTTATAAAATAGAGATAACCTATTCCTCATGGGGTTGTTGTGCAGATTAAAGAGAGAGTGTGTGTAAAGTGCTCAGCACAACAATATCTGGCACTGAAATGCTCGAGGTTAGCTACAACCAATAGTCCTATTTTTATTATAATTATTATTATGTGGTTCTCACAATGCAGCGCAAAGTGCTGAATGTTTAGTTCATTAATCAACAATATTCAGTCTAAGGGCCTGACCTAGAAGCTGGAGACAGAACAGTTGAACAAGACAATGTCCCTACCCTCATGGGGCTTCGGGTCTAGTGCCCAGTGGAGGAAGTCCCCATACATTTGATGACATTTGAGGGAAGGGGGTGCTTTACAGAAGAGAATATTTGAACTGAGCATTGAAAGATGAATAGGAGTTTGAGAAACAGAGAAGGCTACATCAGACAAAGGGAAGAGATGGCATGGCAAGTTTCTGGAAAGGGGAAGAGGGTGATGTATACCACTCCTATCCTTTCCTCTCCATCTCCAACTCCAGCTGCAGCCCTCATCATCCAGTCGGCTGCCTCCACTGCTCCACAGTATCTAAGGGAGCAAGTCGTGCTGGGTCCTTCTGTCTGGAATGCCCTTCTCTCCCTTCTCCACTACCCCTCTTTTGTCCCAGCAGACACCTTTCCACGTGGCAAGCCTCTCCTCCTCAGTGAAGCCTTCTTCCCTTCAGAGCTGGGGCATCTTTAGAGGAGGCAGGTGCTCAGCCCATATTTGTTAATGGAGCCCGGGGGTCCTCCATAACACTCACGGGCAAACTCAGAGTCCACACAGGCTCAGGGAGAAACCTGTGGACAGCAGAGTCACAGCAGAACAGAATTGTGCATTTGCCTCTTCCATCCCTCCTTCATTATGCCAACACCGACTTGAATTTCAAGGCCTAGCTGGGTGCAAAGGAGAGTGTCCACCTTCCCAGAGTGGGAGGCTATCCTGCCAGGCTCTTGCAGGAAAGATAGCAGTGACACAGGACAGGCTAAGGATTCAGGAAGAGCCAGATTCAAATGTGGATGCTGGGCAACCTTTGGTGGAGTTATTTACCCTCTCAGGGTTTCAGTTCTTGTATCAGTAAATACACAACCACTTCATGACGGCACTTAAAAATTCATCAAAGAAATTTTCACTAAAGAATCCTCAACTTAATGATAAGTTTGGAAACAGGAGATGAGAGGAAGAAGATGTAATCGTGTTGCCAACAGGTGTATAACCAATCCCTATAGAGATTCTACGCAGCCACACTGTTTCCATCTTTAAACTTGTTACTATCTTTGTGGCCACATTCACACTCAAATGACGTCACAGTGAAGACACTTGCTTATGTCTGCTGCGGGTCTGTATCCCCATGTGTGCCAGACCATTTTTATGTTAATATTTTTGGCAGGGGTGGCAAGGGGTGTTCTGAACTGGCAGACAGTGCAGATGCAAATCTCAGAACCCCTGGTTAGACAATCTTAGTGGAGCTTTTGGGTGGTAGGAAAAGCAGACAAGGAACCCCTTGAGGGCAGGGCTGTCCCTTATTCATTCAGGTCCTAAGACCCACACAGAGAGCCTGGAACACAGGAAATGACAGGGCACGAGGGAATGATCACCACGTGAACAAAGGCTGGTTGCATTAAGATCTGGCTGCTGCCTGATTTTCCCAGGCATGGAACCTGCAGTTTCTGGAGTCAGGTTCTTCTCCTGCCCCAGGCTGAAATTAGGGAGAGGGCAGGACAACACTCCATGCGAGCCAGGCCTGGGAATGTCCTCAGTTCCCCTGGGGCACACCCAGTCTTTCAGATAACACTTTCCCCAGCATTGTGGAACGTAAGCATCGAGAAGCCACTGGAGGAGCAAAGGTTCCAGAGGGAAAGGAAGGGATGGGGGCGTCTGCCTGTTTCTCTGTCCTGTCAGCAACCCCAGCCTTGTGGCATGGCCTCCATTTCCTAACTCCTACCCTCCCCTCTTACAGACATCCCACCCCTCTCCTGGGCTCTGAGCCCAACCTCAGCTGCCCCCTCACCCCCAGTAGGTGCTACGGGGCGGAAGGGGGGGCACAGTGCCAAGGCTTCATTATTGCTAATGAGGGCTCAGCCCTGCAGATGTCAGTGCAAGATATGGGAGGGTACCAGAACCGCCCACAGCCCCCCATCACAACCTTGGGCACTCAGTTCCCTCCTCCTTGTCTCTTGCAGAGAAATCAAGGGCCACACCCTCAGAGGAAGAAAGGGAGATTTAGAAGAATCTTCCCAAGTACAGAGAGTACCATGATGCCACAGAGAGATCAGGGTGTGGGGGCATAAACTGGAAAACAGCCTGGGGGGGGGTAGAGTTTTCATCTGGGCTACTGGAGGCTCCACTGTCCACTGCTCAGTCCAAAAAATCCCCAACAGAAACCCTCTCCTCCCCTCCCGCCTTTCACGGAATCACAGTGGGTCAGCAGAAGAGGCTAGGGGCACTTCCCCACTATCCTCGGATTATAACTCGGCAACCTGAGCCCTTCTCACCTGGCTTCCCCCCTCCCTCTTCCATCTTTGCCTGTCCCTTCCCCTCTGCCTCTGTCTCCTTGGCCTTGACCTTTCTCTAGGCCTCAGTCAGTGTCCCCATGAGTTAAATGGAGAGGCGGGGAGAGGGGTGGCCTCTAATAGCCCTCCAGTGGAAACTTATAAAGATGTTCCCTCTCGGGGCGCTTGTCTCCTCCCTCTATCTCTCTCTTTTGGAGAACAATACAGAATTCCCTCCACACTGAGAAGGAGGGCAGCTCTGTGGTAGAGGGTGGGGGTAGGGGCTCTCCACGTCAGACTCCTCTTCCAGCCTTTTTGGGGCTCTCAGGAGCAGGAAAAGCTCTGATGGCCCACATCACAGCCCCTCCCTCCTACAGAGGGCTCTAAGTCCTGCATCCAGTCCACACCGGATTCTCTCCAAGTAGCTCACACACTTTAAGAAAATTAAAAAGGAGAAAGCTGTGGATTTGGGGGCCCAGAGTCAGACAGAAATCAAGCTGAGACTGAGAGAAACCAGGCAGAGGCTACAATGAACTTTGCCCTTCCCTAGACTGACCCCCACAGGGGGCCAAGATCCTGGAGCGGTTGTCCTCCCACATGGTTCCCATGTGTGCCCCCAGCCTGGCCACATTCCTCTGGCCCACACACCTCCTGCCAGCCCGCCCCCCCCAAAGAGGCCAGCACTGGGTCTGCTTCTATCCTTGGCTTGCAGCTCTCAGTCATCCTTATGCCCCACCCCAAGCGTCTCTCCGCCTAGAGATTCAGGCTGAGCTTTGAAAGGGTCACTTCAAAGAGGACCTGCCTGCGAGGGCCCAGCCAGACCCAGGGCCAGATTCTCGGTGGCTGGGGACAAAGGCTCCACTGTTTCTCCGACCCCCAGACACCCCCAAAATGCACTGGGCATAAGAAGTCTTTCTTTCCCCAGTTCCGCTCCTTACAGGCCCCTGCTCTTTGTCACTGGAGTAGCCCTGGCCCCTCCTCCAGGAGAGACTAGAGGTGGGGGGGGGACAGGGAGCTACCAGTTCCCCCATCACCACCACCACCATACGCTCACCACCTTGGGCATCCAGGATGTGGAGGCAGCCTTCGGGCTGACTTCAGGACCAGAAGCCCAGGTGCCTCACTGCCCCTCCCAAGCCTGCAATGGCCTCTCACCTTTCCCCACCCATCAGAACCATACCCACCCTTCCAGGCCTTCTCCAGACAGCGTCTCACGACTCCCTGTCCTGAGGATCTTCTCAGCACAGCCCAACCCACAGCAGCCGACCTCTTACTCCTCTCCACAGTCCCTGATAGCACGAACCAGGTCCCACCTGCTCCTCTAATTCCCACGGTGCTGATCCTAAAGCAGAGCCCTGAAGGTTTCCTGCATCAACCCTTCACCCACTGCCTGAATTCTCTCTATTCCGCCTGCGCTCGCTCATCTCCACTAATTGGGGTCCTCATTACCTGCAGGGGCGGCAGGGGCAGCTCATTTCCTCTTCAGATTATTCCGACCATAAAAAGTTCTCTTAATTGAGTCCGAAGTGTGTTGTTCTCATTTCCATCCATTGATTATTGTTTGTTTAATAATAGTTGCTACTGAGAGTTGAGAGTACCAAACGTCAGCCACTTTACCTATATTACCTCATTTAATCCAATTTAATCCAAAACAATTTTGAGAGATTATTTTAGGAATAAGAAAACTGCGGCTAAAAATAAGTGACTTGGCCAAGGTCACACAGTAAACAAGGGGTAGGGCTGAAATGTGAACCTCAGCAGGCTGAAGTCAGGGCCCAGATACCCACTCTAACTCCCAATGTGCCAAGGGGCATGCCAGGCCCAGGCCCCTCAGCTTCCATGGTTGCCTGTCTGTACGAGGAGGCAGACCACAGCTCCACACTGAGTCTTCTTTCTTCCTAGTCATCTCGCCACCAGCCTTTGTCAGCAGATGAAGTGTGACCTGGGGACAGTGACTGACTGATGTTAATCCAAACCAGCAAATGGGGAGCAGAGGGAGTCATAAGGAAGAGGTCATCTGCCCAAGGGCACACAGGCTTGAGGAGGTTAGAGGAGACGACCCTGGGCCTAAGGTTTATGACTACAGGTGGCTGGAAATCCAATACCTCCTCCTGTGAGTGACAGAGAATTGATAGCAATGACAGACCTGCCCAAACCAGGCATTCCACTCACCCTCCAACTTGAAAGGTGCAGAATCTTTCACCAAGGTAATGCATTGGGCTGAATGTCTCAGGGCCAGAGAGACAAAAAAGGAACAGGCCTCTTTAATCCAACCTGGAGTCTTTTCCCACGTGCTCATTGCTCAGCCCTGTCCCCTTGGAACTCTGAAGGAAGAAGGGAGGGAGTGAGGGCAAGAGAGAAAACTGGGGGCCCCCAGTGGCCCCTGTAAAACTGTGGAGGGAGGTTAAGACACGGTTTGGGTGAGCTTTCCTTTCCTCTCTAGGTTTGGCTCAGGCATTCCTCGCACAAATAGGACAGTGATGCACTTCTAGGCTGCCTTCCCAAGGCCCCAACCCCAGCGACTTCCAACGGATTAGGTTATAGAATTCTGTGGGTTTTTTCCATACACTGTCAGTCAGTCAGTCAACAAACAAAGCGCTGTGTGCCAGGCCCTGTGGATACCAAGATAAACATGACACCTCTGGGCCTGTCTGGAATGAGGTTAAGAGCAAGGTCAACTCCTTAGCTCTGTCACTTATTAGCTATGTGACCTTAGGAAGCCATGTAATCTCTTTGTGCCAGTTTCTTCATCTGTCAAATGGGATGGCAATGTACCCACTGAATGGTCAGCGCTTTGGAAGTAGTTGCTATTATTATTTTCCTTACCCTCAAATAACTCCAGTCTGGTGGGGGAGACTGACATGTAGACCGACCATCACAATGCCAGGGGCAGAGCTGGGCATGGGGCACCCTGGGAGTTCAGAGGAGGGGCTGTTCCCTGGCCTGCACTTCACAAACATTTATGGAGAGTCGCTCTGTGCCAGGCGCTGTGCTGGCCACTGGGGACACAGAGATGAACGGGACACATTGTCCACTCATCCCGGCTCCTCCCTACCCTCCCCTCTTCCTCCTGGGCCCAGTCCCAGAACCCTGCACTGAAGGGGGCACCAAGAACAGAATTGTACAGGGAAAGGCATGGTCTGGGGGCCTGGCATTTGGAACACCTGGGTTCATATCCACCATTTACAGGCTCCCTGACGGTGGGCACTGTCTGGCCATGGTAGCATGAGAGAGTGGGCACTGTCTGGCCATGGTAGCATGAGAGAGTTGGACGAGATGACCCTCTGGTCTTGACCTACTCTGACAAGTGATGAAAACATTCCACCCCCACAGGGCTTTAAACTCACCCCAAAGTCCAGTCCCAAGGCCAGCCCAGCCTGCTGTCCCACTGAGGCAGTGAGGAGAAGATGCCTGCCTAGTACTGACTGGCACTGTCCTGCTGATGAGCTGGCACAATTTCACATGGAACAGGGGGGCCAGGACCTAAAGGCGGGTGGTTTGAAAGAGGTGGGGGTGCTAGGGGATAGGCAGAGCCAGCTTCCACCGGCCCTATTCATGGCTCTCTCTGGAGAGGGAGCGAGAGCAGGATAATTAAAACCAGGCTTTGTCCAAATTCCTGACCAAGCCAATATCTCACCTTTGAATCCCTGCAGCCAACAGAGCAGGGCTGATGCCCCTTTGGAAGGAAAACACCAATGAACAGAGAGCCATGGCCAAGTGCTATGGGCTGGCCTGGGGGGGAGGGGAGGTTGGAGAGGTGAAGGAGCTGATTCCCTCACCCACCAAGCATGGATACCTGAGGCCTCACCATCCTGAGACCTCTTGGCCCCATCCCTGTCCCAAGTGAAAGTAAAGCAACCAAGCTCCAATCCAGCAAGAGGTTGACTTTGATCTTGAGCTATGTCCAAGATGGACCCAGATTCAGGGTAGGAATGACAGTGGGATGAGGAAGGTCCTGAGAAGAGGGATAGCAGGATGAGTGCATGGACTCGAGGCACATGCCAGGGTCCTACCCTAGTTCTGCCACTTGTTAATGGTGTGATTTTGTTCAAGCTATTAGCTCTCTGTGCCTCAGTGTCCTCAACTATAAAATGGGGAAATAATGATACCCACCCCATGTTTGTGTTGTGAGGATTAAATGAGGTAATTTATCTAAGTCCTGGCCCAGGGTAATTGCTATCTATGTCTTAGCTATCAGCTGTGCTATGAAAGCAACTCCCCCTCCTTAAAAACACATTTTTTTCCTGACACTAATGTATACGCTCATTTGATTATATTTGCATCCGCTATGGCTCTCCAGATTTCTGCACTGGAATCCAATTTCACAGGAATCTACCTAACCCACTATACTGGAAGAAAATTCCCTGCATTCCTTGCTCCAGGCCTGGGACGCTGCAGCCCACAAGCCTCTCCCTGGAAGTTCTCCCAAGGAGCTAACTGCAATCCCTCATGTTGTAACCTATTCCATTCTCCTCCTTTGTAGTCTCTCTTTTAACTGTACACATCATGAAGTCCTTCTAAGTATCCCTGCAACGAAGGATGAAGTAATAAATGCCTCTGCCCACTCTTGCATTATCCTGTTCTGTAACTAGCAACTTCTCTCACTTTTACTTCCATCCATGCCAAAACTTGCTGCATTCCTGGAGGGCCAGATGGGCCTCCTGCTCTCCTTCACCATGAGCTCAGGTCCAGACTGAGGAGGGGGCACAGAGGTCCCCACCCAGGTTGCCTAGTTACAAGGCCTATTGCGCAGGGCCTGTCCCTCTTTGTTTGGGCTGCCATCCTCAAAAGCCTGCCCCATTCCCCATGGTGTCCCAAAGCCACCTTCCTAATAAGGACCCCTCCGCATAGTTTTCATCTTGTAACTCCCATTAGGAACTCCCAACCACCTAGGGGTGAAATCAACCACCTTGTGAGCAAGTGGAAGAGGCCGGGGCTGGGGGACTTCGGTCTGTGTGTTTGGAAGCAAAATGACTAGTTACGTAATTGAGATTCAATTGAGATTCAAATGAGCACATCTTACTGAGACTGGTCACTTTTGGGAATGGGGAGAATCACCTGGGATCAAAGCCATCCACCCCCATCAGGGCCGCAGGGTGGGGGTGGGGGTGGAGATGATAGAGGGGTGGAGATGAAGTATGTGCTGGTGGGGGGGCAGAATCCAACTCAGGCTTAATGACCTCCACTCCCACCCCCTGTCCATCCTGAATTTCAAGTTTGTAATTAGGAACACTTTGGCTGAAAGGTGGAGGGGGAGTCGGGGAGAGAGATGCAGACTGAGGGAGAACAAACATCCCAGCTCCTGAGAAACACAGCAGTCTCAGAGTTTGCAAAGTGCCAGACCCCCCTGTGGGAAGGGCTGGGGCGGGGCATCCCTAAATCCTCACGCCCTGTCAAAAGGCGGAGAGACCTCAGCCCAGACCTAGAACCCAACGTGGACCCCCAAGGAACTTCTTTTCAAGCTCAGAGAACGACTTGCTTAACAGTATTCAACCCTTCAACTCGGGAAGGAGGGTGTGTTGGGGTGCTCCAGCAGGACTGGGCAGCCAGGCTCAGCGGTGGGGGGCTGGCCCCCATGGGGCCCCGAAGCCCCTGCTGGCCCCTCCCCAGCCTCAGCAGCTGGCAGATGAAAGAACCCAAGCAAAGCAGCCTAGCGCTGAGTAATGCCCCTGGCACCCTGCGCCCAGACCCACCCACAGCCAGGCCTGAGGGGGCAGAGGGAAGGGCAGCCATGCCTGCAGGCAGGGGGTCCCAGGCCCGTTTCTCTTCCCTACGACCCAGGGGCTCGGCGGACTTAGGCCAGGCAGCTCGTCTGCCCGGCCGGGGGCTAGTGTGGCGCTGGGAGGGGGGTGTCCGGCCACAGTGGCCAAGGACATCCCGCTCCGGGAACCCCCTCCCCCACTCCCTCTCCCTCCAGCTGTGCCGGGGCCTCGCCAACGGAAAACGAAAACTCGGGCAGAGGAAACGGCGGCAGGCGCCCCGCCTGAAAAAAACCCGGACAAAAGGCGCGGGCCTCCCGCCCCCGCTGCCCAGCCTCCGAGGTCCTGGCACTGCCTCCCGGGTCGGTGCCCCCTGCTCTGGCAGCCCCGCGCGACCCGGCCCCCTGCCTACTTTCCTCCTTCCCACACCCCTGCCCAGAGCAGCTCTCGCTCTGGCCCCCTTCTCTGCCCTCTATCAGCCGATGTTCCCTGAAGCCGTGCCCACGGTGCCCGCGCCGTGCGCCCCAGGCTGGACCCGCCGAGCAGGGATTCCGAGACCCCGGCCCTGCTGCCATCTCCGGGGCAGTGCCTGGATCCGCCCCCTCCCCTGGCCCAGCGCCTCACCTGGGGGGGCCGGGGCTCCGGGCGGGGCGGGATCCCGACCAGGCAGAAAGCGACTCCATTCATCGGGCGGCAGCGGCGGCTCTGCTGCCTGGGCACTGCTGGGGGCGCGGGCAAGGACCCGGGAGGGGCGGAGCCGGAGGGGCGGGGCCCGCTCCTTCGCTCCTCCCCCTTCTCTTCCGACGGGGCGCACCCGCCTCTCCCTAGGGCAGCAGACTGGTAAAGAGGACTGAGGCCGTGTTTTGCGCTGACAGCGAAGCTAGAGGGCAGAACACAGCCTGAGGAAAAGAGGTGGTCTCAGGGAGACAGTCTGGTCCGGCCTACAGGGGACCGGCCCAAATAGACGGTGATCTGGACCAGCCAAGGAAAGAGAACAAGGGCACCAAACCCAGAACTAACCCAGGGAGAGGGAGGGAGATAGTCAGGAAGGGAAAGGGAAGCAGAGAGAAACACAGCCAGACAGAGATGTCAGAAACTGAGACGGACAGACACAGAAAGCACGAGAGGCAAAGGCAAAATAGAGACAGTAGAGAGAGGCAGAGAAAGTCAGAGATAAAGAAAAAAGACCCAGGATGGAAGAGAGGGAAAGACAGAAAAAGCCATAGGAAGCTTTCCACCCAGAGGCTCATGGAAGTTGAGAAAAGGGCAGAGATGATGATGCCCACGTGGACAACTGGAGGAGAAGGGGCAACTTTCAGAGGCTAAGTGCCCTTCAATCTAGGGCCCCCTTCCCCAATCAGAGGCTCAGCTCAGGATCTTATGGAGGCTGGAAGAGAGAGGCTGGCAGATGCCCCCGGCCAGCTTGTGGCTCAGGCCTCTGGACGTCCAAAGACCCACTCCACAGTGGGTGGCAGTGAGAACAGAGACCCCTCAGGCCTCCTAGTCACAAGCAACCCATAGCCTCCTTTCCCGGCTTCACTCTGAGCTGGGCCCAAAGAGCCACTGGGGTCCTGAGCCAGTTCCTTATTTTCTGCCCCCAAGTGGGATCACTCTAGCCAATCCCCTGCCCATCCAGGAAAGGACAATCCCTCAGTTCTTCATTTCTGATGAGAAGTTCTTTCTACTGTCTAACATCCTTCCTACCTCCTATTTTCTACAGCCTACGCTTACCTCTTTCCCATGCCTTCTTGTAGTTTTACAGATTATGAAGAAAGGAATCGCAGAGGCTACAGATGATAAGAATATGATTTGGATAAGACAGGCAAGGAAAGTGGAAAGGCCAACTCTGTCTACTGGAATCACCCACCCTCTCTGGGGCAAGGAGATGTCATACAACCTGTTTGCTTACCTCTACCACTATCCTGACTCCTGAGAGCGGATCAGCGCCAAGACACCCAGCCCTTCAGGATCAGGGACTCAGGTCCTAGAGGGGCCAAGGTGTCCCAGACACCAACTAGGTCATCCCTACTCCTGTGAGACTGAGGAAGGAGATACTGACTTGCTTTTAAATCTTATGTTTTAATTTATTTTAAATCCCCTGGAAGTCAATGGCAATAGATGATTTTATAATGATAGAAGGGCAGTTAATGACTCCTCCTCTTTCCCTACCTCTTCATCAAGGTCATGTGCAGCCAGAAATATCCCCCACTCCTGAGAAGTCCTTCCTGCTATCTAACTGTAATCCATCATACTGCCTGTATTTTCTTGCTCAATCCTCAACCAGGTCCCTGTTTCTGACTCTTTCTGCCCTGTAGTTCCAGTGGTCCAACGCTTGCTGACACCCTCACGCAGGGGTCCTTTCCTCTCAGAACAAATGGGTTGTCTATGTAAAGTGGAAACCATGGCATCTGAGATCCAGACTGAACTGAGGCTGTGGGGGAGGGGAGGAGAGTGGTGGCCCCTGGGGTGCCCCTGGCTCACTTTTTCCAGAGCCTGATGCCCTCAGACACTGCAGGAGGTGGTGAGAGGAAATGAGCTCACACTGGCCGGCAGGCAATTCCTCCCTCCACAATGCACTGCACTCACCTCCCCCACCCACTCCAACTTCCCAGAAAGTCCGCTCTGCCCCCACCCTGCTGCCCTTCCCACCTCTTCCTGAACCTTGACCCGCACCCCATCCTGTCCCAGCCCTCCCCCATCCATCTTCTCCAGCACCTCTTCCTCCCTTCCTTCCTCTCCACCTAGGCTCCCCATCCCCTGACTCCCCTCATCTCTCTCCCTGCATCCCACCATCCACCCCAAATCCTCTCTCTTCCTGGCATACTCTTTCTCGGGGGTTTCAGGCAGTACAGTGCAACATGGATGGAGGGTGTCCCTCACTGAGGACCCTCCTTACACTCTCCCTCTTTCTAAACTCCTCTCCCAATCCAATCACATGTCTTCATTCACAAATGCTTGTTGGGAGGCCTAATATATGAGGGGGTAGGGAAGGGAGTGGAGGTAGCCTCCCAGGGATGTACAGATAAGGCCCAGCTCCTTCCCTTGAAGGGGTCCACGTCTTATTAATTCTGACTGTAGAGTGAGCTTCCAGAAAAGCAGCAATGTTAGGCTGAAGAAGCAGACAAAGGCTTCCAGAAGGAGGTGGCCTTGAGTTTTGGGGGGCTTCATGGATGGGGAGGGAACAAGGTAAGGAATGGGGGGAGATGGACTATCACGGACAAAGTCTGGGAGGCAGGAGAGCGCAGACCAGCAGTATGGGTGTGGCTGGAGCCAAGTGGAGGGTACTGGACAGGAAGCATGGAGGGAAGAGGAAGGAAATGAGGCTGGGGATGTGACCCTGGAGTGACTGGGCCTGAGGCACTTAGATTTTAGCCTGGCTTGCAGCAGGATTTAAGCAGAGATGTACCATGGCAATTGTAGCTCAATGTGAAAAAAAATGGAGGACAGGCAGGGCGGGGCATTGCACCAGGGCAGGGGCAAGGAATATCAGAGGCCCCTGGGGGGGTGCCTGGGACTTGGTGACCAACTGGATGTTGTGGGAAGGAGATCGAAGAGTCTAGAAGAATTCCAAGGTTTCTGGTTCAGAATATTAGGTAGACCAGTTGCCTCAAGTGTCCTCAGGACCAGGGGACATGCCCTATGCTAAGTCCTTTGTATGTATTATTCCAATTTAGCTTTATAAAGGGGCTGTGAAATAGAAATTATATTCCTCATTTTATGGATAAGGAAACTGAAGCCCAGAGAACTTGAGTATCTTACTCAAGGCCATACAGGATTTGAACCCAGACATTTGGGCTCCCAGACATTTGGGCTCCACAGTCCACATACTTAATCCTGAGGCTGTGTTGCCAGTGGAGTAGTGATTGGCAGCTGAAGCCCTGGGTCCCTCTCCCTGAAGGGAGACTTGAGCTAGCGACATGGCTTTGGAAGTCATCGGTTGACCAAGAATGTGGTTCAAATTGTCCAGGGATAGTGCAGAGAGACCAGATGTGAAATAGGACTCAAGGGGCACCCACCTTTTAGGGGCAGGTGAGGGAGGAAGAGGCAGTGAGGAAGGCTGAGAGGAAGCCAGTGGCTGGAGGAAGTGGCACTGTGTTGGGCAGAGAGGTCACTTTCAGGGTGGGTGGGGGCAGAGACCAGACTGGGCAGTGAAGAAGAACGTAAGGGGTGAGGCAGTAGAATCACACCTACTATGAGAATTAGCAGGAAAGGTCAGCCAGGAGCACAGGTGAGCCATGAGCGAGGCACATTTCCATTTGGCTCAGGGAGACTTGAGCAGGCCTTTTGGTTGAGGAGCAGGCACCAAGGGAGAGAGCCTGAGGGGGTGTAAGAAGAGTGGAGGAAAAAGAACCCATCTTCCCAGGACTAGGAGAGGAGCACGGGGGAAGGTCAGAGAGTCCCCAGACCAGAGCCACCCAGGGTCAGGATCAGGCGTGGCTCAGGAGCTGTCAAGGTGTTGTACAGTGTCATCAAGGAGCACTGAACCCAAGGTCTAAACACCTGGGTTCAGGTTTCCATCCTGCCCACCTGGTAGCTGTGTATGTCTTTGAGGAAAAGTACATTCTCTGAGCCTCAGTTGCACCCTCTGTAAGATGAAAACAATAAGGCCTTTTCTGCCTGCCTCTGATTTGGGGCTCACATTTGATAATATATTCAAAGCACGCTGTGAGCTGAAAAGGAAAGACAATGGATGGAAGGTGGGTTATAGGACAGGTGGCCATATTCCTGGCCACAGCTTTTCCATCCTTCCACTGAAGGAGAAAGAGCACCCCCTGGTGGAGAATGACAGGAGGGCAGGACTACAGAGGACAAATAGGACCTGTTCTTGTGCCTCTGAGTCTTTCAGCCCTCAGGTTCTTTGCTCGTCCCCATAATCAACCCACCTTCTCCGCCACACGCACACACACCTAAATTTTCATCTCCAAAGCAAGTGGGGGCCCAGTTCATTCAAGTCAAAAGACATTTATTGAGTGCTGACTACATGCAAACTGTTTTGTGGGGTGATGGGGACAGTGCAATGAACCAGTGGGTATCCCTGCCCACAATGAGTTCCAATTCCAGGAAGGGCAACAAACATAGCAAAGGATGGCTGGGATGGTGCCGTGATGGTGGTGCAAGCAGAGCATTGAGCAAAACAAGAGGGAGCTCCATAATGAGGGGAGACGGCAAGGGTGAGGGAGGCAGTGTTTGGCCTAGACCGTGAAGGCCCTGAATTGGCAAATGGCAGAGAAAAGGAGGCCTGAAGGCTGAGGGCTGGGGATGTGACATGGCGCAGGCTCTGGCAGAAGCCCTAGGGAATCCCATAGAGCGGACCTCATTGAGCATCTTTAATGGTGTAGGGTGGGGCAACAGTGCGTTCAAGACCACACCAACTCCAGTCTCCACCCTCATCCTGCTGCCCGTGCCCTGAGTAAGAGGAATCCTATCTGAACACCCCTCAAGGTGGGGAAGCTACAGACCCTTGGCCAGGCTGGGGCCAAGGGACACCTACAACTGGCCAAACAGCTGGGGCCTTAGTCCAACAACCTCTGGACAACCGGCTTGGGCTGGGACTGAGAGGCTCTAGCTTCTCTGGGCTGGCGGCAAGGCAAGCAAACCACACCCAGCAAAGCCCTGGTATCAGGGCAGGGGGGGATGAAAGAAGCCTCTGTCAACTGTCAGCCCCTAGGGGGAACCATGTTTGGGGAACCTCTGTCATGGTGTGGGAGAGGAAGAGACCTGGGGCTGGCGTCTGAGCCCTGCAGCCTCTCAGCTGTGTGACACAGGGCAATTGAAGACGCAGTGGCACAGTGTATACATAGGTAACAGATGACTTATAAGGACAAGACATCCCCTAGAAGGAGGTTGAAAACACCAAGATGGAGAAGAAAGGAACTGAAATGTGCTGAGCACCTATACTACATGCCAAGCTCTTTACAAACATTATTTCATGTACTGCCCATGACAACACCGTAAAGTAGGTATTATTAGCCCCACCAAATAAAGGAGGGAACAGGCTCAGAGAGATTAGGTAACTAGCTGAAGTTTGATGTTAAGCCCTTGCTCTTTCTACGCAGCACAACCCCTCTAGGAGGAGCTAGGCCAGGTGGTCCCTTCCAGCTCCAAGATGTTAAATTCCATGGTTCTATGTGAGGGGTCTTTCATTCTTCCAGCAACTGGCCTGCAGCCCTGCTTTTACCACAGGCCCCCAGACCCTGCCTGGCCCCACCCCAGCCTCTGCACATCCCTGCACACAAGCTGAGTCTGCTTCACTCTCCTCTGTATCTCTATTCTGCCCTTATGGGAGGTGGGGGGGTGGGGTAGAGGATAGAAATATAGAGGAAGGGAAGAGAAGGAGAAAGGAGAGAGGAACAAAGGAGAGGGGTGAAAGGAGGAGGAGAGGGGTGGCTCCCACCTCTCCCTGGAAGCTCTGGAAATCCCCAGCAGCTGCTCCCCTCGCCTCTGTCTGGCCCTGAGCCAGCCCTGAGCAGGAGTGGGGGGCGTTAGATGTAGAGGAAAGAGGGGTAGGGCACTGACCACAGGGGGGCAATTCCAGCCCCTGTGAGAGATTCCAGGCATGCTCCCCTTTAAGGAAACCCTACATGCCAAAATCCACACATACCAAACAGACACATCAGGGCGGTTCTTGCACTATAAAAGGATTCTTTGCTTTACAAGAGGGCTCAGCACATGGGAAACTTAAAATAGGAGCTCCTCCTGGTGCCGCAAAAGAAGCTCTGATTTCAGAAGCACCCCACACACGCCGTGCTTCTGACACATCAAGAAAGCTGGCAACACTCGTGGGGCTGGCAGGGCTGGGGCTGCCTTAAGGCGTTGACATCACCCTGGGCACCCCCACGGTTGTGCTTTGTGCTAATGATCCGAGTCCCCATTGGTGGGGCAGCTCATGGTCCAGGGGACAGGCTGGCTGCTGTGTTCCTCAGCAGAGGTGTCTAGGACACCTAGAAAGGACAGGGAAAGCCACCAGTGGCCCAGAGAGAGGACAGATGTCTACGGCTTCCCAGTATCCCTTTGATGGAGCCAAGGCAGGAGCCCAACGTCCTGACCCTCCTCCAGGCTTCCTCTTCCCTTCCACGGTGCCAGAGCACAGGAGAGGCAGTCTCTGCCCTCCAGGGAGACAAGCAGCTAACCCCCAGGAAAAGTACAGAGGCTAATGGAGGCGACCATGGGGCTGATTTGAGTAGCACCGCAGGCCTAGGGGCACCTCCAGGGAGATGCATTTAGGACCATGTAGGCAGGAAGCGGTGGTGGCTCCTATCCCTGCTCCTCTTTATTTATTTTTCTTATTCAGATGAAATCCACATAACATAAAATTAACTATTTTAAATCGAGCAATTCAGTGGCATTTAATACTGTCCCCCCACGAATGTTTTTTGTAAAAAAAAAAATTGTAGAGTAGAATTGAAGGTATTCAGTAATGACAACAACAGCAGATAATGACGAATTGAGTCCCCTTCCTCCTGCCAGGCCTGGTGCTCCAGGGAGCTGCCACTGGCCATTTAAATTAACAACCAAGATGTCAACCAGGCCTGGAGATTAGACCAGCCCACAACCCTGCCCCAAACATCACGCCAGGCCCAGGGAAGATGCCCAGAGCACTTCCTCTTTCCTGGGACCCTCTCCAACCCCAGAATTTAGGATCAGCCTATCCCCTGACTTCACCCAGCCCTCACACCTTCCTCTCCACTCCTCACACCCCTCCTCACCACCATCACAGGCAGCCCATGAACCCCTCTGCCAGGGGCCCGGGGATTGGCTCAGTCTGGAGGGAGGGTTCTCAGAGACCAAGGCCCCACAGGCCACTGCTTTCAGCAGAGCAGCCCCAAGGAGCCTGGGCATGTGCACAAGCCCAGCACTTACAGGCACTCACAGGACAGAAAACCTCACTATTCCAGACCCCACCCCAAGACTTCAGGCCAAGTTAGGATTAGACAGGGAGCAAGGCAGCCCCAGGAGCACCCCTTCACTTCTGCCCAGCAGGGGGCTGCAAGTCAGGATAGGGCCCTCTGGGGCTCACTTAAGGGGACTAGCCCTGAACATCCAGGATTTGCTGAGCTCCCTAGAGGGGGGTCAGGAGCTCTGACCTGAGGGGGCCTTCACTCCACTCCTTTCTGATGGAAGCCGTGTGAAGGAGAGACCCCCAGGTCTGGCTAGGGCTGCAGGTCTGTATTTGGGGGACATACGGAGAGGCTTCCCTGCCCACCCCATCGTTTCACTCCTATGAAATGGTGGCAGCAGCTGCTGTAACTGGGAGAGGAGGAGGAGCCTGGCTGGGAGAAACCCCTGATGTGTGGGGGGAAGGGGGACAGTTGTGGGGGTCTGGGCGTCAGCGGTAGTTGTACCGCCTGAGAGAGCCACCTTTCCTCCCGTCACACCTTCATTCTGCAGAGCCTGCAGTCCCCTTAGGCATAGGATCCTAGCAGGTACTGGGACCTTACCGAATGGGGAGGGGGGCTTCTAAATGCAGGTGCTCTCCTTCTGGAGGAGGATGGGATGGGGAGAGAGGCGTGTGCTCCCTCTGTGCACACCTCCCTGTGAGTCAGTGGTAGGGGGTACTAGTGTGTGCGTGTGTGCGTGCGTGCGTGTGTGTGTGCGTGTGTGTACAAACCAGCCCCATACCTTCCCTAGAGCCCTGGCCCCACCAGGAGCTCCAACCCCTTCCGCGGTGGCGCGTCCCCCTCCCTCGCCGGGCGCCCACCCGCACCGTGTCCTTATAATCCTCCTCCCCTCCCAGACACGCACCAGAGCCCCGCGTCCCGCGCCCGCTGACCTGCTCCATGCTGCTGCCAGCTATGCGGTCTTCGCAGCGCCAGCTCCGCGGGGTGCACGGGGTGGCCCCTCCATGTGCCCCAACAGTACAGCACCCGGCCGCCGCCGAGCGGGAGCAGCGCCTGGAGTCGGCAGCTCAGACCCCCGCCCCGCCCCGCCCAACCCCGCAGGCCCCGCCCCCTCCCCTCCCCTCCTCCCCACACGCGGGTGGAGGCACCGCGCTCCCATATGAACACGCGCGCGCGCACACGCACTTAATCACACGCACGTATAATGCACACACCCTCCTCATACACGCAGGGGTTCACTGCCAGCACCCCCTGTCCTGCCGGTCTTGGAGGCACTGTTATTCAGAGAAGACCTCCTCCAAGAGAAGCCCCTCTCATTCCTGAGGTTTATCAGTCAGGGGAGCCCCACCCCTCATTTTACAGGGGCCACAGAGGGGCTTGCCCAAGGTCACACAACAGGTTGATGACAGAGCTGACCTCATGGCCCAGACCACTGTCTCCTAAGATGGTGCCCCATCTCAGGGGTTGCCTGAGAACAGGCCAGAGATACCCACAGAGCCTGGCACACAGGGAGACACTGCCCTGTCCCCACCCAGTGAACCGGGGTCTGGACCCTGTGACCCTGCGAGGACAGGAGCTGGTGGGGCCAGGGCTCTCCCTGTCGCCAGGGTCCACCCTCTATTCAAATGTGTTCTGAAGCCCTGGACTGGGTGTGGGGAGCAAGATGGAGATTCCTGCCGCCCACCCTGTGCATGCCCCAGATATGTGCCAAGAAGGAAGATGGCTGAACTGTTTGTACACTGCCAGAAAAGGGTCATCTGAAGCCCTGGATACCAGCCGGGAACCTGACTTGTGGGTCATGGGGCCACCCATTCTTTCACCATTCTGGTGAAAGCCAAGGAGGTGGCCAAAAGACTGCCTCCTCCTCTCAGCCACCCCGGGTCAGGGCTGGCTCCTGACTGCCCACTGCCCCTCTGTCCTGCCCCTCACAAGGCAGGGCCAAACTGAGGGGGGCATCACATGAGCAGGCATGTGAGAGGCAGGCAGGCTGCCCAGGGCAGGAGGGTAGACTCCTGAGTGAACAGGGCTGGGAATTAACCTGCCCTGAGGCAGGCAGTGGGGAGGGGGCATCACTGTGCAGAGGCTGGTTGCCCAAACCCCTGGGCCAGTGCCCAGGCCGGCATGAAGGGGGTTTTACCACTTCTCACTGCACCCTGGTCTCTTCGTTAGGCACCAGAGGGTGAGGGGGCAGGGGGTGGGAAGCTGAGATGGGAGAGTTAAGATCCTCAGTGGGCCAAGACAAAGGGGGCTTTATAGGCTGGGTGTGGGGGGCATGCTGGGGGCAGGGAGGCAGGAATGCAGGCTGGGGAGGCCCTGAGCTCCAGGGCAGCACAGTTTGGGGCTGAGGTTGGATTCTCCCAGCCCTCCCCTGCTTTGGCCCTGCAGGGTATTTGCTGCTTTGCCCCTGGGACTGCAGCCAGGAGAATTGGTGGCCCTGTACCCCTGGCCGCCCCTTCTCTCAGAGATCTGGTGGGTACTACCCAGGCACTCCCAGTCTTCCCCACCTAGCTGGCTGCAGCCTCTTTTGGCTTCCCTGCCGTGCCCTCTCAGTGGCCTCAGGGCCCCTGTCTGCTGCCCGAGTGAGTGTCCTGCTGGCTGCCTGGGAAGGGGAGGAACAGACTTGGGTGGGGTCACAAGGCTATGGGGTCAATGGGGCCCTTTGTCACTTCAGATGGAGTCTGTCCTGGGCTAAAGAGACAGGAGACAAAGCAGAGTGCCAGCCAGCAAGCATGTCCCTTAGACCCTGACCCGGCCTTTTCCAGACCGTGGTGGAGCTGGGCCCTGGGTTGTGGAAGGCCGGCTCCATTCTTCCCAGTTGGTTTCCCTGTGTTTCTCTTTCAGGGCTGAAGCAGCCACTGAAAAGTAAAAATAAGAAGGAGGAGGTGGTCAAGGTGTCAGCAGCTGCCCATGCTGCTTCTGAAACAGCTGCTGCTTGGCCAGACCTGAGGTCTGGGGTTGGGCTTTGCAAGGTTGAGAATTGTCTATCCCCAAAGATGCTAAACTGGTCCTGAGGACTAGACTCCTACCAGCCAAAGTTATGGTGGCTAGATTGCTAAACCCTAAAGCTGTTTTATCAACACACCCTGAGCACAACAGGAAGCTCACAAGCAGAGTCCCTGTGAAAGGAAGGTGTGGCACTACCCACGTGTCTCTGCCCAAGCCAGCAGAGTCCACATGTGCAACCCTCCAGTTTTCCCTGGCAGGCTGGACCCCCCACAAGCTCCTACTCTTTGTTTCCTGTTTCTACATCCCAGGTGGGCCAGAACCTTCAGCAACAGCATTACCTCAGAGGGACAGCAGTGGGGGATGGAGGCAAGGCTCAGACCAGGTCATTTGATACGTATCTTATTTTATCTCCTTCATAAGATTAAAAGAGGACAGTCTTGGCTCTTGATGGATATCTTTGGGCAAAAACCTCCTTTTGGGATAAAAAATGTCTAAGTCTGGTTAGCATCATATTTTCCAATCTTCTCTTTGAGAGGCTTTGAGTCACACTGGAGGAAGATAGACCAAGATTCAAATCCAAGGTCTGGCATTTAGTAGCTGTGTGGTATATTCCCCTCTCTAAGCTCTAGCTTCCTCATCCACAAACCAGGAATGATAACAGCACCACCTCATAGGGCTGATGGAAGATCACATGAGATGTAAGTACAAAATGTCTCATCCTCAGACCAAGCACATAAATATTCAATATAAATACTTTCCACAAAGAGCCTAATTTATTTATCTTATGTTGACTATTATTAGCATTAGTTTAGCAGGTGACAATTTCTGACCTTATCCCCAAATTCTGGGAAGCCATCCCCTGGCTACAACCAGGTGTTCCTTTGGGCAGTGGCACCTGTCTTCTACCGGGTGGAGAGCAGAAATGATGAGGGCAGTTTCCAGCCTGGTGCTGGTCCCTGCCCCTCATCTTTCTTCCCTTTGGCTCTGGAGCCTCCGTGGCTCCCTGGGGAGTGGGAGAAGGTGGAAAGGGAGCTGAGAGCCTTGGGGTAAAGCAGACAATTCCTGGGGTGCCATGGGCCCGAGAAGGGAGGAAGGAGGAGGATTACCCAGGAGGGAGTGGAAGGAGATGAGAGGGAAGGGGACTGGTGGGCAGCAGGCCCCCCTCCTCCACCTGCTGCTCTGCAAACAAAGCCAAGAATGATGCAATCCTGGTCTGGTGCAGCTGAGGCTGCAAGGCTGAGAGGAAAAGTGGGCATCCCAGGTGGGCAGGGCAGTGGGTGGCAGGCAGACACTTGGGCCTGTGGATGCCTGACCCTGAATTCCCAGCTCAATACGTGGCCTCCTCCTGAGGCCCCTCCCCCAGGGTCAAACCCCTCCTCAAATAGTCACAGCTGGAGTCAGACATGATGCAACTAGGACATCATTCCAGGCGGCCTCCTCAGAGGGGAGAGCCCCTCCCCACAGGGAGAGGAGATGATGAGAGACCCAGACACCAAGTTGAGTCGGAAGCCCCAGATGGGCCCCTCAGCAGCACGTCTTTGGATGCAGGTCTCTGTCTCCCCTTCCTCTCATCCTGGAGATGATAGGCAAAATCCTCTGGGGAAGGTGGGAAGGGAAGGCTCAGGAGAACCCTCACCCTGTGCCTGCACCAAGTAGTACGTTTTTATAGAAGGCAGGCATTGAGATGGGCACTGGGAGGCCCTGGCACCCCCTGGGGCAAGACTACCACTAGCATCATCAAGCCAGTGGAGGTGGGGTGAGCCTAGGAGTGGCCTCCACCAACCCCTGAGGTGTCTGCCTCAGCTCCCCACGCTGCCCAGGAGCCAAGAGAACAAAGGAGAAAGAGCTCTTGTTCCCCACACAAGGGCCATGTGGACGATGGGGCATAGGCCAGCGTCCCCAAAGGGACAGGGCATTAAATGGGGGGCCACAGAGGAGAAGTGGAGATACCGTGTTCAGGAATATTTAAGCTCAGCCTCACCCCACCACCACCAGACCTGAGGGGACAGCTGGGTGGCCTAACGCTGAGGCGGCCACTAGGTGGCAGGAAAAGCCCAACGATTCACCGGGCCCCACCGGCTCCCCCTCTCCCCAACCCCCCCCCCCAGGCCTCCCCTGCCCTCGGTAACCTCTCTCTCCTCCCTCCTCTCTCCATCCCACCCCTCTTTACAGCCTTTGGTGGCAGGGGCTTGAAGTCCTTCTGCCTTTGGGAAGGCAAAAAGCTCTCAGTCCTTTTCTCAAAATGTTGCTAATAATAATGGTAACAATTAGTGCCTGTGGCTATTATATTGAGTGCTGAAGAGGTAGCAGGCATTTTACATGCATTATCTCATTTACTCACACATGAGGTAAATAAAAATGCTCTCCCTCATTTCACGAGGACTGAAAAAACATAAATGGATTGCCCAAGATCATATGACTGGCAAGTGGTGGAGCCAGCGCTCCAACCCGGCCTGCAAATGCTGGGCGGGTCCTCCCTACAGCAGTGTAAGCAGTGGATGTAAGGTGGGGAGGAGGCAAATAAACGACCCATCAGGTGCATCGGAGTTTAGCCCACCATCCTTACCACCCCTCTCCCTCCCACCTTGAGATTCTAGGAGGGTGTCTTAGTCTCAGGGTGAGTGAGGTTTATTTGAAAAGGTTGTCTAAGAGATCCAGGCCCACAAAAACCCTGTCCTGCTGCCTCTCCTCCACACTCCACATGGCATTCTCGGTTCTCCTCTCACCAGCATTGCCTCCTGCGAGTTCTCATTCCATATGATTGTCTTCCCATGCAGACCCCAAGGTGATTCTACCCAGAGGACCCTCCGCTAGTGCCATATCCCCTCCTGGACTGTCTGTGACCTACTCCATCATTTTCAGCAAACATGGGGGCATCTCTTGGTGTGCTGGCCAAGTGTTGGGTTGTGGGGTGGGGGGAAGGGCAGAAAATGGACAAGGCCCAGAGCCCACTCTCCAGGTGAGATAAGAGTTTAACATGTCTAAAGCTTGGCCTGAAGTCACTTCTACATACGGTGTCCCATTCAAATAAATAGGCCCATAGTCAGAAGAAAAGGATGTCCATTGCAGTTTTTCTCAACACCAGGGCATGGGGGAGGGTGGCAGCTGCAGGGAAGGGGCGTCAGGAGATGACACCCAATGCTCAGTGAAAGTCCCTGAAATCTTCCTTAACTTTATCAATCCCTCACACAGGGGGACAGCTGCTGCCAGACTTTTCTATCCTATTCCAAATCTTCCAAACACCTCCCAAGCTCAGCCGTTACCCTGCCACACTTCTTTTTCTCTTCCAATATAAACCTAGCTAGCCTCTCCTATTCTCCTACCACCCCTCGATCTGCAGACTAAAGGCCCAGAAACTAAGTCCAATGTCTCAGGTAAGGGAAAGCCAGGCCTTGACACCCCACGGGATGAGATGAGAAGCGCAGGATGTGATGCAGGGTGGGGGTTTGGTGCAACCTCTGGTCACTGAAAAAAGCCTGCTGACCCACCAGCAGCATCTTCCACCCAAAGGGCAGTGACAGCTGTCCTCCTCCTGATGCCATTGGTACCAAGAGGAAGTGGTCCCCAGTCCACATCCCTCCCTTGGCATATCGAGTTATAGCTACATCACATAATTCACGCTCCTACTCCAACCACCATAACTTTAACCCCTTGAGAAAATTCTGAAGACTGACATTTTGGTGGCTACCCCTCCCCCATACAATCAAGTTGTCCTATGTGAAAGGTGAAAATCCAGGTTCAAGGCTGGCTGACTAGAGACCAAGGGAAACAAGCAGCACTCCTACCGAGAGGGCTGATCTCATTTCCTCAACCACCACCTTTCCACAGCTACTCAACTGTGTCAATCCTGGGAGCAGAGAGAGAGCTGAACAGGACATGGGCTCTGTCCCTCACATAGCAGAGGTCACAGGTGAGCAAGCAGGTAGACACATGAAAAAATAACAGAGGAAAGAACATCTGTTTGGCCGGAAGTGGCTGGTGAAAATTCCAGAGGTGATCTTGGAGCAGAAACTTGAAGGACAAGCAGAAGCTTTGCAGGTAAAGATGGTGACAGGTAAGGGTCCTCCCGTCAGAGGGGATGGCATGAGGGAGGGTGGAGTGGCAGGAGAAGGCGTGCCGTGATCTGGGTACTTCGAGTCATAAATCACGACCAGAGTGCAGCTTGTGTGGCAGGGAAGGAGAAAGCCTTGAATATCAAGTTGGAGTTAAGATTTTTTTTCTCTATGTTGAAAGTCATCGAAGATTTTAAACTAAGGAAGTGACCTGAACACATCTTTACTTTAAAAGGACTTTTAAAGGGACTGGAGAGGGGACATAGGAAAACCAATCGGGAAATTATTGAATCGTCCAGGTGAACAAAGAGGACTGCCTAAACTAGGACACGACAATTAAGGAGACATGCATGATGAAGTCACAGCTTAAATGAGGATCAGTGCACAGGATAACATCGCAGTCAAAATTCCTCTTGAAAATCTCTCGGGAAGGGGTTCCATGACAGATCCATGATAACCCAGCCAGTGGATCTGCAGAGCTGGAGTCAACTCTTGTGCCTTTGGCTGAGAACCAGATGAAAATGGTTGGTTTTCTGAATTCATGTGGCACAGACAAGCACTAGAATCATTATACACAAGATGATCACAATAGGAGAGGCTGGAGGGAACCAAGACAGACAGAAAATTCACTTTTCCCATCTCATCCGAATCAGGACACACAGGAGTGGAGGAGGGAATCTCCCGCTCTATTATTATTTGTCACGTGCTTATAATTGAATTCAAGGAAGGTAGGTATGCATGAGTGCCACTGAGAGATGAGGTGGAACAGCCTTTGTGAGAAAGTGGTGGGTAAAAGTAACCAGGGAACACAGAAGATGAAGTAGGCGGTTTCAGGTTTTTAGGGTGAAGAGGGTGGGAGGGGGTAGTTTGTTTATTTTGGGCTGTTTCCGAAAGAATGCCTTTCCTTCTGTGGCTTTATTACCCAAGTCAGACTCATACGATAGACTCGTACCTACCTTTCCTAACAAACCTAACCACTAACCACTCCTTACTAATATGAATAATGCTGATTTGAAGTGATGAAAACCTATGTTTCTCTACTTTCAGGAGGTACACATTAACACTCTTGACTGATGGTGTTAGTAAAGATTCCTGATGATTGACAAACTGTCCAAATGGCGGTCGTTAAAGCATTTGAATTGCTGAATTCTGAGCTAAGCATTTTTCCTTGGAATATTCACAATTCATAGCTCGGAGCACCTTTTCTTCCAAAAGGGAAGAAAACTTTAATCAAGCGTTAATTTTGTCACATTGATACAATACTATTTCATCCTAACGCAACATTAGACTTGTGAATGAGTTGACTGGCACGCAGGGATTCCCAGACTCTCCTTGCAGCTTTTCTAGTCAGTCCTTGAAAATGCAACTCCTGGGAACTCAATTTCATCTCTCAGCATGTTTCCCACACTGAGGGTGCAGAGAAATTGTAAAAAAAACTCCCCAAAATGTGCCAGGGCGGTACACTGTTCCTCTCAGTGGGAACTTGGTAAGGGCTTGGGTGAGAAGGCAAAGAACAAGACTTAACCTGGTCTTTTTCTCTCCAAAGAAAGCGCAGTTCAAGAGAGAAAGACAGAAATAGCAGTTTAAATTTATGAAAACCCCATGACTGCCGGCCTAGGTAAATGCTAGAAATGACTATGTACCAAGATAAAATATGAGTTCTCCCTAAGTACAGCCCCACACCACTGCTCACCAAGGCAAAGGGGCCACAGGCACTTGGCCCCCCAGAAAGCTTTCTGGAATTCTCCTGCACTTCCTAAGGAAGGAGAAGGCAGCTTTGAGCAATGACCATGAGACTCGGGAATTTTTCCACATCTCTAATTCTGACAAGACCAGTTCTGGATGTGCTCTGCTTGGCTGAGGTCACCGGGGTTGCCCAGTCCCCAAGAGTGGGTCACTTGACCTTGAGGGTGTGTGGTGTGAGGAGTCAAATGAGATGGGAGAGGGATTGAAAAACACACACTGAATAACATGAAATAATTTTTAAACATTTTTATTTCAAATTTCTTTTCACCCCTCCCCAAAAAGACATGGTCAGTACAGCAATCATAAAAAGGAGATACAAACACAAGAGTCAAATGTCTCCCGCACTGACACTTACAAAAAACCGGGAATTGTACATGGGATTTCAAACAGGACCTGCAGCAGCTACTAATGTCCCTTTACAAGAGTCAAACATGCCTATTAATACAATATATACAGACACCCCATTCTGGAACTAATCTACAGGGACATCCCAACACCCACCCTTCTAGCCCCAGAAAAATACCAAAACACACCCAAAGTGCATTTGTTTTGTTTATATCAAAACATCTTTCCCCACCCACCCTCAGACCCTCCCACCCCATTTAAGATTGGCCTGCAAGTCTATTTTAACCATTTAGTAATTTTTATAGTTTATGAAAATAAATTATACAGCAACTATTTTAATAAATTAAGCACAAAAAGGGAGAGGAAAGGAGGAAAACTAAATGGGAAGAGAAAAGCCAGGCCACGCTTTGGCTTGGAGGGAAGGGTGGCTGAAGAGGACAGAGTGGTTGCAGGGGGTGTGGCTCCCCTCCGGTGAAGAATGGACAGCCACCCGAGGAGCCCAGAATGACACCCCTCTTGAGTTTCTTAAAACAATCAAAAAATGTACAGCAGTGGCTATGCCCAGGCAGCACCAGTGTGGGCATTCCAACGCCTGGGCTGCCCAGTGGTGCCTGTGTCATGCTTGTCCCTTGGAAAAGGCTCCGGGCCCAACGCAAGGGGCAGCGCCCTGTTCAAGGGAGCACCAGGGATGCAGTCAGACCAGCCTTCCCACTCCACCTGAGCTGGGCAGGGGGCTTAGGACACAGCTGTGAGCAGGGCTGTGCGCTTTGGGATTATCCTGGGTTCTGATCAAGAGTGTCCTAAGCGTTCCTCGTACTCTATCTCCAGGAGCAACTATGATCGCAGTCCAGCTGCAACCAGGCATTCCTGTCTTCCGGCCATGGCTGGCTGCTTTTTGCCTGTCCCTTAATGCCTCTTGGCATGGCGGAGGGGGAAGGAGAGGGGGAGAGAGCAATTCCAGGTACCCTCTAAATGAGATGAAATGGGTGTGAAGGCATGCCACAGACTCAGCGTGCAGGGCTGGCTTCCCGGGAGGTAGATGGGACTGGGAAAGGGAAGGAGAAGGGGCAGAGAAGACAGAAAAGGAAAGAGGGAGAAACCGGACAGCACCTACCAGGAAGGTCAAGAAGGGATGAAAAGGACAAAGACAACATGGAATTTGCATGTAAAGAAAGGTCTTTCCTGGCAGATTAGAGTCAACATTTTAAATACAATTCATCACTATTTTTCTTCCTGTAGCACCTGAGCCCCCAGTGCCCCTCTCTGCGGTACAACCCCTCGCACTGCTCCTTCCCAAGGCTTTGTCTGCTCTCCGTTTTCTCGAGGTCTCCTGTCGTTTTGTGCTGAGTAAAAACAGGACAGATCACGGGGACCGGCACACTGGGCATTGCCTTCTTGAGAGGCATGGCCCAATAATCCTATCACTGTGGGGGGGGGGGGTCGCACTTTTCGTTTTTTTTTCTTTTTTTCTTTTTTTTAATAAAAAAGGTTTTACTCCCCAGGAGCAAATAAATCATTTGAACTACTGATAAACACTGCTGCAGTGAAAAGAAAGATGGCTACACGTATGCGATAGCACAAATTCAGTGTCAGAACAGCTGTGTTGACGATTAGAGATAAAAATCATTTATCCATTACCCCCCTTCCCACAGACCAAACCAAGAGGATTCCCATAGGGAAAATGTCTAACTCAAAAGCTCCTCCCTTAGGGACAGGGGGCATGTCATTCTCTTAAAAGTGGAAAACAAATGGCGGGTCTCCCCCCAGTGGAGATGCTCTCAACACCCCAACTGGTGGCAAGACTCCTGCAAATGACGACACACATGTGCACACGTACACACAACTTTCCCCTGGCCCTCAGCAGGCACAGCACTCTAGGCCAGTGCCCGGTCCTCCAATCTCAGGGTTCAAAGCCAAGGGAGAGGTGGCAGGGCAGGGACGGATGGAAGCCAAGGGAAAAGTTCTTCCCATGCCCACCCTGCTGGGCCCTGAGGGTTTCGAGCAGGCCATGCTCTTCTGAGGAGCTGGGGGGAGGCCTGAATGGGCTGGCACCCCAGGGCATTCAGCTCCCCCTAGTCTCACACCCGGATGTGGGACCACTAACAACCCTCTCTGCTCCCCAGTTCTTCCTGGATGTGCAGTGTATGGGTGTTGGCAGCTAGCTCCACGTCATACCCAACCTTAATAAGGGGCCTATATGAGTCAAGAGAAAAGGAGGAATGGAGGTGGAGGAGAAACCGGCCGGGGTGGCAAGCTCCCCATCATGCCTTTCCTCTTGGGAGGCTGGTGGCTACAGTCCTCAGCTCACGTTCCAGTGACTATACATTCACTACATGTAGGCACAGGCAGATGACTAGGCCAAGGTCATCACCAAGGGTCCCAAACTCCCAGCTGTCACCCACTTACTTGGTCCCTACACAAAAGCCCCCACCCTCCTCACTCCTGCGCTCCTACCACAGCACACAAGTTTCAAGTAATAGCAAGTTGTAGCAGTAGTTGTCACGAGCTCACAGTGGTTCACGCCATCCTGAGGATGATTACAGCAGGTCAATCAGAAACAAGTGAGGGTTACACAGGCAGGGCCTGAGGGTACTACATCGGCCACTCACAACTTACAAATCATTAAGGGGTCTCTAAAATTGAGAACCTTTTCCAGTTTGTGACTTTAGAATACAACCCAAAAGGAACAAGTAGACTCTGTAGACTGCATTTCAATTAGCACTGCACAGACCGGGCAAAGGCGGGGGTGGGCCCAGCCAGGGGAGATGAAGGGGAGTGCTAATGACAGGCCCGCTGTTCCCGCTCCGGTTCCTCTCTGACCATGCCGGCACCTCAGCCCACTGCCCCCACCCCACCTCTTCCGCCACATCTCCTGATGGAGCCTCTCCCCTTTTGCACTGTCTTGTACCCGCTCTACTGAGAAAAAGGACTTAGGCTGCAGCCTGGGCTGTGACTAATGCAGACAGATCACAGACACAGGTAAACACCACCCTTCCCGGGGCAGACGGAAGCCAGGGATGAGGCTGGCCCTCCTCAGCTGGCTTGGTTTTGTACCTGAGTGTAGGACTTCTCCAGTGGAAACCCTGGTACTACAGTGGGTCCAGGAGCTCTGCCTCTCTCATGCAGGCTGTACCGAGAGCAGTGAGGTCAGGTCCTGGGCCACCAGCAGGAACCCTGCTGACTTCCGGCTTTGGACTCCACTTTGCCATCATAAGCCCTCAGCACTCACTCAGACCTGCCTGATGCCTGGGAAGTTTCGCACTGAAAACGGATTCTTAGGTGCTTCTGCTCTAACTTAGGGCTGCGCACTGTTCAGTACACGCCATGCACATTTCCGCTTCCATGCTTTTGGTTCATGTGTTTCTCATCTCACTGTCCTGCCCTCGCCTACAACCCAAAGCCTCACCCACCGCCTCAGAGCCTTCCTACATCATGGTCTACCCTGATGTTACCCACTCTGAATTTCTTTAAAGAGTTCTTGATTCCCTGCCACACTGAGTCACTCTCCAATTGCTTCATGAGTGGCAGTCACCTAAAAGTTCCCTAAAGCCAGATATCACACCTTCTGACTCCTGTGTTTTCCACAGTACCTGGCCCAAGAGCCAAGCAAACACATACTAAAGAATAACTAAAAAATTATGTGTAGCGAAAGTGGTTACAGAAAAAAAATCCCAGAGAGCTGCACATCAGCCATTCAAGGATCCCGATGGATTCCAGACTTCAGGCTCTACAGTGAGGGGTCGGGGAGGGGTGGCACTGTCTGCAAGATGGCAAGTTAATCTGTATCCTCAAGAGGTAAGACTCACAGGTTAAGCCAATTTCTGGGTAGGTAATCTTAACTGGTTGGTAATACTACCATGGAAGCCAAGGAGAGAAGCAGCTCCTGACAAATCAGAGGTGGGCTGTGTTTATGCTACAAAGCTCATTTTCTGGGCCACCTCTTTAGAGCCAAGTAACAATGCAAGTTTCCTCCCCATTCAGTTGCAAAGAGGAAGACTGGTCATTCTATGCAGGTCGTAAGGCAGAAGGCCAGTGCTTCCAGATGAGACAGTCCTGTAAATTAACAAGTCACGGAGGCCTCACCCCAAAGCATCAGGAACCCACGAACCCGACAGTATTACTTATCTCAGGAGATGAGACAGATATAAAGCACAGGGGCACCAAAAGAAGCGGTCTAATGGAACACTCCCTGGAAAAGAGTAATAAAGACCAAACAGTTCAATTTTCACATCTTAATTGCAAAAGTTTCCCCAGAGTAACTCTACAGAAAAGCAAATTTATAATGTTACATGATTTGGCAATGGCCTGCTTCAGGAAAAATTAAGGACCATTGGAAAGCACTGGAGTTTTTCTCCCTCCTCCTCACTTCCACCTGGAAGACAGGCAACTCTGAAATCAGCATCTGACAGAATCCCAGTGAAAGGAGGGCAAACAGGATCTGACTCAGGAAAATGTTCGTGTTGCCAGAAAAAACAGAGGAAAATATAGAAGCCCTTGCTACCTCGCGTCCCAGAAGTAGGACGACAGTGATAAACCCAAACACATGAGATGTAATGCTCTCCTCCTCCTAATCTAAGGACGTCCCATTAAGGCTGAGACAGTAGAAAGCTTTCTCTAGGAAGAGGACAACGTGACAGCTTCGTTTCCCACCTTCCTGCACATTCCCTCTCACTAGCCGACAGACATATGGAGGTAAGTAACACTGACTCCTAAGTCATGGTACAGTTTGCTATTAACAATCTGGAAGCATGCTCCATTACCTTTAGCAGCCCATGACTGGAGCTCTGAACCACTCAGGTGATGAGAAAAACTAGTGCCTTGACAGCTAGCAGAAGCAATAGGAATGAATTACCACGACCAGGGTGAAATGTACAGTTATCTTGGGGAACAGGTTGAGGGTGGAGGAAGAACGGGGCTAACTTGAGGTCACAGAACTCAGGAATCAAGTAAAATAAAACGAATCCAGCTTCTATGAGAGGTGATTCTGTAATTAGGTTTCTAAACCTTAAAAAGAAAGGATGCAAGGAGTCACGACTTCCCCAGCAGAAGTCATCTGCCAGTTTCTGTCCCGTAATCTTCTGTCTGAGACCACCCACCTTTCTTTCCTGCTCCCACTGAAGCTACTCATGCTTAAAGAGAAGCAGATTCTCATCCTTCAGAAACTCCCAACTCGATTTGCACTTCTGACTCCTTTTCTTCCCTTCTTCAAGGTCAATGGTGAAAACTCGCATTCTGCCTTTGGCACCAGCTGCATGACCCACACTGGCGGTCCCCCTCCCCCTTGGACCTGCTCACTCTTCACACCATGTCCAATCCAATGGGCACAAACCCCAGCTGTCTTTAAGGTGAGTTTTTCATACCGAGAAATGTAAATGTCCAAAACAAAACTGGTGAAAAAGGAACAGTGTTGAGACTTCTTCCAGTTTTCCAAGGAGCTCATCAGGTTCCCAGATATCACAGGGGCGGATGCAAACGGTGGAGCCCCCACTCAGAGAGTACGGCTGTGTGCTTCTTCCAAGCCCCAGGCGGCGAGGGGAACCAACGTCTTTGCGCAGACGATCCCAACCCTTACTACTCCCTCTTGTTTTTTCTTACTCCTCGTTTCATAGTAGCTTCATTTGGTTCTTCAAAATTGGAGCTTGGCAACCAAATGGCTAGGCAAAAAAAGGGAAAAAAATTAGAGGGGTTCAACCCAGTGGAACCAAAATGGAGTGAAAGAATAGCCCAGCCTCTGGAGGTAGAGAAGCACAGCTCAAAAGGGGAATGGAGTCTGGCTAGCCAAACACTTCTACAAACACTGCAGCTAGCTGGCGATGTAGCAATGGCCTCTGTTGGAGGGGCCTGAGCAGCCTATGACCTGAACGTTCTTAAAGGACTAGTAAGGGGGCCGCTTAGCTCCACTGGTTAGAGCACAGTGCTCTTAACAACAAGGTTGCTCGTTTGATCCCCACATGTGCCTCTGTGAGCTGCGCCCTCCACAACTAGATTGACTTAGAGCTGATGAGTCCTGGAAAAACACACTCAAAATAAATTAAAAAAAAAAAAAAAGAACTAGTAAATATGTCCTACCATAATGCCTAACTTCCCCTTTCTATTTCCCTTCTCAATTTTCTACCTACTTCCCCCTTCTCCCCTGAGATTAAAAAAGGGGCCGAACCCCTGACATAACCCTTTGAGAGCTAGCTAGAAATAGCTGTAGGTCTCTGCAGCTTCTGGCCATTGAAGAGGGTTGACATAATCACCAAGGCCAGTGCAGCTTCTACCTTCTAATTTAAGAAGGGTACTTGTTCAAGCTGTTACACTCCAAGCACCCTGGCATGAAATTCGCCAGGTAACAGACCAAGTGGTCCACTCAGAACTCCCAAATTAAAATCAGCCTTACCAACAAGAAGTCATAGGGACCAAAATTTTACACTTGAAAGACCTTTTCTTCGAGAAGTGTTACTTCTCTTTTTTCATGGGATCCTAGGGTCTAAATCAGGAGCAAGTACAGCATGATGCTTATTCTTTGCCACAGACAACAATCCCTGTGTCACAAGAAAGAGACCCTGGAAGTTCAACTCAATCCTTGACCAACACATGACTGGCCCCCATACTTGCGACAAATGCCTACCCCTGATCTTATCAAGTCCCTTCCCACCTCAGCGACTTTATACTTACAAGACCGTTTGCACAGAATGCTCTGCTCCCAGATCCTTGCTTGGCTAACTCCTCAATATTCAGATCTCAGCGGAAATGTCACCTCCTCACAGGAGCCTTCCCTGATCATCCAAATTGAGTCGTATCCCACCACTAATCACTAACTTCACCAGTTTTATTTCCCTCAAAACATGAACCTATTCAACTAAAATGAACCTATTCATTTATTTACATGTTCTCTGTCTGTCTCTCCCTATGAGAACTGCAGCTCAGTGAGAACACGAGCTTTGACGATCTTGCTCAGCATTCTATTCCCAATTCACACTGGGTACATGTATACGTACACACACAGATACCTGCTAAGTGAATTTAAACATGGGGAACTCACTAATTCCTGTGGAAAAACCATTTCATTTTTGGACCTCTCTGTTAAAACAGTTCTTCTAATGTTGGACTGAAGTCTAACTCCTTATAACTTACATCCACTATAGTCCTGGTCCAGCCCCTGGAACCACACAGAGTAAGTTTAATACTCTTCCCTTCCTCAGGAAAATCCATCAAATACTTCTTTTAGCTATAAAGTTCATCTCACCCTACAACTTCTCTGCTCATGTTAATCATTTATTCCCCATATGATGAAGTTTGGAACCTTCCACCTTCTTGAGTCTTTCTCTGAATGTGCTTCTGTTCACATGGGTTCCTCCCAGGGCACAGCATCCACAGAAGCGATGCTGTAACTGAAGGGTCCTAATTACCTTTCAAGGGTGCAGTCAGGTAACTGGGCCTCCCAATTCCCTTCTGCTTTCCCATCCTAAGCTCAACCACAAAGGCACCAAACAGAAACATGCTTCTAAACATTAGGAGATTCCGATGCCTTAGGAGACACTTCTGAGGGCATAGAATCTGCACATAATTGAAGCAATGATAAGAGATTGTATACCCAATCCAGGATCCTTTAAGTTAAAACTCTGCAGCTTCCCAGCTACCATTTGCTGATCTCTCCTCTTCATTCCTTCTCCCTGGTTAATCCTTATTAGCCCAGCCCACATGCTCTCCCCCAATAACACAGGATCAGGGACTTCCAGAGCCAAGACAGACACACAGCTGGGTTCACTTTAGCCATGGCTCAAGAAAATCCATGGGACATAAACACTAAAGGTCACTCTTCTGTTATGCAGAGAGCAGAGAGGGTGGAGAGATTAAAGGCCCCTTCTCACTCTAAGGCTGTTGCTCCTGTGGATTTTCCCCCTTTGTTTTATGTGGGAGATCGGGAACAGAGAGGTTATAAGAGAAGCAGAAGTATTCAGTGCTTTAAAAGGACATTCTGCACTAAGGCAAGACGGGGGTGGGGGTGGTGGCGGCGGTGGGGGGGGTGTGTGTGACTGCACCCCAATAATATATCACTGGAAATGTGAGATCTTGCATGTAAACCCACACTACCAAAATCACTCCTCTCTGGCAATTTTGTTCCCTATTCTCTACTTTTCAATGCCATCTGCAGGAACCAGTATTCCAAGATTTTTTATGGGAAAATGAGTAGGGCTCAGTTAGTGCAGCAATGGGAGAACAGCCTGTTAGATGAATGAATTCCTTAGTTAATTCACTTATTCTATTGAACAATTTACTTTCAGTGGCCCAAATTGAACTCTAAAGAGAAGAGTGAGCTCTTTTCCTCATCCCCTATGCCAAGCTGTGGGACATAGTGGAGCTCTCACGGAAGGGCATGCCTATTGCAATTAAAGGCATGTTTGTGTTACCTTTGATGAAGCTTCCTTCCCGTTTGGTTTCCTGCTTTATATGTCATTTGTACAGTATCAGGGAGATTAGCCGAAGTATGAGAAAGCTGCACACTTAGCGACCTGTGCATGTCCTCCACATTCAGGGGTTAGCCTGCACGTTGCTTGGCAAATATTCTTTAAGCCTCCCTCGTCTATCTGCTCTTCTCCCAACTGGGGTGTGCACCCCTTGGGGACTTCATTATCAGATGTGGTAACTGTGGGCAGATGCTGGGAGCAGGGGTATACACACAGGACGGGGGGGGGAGGGGAACAAGGCCCTCACATGATCACAGCTGCCCAGGAAGAAGATGGCTGGACAGAGAAGCAGAGCTCATACCCTTGGAGGTGACCAGCAGGGGCCCCTCGCTACGTGGAGGGTCCTACCGCTTGCTTCTGTTTGGAAATGAGCTGCGCTTCCTTTAGAGACAGGTATATCTCTTCCTGAGGATCGTAGTAGTAGAACTTTCGGATATAGGAGATCAGAGGTCTGTGAAACACACAAGAGGGATACACACAGAGTGTCATTTACACAGATTATTACAAAAAGACCACCTTTGCTCGACGCTTTCTGTCAATCCTATGTGGTGAGACCACACCAAGGACTCCGCTACCCTAATGGAATCCCCACTTTCTCCTTTATTATAGTTCTGTCTCCTTCCCTCCACCCTTCATAGAGACTGCAGAGGATAGGCTCACACACACACACCTTGCTCCCTTCTGGCTAGAAATGTGACAGTTTCGAGTTAGGTGCCAGGAGAAGTGAAAGGAGCGGCCTGTGCAGTCAGAGTGTAGGCCTGGCTAACATCGGGAACTAACCCTCCCTCCTGCCCCCAGCCCTGAAGACCCCATCGTACTTAGGCAGTGGAAGATCCGGGATGTGATCTATCCGGACGAGCTGCCGGATTCGGAATCTGCAAAGGTGCTGGAGGGATTTGACATTGCTGAATCGGGACACTGGATAGAGCAGCTGGACTGGAGTTGGTGGCAGTCCTTCAAGAATGAAAACCAAGAGAAACATTCAGAGGGAACAATGCAGCTAACTACAGTCTCCCTCATGAAGGGAGTCCAGGGAAGGGAAATGGGGTTCTTTACCGTTCATCTATGTGTTCTGTGCAAAAGCTCCCTTCCACAAAGGCCTGCTGATTTCCGTTTGCAAAAGCACTACCACTAGATTTCACACTCAAGAGAATCTATTCTCCCCAGCAGAGGGCCTCCCTAGCGTCACTCTTAATAGTCAAGAGTCTTGCTCTTAAAACAACCCAATGAAAAATGCCAAGCTAGAGACTTTACTGGGAGCCAAGTGACCAATCCCAGGCCTGAGGCTCTCAGGGAAGGACAAGAATCAAAAGCATCCCTCCTGGGAATGGGGGATAATTGTTCAGCACATCTAGCAATACCCTGAAGGCAAGGACTCAAAAGGCTATTAGGCAGGGTCCCCACCAAATTCTAACTGACAGGTTGGTAAGCAGAAGGCAACAGCTGAGATCAAAGTTTACAAGCCTATCACTTCTGCCATTTACTTCAAGACAGGACAGTCAGGTTTAATCACCTCTTATTCCCCCACCCCCAACCACCCTCCTTGCTTCTGAAATTTTAG
This sequence comes from Rhinolophus hipposideros, assembly GCF_964194185.1. Classification (NCBI taxonomy): domain Eukaryota; kingdom Metazoa; phylum Chordata; class Mammalia; order Chiroptera; family Rhinolophidae; genus Rhinolophus; species Rhinolophus hipposideros. The sequence continues at coordinate 33,953,207 of NC_138066.1, read as the reverse complement.
GCTGGGTACAGGAACAAAAAAAAAGAGGATGATGCTATTAAAAGCAAAGCAACTACAGTAGCTTGGGCAAGCTGGAATCCCAAGCGCCTGCTGACTAATGCCAGCCAGGCCCAACGGGAGCCCCCCACTCTTAGGTTTCCTCAATTATCAGCAGGCTCTGTGTTGGGAAATTCCAACCCCCCAAGGGTCTACGCTACAGAATGGAGACACCCAGAATGGCAGGGGCACTGAAACAGGTTCAAAGGAACAAAGAATATTCTGGTTTTAATACACAAAGGGGCTGTGGAAAGTAAATAAGCAAACTGTTCTCAGAAAGAATCTGAGCTGCAAAATCTTTGCAAGAATTATTTTCTCAGCCATTGTCATATCAAAAAAAATTCTGTAGATACAATTTGTTGGGAAATAAAATGTCTACTATTTTTGGAGTTTAATTTCAAGCAGTTTTTAAATTTTGTTTCAAGGCATGAGAAGAAAAAATTAGAGCTTGCCTCCCGAAGCCTTTTCATGGTTGTTGACAACTGACTTTCTAAAACAAACAAAAAATTAAAATACATATTATACTGCTACGCAACAAGTAAGTTTATCTTAAAAACATTTAACTCATTTAGTCTTTAAAACTGTACTGTTTAGATACCACTATTATTCCCATTTCCCATGTGAAGAAACTGAGGCCTATTGGGCTAAGAGAACTTGTTAAAGCACAGAATCAACAAAGCAGGCCTGCCCACTGCCCTGAACACCTGCTGTCTGAGGAAAAGTTTACCCCAGGAAACCTCTGTGGGGGTGGGAAGGGGGTGGTAAGCCCAGGAGTCTCCTCAGAGCAAGCACCTGTCCCTATGTCTGTTGGGGGGGCGCTGTCCAGGCCAGTCACAGCACCTTGGTTCCTTCATGACCAGCCTCCCTTAGTTCTCTCCTTTTCACTTCTACCCCTTCAAGTCTAAGGTTTATATTTTGAAGCTCTGTAGCCCCCCTCCACCCACATGGTTGGCCCTCTTCTCACACATCACTAAAAAAATAGAATTCACACATGAATTTCTCTCTTGAATATATTTAAACTTAAGTGGTTTTAAAAATGATTTCGGGTTCAAATGCCTGTTTGAATTTACCCTTTCTCTCATGTTTTTAAAGTATTCTTTACTAAGTTAAACTATGGCAAACAGAAAGCTTTTGGGGATTGGTTGTAATATTGCTAAATTCAACATGATGTTTCAGAAATAAAAGTAATTTATGTATCTAATTATTTATTCCCAAAGATGCAACAGTTTGGACTTGTGCCTAAAGAGATCAGGCTAATAAGCAGCATATAATTATGATTGTTTGCCTACTTGAATTTTAATGACCATACATAGGTGCCTATTTAATTGTGTTATTTTTAGCCTTAGGTTCACAAATAGCAATTTGGAATCTGTTACTTCTCTGATATTCCCTGGTGTCAACCTGACCATTTACTGTTTGCCCCCAAACAGCAAATGATTGGTGCTCTCACATCAGAACCAGTTAATAGAAGAGGTTAGCACTGGAAACAAGGTAAGACACCAGTGCAGCTGAAAGGGAAAGGGCGAGGTGAACAGTGATCAGCAGGAACCTTCCTCTGGTCCTCATGCCAGGGGTTCTGGGCACCAATGCAGTCACCAACTACTTCACTATTTTCTCTTCCTCCAACATGGACCAGGTTAGGGGTGACAAATCTGGATTTCAAGTCTAAGCACCTGAACACGGTCTTTCTGCCATACCAGACTGTTCCCTGAAGACCAGAATTATGCAGCCCAAAATGTCAAAAGTGCTAAATTGAGACACCCTGGGATACAGGGAAGACATGTCATTAAACAAGCAATATAAGCTTTATGATGGTTACAAAAGAGGAAATGACCAACTTCCTTACAGTTGTGTAATTCAAAGTGTGATTAAAAAACAAGGCCTGCCCGGTGGCTCAGGCGGTTAGAGCTCCATGCTTCTAATTCCGAAGGCTGCCGGTTCGATTCCCACATGGGCCAGTGGGCTCTCAACCACAAGGCTGCCAGTTCAATTCCTCGAGTCCCACAAGGGATGTGGGCTGTGCCCCCTGCAACAAGCAATGGCAATTGGACCTGGAGCTGAGCTGCGCCCTCCACAACTAAGACTGAAAGGACAACTTGACTTGGAAAAAAAGGCCTGGAAGTACACACTGTTCCCCAATAAAGTCCTGTTCCCCTTTCCCAATAAAAAAATCTTAAAAAAAAAAAAAAAGGGTATTTTCTCTTCCTCGCAAATGATGAAGAGTCTCCCGACTACGACATGTTTGCTTCGAGTTATGGCTTTCCCAGGGTCAGAGGTTTTGTGCTAATCCAGTCACATTCTCTTTTTGAGACTGCTGCCTGGTGTTAGGGGCTTCATTTATAATTGTGAAATGGATCAGACTGAGATGTAATCAGCGACCTCAGATTTGTTATGACCATGTTCCAACACTATGATAAAAGGGGAAATCAAGCTCAGGTGCCATCATTTTTACCAAGGGCTCCTCCTCTAGATGCTAATTATTCCATTTATTCTAATTACCTTCCTTCTGCTCCCTATTTGCCACCATTGAGAACTTTCCCATTAGTTCCGCCTTTATGATTCCTATGATCCCTGGCATGCCCTGCTAGTGCACCCAGTTCTAGATTTGAGCCAGAAAAACCTGACACTTTATCCTAGCACTGCAACCTACTGTACTTCAGTTTCTCAATCTGAAGAGAGAGACAGAAAGGGAGAAGTTGTAATGTCCCTTCAAAGGATTTTGTAAGGATTAAATGAAATAATACTTGGCTCCTTGTGGGCATTCAGTTATCACCCCAAGGTCTGAACAAACGGGCTCTTTTTCAAATGTGCTAAGTTAAAATTCCCGGTGCAGGCTGACGGCTCAACCTAAGGGCTATGACTACCTCTTCTCGGTGAGTCCTCGCCTGTAGTCAGTCAACCTCATGGAACGCCCAGACCTTCCTAAGCAAAGGAGGGCAGCAAACAATGGTCAGGAGAACACTGGCTTTGCCTCCTCTGTCCCAATCCTTCAAAGAGAGGTCACTTAGGGTCCAGGGGCAAACACTAACTCTGCTCTGCCTTTTCAACTTGATGACACATTTTTAAGTACAAATAGATACCCTACCTGTAGCATTCACCATACGTGAATATTCCCAGGAAGAAATATTCACCATGGTGAATGCTACAGGTATTCACCATAGGTGAGTATTCCCAGAAAGATACCCTCCACTAACAAACACAATTCGGACTTCTTTGTGTAGTCTTCACAAATCCCAACAAACTCAAGTTTCCATTTGCTTACTGCTACTTCTTTCCCATCACCGAGTGGTGGTAAAGAAAGCACAGGCTTTGGAGTTAGTTGGGCCTGGATTTGAATCCTGGCTTCAGCACTGACTGATCAGCGATGTGACCTTTACAGTAATTTCACTTTTGAGCCTCAGCCTGTTTCCTCACTGGCAAAATGAAAACAGTCTTACCTGTAAATAATAGATCAATCTATTAGCTAAAAAAAAACAAAACTTAGAGAGATGTAAATAAAGAATCTGACAAAGTCCTGGGCACATGACAGACAATAAATAGCAATTATTATAATCTCTAGCCATTAACAATGTTAGTTAAAATTTCTACAGACAGGTCATATTTGTGAAATGAAATGAACTACACCTGAGGAGTCCAAGATTCCATGGTGTCTCAATAACTCTACAAGTAAATACACGCTCCAGACTCCAGAATCCTCTGACAGGATTTCCCTGGTTCACCTACAAACAGAGCTTATTAGCCTGTCCTTGCTGATCACTGTATAGAACTTAACACATGCTATTACCTTTATCTTCCTACCTGTTCCCCCTTTGAGGCTATGAGTTCTCTGAGAGCAGAGATGTGGCTTGTTTTTGATACTAAGTTACAAAAATAAATGTTAAATAAATACCTCCCAAAAGCCACAAACTTTACAAATTGCTATGCAGAGTACTTGCTATAAGAAAGGATTCTAACTGTTCCCTTTAATCAAGTCAACTGTATGAGACCCAACTGTGTTGACAGCACTGAAGCAAATACTAAATGAAGTGAGAATTAATACAGTTCGCACCCTGTCACACCTTATTTAAATCACCAAGATTATAAAACACATTCCTGCAACCTGGCTCGATCCGGTTACTGATATTCTGCCTGAGGCTCTCCTGCAACTTCTTTTTAGAGCAATTTCTTGGCATCCTGTATGTTTAAAAATCTTACTTTGATTCAATGGGAAAGAATGATGTTCTCATGTGAAGTCCTGTTTATATCTTACAAATGCTTCAATTAATGTGCTTATCATTTTACTTTTTCCAACAGTATATAGATTCCTCCAACCCACCCCTTCTCCCCCTCCAGTAGCTGTTACACAGATACCTTCCTGCTTTGTGGGCAGGAAGACTACATAACCACACCGGCAAGGCTGGGAACTGCCCAGTGTTCCAAATGGAGAGAAGTCTTTGTAGTCAACATTGGTAGGGATATAAGATACAACAAAAAGAACCTACTCTTTAACAGAAAGTTTACTACGACATGGACAAAATCCAGAACAGACTGCCACTGAATTCAGCCTTCTTGACACTCACCATTGCCTTTCTAGTGAACCTTCTTTTACCTTTCCTGCTCCTGGGGAAATGACCTGAGAACTCTCACCTGTTTCACATTGAAGTGTACAATGCCTGGATTAGGGACAAGGAGACATCTCTGCATATTAAATATTCACATGATGCCTACACATCAGAGGCAGGATCAGTTTTTTCCTTCATGTGGTCAGAGAAACAAAGATTCCTTCTCAAAATATTGATAGATTATAATGTACAAGCGTAGGGGATTAACCATTGGACTCTAGAGTGATAGCTATAAAAGCCAGAACAAAAAGCTTTAAATAACTGTGGCCTTTTTTTTTGGGGGGGGGGGGTACATTTTGATACTACACTAGACCATACCCAAGTAAGTTCAATAATATAGTAACTACAGGCTTACCTGGAACCCTGGATCTCAAGAAATAGAGAAACTTCCCATTCTTGGAGTGCATGATGGCTCTCTTAATGAACTCCACCACTGATTGACAGCGATCCTCAAACTTAGGATGACACCACAGGCTGAAGGTTCCTGCCATGGAAAATTAAGGAGACATAAAAATGTAAAACTGACTTTAAGAAAGTCTGGGAGGTTGATTTGAACATTTTATGATTCTCACTTTTGGGAGGGTTGTTTATGGGCAAGCTGAGTCAGAAAAGGTCCTTGAAGCCATCTGTTCCTGCTTGTTCCACAATTAATAGAAAGAAAGATGTTGCCTTTAATAAGACATAAATTAGGTCTTACAAGGCTTTTGTTAAACAAATAAATAATAAATTCCAAGTCATAAAAAAAGATACAAAAATACTCTGTCCAGTATGAACACTAATTCTTCAATCATAGACCATAAGATTAAGACTTCTGTAGCAAAAGCAAATTTTAATGACACCCTCTCAAGAAGATCTAAGTCTGCAAGTATTCACGGACAGTAAGGAAAGACAAGATGAGCAGTTTTGTGGGTATCACTCATTCATGTGTGTGCTGGGCACCAAAAAATCAAATTCTAAGTCTTTTCTCTTTAACTTCTAAATTCTACACCCCAACATGTTACAAAGATCCCACTCCAAACTTGAGAATCCCAAAGGCAAAAGGGAATCTGAACTCCCGCAATTTAAAACACACATAAAATCCCCCAAACGAAAGCACCCACAAAGGGGACACCGAATCACTCAGGAGAACTGCAGATCTGAGTCTCTCTAGCTACTCTTACAGTATCACTTAAAAAGACCAAGACAAATGTTCCACTGCAAACTGGCAACTGAACGGCCCACAAGGCTTCTATTAAAAATTCCATTTATTCACGGAAGAAAAGTCCCTTTGAACAAAAAGTAATTGGAGAACCATTTGAAAGAGCCCTCTCATTCCTGGCATCTCACCTATCAGGAACCTAGAGGTCAAGCATTTATTCATCATTCCCATGCCCTACTCATTAACCATTTTAGTAGGTTTATAAAAATACTTCACTCTGCAATACTTTATTTTGCATTTTGTTTGTTTGATTTTTGCTTTTAGGAGCGGCAGGAAAATAGGAAGTGGTCTACCCCAGTTATCTAACTCATTCTCAGGTCTCTGGACTGAAGTTCCTTTCTCTGCCCGCATCTCTGAGGCAAAAGTGGGGGAGGAGGAAACTATGGACAAAGCTATGCTTAACAGCTACTTTCTGCCTCACCAGAGCAGCAGACCAAATAAATCCAGAACTTGGGTGAGAGCAGGAAAGACATGGTGGTGCCTGAGAAGAGCATGAAAGAGACTCTTATTTGAGATGAATGTTCACTGCAGTTCATTTAAGGCGATCACACGTGGGAAGCGTGTGAGGGATGGGAGGAGCAAGTCCCCAAAACTCTCCAAAGTTCTCTACACTTTCTAAACTTGTAGCAGACGGAGGTATTTCGACAAGTGACATATCACCCAGCCCTTCCACCAATGAGCACCACAAGTTTCTGCCCCAAGTCAAGTCCAGAATGTCCCGATACAAAGTCAATCCAGACAGCAGTGTGTAACAAGTCCTCTTCTAGACATGACGGCAACATTCAGCACAATCCGCCACAGAGGAGGAGGTACCACCAGGGAGGAAGGCAGACGGTCTAAAGCACGTCGATCCCACAAACTCTCGGAGTTCTACGACTACTACCTAAGAGACTACAAAGCTCACAAGAGAGGTAATTATCATCACCATGCTGCCTGCGGAAGAGGGGATGTGACTATCAGGCAAAGAAATTCAGAATAGAACAGTCAAGACAATCAACACTAAATTCTCCTCTTTGGATATACGATTTAACAGAAAGTATCTCTAGATATTAAGGTTAGTTATGAACAAAGCTTGGGAGAATTTGTGTAGCTTAATCCTTCCTTTTACCAAGAGCATGGTTTTACTGGCTTTGTTCTGTTCTTCAATAGTCTTGCTCAGGCCCTCCTATTTAGGATACAAGACGCTGACAAATACTTTTAAACAGAATTTTTACTCTTTCCTACCCACCCCTGACATTTCTTCTAGTGATTGAAACCAGAGCCCATATCAGCGTCCAATTGAGTCTATGAACCTTTCCCCCATTCACAGTTCCAATTCTATGAATCCTTCCTATGAAAAAGTCAAATAGCAAAAGTAGAGACAGGCAAGGAAGGAAGAAGGCTTACCTCTGTAGTGCTCCATTCTAGTGTGGTGGGTGATACCCTGTGATCGAAAACTGAGGCTCAGGATATAACGAGGATCAGAGCTGTCTCGGACCAGGAAAGAACCATCTGGTTTCCCTTTCAGCTTCATCTCTGCATCTTCCCAATTCATTGGTCCCCAATACCAACCACACTATCAAAGATTAAAAGCAGTCGAGTGGTTAACAGAACAGAAAAATGTCCCAAGTTTTCAGCACAATCTATCTTACCGCAGGAGAACACCCCCACTTCCAACACGTTTCAGTAGGGAAAAAGCTGCGGAGAGTTTCAGCCATTAGCAATGAACATTGGGCTCATCATACTCTTAGCCCTGCAAAGTTATAGAAGAATTCTACAGTTCCCTTCCCAACGCCATACAAAGAAAAGGGACCTGGGGCAATCAATCTGCCACAATCAGCTTAGACTACGTAAACACTTCTCTACAACCTTTATCATGTTCAATTTTTTTTTCCTAAGATTCAATTTTACATCTTTTATGGAATAGATAATAGCAGCATATTGCTTTATCACTGTAAATATAGAGGCAAGGAAATGACCCTTCCTCTAAAAATAATAAAAGGGGAGCCTGGTACAGAATTAGGGAGCAGGAAGGGGTAAGCCACCACTGCTCAGGTACCACCTACCTTCTCCAACTCTCGAAGGCTGGCTGCAAAGCTGCTCGAGTCGGGCCGGTAAAGGGGACACTGGAGGTGTTGCGGGGGCTGGCTGTGCAGGGATTCAGCTGCTCTGATGGGAGCAACCCGGGGAAATGCATCTGCAGGGCAAGACCGTGGTGGTCACTTGTTTACCCTCAATCCTCCCAACCATAAGCAGACCCTCCCCCCAAAACAGAGATGCTAACTGAAGAGGGGCAAAGCATTAGAAGCTAAGCTGAAAAGGGTGGAAGCCAAAGCAGTGGGAAAGAGCTGGATGGGCGGGCTTGTGTAAGCTGTGAAGGATGGGTGGGGGCACTGAACCCCAGGATAGGGGGTGGGGAGCTGCTCACTAACCTGACTAAGGTGACTACTTCAGGACTTTCACCAGCCTAGAGCGATTCCAACTTCTCCCACCTCGAGGTGAAGTGCCGGTAAAGCAGCCTTGGAAATAGTGACTCGCTTACTTGCCCAGGAAGTGTAACGATTTTGCCAGGCAAGTAGAAAAGAATGCCGATTTCATTCATTTTACTCCTTGGGTACTGGAGGCTGGCAAAGCAGGTATGGGCTACTAAATGCTTGGTACTTATTTACAAGGCTGCGGTCAGTATGAAAAGCTTAGAAAAACCACAGAACTTTGAAAACCAGCAACATATTAAACCTCCTCACTGCCCTGAAATTAAAGTAGTCTCCCAAGTGATATCTACTTAAGGATTAAAACAGCAGTCTCAGCAGCAAAACGACAAAAAAATTCAATAGTCTTTTATCGCTAACAAAAATCAGATTCAACTCCATAAAGAAAAAGGGTTAGAAAAACCAGTTCTTGGCCTCATTTCCAAGTAGTTACGGTCTAGCCAAGGGGATGAAATTTAAGCTTTCTCCTAAGTTCTGTTACCATAAATAGAATTCTCCCATCCTTCAAAAGTTTATCACTTTGTGCTACCAACTCTTGCAAGTGTTGCCCCTAAGCTAAGCTAACCTGGGGCATGGGGTGGAGGTGGCGGAGGTAGGGGGAAAGACTGCAGGGAAGACCCCATCGGAGCCACAAGGACAGATGTAGGCAGCGTCCCACTGATATCATCTAGAAGAGAGAACAAAAGCAAGAGGTTCAGAAACACGAGTACAGAAAGAGCAAGGTGAAGCAGAGGAGAGGGAGAAGGATCATCAGGCTGCCCTCTGGGGCAAGATGGCCTGACCTTCACCCCGTCTTTATGCACAGAGGGCAACAATCATCTTAATCTGGTTTCCTTTGCTTGAAAGCAGGAAAATAAGGATATTCCTAACGTAGCCTACTAGCTATAGATTCAGGGTACGATAAATACAGATCTAATCCACGCACGGATAGTCAATGTTATAGCATGCAGGTAAGAGACCCAGTCAACCGCTTAAGTAGATGACAGGGGGGCTGAGAAAGAGACAGGAAATAATTGGGTCATCATTAGAAACCCAGGAGCTTGTTTGGCTCCCGGCACAAAACCGGTCCCTAGAGCGCCCCTCCCACTCGGACAGGAAGGCAGAAGGGAGGAGATTATACCTAGGAGGCTGAGACTTCTTCTCGGAGGAGGAGGGGGGGTTGGAGGGTGTGGAGAGGTCAGGCCCCGCTGAGAAATGTCCACATCCACAAGCGACACTGTTTCACCTGAGGGATTCATGGAGCAAGCATGTTATAGCAGCACCTTGCCCAAAGCTGCGGCCAGAAGCAAAGGCAAGCAAAGGAAGCTAGAAGTCCCTGGCTCTCAAAAAGCTCCAAATCTAATGCTCCCAGGGCTGGACTCACCCCCAAACACCTGGGAAGTCCATTTTAAACTCTATCATTTCTTTGCCCTGTTAAACGTCAAGGACTCTTTAGGACAAATACATGGGATGACAGTGGAAAGGCCAATTAATTGTGGTTCTGCCACTGACAATATAACCTTGATTGAACAAGGGGTCTTCTTTATGCAAATGGACCCATACCGTTTATTTTTTACAGATTTGTATACCACTTTCTGCCTTAGGGAGCACGGCAAGCAGCTTGTTATAAGCCCAAATGGACATAGAAAGCAAATGCCAGAAAAACAGTAAGAAATACACGGTAAGCTGAACACAGAGGGAGGTCCCAGTGTTAGCCCCAACTTCTTCCTAAATGGCTTACCATGTCTCTATTTTTCAGAAGATTCACTCATAAGAGAAACAACCACTTCAGATATCAACTAGTTCCTAATAGCTGAGGCAACAACGGCTGAAAAATACATTTACAACCCTAATAATGAACTACTTCCACAGTCAGCCAAGAGTCAGGTAAGCTTAGAGGAAGCTTCTCAGTAAAAACTTGATGGGGGTGGCATGTGGTTTCTCTTTACTTCCCAGCATGTCATACAGGTCTGTTCTCAGCCATGCGCACTCCTCCTTGCCACCCAACCCCATCTACCCTCTTTCCACCGGAGGATGAATGGTACTTTATTAACTAAGGTTGACAGCCAAAAATAGGTTTGTCTTGGTAGGTCTGATCCATAGGTCAGAACTCAAGATTTCTCTAAATTTAGCCCTTAGGGTGTTATTTACAACATCTTTTTCTTATTCAGGCTGCTGAATTAACTCTTCAGCTAAAATTTTATTATTTCCCAGTTTAGAAAGTGAGGTCTCTAAATTTAAAGTCAGGAGCTGGGCTTTCAGAATCTAACACAGTTTTTTACAAAGTTCTTGAACACTAATTAAGATAAGCAGAAAATCTGTCTAAAAGTCATCAGTGGAAGTTCTAGAAACCTGGTACTAATTCATCACATAGCTTTGTAACTGAGGTCCTAGCTGCCCAGAGCAAAATGCAACGAACTCAAATAAGTATGTTTCCTGAAGGGTCAGAGATGCCTAAATTACAGGTGTAGCACCTCAATACAAAGATGTAATTCAAAAGAGGTAAGACTGTCTGAAACAACACCAAACCTGAAACTACACATGTGGGTATTCTTTACTTTAGATAGGAAACAATTATTAACCAGAAAGACACGCTGCTACAGGATAAGATTCTTTAATTCTGAGCTGGGGTAAGAAACCTTCTTCTCCACCTGCGCCTGTTACAGCACCAACTAACTTATTCTGGCAGCTCATGGCCATCGACGTAGTAACGGGGGTTCCACTAGCCTGCTTAACATCTGAAAATGTCCATTCCCAAATCATAATTCTTCCAATCACCTTTTGAGAGACACAATATCTAAGAGTTTGAAATTGGGATTTTTTGTTTTTAAAAGGCTTCTTAGCCACAATCAATGAGTACCCAGTTTTTGAGACTTAAGGCAGTGCGCCAAAGACCTTTTCTGCAGCTTGTTCAAGCAGGAGCTTCACATCTGACTGACATAACAGTCTCCCTCTCTGAAAAAGTTCCCCGTTAACGAGAAGGCAGTTGCCCAAAGGACATTTAGCCCCTTTCCTACTTTAGCAACTGTGTTCTCTGCTGCAAGAGGAGAGACTTAAATTAGGTACAATGAAGAACTCTTGACAGCTGCAAGAACTGCTAGCCCCTAAAATGGGTAAGACAAGAGTTCATGTAATCCCCTTTGACCAGTCTTTAAAAATAGACCAGATAATCATGGATCATGTATATCAGATAATCCATGAAGCCCTTGGAAGCAGGAACAGGAGTTGTATGACTTCTAGAGAGTTCTTTATATACTGCAAGCCTATAAATCTGTAATTCCTCCTCTTAATTTATATGTGATGATCCTGAACTAAGCACTGTGTAACTACAGGGCCACCTAATTGCCAGCAAACAGTCACTACTCAAACTATAAAGCATCCAAAGTCAAGAACACATACGGCACCATAAAAACAGCCTCACCCCAAACCCAGCAGGCATGGAATGAAGAAAATAACTGTAGCCATGCCTGAAGCTCCCTCTGCGATCCATCTGTAAGTGTTTCCGAGCAGGTCTCATAACACTTGGGCTTTCAAATGTCAAACGAAAAAAAAAGAGATCACCCTTACCTGTGAACAGGGGGCTGAAGGAGACCGGAGAAAAGGCACTTTGAGTTCTGGTCAACCTGGGTTTCCTAGGGGGTAAGAAAGCACACAGAGGGAATGAACACAGATGCACTTAAATCACTACGCTATTCAATTCCAGATACAGGAAAAACACAGCAAACCCTAGTCATTGTCAGGAACACTTCTGTAATAAAGCCTAAAATATGCAGGAAAACACAGCAAACCCTAGTCATTGTCAGGAACACTTCTGTAATAAAGCCTAAAATTTAAAGGGAGAGAATGAAATAATTAAGGCAATTCCTTAAATAGATCTGGCTACAGAATTCACAGCCTATAAAGCAACGAGAAATTCCTTTGGATCTTTCCACACCTAGCGCATTAAGAGAGTAAAACATCTTGAGTGATAATTAGCAAGTCCATTTCTAGAGGCAGGAAGTCTGGATGCAGAGTTGATTTTCATATGGGAGCCAAGAAAACGGCTCTTGAGCTGAGCAACAGCCTTCCCTCTGGGCCTGTCCTAGGAGCAGGAGGTCCCAAAGTGAACCAAGGAACACATTAGGACTTGGGGTCAACACTATAGGGTGCACATGTAATCTTCAACCACTAAGACCTCTGATTTCTGCAAAAATGCCCCCAAGCCATAGGTCAAAGCCATCAGCTAACAAGGGGGCCTCCTCAGAACATCTTTGGCTGACCCCCTTCCCCTCTCTGAACTGCCAGTCACATAGCTGTCCCCATGACTTCTCCTTGATGCTGCTCCAGGGAACCAGCTGGAAAACCCAGATCTCCTGTGAAAAGATACACAAAAGGTAACTTTGCTTTGTACCAATTTCAACTGGCTTTTCAAAGAGAAATGAAAGAAATCCAGACTCTGACAAAGACTTTCTAGCTAGAAATGTGCTAATCTCAAATTCACCTCAGGATGATTGAATTGACTACAAAGGAAAAACTCGTGGAGGTGAAGAAAATATGCTCTACCTTGACTGTGGTGGAAGTTATGATGACTAAACATACTTGTCCAAATTAATAAAACTAGACACCTAAAAAAAGATGTTAGGTGGTATACAAATTATACCTCAATAAACCAGACCTTTTAAAAATCCTACCCCCGAATTGTGTGCCTGACTCCAGGCCTTGTAGCTGGCTCACCTTCCAAAATCACTCTCACCCAAAGGACAAAATGAAACTTCAACTGCACCAATAGAGGGGGGAAGAAGCTAAGAAAATCCAAAATGAAATCCTATTTAAAATTATTGTACTTTAGAAGATCTTTATGCATTTATGTTTTAACATAGATATCTGAGATTCCCAGAACCCACTTCAAACAAAATTTCAAAATCTTACCATGAAGACCTTCCTCAGAAACAGCCACGATGCTGGATTCCCTCTCCTGACATCTCCCACTCCCTCTACAACCTCCTCCATGCTGAGACTTAAGAAAGCTAAGGATGGTGCCCACGGCGAATGTCCCACCCACGGCACCCACAGGAGAGGTGGCTGCATCAAGACACAAGCACACAGAGTCCCTCTGTTTATAAAAGTTGCTCATGACAGTCTGAAGCTTCGTTCCAACACTCCCGAGGGCTGAAATGGAAAGCTAATTCCACTGGACATGAACTTTAAGACTGAAGAGCTTCCAAGCTGATTTTTATTTGAAAACTGTGGGTACAACATTAAACTCAGCAAGTAGAAACCTAAAGGACTGGCCTTTCAAAGGGTTCACACCTCAGCCATTGGCCGTTTGCCTCTTTTCAAAGGAAGCTGCATTACTCTGCCATCTGCCCATGCTGGGGACGAATCTCTTCAGTGCCAAGCACTGAAGAACGGCAGTACCCAAATGCACACAGCTTGTGGAGGCCTTCTCACTCCAGCTCATCTTCTCCCCCGCCCTAGGCATTTTGAAGAAGAAAATGATAGTTTCTAGGATCTAGAAAAAGAAATACATATGAATTTAAACCCAGGCAGAGCCATTTAAGAGCCCTGGGATGGTTGTGGAATGGTTTTTTTCCTGGCAAATAAGGGGTCCTCAGAGCTGGAAGCTTGGAGAAGTAGAAGGTCTAAGACGCTGAAAGGCTAGTAATAAATATGAGTGCTTCCTTTCCTCTTTGGGGAGATGCTGTCTAACTGAAAATCCAAAGCAGTTTCTGACTCAAGGATCCTGAGAGCATTCTAATGGCAGTCATTCATGAAAAGACCAATCTAGACGACTATAAAAAAACAAAACAAGGGAATGATTAACATAAAACTGAGGATGGTGGTTAAGAGGGGGAGGAGGGAGATGTAATCAGGAAGCAACACACAGGGGTCTTCAAAGGTAACTGATAACATTCTATTTGCTGAGCTTAGTGATGACTACCTAGGTATGCACTTTCTTCTTATTATAGTGCACACACTTTATACACCTTTTATATGTAAGAAATAGTTAAGATGATAAAAGTCCAAGTTCACTCTAAGCTGAATATGCTGTTTTTTGGAGAGTATCATGAATGATACAGCTCCAGGTAACATTTGTAAGTAACAATTCTATACCACATTCCCATGTTATTTTATTCCTCCCTAGATCACCTTGACAAGCATTAGGGAGCAAAATTAAGCCACTGTAACTCTGCCAATGGGTCACTAGTCTTTTTGCAGCAGAAAGATTTGATGGGGTGAGGGTGGGGAGGGGTAGGATTTGGTAGGCTATGCCTCAAGTGGCAGAACAGGACAGGAGTGGCAGAAGACCTTAGGCAAAGGTCTTCTTTGAGGGTAAGCAGTCCTTTGTGTCAACTATGCATTGCTTGTGCTGCAGGTAACAAAGAAACAGAACTGCCTCTGTCCATTTCCACTCTGTAATTACTAATTGTATGGCAACAGATCTGTGGGACAAAAAGTGTTAAAAGCATATTAGACTAGACAGGCCGACAACACACACTGATAAACCATTGGCCACTTTTCAAATTCCTTGAAACCTAAAATATAAACAATGAAATAGTAATGCCCTCCCTCTCTTGTCTATAAAACCCTTCTTCTGATGTCCTAAGATTTATACATGTCCTTTTCTAAAGTAACTTCCAAACAAAGGTGTCCAAATACCAGGTTTTGCAGCCATAATTTACCTCTGCCCCTGCTAAAGCATACAGTGCCAAGTTAGCCAGCCTGTGCCATTTCCAACACGTCATAAGCCAGTGTCTGTTCATGTGCTACAGGCACAAAAACCATGTGTTCATTTTTAGTTCCAATACACAGACATCTGTGCAGCAAGGTCAGATCCAACACTCCATCATAAACCAACTAAAGAACCTATGGAGGGAACTTCCAGGGAAAAAGCCAAGAGGCGTAGATAGTCCAAGGTCTAAAACCTTAGGAATGATATTAGCAGGGAAAATATTAAGGAGTGAAAGACATAAGATTCAAATGGACAGACAGAGATTTCTGAAGCCAGGCTGCTCATTCCAAAAGAGAGCTGCCAACCACAACCACTTCGTGAAGAATAGTTAAAAAGAACAACGGAATATGGACCCAAAACCCAAACATAAAGTCAGAACTCCCTCCCCATACCATCAAAATCCTTTTGCTCTCAGCAGGTCGTGCTATTTCTCAAAAAGACCCCCTAGACCCAAAGACCCAAGGAAACAGAGACAAGGGTTTCTCATATCTGCCAGGTCTGTCCACAACAGCAGGGCCCCAAACCGATGCCAAGGCAGCCTGCCTCTCTCCAGAAATGTATTTCCCCCCCCCAAATAGACAGGAAACCACTACAGAACTGTTCTTCATTTTTCCACCTTACAACTATGAAGACAGCTGATAACAGCCTCAACTGTTAACTAAGAAAATAAACCTTGAAAAATGAACAAGTACCCATTTCCAACCAAGTGTGTATTGTGTAATGATTCAGAAAGGATCAGATCAAATGCCATTTCCCACCAAGTATCAAGGAAGACAATCAGCTCAACATATGTGAAACAGACAAGGGAACTTCGCTGGTTTTCCTGAAATAGCAAGTCTATATTACACTGAAGCCCACAGGCATCAAGCCCAGCTCTGTGAATTCCAACATATGTGTTAAAGGCCTGGCCCAGTTCTCCACAACAGAAACCTAATTCCTTGGTGGGCCCATTTCTTCCTTCACTTGAAAAAACTTCTGTGAGCTAACTCATACTAGACTTAAGACTCAGAATATCCAGGCAGGTCCACTTAGCAGACTCTAAAGCACCTGAAGAGAACTTGAGTTTTGCTTACTGTTAAAATTTGGAAACTGTTAAGCCTTATAAAATGATTATAGGAAGTATTTTGTAGTGATAGCTGTGGGGAAGGTAGATGTTAAGAAAAGCAAAGAGAATCATGCCCAGAGGTTATTGTAAAAGCCCCAAATTATACAGCAAAGACTGCAGACTCATAATTACCTCCAATCAACAATAAGGAGGAAGGCGTATAACTTCTGGCAAGAGACAGATTTCTCACAGCTTCCAGGTCCTACCAATCAAAACAAGAGAACAAGCTAAAAATCCAAACTCATCTTTCCTCCCAACAGGGCGAACTTATTCCCAACAGGTTCAGATCTACAGAAATCACAACTACCCTGGCCAGACGTACCAAGTTTCTCACAGCTGTGAAGCTGCCAGCAAGACTGGCACATAGTAAGCTGTGTAAAAGCTAACAAGCAAATCTAACAGCACTAAATCCTAAGCATTAAAAAAAAAAAAAAATCAGTTCAATCTTACTACTTCTCCAAAAGCACAAAATATTCCATCTCAATTTCTCTTGTCTTCACTCTATTCCTATAAGAACAGGAAGAAGACAGGAATCACTCCCATTTTACTGATGAATAAAAAGGAGGAAGCATGAAGACGACAAAATTGGCCTGCATCCCACAGCTGATGCTGGAGTTCTAAATGGACTCTAGATGTTCCCATTCTCGTTCCAACCAACATGCTGCCTCCTAACAGCAGTCAACCAAACGTTCGTACACAAATATCTAGCTCTTCTCCAATTCATCAGAAAAGCCCCTGGACCAAAAAACGTAATTCTCCAGTGCCCTGAACTAAGCTTTGCAGAACAAGAGCCCAATTTGCTCAGCAGCAGCAATCTGTATTGTGCTTAGTGGGAGGGTTGGTGACAGAGCAGCCAATGACCATTAAGTTCTGCTTCCAAAGGCAAAAAACCGTATAATGTTATATGACTTTTCCTCTTCCTAATCTATTAGATGGAGCAGCTAATTTCACGCCACACATCATATTTGGCGGTTCTAGAATCATAGACCAAGTCCTGGTCAATATGGAACAAAGGCAAGACAGACCACAAGAAAATTAGTAATCTATCCTATGTCATTACCCACAGCTTCAACCCTGCCCTCCCCCATCTGATGAAAATTTCATCTATATTGGTTAAGTGGAGCATCGAATGCAGAGCCTAAAACAAAGAAAAAAGCTGTTTTAGCAGCCACACACTTTTCAAGATCTGAGCATGAATTCTCTGGGAGGCAAATGCAGAAACATAGGTCTACCAGAAGGGGCAACACGCATCAACGTACTGGTTTCTTTAGGGAGTTTGGGTTTGAGCCGATTCCCAAGATGAGCCCCTGGCAGATGTTTAGAAAGGGTAGCAAAGCCAACCTGCCCTCACACTTTCCTTTTGGGGCATCCGAACTCCCGTGAAAAGAGAAGGCCATGGGTGAATGGTTCCCAGTCCAGGTCACACTTCGGGATCAATGGGGGAGCTTTTGAAAAATTCAAATTGTTGGGCACTCAGACATACTGATCTTTTCCCCAAAGCTCCCCGCGTGATCCTGGTGCACAAAGTTCTCAATTGATTCATCTATCTGTTCTTCAGCCTTGGGCTGTGTCTCAAGAATCTATCACAGGAGCTGCACCAAAACCAATTCCAATCTTTCTAAGAATCCATTCCGCAGCACAAACTACAATGGCAGTCACCACAAGGGAAGTCTCCATTCATGGACACAGAAGTTGACAGCTTTCTAAACCAATGAACAGATCTAACACTGAAGGGTCAGAGAGCAGTGTACTCTTCAGAAATGCAGGAAAACTCGACGTCTAAGTTTGGAAGTTTCATCAATTGGCCGGAACTCATGCACCAATGCCTATGCTTCGCACTTCTTACATGGGCTTGAGAGCAAAGCTATTTTCTATGCTCACTGACAGCAGTCAGCACACAGGATTGAGACACCAAGTACATCTAAGAGACCAATCAGGAAAACAGAGATGAAGAGAGAAGCCCAACTGATAGCGGGCCTGCCACTGCACAAGTCCGTCACCTCATTTATAGGCATCAGTGTGAAAGAGGTGGGGTGCTGGTAACAGAAAGAGTAGCGAGCAAGGTGGTCAAAACGCAACACCAATTTTTTGTCCCAAAGGCCAAACATTTCCAGCAACCTCCCTGCCAGGGGTAATGGGAGACAGACACCTTGCAAAAACTTTAAAAGCTGGGCCCGGGGAGGGGAAGGGGAATGGTTTCAAATCATCTCTGAACTAGAGAGATGCCAATAGCTAGCTGACAAGTGTCACAGGGAGTGGACTCTTAGAGTGAAAGTTGTCTCCCATTATTAATTAGCTCTGACCTAATGAGCTATGTCACCACCTTTAGCCCCAAGTCTCTGCCTCCTTATGAAGGCCATATCATAAGAACTGTCAGGATCTTGTTAGCAGAATAAAAGGGAAATGAAACAAGAAAAGGAAGTTTGTCAGCCAGCCCCCCCCCCATCCACCCCCCCCCAGCCGGTCTCACCTCCCCGCGTCCAGCTCCCGGCCCGCGGAGCCTCCCACGTCTGTCAGGCTCGCAGCTGAAGCAGCCAGCTCTCCAGAAGGCCTCTTGCTGGCTCCATCCCCACCACCAGTGCCACCGTTGCAGCTCTTCGTGCGAAAGAGGCGACTGAGGCGGATTTTGAGGGAGCCCTTCCGCGAAGGGCCTGCGAGTGGCCTGAGGGGCCCGGGAGGGGGCGGGGGCGGGGGCGGCGGCTGCTGCTGCTCCCCTCTACTCAGGCGCCCTGGTGGCACCAAGTCCTGCAGCGGTAAGGGGACCAGGGGTAATTCGGGGCCTGGGGGCTGCAGCAGAAGCCGGCCGCCCCCTCCTCCTCCGCGGCCCGGGCTGCTGAGCTCCTCTTCCGAGCAGCTGTTAGTCTCCAGGCTCTCGGCCTCCGATTCCAAGCCCTCCAGGACTAGCAGCGCGTCGCTCGTTTCCGTGGGATCCTCCCCGGCCGGCGGGGCGGCAGCAGGCGGTTGGGGCTGCGGAGGGGACGGCTGCGGGGGGCACGGGCACGGGCAGCAACCCCCACCGACCGTCTTGATCGCCGGCCCCGCCGGCTGCCCGAGCCCCAGAGCCGCCAACTGCGCCTCTAGTCCAGCAGCCGGGCCCCAGGTCCGCTCGAGCGCCAACCCCGGGGGCAGGGCCTTGGGGTCCAGGGCACAGCGGTGCCGGGGACACAGCAGTTCCGAGGGTCCCGGCTCCGGGGCCGCCTCGGCGTCCTCCTCCTCCGGCGGCCGACCCACGTTGCGGAACACCATCAGCTGCGGCGGCCGGGAGCCCCGCGGACCCGGCCGCGCGAGGAAGGGTGGTGGCGGCGGGCCATGGCCCGGGGGCGGCGGCGGTGGGCCTGGCTCGGGGGCCGCCTCTCCATAGCCGAGCAGGCGGCTCAGGACACGGTACGAAGCGGCCGCCGCCGCCGCCGCCTCGCCATCCCGGAGCTCGGCCCCCTGCATCGGAGAGAGGGAGCGAGGGCGGGCGGCTGGGAGCCGGGCTGGGGTGGGGACTAGGCCGAGCCCCGCCGGAGCCCCGCCCGCCACGGGCCCCGGAGCGACAGCGTTAACGGCCGCCGCGGCCTCTGCCTCATAGAGGGGGCGGGGGACGCGCGGAGCCCAGCGCGAGCCCAGGCCGCGCGCCGCCGCCGCCGCCGCCGCGGAGGACCGCCCACGGATGGCGTCACTTCCGGGAGGCAGTGACCACGCCCCTTTCCTCCGGGTGTGCTGGCGCGGGCCTTCACCGAGCGTGACGTTACTCGCGGTCTGGGCAGCTATTGGCCGCGAGCTGCTTCTTGCCTGGTTGTTGGTCTCCTGCCCCGACCCTTGCTTTTCACTTCCCGGGCGCTCAGGCAGGAGCCATCCCTCCGGGTAAGATGGAGCGGCCCTGGGAAGCGCGGACGGGTCCTGGGAGAGAGCTGCTGGCTTTGGGAGTAACTCTGGTTCTGGTCCGGTCTATGCGGCTTGTGATGTGTGACCGTGGCCGTGTCATTTCTTCGTTGACAAACTATCCCCCTGGCATCTAGTGAATATTTAGGTAATGACACATGAATAATGTGTTCTAGACCCAGTGGTGTGCTGATAAATGTTGAACAGCTCTGGGGGAGAAGGAGCGTATGCACATATACCGGTACATACGTTTATCAAATTTAACTGATGATTTTCAAAAAACAATAATATACAATTGAAAATTCCACGTAACCAAGAGATTCTCATAGAATACTTTCATTGATTTTTGCCTCTTGACTGGGTTTCAGTTGACCAAGCAGTATAATTATGACATGAATGTTGGTTAATATTTTCCTCTATGTCAATGTAAGAGGAAAGTTCAATTTTCGGAGTGACTTCTTTGCCGAATCAGAAAACAGTTTTCAAATACTGAAAGAATATGTTCTCAATTTTTGTGCAGTCCACAATGGAATAGCTGCAGAGGTCACACATTAAATTTAAATCTGAATAATGAACATTTTCTCCATCACATTCTTAAATCTAGATAATCAACAAAACAATAAATCAAGGTCCTGATTTGTAGGGTTTGCCAATTTCCATGGCGTAAACACTGCCTCCACGGTAATTTCAATCTACCAACCTGACTCTACGGAACATGAAGTTAGAGGTGAGCAGTAGCGTACCATTATGTAGTAGTTTCATCATATACAATAACAACCCCAAGAGCATAGGTAAATAGTGAAATTATTCAGTGATGAGTTTTGATAATTTATTACCTTTGTTTTTAATATCAGTTATTTAATTATAAGTTTGTATAATTTAATTTTTAACAGCGGCTGTGTTTAACAACTGGCTTGCAAAATTCCTGAAATTTTAATAATTGGCTTTCAAAAGCCTGTCTGAGCCAGCTCCATAGTACTATAGTTTTCTCATCTGCAAAATAGGGATAAGGATTGCTCCTTTGCTTATTTGCAGACTTGTTGTGAAGATCAAATAAGATCAAGCCTGTTGTGTAGGAGATTGGACTGGAGGCAGGGAGACCAGTTAGGAAACCATTGCAATCATCCCATGAAAAATGGTTAGGGCTGCAAGGAATAAAAAGGAAGGAGCAACCAACAGAACTTAGCAACTTTGGTACCTGAGGGTGCATCGAAGGGACGAGGGTAGAGCGTCTACTATGAGTCCTGCAGCCAGAGACACCTTTTTAAAATGGACATTAGTCCACAGTCCGTGATTATAATGGTTTCCCATTTTTCTTAGGTTAAAGACAAAACTCTTTAAGGATCCCTCTGCTGTCCCCCTTTTCCTTTCTCCTCTGCAGTTCCACTAGCCCTGTGTCAAGTTTGCCACATGTGGCCATTGCACAAGCTATTCCCTTTTCTTGAAAGGCTGTTTCCCTCTCTTTTTGCTTAATAAACTCCTATGCGTTCTTCAGATTGAACTCTCTGCTTTCTACCTCAAGGAAATCTCCCTGCCTGGGCACTTCCTTCTCACCAAGCCCCAGGACCACACTCCTTTGTTTCATTTAATTATATAGATGTAATTTGTCATTGATCTGTGGGGTTATTTGATTAAAGTCTGTCTTCCTTACTAAGCTGTAAGCTCCCTGAGGGCAGGGGCCACGTTTGCCCATCAGGGACTTTCCAATGCCAAGGACTGTGCCCGGCATAGAGTAGATCCTTGATAATAAGCGTGGAATGCTTATTCAACCTCACACCGTGTTAGAGGCTCCTGAAACAAATTCATCTCTAATTCAGCACAACAGCATTCATATGCTTCCTTGCCCATGGAGAAACTGAAGCTCAGTTATTCACCTAAGATCACATAGTTCAAAAAGATACAGTGGTATTCAAAACCAGCTCTGACTCCAAAGATTTTATTCTCTACCCTCTCTCCCTCAGCTACCTCTCAGAAGTCACTCAGGTTTCCAGACAAAAGAGAAACTGCTACAGGATCACAAAACACCTGAGTCCTAAGACCACCCAAGATCCCGGGCTGTGCCTGTAAAACTGGCTGGTGAATGCAAGGTCTGTAGCTCTGCAGCGCCCTCTGCTGTCCAGCTACTTTTTTGGCCCCAGAGGGAGACTAGGTCCACCACCTGGGGAGTATCTCCACCTGCCCAGAGCACACAGAGGCACAAGAGAATGCACACATGATTTTTCTAAGGCAGGTTAAGGAATGCTGCCTTTCTCCATGCCCTTAAATGTCCAGATCTGTAGCCCAGATCCTAGAAAAACCATCGAAAAGTAAGCTCCAAGCAAAGGAAGTATATCTTTGTATGAGTTGGATTGGTGTGTGTTTGTTGAGCAGGTTTTGTGTCCACACATACCTTTTTTACTGAGGGCTATATAAATGGTCCCTGCAGTGGGAGGATCCTAGTTTAAAAGGTTTGTGAAGAGCAATTCAGAGACTCTAAACCAGTCCTGAGGTTCACTTAGTCATTCAGCAGTGAACCAGGCGTTGGGGGTGCAATGATCAGTGAGATAGGCCTCGTTTCTGTCCCTCTGGAGATTGCCATCTAGTTTGAGTCCTAATTATGCCATTTCCTGGATGAATGACCAAGAGCAAATAACTAAACATCTTTGAACGTGTGTTTCATTTGTAAAATTAGGTCAATCATAATTCGCCCCCCACGCAGGGCTGTTGGGAGGTTTAAATGTAAATTTACATGTGAATGCTTAAACACTATACAAATGTTAGGTGTTATTATTATGAAAAGCTTCTTGGGGGATAAAACAACTTATTATTATGTATTCACCCAGTGTGTTTTGTTGGCCTTCATCTAACCCACCATAACTGATAATACAAAGAAAGTAGAATGGGTCACTTGTCCCCTCTGTCCCTCTCTGTTAGCACACAGAATGAGACAGGCCAAGGAGAGAGCTGTGGATGTGTGACACAGGTCTGACCTTATGACCACTCACTGGCTTTGTGGCTTTGAGAAGGTCACTTTGCTAACATTCAGTTTTAGTTTTAGTTTCCTTCTCCATTAGAGAACTGTGTGGGCTGTAGGCATTTCTAGTTCTGACACCCTAGGAATTCTGCTGGAGGTTTGTCCTCTAGCCCTCTTCTGGTCCTCCCACCCCTTACATTCCCACTTAGGGTTCCAAAGCAGGATTGTTTGCAGAGGCCACCTGTAAAGCAAGGGAAGTTTTTAGCAACCACCACCCGTCCCTTGCTACATACACTCAGTGATCTGGGACATCAAAGGTTGTTGGGGAGGAGAATAGAAGGGAAGGAGCCAAAAGACAGCATGTATATATGGGGCCAGATCGCAGGGTGAGTGGGGAGCACATCTGCTATGGAAAGGTGATGGACCAGGGAAGGGGAAGAAGGCAAGGGCTTTGTTCTGTGGCTACCTTTAAGAATCCACACCCTACCGATCCAGGGAGGCTGCCTGAGATGGTGCTAACTCTGGGCCTCCAGTTATCTTGTCCAACAGAGGGAAGGGCAGAAGCCGTAAGAAAACCGGGAAGAGCCAGAGAGCTTAGGCACAGGTTTCACGAAGAAAGAAGACAGGGCTTAGGATGACAAAATGAAGGTGGAAGCAGAGGCAAAACTTTGTTCATTCTCTTCTCCTTCCCTGCCCTCCCCCTACCCCTTTGGCTGTGGTTACTACTCTGTGGTGCCGGAGGAGGGGTCCCCTGGTGGAGACTCCCTTTCTGTCACAAAAAGCAGTGTGGTCCCAGGGAATTCCCTTCGCCTCTCTGGGCTTGATCTCCTCCTCCTTAATCCTTAAGGTCTCTGAGGTTGAATAACACAGTGGTGATGGTGGTGGTTTGATGGGGCATGGTAGGGGAGTCAGAGCTCAGGGTTTGAGTCTCAACTCAAAGTGAGCAGCTAGGTGATCTTGGGAGAGTCTCTGAGCCTCAGTACCTGCATCTGTGAAATGGGGATAGGAATATTCATCATATGTAGCTGTGGGGAAGATTCATTGAGATAATGCACATGAAAAACACTTTATGAACTGCCACAGTCTGTACAAAGATTGATTATGGTTACATTAGGCTCTTTCCCACCTTCGCCATCCCCAATCTCAAATTCCAGTTTTGCAGCCTGGTGTCAGAGGGGTGCAGGCAGCCAGAGCAGATTGCCAGGAGATGCAGCTTTGTCCTTTATCATGCCCATCACAATTGCTGCCAGGAGGCTAAGTGGAGCAGAGGGGTGGAGAGAGGGGCACGGGCTCATCTGCGGTTGCTATGGCGCCCCATCCTGGATTTGCCCATTTCTCCTAATGGAGCAAAGGGCAAAAGAAGGGAGGGAGGGAAGGCGGAAGGGAGGGAGAATGACTGGTCCCTTCCTCTGCCCTCCCACCTATCTCTCTCTGGGGCATATGTGGGGTGGAGAATGGGGGAGGGAGCCTAGATACTGAATAAGAGGGTGAGGGAAGAGTGGTATGCCAGGATTAAGAGGGTTTGCAATGGGCGACCACACTGAGAGAGGAAGGGGCAGAGCCCTCATGCTTACATCCAGAAGCCAGCTGATGACGTTAGAATAAAAAACAGGCAAGACAGCAGAAGCTGAGACATAGAGGGAGAGAAGAAGAGAAAGTGAGGATAGGAGGCAGGGAGGCAGGCAGCCCCAGCCTGCGGCCAGCCTCTGCCTGGGCTCTCCTGAGCCACCGAATCTCCCGGGCAACCTGGACTCCAGGGGCCCTGAGGCCTGCACCGCGGGTGGGCACCAGGGAGGTGGTCATGCCGTCTCCTGTGTTGGGGCTGCTGGGCTGCTGTCTCCTCTGTGGCTGGGCTCTGGGGGATCCGCGGCCCCTCCACTCTCTGCCCTTGCGGTCCTCCCAAGTAAAGGCAGGATCTATACCCATGTGGGTGCCCCCAGAGGGTGCCGAAGCAGCCCTGGCTTTTCTCTACTCTGGAGATGCCCAACAGCTGCTGGGGGCTAATTGCAGTGAGCGCTCTGAAGCCCGGGGGGCAGGATCCAGACCAGAGCTCCCACCCATCCTACAGAGGGCAGCAGGCACCCTTGCCCAGGCCGCCAATTTCCTCAACATGCTTCTACAAGCCAACGACATCCGCGAGTCCAGCGTGGCGGAGGATGCGGAGTGGTACCAGGCGCTGGTCCGAAGCGTGGCTGAGGGGGACCCAAGAGCATACCGGGTTCTGCTGACTTTTAACCCTCCACCGGGAGCCAGCCGCCTGCAGCTGGCCCTGCAGGCCACCCGGATGGGGGAAGAGACCATCCTCCAGGACTTGTCTGGGAACAGGGTGCAGAAGGAGAGCCTAAGCGGGGCCCTTGAAACCCCTGCCCTGCAAAAACGGGTGCTGACCAATGACCTAGGAAGCCTGGGAAGCCCCAAGTGGCCACGGGGGGATGGATATGTGGGGGACATGCAGCATGTGAGGCTGTCGCCTCCCTTCCTGGAATGCCAGCAGGGCCGGCTCCTTCCTGGCTGGCTTATCACACTCTCGGCCACCTTCTATGGACTCAAGGCAGACCTCAACCCGGAGGTCAGGTAAGTGGGTTTGTGCAGGATTCAGTGCATTTGTGGGTGTGTGGGGTGGGGGAACCCAAGTCCAGCCACTCAGCATGCATGTGTGTGTCTGGGGGGCACTGATATGTGTATTTGCAGTCGACTCTGGGAACCTGTAATTCCAAGAGCTAATATACAGGTGTGAGTATATATACTGTGTATGAATCAGTCCATTTACACATAGCTAGACACATATGTGTATACAGATGTGTGGGTATAGCCAAGCATAGGTCTTGGCCCCCAGGTCTGAGGAGTGGGTATAAGAAGCTGGAGAGGGTTTGGTGTGGATGACAGTGACAATCCATGCACCAGGCGGGTGTCTTGAAGGAGCCCGGTGGGCATTCCAGGAGTTAAATCCGCTGCTCTCTAGCAATCCAGATTTGTAAAAGGAGGCTTCTCCAAGGCAAGGAAACTTCGTGGGGGGAGGGCCTTGGAACCATTGCCCTTTCTGTCTAGGAGTTGGCCGGGTCCCCAGGGTCACTCCCAATGGCTATATTCTTACATCAAGTCGTGCCTGTCCTGCCCCAGGAGCCTGTGACGCTCCTCAAATGACTGACTCCCCTAAACCAGGGTAAAGACTGATTGGGAGTCCTGGTGGAAGGAAGCTGCCAATGGGCGCAGTACTTCAAGACATTCAACAATCAAGATTGTTTTTCCAGCTATGTGCCCCCCATTCACTGTCCCCAGCAGTGTTCCCCTGCTCATGGCAGGAAGTCTGGCTCCTGATCAGCTCTTTCCCTACTCAGCCAGTGCAGGTTTGGGAGCCCTTGGGCCAGGCCCTTCTAACTCCGGACTCCTCCATTCCATAGCTCCTTTGCTGTGATCAGGTCAGACCTGGTTTGGGCAGAGTGAGGGGTGATAAATAGTTGAGCTCCCTGTGTGTGTGTGTGTGTGTGTGTGTGTGTGTGTGTGTGTGCAGTGGGCAAGTGTGAAAATCCCCTTCAGACAGATCCTCAGAGCCCCAGTTCCCACATGTCTTGACCTGCCCCTTCCCTCTACCGATTGACAGAAACCAGGAAATGCTAGGATGCTGAAGAGCTGAGGGGTGGGGGGAACAACCTATGGGGAGAGGAATTGTTGCCCAGAGACTGTGAAGATTAGTAACACTGGAGAAATGGAATGCATGTGGCCCTCTCTCCACACACTGCAGCCACTGTGCTGAAGTCTGTAGAGCTTGTGTTGCCATAGTCTGGGGCACAAGGACACACGTCCACCTTGGCGTCCTTTGCTCTGCCCTTAACTGCAAATTCACTGCCCTAGGGGGCAGGTGCAGATGGACATAGATCTTCAGAGCGTGGACATCAATCAGTGTGCCAGTGGCCCAGGCTGGTACTCTAACACGCACCTGTGTGATCTCAACAGCACCCAGGTAAGGATGGTGGGGGGCCCTTTCCCACCACTGCTACCACCCAGCTCCCAGGAGGCACACCAGCCTCTCAGGGCTCCAGGGGAGATCCTAGTGATGAGATAAAGATGAGCTACCAGATTTTTTAAAAGTGAGGACACTTACAGCACCCCCCCACCCTCTACCCAAGGCAGCCACTGTCATTGCCTTGA
The DNA here is from genome assembly GCF_964194185.1 of Rhinolophus hipposideros. Lineage (NCBI taxonomy): Eukaryota > Metazoa > Chordata > Mammalia > Chiroptera > Rhinolophidae > Rhinolophus > Rhinolophus hipposideros. The sequence continues at coordinate 33,926,139 of NC_138066.1, read as the reverse complement.
AATCTGTGTGCCTCCCTGTCTGCTCTCCTTTCTGGTACTGGGTGCTCCAGGATCCCTCCCCAGGACAATCTCCTGAGCCCCTATTAATCATCCCTTTCCCTTCTCCTGGACTGCACTGTCATATATGTCAACAGAGCTCCAGGCTCTTCCTGGCCCACAAAGGATGCTCATTTGGTGTTTGTTGAAAAAAGTGGAATTGCTGATTAGGGTGTGGGAGGACTCTAACCAAGGAAGGAGCTTGAAGAGCTCTGGGACTGGTATAGGTCATGGAACCCAGGCCAGATGCTGGTGGAATCAAAGCCATAGATGCGGAAGAATCTGGATAATGGAAAACAATGGCTGGTAATCCTGTAAGTCCAGTAGTGGGGAACTGGGAGGCCAGTGCACTAATCTGCTCCACAGTTACACTGGCTGCGTGCTTGTTCCTGAGCTGAACCAAAGCCAAGCCGAGCCCTGCAGCATGCTGGGAGGTGGGACAGGTTTGGGCATCTGTTCTTCAGGGCACATGTGTTTGGAGCTAAAAGTCCAGGGATGGGGAAGGGCTCCCATTGTCCAGTGCGCTTTAAAACCCAGCCACACTCACATCTCTGGGAAGGTATTTGTCTGACTGTGCAGACTGTGGCAGGAGCAGAGCATACTTCAGTGGTCCTGGCAAGAGAGGTAGCTGGGCCACGATTTCAGAGGCACCGCCCTCTAAGGCCCACGATTTCAGAGGCACCTTTCTAGGTGACCGTTGAGATAGATATGGAATCTCCTGGGGTTCACCCATTCCTTTGCCCTATGCTGTCCCTCGCCGCTCCCTACAACTCATCTATGTGCTCATCTTCCCCTCCTGGCTCTGAGGTCTGCGCTGTCCCCTGCTAGGTAAACATTAATGGGCAGAGGAATAAAGAGTTGGCCTTGGCATCCCACCAGCTTGGCATTAGCCTGGCATTAGGGCTGGGGAAAGCAGTCCTGTGCCAGATGGCCCCTGACGGACGAAGCAGCTCCTCTATGGGAGCTTTTTCAACCCACCTATGTGCCAAAGAGGGACGCTGATGGGGACTCTCTGAAGCAGGATGTAGGCACACAGGTGTAGCTGGGCTCAGAGTTCTCCCTACTTCCACCTCCCCCAAGCAGCTCGCTCTAGCTGGGCAATGGGATCTGTGAGGCTCCTGTCACTACTGTTTTGAATAAAAGGGTGATCTATCTCCATACTCTTTCATTGGTGGTCTCCTGAGAAGAGAGGCGGTGAGGGTGGGATAGAGTAGGGTTTCCATAGAGGGAAGCCTTCCCTAGGACTAGGGAGGGCTTCTGGTGAGTTCCCTAATGTGGACCCAGGTGCTCTGTATAGGAAGGTAGGTGGACCCTCCATCTCTTCCCAGGATGGAAAGCCCCACACAGATACTTACTGTGTTTGTCATTCCCACAGTGCGTTCCTCTGGAGAGTCAGGGCTTTGTCCTTGGCCGCTACCTCTGTCGCTGCAGACCTGGCTTCTATGGGGCAAGCCGCGCCTGGGGTATGTAACTGTGGAGAGGGCTAGGCAGGCAGTGGGGTGAGACACTGGGAGGAAGCTTGTGGGGCAAAGGCAGAAGGTCGAGAGAAGAGGAAGAGGCAGGCAGGATCCAGTTTGGGGGTGTCTGCGCCTTTGGAAAATGAGCCAGGACACACCAATCTGCTGCAAGTTGACCTTGCAATGAGCCCTGGCCTGACATCACCTCTTCCTGTTAACCCTACCCTCCACTGGGACTACCCACTTCCTCATTTCTCCCCTCTGATCCTATCCCAGAGGCCGCCATAGGAACGCAGGCTGTGGTGAACACTGGGAGAGAAGACTGAGATCTCAGTATGCCTCAGCCTGGCCCCTCTTCCCTCACCCATCCTGTTCTTTATAGGGTTAGAGGAGAGTGCTGCCCAGCCTACTGGGCAATTTGGGTCCCCACAAGGCAGCGCCGGGAGGCTGCTGCGGTGCCAGCCATGTGCTGACGGCTGCACCAGCTGCATGGACGCCACACCTTGCCTGGTGGAAGAGGCCCTGGCACTGCGGGCAGCAGTGCTGGCCTGCCAGGCCTGCTGCATGTTGGTCATCTTCCTGAGCATGCTGGCCTCCTACCGCTGCCGCCAGAACAAGGCAAGGAAGGCCCCACATCTCTCTCCCGCACATATGTCCTACCCGTCTTGAGTCCCTCGCATCAACGGGAGACCAGAGGCTACCTAAGACCAGAATTTGGGAGAAGTGGTCTTGATTAGGAAAGTGGCCTCACCCCTTAGACCTGTTTCCTTGCCTGTAAAATGAAGGCACTGGACTTGATTCAAAACAGTGAGTAGGTACCAGGGGAAGTGATCTTGACCCTTATGGAGCTCCCAGGTGGAGGAAGCAGACATGTAAATAAAACAACAACACAGTAAGACAGGGGTGAGGATGGAGGTATGTGTGTCAGTTTCTGTGGCTGCTCAAAGAAAGGACCCAGTTGTCCTGCCTGAGTTGGCATGGGAAACTTTCTGTGACACTTGACCCAGGCTTGAAGGTCACCTAGATGGTTATCAGGCAGAGAAGGGGGTATCTACACAAGGGAGCAGTCTGACCCAAAGCTTGGAGGAACGCGTGAGGTCCCTTCTAGCCCCAGCAGCCTCTGATCTGAGCCCAGGTCTGCAGCAAGGCCCAGGCTGGGGTGGGAGGGGAATAGGGCTAGGGTGGTGGAAGCTGAGTGAAACCTGGGCCTTAGCCAAGCTTAGAGCCAGTGAAGCTAAGAGCCTGTGGTGTGAGTGGGGGGCGTGGCTGTGGATGAAAGGCAGAGCTAAGGTTACAGGGTGAAGCCTCAGCCCAGGGCCACCGAGTGACCCCTAAAACAGACCCGAGACCTACCCGTGCTATCATCCAGGCTTTGTCCTCCCACTGCCCTACTTACACACCTCTCTCATTCCTGGGTTCACAGAGGATCCGGGCGTCTGGAATTGTCCTGCTGGAAACCATCCTTTTTGGGTTCCTTCTGCTCTACTTCCCTGTGAGTTTGTGGGCAGAGCTGACCCCCACCTCCCAGGATCTCCACAGTCCAAACCTGGCACCCTCCAAACCCCAGAATGCTTTCTTCTCTCTGCCCTCTTGGGGAGATTTAGAGACCTCCAAATCCCCCTATTCAGATTCACAGATGGCAGGCTGGATTAGTGAGCTCTGGAGCCAAACAGCCCAAGCTCAAAAGAGCTCTATGACCCGCTGTGTGACTTAGGATAAATTACCTAACCTCTCTGATACTTAAGCTGCTTCTCTGCAGAATGGAGGTGGCAAGGCTCTTAGGAGAATCAACAACGTGCTTAGCATAGGCCTGGTGCGTAGTGGAAGTGCAGTGGAGAACAGTTATTTTTGCCCCCTCTTCTCCAGGTCTTCATCCTGTACTTCAAGCCCAGCGTATTCCGCTGCATCGCTCTCCGCTGGGTCCGGCTGATGGGTTTTGCCATTGTCTATGGCACCATTATACTCAAGCTTTATAGGTAGGGACTGTGGCAGACCTTGCTCTTACGCTGCTTACTCCTGGGCAGCCCAGCTTATTGATGGAATGGAGTTCTTCACAGTCAGCCCCTTACAGCTCCACTCCCATGTCCCCAAGGCCTGCCCACATCACTATAGTCTTCCTCCCCAAACCCGTAACCCACTTTTCTAAGGGTGAGGAGGCAGCGAGCCATGGAAGGGACCGGAGGACAGATATGTGGGGGGGAGGGGAGCAATGGACCGAGACAGAGCCCTGGCCCCTCTCCCTCCACCACCTCCCTCACCCCTACAGAGTGCTCCAGCTGTTTCTGTCGCGAAAGGCCCAGCCGGGCCCCCACCTGAGCAGTCGGCGGCTGCTGCGGCGTCTGGCTCTGCTCCTGCTGCTAGCGCTGGGCTTCCTGGCTGTGTGGACGGCGTGGGTCCTGGAGCGAGGCATCCTGCACATGCCCCTGGTGATTCGAGGCCACACTCCCACGGGTCGCCACTTCTACCTCTGCCACCACGACCGCTGGGACTATATGATGGTTGTGGGTGAGTTGTTTCCACTGAGTCCAGTCCCACTCTAGCCCTGGGCTCTGCCCTGCCCCCCGCGGTCCTCTGGTCCTGCTCCTCCTGCCTTGTACCCAGATCCCTGGCCCAGGCCTCCCCCCAGCCAGCCCTGCAGAGAAAGGGGCGGCCTGGCTGCTGAGGTGGTGCCGGCTCTTTCCCTCCCTGCTTCCCTGCAGCCGAGATGCTGCTCCTGTGCTGGGGCAGCTTCCTCTGCTACGCCGCCCGCGCTGTGCCCTCAGCTTTCCACGAGCCGCGCTACATGGGCATCGCCCTGCACAATGAGCTGCTGCTCTCTGCTACTTTCCACGCAGCCAGGTGAGGACAGGCATACCCACCCACTACTCCTCCCCCCAACACTTCTCACCTCTCCCAGATGAGGGTACCCCCAGCTCATGGCCATCCTTACAACACTGCTGTGCCTCAGCAAGGTAAGGAAGGCCCCCTACCTGTAGTGCCCTCCCTACCTCAGGTACCCTTCCTGCACCTCATGTCTCACCTGGCACACGAGAAAGCTCCTTCCTACACATGCTCAGCTCTCCCTGACACCTCAGCTGTCCCAGCAGCACAACTGCTATGTGTCGAGAAGGACCTGGCCCTGTGGTGGAGGACGGTCCATAACAGAGTTGTGCAGCACGAGTCTGTGCTATAGGCAGCCAGAGAAGGTGAGCTGGAGTACGCTGGGAGGGCTACTCGGAGGTGGGGGTTAACGTGAGCCTTGAGATAGGACCTACATCCTAGAGAGGGCACGAAGAAGGAAGAGTGCCCTCTTCACCCCACCCAGCACCTCCAGAGGTCAGGCCTGGGGCTGGAGAGGAGAGCTAGTGAGACAGATGAGGGGGAAGAGGCCATTTCCACCCACAGCTATGAATCCCCCTCCCACCGCACCCTCAGGTTTATGCTGGTTTCCTCTCTGCACCCGGACTGGACCCTCCTCCTCTTCTTCTTCCACACCCACGGCACAGTCACCGTCACCCTGGCTCTGACCTTCATCCCTAAGGTGAGGTCTTTCCCTCCTGGATGTAAGGCAGACCCCCACTGTAGATCTGCTGTCGCTGCAGCGCCCTCTCTGGGTCAGGGTGAGGATGACACCCTGCGGGTGAGTCTGGCTCTGATCAACAGGGACCCTAAGCAAAGATCCCACTTCCCGGAGGGTAGGGGCAGGAAGCTACCCTCTCCATGCCTCCAATCCCTGGGCAAGGGAAGTAAAAGTAGGGTTGGAGGGGTCCTTATAACACAGTTTGAGGGTTGGCAGACTCTGAAAATCAACTCAGAAGCCGTTACAGAGATGTGGGGGAACTGAAGGCCATGGCTAGAAACTGCAGGGGCAGGAGGTGGAGACCTCTGGTCTTTGAGCTACGAGAGAAGATCAGGGAGGATGAACGGAAACAAAACTCTCTGACCCCTGAATTTCGAATGGAGTGTGTGTGTGTGTGTTGTGTGAAGAGTCGTGAAGTAAAGACGTATTCCATGGGGCAGGTGGAGGTGTGAACAGGGAGCCAAAGTGCGTCTTTTCTCCATCATGCCCATTTCCCTGGCCAGTTCCGGAAGCCAGGGGCTCCTCCCCGAGAGGAGATGGTGGATGAGGTGTACGAGGACGAGCTAGCCCTGCAACGCTCAGGCTCCTACTTCGATAGCAGCACTGCGTCCGCCTGGAGCGAGCGCAGCCTGGACCCCGGAGACATTCGGGTATGTGCCACCCTCCCCGCCTCCTTTTGGCACTAGCTTTCAGGGAGTGAGCAGGGCGCTCTACTGCGCTGCCCGAAGCTTTCTCTAAGACTTGCCTCCCTCCCTTCTCCATCATTGCTCTAAGTGCCTCTCCTGCCACCCAAGTGAGAAGGCCCCCAAAAGTTCCAGAACCCAGAGCCCTGAGGCCCAGGGCACTTGGCAATTTAGAGGCAGAGCCAAGAGTAGATTTCTAATCGCCCATGTCCCCCACTCACACACAGCAGGGGCCTCATGAGGGGCAGATTAAGTACCCCCTGAGTCCCCAGCATACCAAGGCAGTTGGTGACTCTAGGGTCAGTTGGGGCTGGGCAGTTCAGACTTTGAGTAGCTACCAGGGTTTCTACACCAGAATCCCCTTTCCCTGGACCTGGCCATCTTAGAGACAGGAAGTTCTTCCTGAGTCTTACATTGGGAGAGCATCCTCACTCTATTTTTCATCTTAGGGGTATCATTATAGTCACAGAAACACTAATGAGAGGCTCAATGGGTAGGAAATAAGGCGAGCTGGCAGTCTAGCTCATTGTTTTATAAAACCTGCAGCGTAGGAACAGCTTCCCAGGAAGCTGTTTAGTCATTCCCTTCACTTCCACTGGGGCCCACCACACCTGACTTGTTTACACCTCCCAATTCTGTCCTTGTCCCAAATGCCTCTGCCTCTTTCACCCTGTGTCTTCCTCACCCTCTGAGCTCTGCCTGTCCAGCCCCCTGGCCCCTGGGTATAGGCTGAACTGAGACCCCAATCCAGCAGGGAGGCCACTGCCACAGCTACACCACCCCCTGGCCCTTCACTATGCGGAGCAGCAGCCAGTCTACTCTCCCTATGCTGGCTCTGGGGAGAACTCTAAAGTATAAAACACCCATTCCATCATTTACACCTGAATATGGCACTTTTCATGCCCATTAGTCCTATCAATCTCATATAATCCTTTTAAGGACACTAACACTAGGCAACCAGATATCATTATTTTATAGAAGCAGAGGCTCAGAGAGGTCAAGAAAATAACCTCAAGGCACATAATGGGTCAGCAGCCTCAAACCCAGGTTTCCTGTCCCCCAAGCTGGTGATTTCGCACAAAACCACAGTGCCCCAGAGATGGGAGTACATGCTGCATCCTCAGGGCTGAGTGGGTCCGGCTGGGACCCAGGCTGGCACTGGTCTTGTAGGAATGGAGAGGTGAATTTTGAGAGATTTAAAAGCACGGAAGGGACACAGCTTGGTGGGAAAGAGCTCACCCAGAGAAAGTGGTGTAAATAAGGGCTGAGGGGAAGAACAGTGCAGCCAGGGGGTGGAGAGACTTAGCCCACCCATCTCAGTGTCAGCTTTGCTCTCCTTGCTCCTCTCCCTGCCTAGGACGAGCTGAAAAAGCTCTATGCCCAGCTAGAGGTCCACAAGACAAAGGAAATGGCTGCTAACAACCCCCACTTGCCCAAGAAGCAGGGCAGCTGGCGCCAGGGGCTGGGCCGCTCCTTCATGAGGTACCTGGCTGAGTTCCCGGAGGCCCTGGCCCGGCAGCACTCCCGGGACTCAGGCTCCCCAGGCCGCAGCAGCCTGCCTGGCTCCTCCCGCCGTAGGCTCCTCAGCTCCAGCCTCTGGGAACCTGAGGGGCCACCAGCCCTGCGCAAGTCCCACAGCACCTGTGACAATGACCACCACAGGGAGCCGGACCCGCCTCTCCTCAACTCACTGCTGAGGAGGAAGCTGGCCAAGAAGGCCCCGCAGGCAGAGAGCCAGGAGTCAGTGGAGGGGCCCCCTGCCCTTGGCTTCCGGTCAGCCAGTGCCCACAACCTGACAGTAGGAGAGAAGCTCCCCAGAGCCCGGCCTGCCTCCCTGCAGAAATCGCTCAGTGTTATGGCCGGCTCCAGGGAAAAGGCCCTGCTTGTGGCCAGCCAGGCCTATCTGGAGGAGACCTATCGGCAGGCAAAGGAGCGAGAGGAGAGAAAGAAGGCAGAGGCAGCCTCGGTGAGCCCAGTTCGGAGGCCATCGGCCAGGAGGCCGGAGCGAGCACACGGGGCCCCTCTGTCAGCTCCACCTTCCCCTGCGAAGAGCAGCAGTGTGGACACCACTTATGCCTCAGGGAAGCTTCGGGAGAAGGCTGTGAGAAAGCTGCCTCACCTACCCATCCAGCACCAGGTCTCCACACCAGTCATGGTCCTGAGTGGGGCCTACCTGGGAGAGCCAAGGATGCTGTCTCCCACCTCCGCCTTGGCTCCAGCTCTGATGCCAACTCCAGCCCCGGCCCCAGCCCCTGGCCTAGCACCAGTCCCAGTACCCCCTCAAAATCCCAGCTTACTCACCTACATCTGCCCGTGGGAGAATGCAGACCTGCCAGGCAAGAAAGAAAAATTGGCTCAAGAAGGCCCCTCAGGGTCAGAGCGAGGCAACCACTCCCCTGCCCCAGCTCGGGCCAGGCTCTGGAGGGCCCTCTCTGTTGCAATAGAGAAAAGGGGTGCTGGGGAGAATGGGATGGACACAGAGGACAGGCGTCTCCAGCAGGAAGCTGATGATGTGGATGAGGACAGGCCCAAGCTCTTCTCCAAATCCCACAGCCTCAAGACCCCTGTTCAGCAGGGTTCCGTGCGCAGCCTGGGAATGGCTATCAAAGCTTTGACCCGTTCTCGGAGCACACACAGAGAGAAGGAGGGTGGGGAAGGGAGTCCTGAGAGGGAGAAGGGCAGAGCTTCAGGAGAGGGTGTGGGGGCATGCCCCAGATCCCCCAGGCTAGGCGGGCGCAAAGTGATGAGTAAGCAGGCTGCCCTTGCCCCCTGCGAAAATGAAGAGTCCTTTCAGAACCAGCAGAATGCTCACACCAGCAGAATGCTACGAGTCTGTCACCAGGAGGGCAGCAGGCAACAAGAAGACACAGGCAGGAGGATATCCCAGGATCAAGGGGAGGGGAAAGTTGAGAGAGCAGGTAAAACAGGGCCTGCCACACTGAGGCAAGTCAGGCAGGACACAGATGGGGACAAAAATGCTGAGCGAGCAAAAGAAGCCCCTGTAGGGAGGCGGGAACTGCTCAAAACTGGCCTCCAGCTTCTGGGCAGTGCTGACTGCAGGGTGGCAGAGATATGCCCCTGGGAAGTCACTGAGTCAGAAAGCAACAAGGCTGAAATCTGCCCCTGGGAGGTGAGTGAAGGAGCCACTGAGAGGGAGGCATCAGGACAAGCTCTAGACTACTCCCGAGAAGAGAAGGGGAAAGCCCCAGAAGAATCAGAGTCCAAAGATGAGGTTCCTGTTCCTTGGAAAAAGCCAGAGAGGCTAGTCAGGGGGCAGGAGGTGGTGTGTCCCTGGGGGAATGCTGACCCCAGGGGTCTGTCCACTCAGTCTGCCCCTCAGGACTCTGAAAGAATCAAGTGCATGTCTGAGGCAGGGGGCAGAGTGGAGGCTAGACAGGTGGAGAAACATGGGCAAGAAGTCACAGGCCCAGAAGCTTGTACACCTGACATCACCAAGGCAGAACTCTGTCCCTGGGAGGCCAGTGGAGTAGAGAATGAGAAACCGTCCCAGGAGGGAGTGAAGAAGCTCCTCCAGGAAAAGCAGAAAACCCCCAAGAAAGCGATCTGGAAAGAACAGAAACTGGGCAGAGACTTGGAGTCTCTTTGTTCATGGGAGAGGACTGATTTCCGTGGCCCCTTAGCAATCTCCACAGAGGCCCCAGGAAGCCCTGAGTGCTCAGGGAGTTGGGGCAGTAGCCTCGCGGAGGTGTGTCCATGGGAGGCAGGAGAGGCTCCTGCTATCAGGAAAGCAGAGATCTGTCCCTGGGAGTTGAGTGATGAGGTAGTGGGGAAGAAAATATTGCATCAGTGGACAAGTGGACAACCTCTCCAGGAAGAAGGGCAAGCCTCCAGAAAAGGGCTCTTTAGAGAGATGGGGGAACAAACTGAGAGAGCAATGCAGACATCTAGCCCACAGCAGGAGTTGGTGTGTCCCTGGGAGAGCATAGCCTCTGGGCACTCCAGCCCATGTCTAGACAATTCCTCATCCAGAGCTGGCGGCCAACTCTCCAGCAATGGTGGAAGCAGAGCCACACAGGAATATCCACAGGAAGACCTCAGGCCAGAGATAAAGGCAGTGACACCTGCCAAGGCAGAAATCTGTCCCTGGGAGGTAAATGAAAAAACAACAGAGGACTGGACATCGGGACAGGCACCTAAAGAAGAATCTCAAAAGGAAAAGGAGAAAAAGCCTGGAACGTCAGAAATCAAAGATGTCACAGCTTGGGAACAGCCTGAGGGGCAGATCCAAAAGCAGGAAGCAGTCCATCCTTGGGAGAGTGTGCACCCTGGCAGCTTCCCGCCACACCCAGGTCCTCAAGACACAGGTAGACCCAAAGCCAGTTTCCAGGTGTCAGGTGGTGTGGGTAGCAAAACTGCTGCCATCTGTCCGTGGGATTTGAAGAACACCTTGCCTGCTGAGAAGGCAGAGATCTGTCCCTGGGAGGTCAGTGCTGGAGCAGGGGAGAAACAGGCCTTGGGAGTTGAGGCCATTAGGAAATTGCCAAATGTTACAGGAGAGGCTTCTGCAGATTTTGGACCCAGTGAGATAGCTGTTACTGCTCCAAAAAAGCTGGAGAGGCCATCCCAGGAGCGGAAGGGGGCCTGTCCAGGTGAGAGCGTGGATCCAGGGGGCTCCTCTCAGCATTCAGACATTGTGGACAGTGACAGGCCAACAGCTAGATTCCCGGAACTGGACCGTGTAGGGTACAGGCTAGGTGAGGTGTGTCCCTGGGAAGTGGAGGAAGTGTCTACCAGTGAAAAAGCCAAGATCTGTCCCTGGGAAGTGAATGAAGGAGCTCCTGGAAAAGGATTGGAACAAGAGAAAGAGAGTGATTCAGTAGGACAGAGAGAAAAAACTCTACAAAGGGGGAGACTCACCTCCCTGTTAGAAGACCTATCAAAAAAAGAGACAAAACTGAGTCAAGAGCAGGAAGCTATTTGTCCTTGGCAGAAGGACTTGAGGGAACCATCTGTTCAGGCCCCTGAGGTCTCAGACTCATCCAGCAGCATGAGTAGCAAAGGGGCAGAGTGGCAGTCCTTGGAAGTCAGTGACAAGGCAGCAGAGAAACGAGACCTGACACAAGACCCCAAAATGGGCTCCCTCCAAGGACATGTAACCCGAGAAAAAGTTCCATCTTCAAAAGCAGAAGTCATTACTGAAGATGGAGAAAAAGCAAGCAATGAGCTACCATCTGTCTGTCCCTGGGAGAGCATGGCCCTGGCAAGCTCTTCCGCCCAACCTGACGGTCAGCACTCCGACCCACCAAAAGCTGGCTCCCAGAGACTGGTCAGGGTGTGCCCATGGGACGCTCCTGCCCCAAATGTTCATCAGCCTGTCAGCAGCACCAAAGTGGAGATCTGTCTCTGGGAGGTGACTGCAAGTATCCCTGAGAAAGGGGAGTCAAGACAGGGTGGAAAAGGGGAACCTCAAGAGGAGAAGAGGAAAGTCCCAGAAAAACCAGAGGCCAAAGTTGTGGCAGTTCAGGAAAAGCCAGAGAGGGCAGAAGGGAAGCAGGAGGCTGTGTGTCCCTGGGAGAGTCAAGATGGTAGTGGACGTCTGTTTCCACAAACAGCTCCACAAGCTTCTGACAGAAGCAAAGGCAGTTCTGAGGCAGCAGGTAGTGTGGGGTCCAGGGCAGCAGAAGTGTGTCTGTGGGAAGCAGAAGAGGCTCCCTCTACCAACAGAGCAGAACTCTGCCCTTGGGAGGTGAGCAGAGCAGCAACAGAGGAAGGTGGCCCAGAACAGGACGTGGACAGAGAACCCCAAGGGCAAGGAGAGCTGTTCCTCCAAAAGGCAGCATCTGGAGGGACTGAAGCACACTTTTCAAAAGCAGCAGCCAACGGCAGCAGAGAGCAGGAGACAGTCTGCCCCTGGGAAGGCACGGGTTCTGGGGGGCTCTTCCCCCAGCTTGATGCTCCGGACACTGACCAATCCAAAGTCAGTCCCCACGAAGCAAGCAGTGTGGGGAGCAGGACGGCAGAGCTGTGTCAATGGGAAGTCACAGATCCAGAAGGAAATAAAATAATGGGCACCGTGGCAGGCATCTGTCCTGGGGAGGGAACTGGAGCCCCAGCTGAGGAATCTGGCCTCCTGGCTTTAACAGCAACTCGGACAGAAATATTCTTCCGCACAGCCCCTGAGAACCCACCATACCTTTCAGTCCAGAGACCTCTGGGTGGTTTCCTTCCACAAAGCAAAAGCCCCTACCCCAAGGTGAGCAAGCCACCCAGTACTTTTACTCTGGAAGGTGTCAGAGAATTACAAGGACCTTCAGGACTTGGGCCAAGTCTCCGACAAGCTGAGGCTCAGAAGTCCTCTTCCTTAACTGAAGACCAAGGAGAAGTGGCTTCCAAAGCTCCACATGAAGAATTCACCCCTCCAACTGTCCATCCTTGGGACAGCTCTGAGTTTGAACTCGGGTAAGGTCAAACATCAGGTCGCTGGCTTTCAGGAGCCAAAGTCCTTCCCAAGTTCTAGGTGTTCCCAAAGAGCTGAGTCAAAGACACTCGGCCACTTCTTCTCCCCAAGAAGCCCAGGAAGTCAATTCACTTAAGACAAATTGTACAAGGGAGCAGTTCAAACCCCAACTAGAAGTTCTACCTTCTCTTTACTTCCAATTCTTCCTGCTGCAGGGAACAAAGGCCAGCCCCTCTGCTTCTAATGTACCCTCCCATCCAGCTAGAGTACTCAACACAAGCCATCTGTGTCTGGACAGTCACCTGAAAAGCCAGTGTTAAGGATGAAAGGAAGTCAGCAGTGCCACACCCACATTTTATCACAGGGAGACCCTATTCTCTGAAGTCTACAAAGGACCATTTTTCAAGAAGAAACTAAACCACGCAAGGCATTGGCAACGTAGGGACTGAAGGTCATAGAGGGCCCTACAGGTCACCACAGGAATCTTATGAAGCCACTTAATTCAAGTTCAAAGATAAATCAGAGGAAAAACTTACATGGCTCTAAGAGGTGCCTGAAATGCCTTTAAATGCCTTGTCATTTGACTTTGGATCTCCAGTGTCTGCTCTATTGATCCTCACACCCTCCCTGCGCGCTCTTCCATCCACATCATCTGGCATTCAAAGCAACATCGGACACACAGCAGAGAAAGAAAGGCAATCCATCGCTCTAGGTCCTCCCCCCACTCCCCACACCCACTGGCCAAGGTCAAGTTCTCCCTTCCAGACACCCTGTCTCCTAATTTAAGGAGTCTGTCTCTTGCTAGTTTTTTCAGAATGCCTCCCCTTCTTCCTGCTCCATCTTTTGCCAGTCTCCACAGTTCATCTCACTGTCTCATTCCCCTCCTCCTAGCCTTTCCGTGCTGTCATCAAAGGGACCCTGTTGTCAATACAACTGGAGCCAGGGGGAATCTCTGGTTCCGATGTGAGAACCACTCCAAATCACTTGCTCAGTAACAAGAGGCCCACATCAGTCTCCTTCCCAAGAAGCCTGAGAAAGAAAGGAGGTGCTGTGTACAGCCAGCACTATTAACTGCCCCCAGAAAGAGTAGTGCTACGGAGCAGGTTAGAGGCCTGAGGGTTGGGGAAAGGGCATCATGGAAACACAAAGCCTTCTTTCTTAGGGAGCGCTCTCTCTTAGCTCGGCTTTATTCTCTCAAGTCAGTTCAAGCTCCCCTTACTTTTAAGCAATCCTAGATTGTACCAGAGTGCTGGAGTTAGATGACACTACTAGAGGGAAATGAGGAAGGAGAAAAACATTGATCAAAGAAGTCCCAGGATCAGCAGGGGTGAGTGGGGGTGGAAACAGGCTAAACATGGCAGAACTGGGCAGGTACAACACAGATGGCAGTAAGCCCACCTGCGAACTGGACAGATATTGATGCCATTCACGGCAACAAAATAAAAAGACCAAATACCCAATGGGGAAGAAGTAAGTCTGCATGTAAATATGCTAGGCAGCCACAGGATGTCAGAGAAAAAGTATCAAGTGCTCCATTTCCAAAAAGGAGAAAGAATGGGGTAACCCACTGTTTCAGGGACCAATACCCTGGTTCCCGTTTCTGGACCCTCTCACTTATTTAGCTGTCTTGCCCTGGCCTTTCAGAGAAGTCGATGAAGCATGTTGTTGCTCTGGGCTCTGGCTAGTTAACCCCACAGCTTCTCCACCAATGTGAATTTTGCTAACTGTGCACCTCATAACAATCCCATTGGGAAAAAAAATAAAGAATGCTTTTTCTTGATTGTGGCAGTTCGTTCCAGCTTATTCATTATAGTGACTTTTTCCCCCCAACGTTTTTCAACAGGAACAGGAAAGAAAAACAGTACCAAGTCTAAAGCCCAAGGTAACTACACTGCAGGCTTTAGGACTTTGGCTGATTCTCGGCCAGTGGCTGGCACTGCAGATGATTTCTGCCTGGTCCTTTTAGCCAATCCTTTACATCTGGGCCATTTGCTCAGCTAGATTTGATCCCAAAGGGAAATGAAAATCGCACTTATCCTCTGGCTCCCTGGTGGCAGCTATTGCTTAGCTGCTATTTAGGATTATCTAGAGGCTCCGGAAACAGATCTAGAGGAGTGGGGTAAAATAGTTTATTTGAAGCACTGTTTTTACATATTCAGAGAAATCAATGTATCCTTTGCCCAGTTCATGTGCTTTTTTTGTTTCTCTGCTTCGCTGCCCAGCCTGGATCAACTCCCTTTACTCCTTATGGCTCCTGCTCAAAGCACTTCCCATCTCATTTTGCCTTAATCCGGGGCTCACACAAATAGGATATGACCAAACCTCACTTGGGCTTCAAACTGATGTACATTTTAAGCCAAAGAGATTGAAACTAAGCAGCATGATGAGAGTGGCTGCTCTGGATTAACCTACCAGAGCTGCCTCCTCCCTAAGCACACACATCGTTTCCACAGTCAGCACTCAGCAGCTGTTATACAGATACCCGTCTTCCCTAGTGAGGCCTCCTCTGTTTGCTGCTCTGCTGAGATGATAGCTTTAGAGACAGGGGAGTTAGGTTATCCTCAGCCTGATTCCAGTTTCTTTGGACTCTACTCTCAGGACAAGGTCAGAATAGATTAATCCTTCCCCTAAGAGACAGACTCCTTACATGAAAATTCTAGGCTTGAAAAATAGGAAGTATAAGAATTAAGGTCCTGTTTTTGCCAGGGAGCCCACATTGGGCTGACAAAAGCAATCCGTACTATAAGCCAAGTTTGCTGCTGGTACAGAGTGATTTCCCTTGTCATACCTCCGATGACCAGGACACATAGGCATGTGAAGTCCCCTTTCCTCCTCCTGACAGCCCACCTGGAGCTAGGGAACAAGGAGGGGCTGGGCTGTTTCACTCGACACAGGTCCATATTCTGGTGCCTTTGCCTTCCCAGTGCGGGGCTGAAACGAACAGTCACCGTCTCCGAAATGGTGCTAGAAATCTGGGGACCAAGTCTTACAGGTGGATTTCCCAAATGTATCAACTCCTCCATGGCCCGTCTTCCCCCCCCCCCCCACTTCCTGGGAAACACACCAGGATACAGCTGATGAAAACCCAATCCAAAGGCTGAGGGATAAATGATTTCTTTGGATTTACATTCTTCTATGAAATACAAATGCTGATTCAATGAGTCAGTGTATGAGAAAACAACCCTCTTAAATGATATCATCTTTTATAAACACTAATTAGTTTTCCCAAGTCTGGATTTCGTGGAAGTCATACCACTCACAATTAAGCCTGTCTTCCATTTCTGCCATTTGAAGGCTGGTCTACTTCCAGCATGAATCAGGGGAAATAGACAGAACTCATCACAATTTATCCAACACCCTGAGAATTTTATTTCAAACTCTTATATCCTGTGATAAGAAAGAAAATTCTGCTAGTTTGCTCCTGACAGTACCTGCTGTGGGAAAATTTGTTATCAGATGTTCTCCGAAACATACTGTCTTTCATCTAGACCCAGAAGCTAGATATAAAATCTTAAAAAGAAGTGGGTCCATGGCTGTGCATAGCAGCCACTCACCTGGGCCTAGCCATCAGCTGTGGTTGTTGAGGATGAAACTGCTAAAAGACCCAAGCAGGACAAAGAGAGAACAAAGGTAGTTCGTTCTACTGCATGATGGAGATGGAAGACTTCACAGCTCCCGACTCCCAGACTTCACAGCTCGCAGATACCTCATCACCCATGCTTCACCCCAGAAATCACTTTTGCTTTCAGGTTAGCTGAGGCTTATGGGCCTCTCCTTGTGGCTCTTCATAGTCTTCCCAGGGCTTCAGCTGGGGGCCAGGGATCATCACCGTCTAAAAGAGCAGGAAGCTGAGTTATCTACCATCCAAGCCCATGGCTCACCCAGGACAGTCACCCTCGCCTCCTTGCCCACCCCTAACAGGGTTCCCCTTCCCTGGTGTTGCATGACCCCCTCTCTCCACTAGGTGGAGCCCAACAGGACTGGCTTAGGTTGTCACTAGTACTGCCTCAGATCTCTTAAACCACACAAGCTGCCTTACCTTAAGGATGGGCTGCTTAGGGGGCGCCCATGGGGGGATGATCTTGCCATGCATTCTCCAGCTGCTATAGGGGTTTGTCAGGTGCTTTTCAAACACAACATACTCCAGGACATCTTTGGGCACATCTTCCTGTCCATACATTAATCTGCCAAACCGGTCATAGATGGCCAAAGTCTGCAAGAATGAGAGCAAAGCTGGCCTGTTAGTCCTCAGTGGTTTGTTTTGTTTTTGATTTTTGCCACACAACCATTATTGAAACAACCAAAACATTTTAATGGGTAAAAAAATTATTGCAGAATTCTGAATCTAGACTAACTGATCAACTATTGACACTTTACTCTTAGAGGTTTTTTTTTAACTGGGGAGGGTAGGAGGGGGGAAGTCAAGACTAGGAAGGGAGGGAGAGAATATCCCTGCACCTGTCTTACTAGAGCTAACTTCTAGCAGTGGGAAGGGTGCAGTGTCAGAGGAAGGACGACCATCGTGAACTTCTCCTTAGAACCCAGAGTCCTGGGCAGCTATAGCCAGGACTCCATAGGCAGGTGCCCAACCTGAGAGTGAAGAAAAGCTGGTGCCTCTACCTGCCGGGTATGCATGCGGACGGTGACCTGGCCATATATGTTGCTCTGGTTCAGCATACTTGAACAGCGAACTTGAACCACATGGGGTGGCTCTAAAGATTCTATGAAGCTCCAGCGGACGGTTTTATATTTGATGTCCCAGACCATGTCCTGAGGGCAGAAGAGAACAAGTTCTACTGAGTTTTTCCCTCCCTTTAGGGAAGCTGGTACTTCCTTCCACACCTGCTCTCACTCATTGCAATACTATAGCCAATGTGCAACATTTCCCACCAAATACTTTCTTGTGCTTTCTTTCTCACCTTCCCAAGTTTTGATTAAGCTATTGCTCAAGCCCACAATTCTCTTTTCATCTAAATCATAACTCAAGACCAACCTACCTCCTTGAGGACCCTCTCCAAATCGATGAAAACCACACTCCAAACTGCCAGCTTACCTAATACACCATTATCTCTCCCATATATTGCCATAATCTACTAATTATTGCATGTATTTCTGCTGACTGCATAGATGGTGCCCATCCCTATCTTTTAGCAGAGAAGGGTGGGATTTTACAGGGATATAAAAGTTAAATTGCTAAGAGTAAATTCCCATATATGTCCCTAGGGCCAAACTGATAGAAACTGAAGTTCTTCTTGGACCACCAAGTTCCTATTCTTGGGGGTCTCCCAAAGTACCTAGAACCCATTACCATACAGTGTAAGCCTCATGAATGCTTCTTAAATCCTTTATTACAGTGCAGGCATGTGGAGGCTGGCCTAATGTGGCCCATACCTTGAGGTTTCAGTACTGCTTGCTGAGGACTTCCTCTTTCCTCATTTGCATGGCCCTTACCAGAGTCCAACTCATTATCATTCAGCCAAAAACAATGGAACTTCAGCCTTTTCCTTAAATTTCCTTAAACTTGCAAAACAGATCCTTCTTAAGAAAACCAGAGGAGATATCTAGACTATACCTATACAGCAACCCATGTTTCTAAGAATGAGAACCTACCGGAAAACAGTTTTCAGTTACCAAGGTATGAAGTCGGTCATGGTCTGAGCTAAAAAAGAAAGATATGTATCACTGACTCCTGCTTTTATCAGAGGATACCCTGTAATGAAATTGAAAATGGCCCTGAAAATGGAAAACAATTAAATTCATTTTTACAAACGTTTTCTGTACTCTTACTATAAGCCAGGTAATATGCTAAGTTCTGAGGACATGAAGATGAACAATAATATGATTCACCAGAGAATCCTGAGCTCTGTAGCAAGTTAAGTTTGAATCTCAGGAGCAGATAGAAATTTCTCTGAAATTACTATACATCTTTAAGATCAGCAAGAGACCCTCACTGGGACATGGAGACTGGTTTTTGCTCTAAGCTGCAACGGGGAACAAAATCCAACACAAATAACAATCAAACGCTCATCTCTCCTCTTACCTCAGACACACCACTAGTACCAGCTGGCTTGGCTTTGTATCTTACACTGTCATCTTTGAACGTAGCCAAAAGGCAATCATCTGTCTTTTCTGGTCAGTCGCCCCCACCCCATGCCCATCTTTGTTACTGCCATAGTGACCTAGTCATGCTGATTCTATGCAATAAGAAGAGTAAGAAAACAGACAGCAGTCTCCCGCTCCTATACATGTATGATTTTAGGAGGATTTCTAACTGAGGGGTTTCAAATAAACCTAACAGCACAGATTAGTTTATTTCAGATACATATTCATGACTTTTCCCCATAGTTTAATACTTCCTGGGCAGTTTAAGTCTGTGCCTTTGAAAAATCTTGTCTCTAATCCCAGAATGTGTAAGGGATTAGTTCTATCTGCTTCCCTTCCACCTCTATTCCTAATAGAAAAGATTCCAACTCACTTCTCCCATTGTAGCCCTAGACTAGAATGAGTTGTGGTGAAGAACTACCACAACCACCGTGCCCCTGGCACCTCTGAATGAACTCTTCATCCTCACTATACATGTATGATTTTAGGAGGATTGATTTATCATCATCTTTGACTAATAATTCCAGTGTCTTAGCCATAATTCCCCTGGCTTAGAAATCTGCAGTAGAAATAAATTCCCTTTTCTGTGAGTTCACTTACTGCCATGTTTCCTTGAAAATAAGACCTAGCTGGACAATCAGCTCTAAGGCGTCTTTTGGAGCAAAAATTAATATAAGACCTGGTCTTATATATTATATTATAAGTTATTAATTATGTATATAAATTATATTATATTATAATATTAGACCTGGTCTTATATTAATTTTTGCTTCAAAAGACGCATTAGAGCTGATTGTCCGGCTAGGTTTTATTTTCAGGGAAACACGGGATTTTGCAATAAAACTGACACTGAAAAACAGAAAGAAGACATGTGCTTCTGGCAACGTAATGGACTGAGCTAATGTGAAACTACTCCCACTATATACATCTAGAAGTGTTGGAAAAAATGTAATACACATAGACACACACACACACACGTTTTAAAATATTCTAGTCTAGTTCACAAGAAAGAAAGGTAAATCCCTAGAAGCCAGAAAGGGAGAGAGAACTAAAACCAAAATGGAAAGAATACAATCTGCTACCACAACAGCATAAGGGATGACAAACGGATCCAGAAATAGGATCTGATGGCCTATGCCTGTCAAGAGTCCTGCACCTGCAGGAAAGGAAACTAGAAAAATTGCCCACCAACCTAGATATAAAGCTTCTCTTTGTCTAGAGCTCTGAGTGGGGGGAAAACAACCTGAAACATTAAAGCCCTATGCCCACATTGTACTCAATGTGGACACAGAATTTATGGTACCTGTATGGTGTAAGAATTCCTAAGCTAGAAATTAACATAAATACTAATACCTGGCCAATGATACACTGGGGTACCTGGCAGAAACACAAACAAAATCTCTTTAAAAGTATGTTTGTAACTTAGGTTGTTTACAATTCCCTCAGAAGAAACACTCTCCACTGACGATGAGCCTACAACTAAACATTACAAAACATACCTGGAATCTATTCAGCGAAATCAACAGACACAGGGGCAGCCGGATGGCTCAGGTGGTTACAGCGTGAGCTCTTAACAAGGTTGCCTGTTCAATTCCCGCATGGGATGGTGGGCTGCGCCCCCTACAACTAAGATTGAAATGGCGACTGGACTTGGAGCTGAGCTGCACCCTCCACAACTAGATTGAAGGACAATGACTTGGAGCTAATGGGCCCTGGAAAGACACACTGTTCCCCAATATTCCCCAATAAATAAAATAAATAAATAAATCAACAGACACAGACATCAAGCAAAATAATGGAGTAGGGAAGCTCAAGGGGTGAGTCCCTCCATCAAAACAATTGGTAAATTAGAAAAAATGATCAGAATCACTATTTCAGAACTCTGGATTCTGACTGGACACTTGTAACAACCAGAGAAGTGCCCGATGGAGAGGCTAATGATCGTGGGTAGAAAAACAATGTGTACAAACTATGCCCCTTCCCTCAGACCTGCCATGACTGTGGGGATAGTGGCCTGTGTTCCTGGAGTAGATGCAAGCACAGGCAGTGGGGACTTTGCCCTCCAAAAATTGGGGGTTGCACATATTGGTCTGGTGAATCACAGAGACCAGAACAAATGATGCCATGGTTTTAGTCCTGCTGGCTGCAGCAGCTTCTCACACTGATGTCAATCAGAAAATTTAAAGGGACAAAGGGACAAAAACACCTGTTTTGTTTTTATTCGGCCAGACATTTAAGAAATCTTTATCAGGCCACTGGCTGACTGCAGAGATAACGGAGCAGAGAAGTCAATGACTACACACAACAAAATACACACTTAGCAATATTAGTTTGAAGAAGTCACAAATGGATGGTAACAGCAATGATGAGCAAAGTCAGCAATTCCTGAGGAGTAGAGGAACCTGATTTCCAGAATTACCACATTATAATAGTCAGAATGTCCAGTTCTCAACACAAAATTTCAAAGTATACAAAGAAACATGAAAAGTATGGTCCATTCACAGGAAAATAAATTGACAGAAACCAACCCTGAGGAAGCTCAGACACTGGAATTATTAGTCAAAGATGATGATAAATCAACTGTCCCAAATATGCTCAACGAGATAAAAGAAACAATGGACAAAGAACTAAAGGAAATCAGGAAACAATGTATGAACAAAATAAGAACATCAATAAAGAGAAATTATGAAAAGGAACCAAACTCTGGAGTTGAAAAGTACGATAACTATAATAAAAAAATTCACTACAGGGGTTGAACAGTCAAAAAAACGGATCAGCAAACTTGACAATAAAGCAATTGAAATTATCCAGTCTAAGGAGCAATAAAACGCAAAAATCTTCAATGGGATACTAGCAAGCCAAATTTAAGATCATACTAAAAGAATTACAAACCACAACTAAGTGAGATTTATCCCTAGAATGCAAGGATGATTTAACGTAAGAGAATCAATGTAATATACCACATTAATAAAATGAAGGGAAAAAAATGAATACGATCATCTCAACTGATACAGAAAAAGCATTTGACAAAATCCAACATCCTTTCATGATAAAAAACACTCAGCAAACTAGGAATATTTGAAGGAAACTCCCTCAACATTATAAAGACTTTATAAGAAAAACCCACAACTAATATACTCAATGGTCAAAAACTGAAAACATTTCCCCTAAGATCAGAAACAAGAGAAGGATTTCTGCTTTTACCACTTTTAGTAAACATAATGCTATGACGTTCTAGCCAGAGCAATTAGGCAAGAAAAAGAAATATTAATAAAAGGCATCCAAATCAGAAAAGAAGTAAAAATTATCTCTGTTCACAGATGACATGATTTTATGTGTAGAAAATCCAAAATTTCCACAAAAAGGTGTTAGCACTAATAAATAAATTCAGCAAAGATGCAGGACACAAAATCTACAAAAATCAGTTGTATTTCTATATACCAGCAATGAACAACCAAAAAAGAAAATTAAGAAAACAATTTATTTACAATGTGGTACTGGCATAAGGACAAACATACAGACCAATGGA
Organism: Rhinolophus hipposideros; assembly: GCF_964194185.1. Lineage (NCBI taxonomy): Eukaryota > Metazoa > Chordata > Mammalia > Chiroptera > Rhinolophidae > Rhinolophus > Rhinolophus hipposideros. The sequence goes on along the minus strand of NC_138066.1, from coordinate 33,904,355 downwards.
CTAGAATGGAGAGCCCAGAGATAAACCCTTATGTATATGGTCAACGGATTTTCAACAAGACTGCCAAGACCATTAAATAGGAAAGAACAGTCTCATCAACAAATGGTGCTGGGAAAACTGGATATCCACATGCAAAAGAATGAAGTTGGATCCTTACTTTGCAACATACACAAAAATTGACTTAAAGTGTATCAAAGACATAAATATGAGAGCTAAAACTATAAAACTCTTAGGAAAAACATAGGGGAAAAACTTCATGACATTAGATTTGGCAATGATTTCTAGGATATGACAAACATCAAAAGCACAGGCTACAAAAAAAAAAATGTAAGTTGGATTTCACCAAAATTAAAAACGTTTGTGTATCAAAAGGTACTATCAAGAGAGTGAAAACACAACTCACAGAATGGGAGAAAGTATTTGCAAAGCACATACCTATCCGTAAGGGATTCATGTCCAGAACATGTGGAGACCTACTAAAACTCAACAACAAAATAAGAACCCAATTCAAAAATGGGCAAAGTATTTGAATAGACTTTTCTTAAAAAACAAGTATACAAATGACCAACAAGCATATGAAAAGATGGCTCAATATCACTAGCCATCAGGGAAATGCAAAGCAAAACCAAAATGAGATACCACTTTACACCCATTAAGATGGCTGTAATTTAAAAAATGGAATATAACAAGTGTTGGTAAGGATGTGGAGAAACTGGAACCCCAGTGCACTGCTAGTGAGAATGAAAAATGGTGAAGCTGCTGTGAAAAACAACATGGTGGTACCTCAAAAAAATTAAACATAGAATTATCACATGATCCAGCAATTCCACTCCTGGGTATATACCCAGGTATACCCACCCAGACATACCCAAAAGAACTGAAAGCAGGAACTCAGCAGATACTTGTACACTGATGTTCATAAAAGTATTATTCACCATAGCCAAAAGGTGGAAAAATAACCCAAATATACCCCAACAGATGAATGGATAAACAAAAGTTGGTGTATACACACAAAGGAATATTATTCAGCCTTAAAAAAAAGGAAATTCTGATACATGCTACAACATGAATGGGCTCTGAACATATTATGCCAACTGAAATAAGCCAGTTACAAAAGGACAAAAACTGTAAGATTCCATTTATACGAGGTACTTAAAATAGGCAAATTCATAGAGACAAAGTAGAATATGGATTACCAGGTGCTGGGAGGAGGGAACAATGGAAAACTATTGCTTAACGGGTACAGAGTTTCTGTCTGGGATAATGAACAAGTTCTGGAAATAGCAGTGATGGTTGTACAACATCATGAGTATACTTCAGGCCATTGAATTATATACCTTAAAATGGTTCAAATGGCAAATTTTAATTTTATGTGTATTTTACCACAATAAATAAAAGCCCTATTAAACTGATAATTTTTTAAATAAATGGTTACATCTTTGATTTATAAAAAATAACTATTTGTAAAAAAAATGCAGGCATACAAAAAAAAAAAGAACTAACCAAAACCAAAAGAAAAGAAATAAGAGAAAACAGACCTATAGAAGATACAGTTTTTATCAGACACAGATTTTAAATGTAATTAGTATGTTCAAGAAATTAGATGACAGAATGGAGAATTTTAGCAAAGAACTTGACACACACAAAAAATCAAATGAAAATTCTAAAAGTAAAAAACAGAAAACAAGTATAAAATTAAGAACTCAATAGGTTTAACAGCAGACTAGATACAACTGAAAAGAGGACAGGTAGATCAGAAAAAGAAAAGAAACAAAATATCCAGATTAAAGCTGGAGGAGGGGAAAAAAAGGATTGGAAAAAATAGAAAATAGCCTGAGATATTTGGCACACAGTGAAAAGATCAAACATACTTGTATGTGTATTCAGAGCCACAAAAGAAGACAAGAAAGTGGAGCAGAAGCAACATTTGAAAAGATGTTCTAAGAATTTTCCAAAACTAACAAAAAAGCACTCAAAGATTTAAAAAGCAACAGGAACCCAGAGCAGGATGAAGATATGCATATGAACACACACACAGAGTAAACTGCTGAATACGAAAGGCAGAGAAAAAAATCTTAAAAGCAGAGAGAGAAAAAGAAACTTCAACTTCAAAGGAATAAGAAAAAATAGCTAACTTCTCAATAGAAACAACAGAAACCAAAAGATGACATTTTTCAAAATGCTGATAGAAAGCAATGACCAACCTGGAATTCTCTACCTAAAGAAAGCATCCTTTAAAACTGAAGTGGAAAAACAAAACAAAACAAAACCCATAAATAAAAGTGAAGGTGAAATTTTTAAAAGGCAGAACTAAAAAAACTAGATGACAATAATAGGGAAGATGGATGAGGTAGGGATTGGAATTAAAATATTCTAAGGTTCTTATAACTCAAGAATACATGTTAAACATTTTAACAATAACTTCTAAAAGAACAAGTAGAATCTCATATTTCCAAACAAGTGGAAGGAATAAAAATGGAAGAAGAAAATTGTATCAATCCAATAAACGAAAGGAGAAAAAAAAGCAAAGAAAAATCATGGTAAATAGAATGCACAAAATAATGTGATAGAAAAAAATCAAATATACAAAAACAATGTTGAACAATAAAAATAGGTTTTGAAAAGATATATATATAAAAGATACATACAATATCATTCTAGCAAAGAACTTGAATTATATCATTTCAGAAAGATATATTACAATTATCATTGTAAATTTTTGTAATACATAAGGAACTACTGTACATTATTTATATATATATGTAGAGAAAGTATAAAAATATGCATAAGGAGGATACATAATAGTCATCTGTAGAAAGGAAAAGAATGGGGTGATAAGGCTTTTGCTCTATCTATGTTTTATTCCTGTCTCCTCCTCCAATTAGGGGTTCTGAAACAAATACAATAAAATATAAACATCTATTAACCTGAATGGTACATTTTTATGTTTGAAATATTTCATAATTTAAAAAAAATAAAACAGAAGTAAAAATAATAATAAATTTTACAGCACAGATTTGGGAGTCCTACCTGAAGCCTCGCCATAGCAGCCACAACTCAAGAATGTCAGCAACAGTCCAAGGACTGGTACTTAAAATTATTCCAGGCCCCTCACTGATTTTTCATCTCCCTAGCAGCCCTGACTTTTCCCTTGGTTGAATCAAGAAAATGTTGAAAATTTTCAAAAGAAACTATTCAAAATAACTAAGGAAAGGGAAGTATACACATATAAGACAAACATTCAAAAAGTATCAGGAAGAATTAGGGATCAGGTGGGATGAAAACAGCAGCCATTTGGCAGTCTCCCAAAACCTGCAGGGGGAGCTGAGCCAGACCGAATGACAAAAAACCCCAGCAGCAGGGAGAAGGGTCAAGGACAGCTCTAAGCTCCAATTATTTCCTACAGGAAGTTTTTCCATTCTAGAACTCTTACCTGAAGGGAATAAAAATCCATGCCTAGAATAATAGCTGCTGAGAATGTCATGGGTATAAGATACGGAGTTCACTTACTTGTTTAGACAAAGGTGAGCTTCAATGAAGATATCCTTAGCCTTTTCAGGGAAGTCCTTTATTTTAAAATTAGCGTCATATTGTTTTATCTTCCGTATTCTGTAAAATTAAGCATGAGAATAATTTCTAAAGACTTTGTACACTTTCCATAACTCACATCTTACATTAACCTCCATTAATGCCTATCCACTTATTCAATAGCAATTGTTTTTTGAATGTGCCAAGAACTGTAAACTCAATCTTCTAATTCACACTTAAATTAATCATTCTAAAAAAAGGCCAAGGTTTTACATACTAAAATTTCAGAATTCTGGCATCAAAGAAAACACCTATAAGCACTAAGGAAAAAACACAGGTTTCATGCAAAGGCTCAAGAGTCAGAATGACATTGTGATTCTAAATAGCAACATTAGTTGGAAAGACAATGCAGCAGTGCTTTTAATTCAGGGAGAAAAGGATTTCTAGCCCAGAATTTTATACCTGGGCAAACTATAAATGAAGTGGGAGAATAAAGAAAAACTTAGACATGCAAGATCTCATTTCACCTACCATACACCCTTTCTCAGGAAAATTGGGGAATGTGTTCCATCAAAATAACAGAATAAACCATGAAAAAGACATAAAATCTAGGAAACGGAATAAAACACAAAAGCAAGGCAAAGGAATGTTAGGATGATGATAAAAGTAGATCCCAAGATGTGCAAGTGGGCCTAACAGCAAGTACAGACTAAAACAGGTAAGAAGGCTCCAGAAGGGATTTCTTCTTAAAGATTAAATTGATAAAATACTTAATATTTTCAATGTACTGAGAGGAAATTTATACAACCACGGGTTCTGTAAGCAAATGAGGAAGAAAAAAAAAAAAAAGGCACTTAGCTCCAAAAAAATATATTATGTAAGAAAGGAAAAATCATATTGTACTGCACGACTCAATGTCAACAGCATTTTCCTAGTTATAATAGTGTAAACACGGAGTTCTGAGCTAATAAGTGTAATGTAAGTATATTAAGAAGATGAGGGACACCATAACCAAGTGGAATTTATCCCAGGAATGCAAGTTTGGCTTAACATTTGAAAATCAATTAATGTCATACAATGTATCAATAGAATAAGGAACAAGTATCACATGATCATCTCAACAGACACAGAAAAAGCATCTGACAAAATCCAACACATCCCTTCACACACTTTTCACCTCAGAGCCTTGCTTATACTGTTTTGTCTCCCTAAAACGCTCTTCCTCATGACACCCCTCAAACCGCTTAACTCTTAAGCAATTTAGTTCCTAGCTTTTTTTTTTTAATTAGTTTCAGGTGTACAAAACAATGTAACAGACATTTCACTCCTCACAATAGTTTCCAGCTTTAAATGTCATTTCCTCCGGGAAGACTTCCGTCATACGTTCCCAGAGCACTCACACTTCACCATACCTCTAATTATTTAATTGTGTGCAATCAGTATTTAATGGCTGTTTTCCTATTCTAGATAACTCCATGATAAAACCACGTGTTTTGTTCATCACCATCATGGACCTACCCACCCATCAAAGAGCTCCCAGTCCAGGAGAGAAATACATCAAAGGAAATCATCTCAGTGTAGAGTTATTAGAAGTAGTATATATAAGTGTACGGTTACAATTATAGCAAAGGCAGCTCCAAAGAGAGTCAGGGAAGGCTTAAAAGCAGGCATGATGCCCAACTGGTTTTTAAGGAATGAGTTGGAGTTACCAGGTAAAGAAGGGGAAAAAAGATATTTTCAAGCAAAGCAAAGGATGTGCAAAGGCAGAGAGGCATAGCACAATACCATTGAGGAACTGGCAATTCATTTAGACATGCTGAAGTTTAGAATGAGAAAAAAGGAATAAAGAGATGATGATGGAGAGAGAGAAAGGCAAGAGCCAGACTATAAAATGCCTTGAATACCACTGAAGAAATCTGGATTTTATTCTTCAGGTAATAAACAGAGAGTCATAAAAGTTTTAAGCAGGAAAGGTGATGTATAAGATTTGTTAGAGAAATAAGTTATGGCCACATAAAGAATTAACACCCACTCAATATACCTGTACATAAAAATCTATACATGACCCTAAAGAACCTTACAGTGACAAATACTAAATGTTTTTTGTCCTTTCAACTAAAAGAGAGACTCGGAAGAAGGCTTTGGCCTCAGCTCCTTAACTGAGGTCCAGTTAGCTCCCTAGAACAGATCTGTCTTCTTGACACTTTTTGGCTTTTCTTACTCTCTGAAGCTTAAATTCTAATGTACGCTTCTCATATATGCTCTCTTTTATTATTACTTTAAATTTTAAAATATGTAATAAAAAGTGTCCTACAAACTTCAAAGTCAACTCTCTTACTGATGTGACAAAAACGACCAATAAAGGCTGAGATGCTAAGTATCAGAATGTCCATATTATTCTATATTAACTAGACTCTATTACAGAGCAAGAAAATACTGTCAAGTTGTTAAAGGAGTTATATCGAATTCAATTCAATAAGTTATATCCAATTCTCTGGAATATAGCAGTAACAGGAAATTTTTATTCTAACATTGACTCCCAGTTGTCTTGGACACCTACGACAACTGTGATTCCACATTCTTCTTCAATCGCTCAGTCTTCTGTGACAGTCCTTCCCTTGAAAGAGATGACACCCGCGCATCACCCTCTGGAGGAACATAGGCATCAAAGATACCAGCTGTAATGAGAGGAGAAAACTAAGAAAGCATTGAAAGACTGAGAAAAAGTCATCTTAAAGTCACATAAAATTGGGAGGGATCATGGATATAAAGCAGACTAACAAACTAGATTTCCATGTAAAGGGAACCATGTTGCATTAGAAAAAATAGAAGAAGATAATTTAAGTCTTCTCTGAGAACCTCTGCTTCTTGTACAAAATGGGGAAATTTCACCCTTGCATTCTAGGAATAGTGTGAAAACAAAATCAAAGAGGACCTCATGAAATATAGTGTATACAAAGTAAATCACTATTGAGGGTCAAATGATTTTTTAAATACTGTCAACCATAGTCCAAATCATTCCACTTTCCAGATTATCTCTGACAGGAGATTGGGTCAAGGGTTCAGACATACCATCACTCACCTGTACAGGCCAGATGTATGGGACGCTCCAAACGTTCTGGAGGAATGACCAGTCCTGCTTTCCGGGCATGTTCCATAAACTCCTTTTCTGATTTGTATTTGGGTTCATAAGCAGGTGGTGTGAAACGTTTTTTAGTTCTCACTGGAAATACAGCTATTGACTGAGTCACCAGGACTGGCTGGAAGGCAGGAAAAGTTAGGATATCGATAACCTGGAAAAATATCTACTATCTTAAACAAACTCTAAGCAAAGATAGAAAAGGCACATCCAAAGAATTACTTAGGAATAAGTATAAAATATAATTATTACCTATCAGGGAGGAAAATGCATTACTACCTTAACACTTTACGGGTGTTTCTTACTAGAAGCTAGTAAGCAACCTTTACTAATACTAACGCCATTCAATATTTACTAAAGCACTTCCTTTAGTACTCTCCATTGGACAGGACTATGCCAACTCCTAGGGATACAGAGTTGATTAAAGCAAGGCTTCTGCTTTCAAAGAAACTTCAGTCCCATGGAACTTCAACACCAACCCAATGCTGAAATGAGTGGAATACTATTATCATCGCATAAGAAAATCCTATTCTTATCATCTCCTCTATACTTACGGAGATTACGTGCTGCTCGTTCTATTGGGAACCTCACTGTAAATGCCATTCTGTCGTTCTAGCTCCCAACTGATCCATAAGCTCTTTGAAGGCTAAGTCTCTTTTCTCTCTGACCATGATGTTTGCTTAAGTAGGTACAGTGACAATATTCCATTTAGAACATTTGTAAGAATCAAGGGGAAGCGCGCCCACCTTCCAAACGATTACTTTTTCCCCCTTTAACCTCTTCCCGCCAGAGACCCAAACCAAACTGGAGAAACTTAATCCCCGAGAATTTGCTTGCCCTCATGGCCCTACCCAGGCTCTCCCTACTCGGTCACTTAACTCTGTGGCTGGGTCCCGTCTACCTCAAACTCTTCCCTAACCTTGGTATGACTCGTACCGTCCAAGCGCACTAAGGACAACTGCGAAGGGAGTATTTCCCTCTACTCTGAACTCTTCCTTCAGCCCCTAGAGTCCTACGAGCCCCGACTCTACCCACCTGCCGAGACCACCATCCTAAAGCCCTGGATAAGCAAGACAATCCCCGCGGCATGGGGGCTGCCATTTTGTCCACGCAAAGGCCGCTGGGATGGGGACGAGGAGTGAAGAGCCTGGGGCAGGAGAGAAGACGCATAGGGTGGAGTTAATTCGGGTGTGGAATTTTCCAGGGCGCGCGCCCTCCGACGAGGTGTGAGCGGCGCGAACGCGCACGTGCGCGTGGAATACGGATTGCGCGTGCGCATTAAGACGGCGTTGGGGGTAGGGTGGAGAGCACGGCTGTCACGCGCCAACCGGAGGGGCCTGGAGCGCGAGCTGCGCCTGCGCAGGAAGCTTTTAGGCGACCAGCAATTGCTGCATTCCTATAAGGTTCGGAAGTTGCTGCACCTTGTTTCTGTTCGGAGAATAATGAAAAGGTGTGGCTCTTCTGAGAGTGTTTTTATTCTGTGCCTTATTGGATCCCAGAAAAAACAATAACGAATAGTTTCTGGGTTTGTATCTGACCTCAATATGCTTTATAACCTTAAGCTTGAGCCCTAGGTTTCCTAATCTGTACCATGTGAAGAAAATTATTTCTTAATGTCAAATTAAGGAAATTGATGACTACTATGTTTATTGATGAATAAACGTTATGACTACTGTGTTCATTGAAGCAAAAGACACGTGGACTGACAAAAACATTTCTTATTTGTCCTTTGGGGAAAGAGGCACAGGATTAATATTAACAAATAATAGTTTACACTTAGAAATGTTTATCAGGTACCAGGCAATTTTCTAAGCATTTACATATATCAAATAAATGAATAATATTCTCCTTTTACAAATGAGGTTGGGTTGCAGAGAAATTAAGTACAAATTTTATTTAAGATCATATGGCTAATAATTGGCAGAACTGGAATTCAAATCCAAGCAATCTAACTCCAGAACCCATGCACTAACTACTACCATGTTTCCCTGAAAATAACACCTAACGGGAAAATAAGTCCTAGCATGATTTTTCAGGATGACATCCCCTGAACATAAGCCCTAATGCGTCTTTTGGAGCAAAAATTAGTATAAGACCTGGTCTTACTTTCGGGGAAAAATAGTATGATGTACTGCTTCACATTCAGTTGTTAAGGGATTCATGATGTTGGGATCATCCTGGCAAATTCAGTGCTGTAATCATTGCTGAGTGGGAAACACTTTCCACACTAGGTTCTTATTCTGTCAATTAGTGTTTACTGAGCACTTACAGTATTTTGCAATGAGTTAGGAGCTTTAGTATGTGTACAAGAGCTTACAGGCTGGAATAGAATTGCTACAAAGTTCCCGGTAAAATATCAGGGACTATCAAAGAAAAGAGATTACTTTTGGGTTTGGGGATCACATGTATTGTCTTAAATCTTGACTTCTCAACTATGCTGTAAATTCCCACAAGTCCTGGCCACACACTGAACCTATAGCATGACACATTAATAGTGATATGAAATCAGTGCTATATGTATGCGTTAATTAAAGCATATATATTATTAAGCATGTAAATGAGATAACAGACTCCTGTCTAAGTACTCTATGAAAATAAAACACGAATTTTTTTTTTTTTTACTGGTCTCCCCACCGAAGTCAGAAAACCACACTCCTTGATAAGTAGTTATTAACTAACACAGCACATTGATATAGTCTGCCAGGGATTATCTGCCCCACTGTTGAGTTTTATGTTGGCCTCACATCCCAGATCATCCTCTGCCTGCCCTCTGATCAGTTTCTCAGGGAATGCAAATTTGTTTCATATCAGGCTGGATGAAAAACAAGGGGAGTCAATATCATTTAATTCATTCTGGGACGAATTATAAGTGGCTTTTTTTTTATTGGGGAAGGGGTACAGGACTTTATTGGGGAACAGTGTGTACTTACTTCCAGGCCTTTTTTTCCAAGTCAAGTTGTTGTCCTTTCAATCTTAGTTGTGGAGGGTGCTGTTCAGCTTCAAGTTGTTGTTCTTTCAGCCTTAGTTGTCCTTTCAGTCTTAGTTGTGGAGGGCGCAGCTCAGCTCCAGGTCCAGTTGCTAAGTTGCAGGGGGCGCAGCCCACCATCCCATGTGGGAATCGAACCGGCAGCTTTTGGAGTTAGGAGCATGGAGCTCTAACCACCTGAGCCAACGGGCCGGCCCCATAAGTGGGCTTTTTTTATTAGCTGTTCTTTTGGAAAATTCATATTATCTCTTACCTCATGAACTCCATGGAAAATTGAGAGCTGTCTGCTGGGAAAGTAACACCAAAAGAATATTTCTTAATCCTACAACCCTAGTAATTCACATTTCAGAAAAAGCAAGATAAGAGAACGGAACTCATTGTGCAATTAGAAGAAGGAATAAGGTGGTTAGGGGCTCAACCTCACAAAGGACAGTCTTGCACATAGTAGATACTCAAGTATTTATTCAATATATGGATGAGTAAAATCCCAGATGAAACATGACGAGGAAGAAAGCAAAGTTGATTTCCTGTTTCTCCAAATACAGGGGTTCCTGGAATCCCCTATTGTCCTATTGAAATTTCTAAATAGAGCCAAAGAGAATGAGATATCCCTTGAACAGTGGTGGCGTGTACTTGCACTTTTTTTTCTCCCAGTGACAGATGACATCTAAGATTGGAATTGCCAAAATTCTGCTTGGTAACCTACATTCTAGGAGAAACAGAGTTTATTTGAAGAAGGAAAATCCTTCTGGACAATTGGAAGAATCTATTTACAACAAACAATATGATACTTGGATTGAAGCGAGTAATAGTCTTGCCATGTGTTTAAGTTGTACTTCCCTCCCTTGCATGAAGAGCAAAAGAAGTAAATTGTCGGGTGGCCGGATGGCTCAGTTGGTTAGAGCGCGAGCTCTCAACAAGGTTGCCAGTTCAATTCCCGCATGCGATAGTGGGCTGTGGCCCCTGCAACTAATGATTAAAATGGTGACAGGACTTGGAGCTGAGCTGCGCCCTCCACAACTAGATTGGACCACTACGTGGAGCTGATGGGCCCTGGAGAAACACACTGTTCCCCAATATTTCCCAATAATATTAAAAATATTTTTTTTTAAAAAAAGAAGTAAAGTGTCCAAGATAAGGTGACATAGAAGAAACCAAGAATTCTGATTTTCTGAGAAATGTTCTCAAGTGATTTTTAGCTAGCAATGTTAGTAGAGTTTCTTTGTCACTCCAAGAGTTGACCTATGACTCGCACAGTGGTTAAGAATGCTATAGTGCCTAAGTTTACAACTTAGCTCCAACTCTTTCCCTCACATATAGAAAGCGGGTAATTAAGTATCTAACTCATAGAATTGTTATTAACTCAGAGTTACTACAGGTTCCCACTCTGGTTCGTTATGGCCACTGCTTTCAAGCCCCATGATAACCTTGGGAAGGTTATACAGAGCTTAGCAGAGCCTGGTAAGTGTAACTGTTCTTTGTGCTAGACACAGATAACAGCCTTGTCCCCAGAGACCATCCCAGTGCAGTGTCCCTAAAGTAAGAGAGTTCCTAACTTGGAAATCCTCAGGAAGCCCTGTGTGTTAGTTCTCTTCCCCTAGGGAGCCATTCTCACCTCTGCTGAAGCTAAGACCACCAAAACGCAGGTTTGTTTCGGAGCCCAAAAATGATTTTATTTTCTGTGCTGCACAACTCTCTTCTAGCTTCTTTCCCTTTACTGTTTTCTGCCTGCCTCAGGCTCCTTATCTCTACAGGTATGTTCAGGAAGAGATATTGCTCATCCTGGCTCAATAAGAAAAAAAGCCCATGCAGCTTGCTGTTCAAGCTAGGTCTAGAATTAATCCCTAGCCTCTTCTTGCTCCACTTTCTCCCAGCTGGCTAAATCAAGCAATAACCCTAAAAGGGAATTTCAGGCTATTTGTGACTCTCCCCCACCTCTTCCGCCCCAACCCACACCACATTTAGAGAGGAGAGAGCAAAGCCCCTGGATCAGAGTAATCTGTTTCTAACCCACTTCCATTCCTAGGGATTACCTCCGCAGGAAGAGGGAGACAGAAAGAAATCTGACACCTTAGTGCTGGGAACTTGGGGAAGCTCCAGGAGTGCCAAGAGTCTGTAGGCATGAGGTCTGGAGCCTGGGAGCCTGTTCTCATATGCTGGGGTACCCTGTAAAAGGGTCCACAAACTTGAAAAGCGATGTCTAGAGAAGTGTTTGGCAAGAATAGGAACTCAGTAAATGAGTCGAATGAAAGAATGAAAATTGTATAGATTGTGGGCAGATGGAGGCAAAAATAATTTCCTGATTATACCTACAACCTCATGTCCTTATATGCACACCGATTTATGGCTAAAATCAATCAACCAACAAATAGGGAAGTGTGATATAGTGGGAAGGTCTCTGAGTTGGGAGGCAGGAGACGTGGGTTCTAGTCCCATCATTGATGACATTGATTTACCCTGTGGTTTTAGGCAAGTCACTTCCCATCTCTGACCACTAATTTTCCCCATTAAAAAAAAACACGTCTTTCTCTAGAGCCCTAAAAGCCTACCGTCCCATGTGATGTGTATTGAGCTCTTATTAATAATGCACAAAGGCCTGAGCTCATTTATATACTGGCAAGGACTCCCTTTGGGGCCCCTTGTGAACCAAGGACTCAGCACACCTTCCCTCTGGTCTATATTCCTTCCTCTACCTGACGTGGACCCGGGCATACAAACATGTACTTCCAGCTGATCATTCTTTTGGGATCCTCTCCCGTGTTTGGGCTTCCTTCCCAACTCTGGGATTGAAGGGAAGCTGTGTGAATGCAGGAAATTTCCACTAGAGGGTACCAAGGCTGCACTGGGAATCTCAGACTACAGGAAGGCCTATGTAAATCCAACAATTCCAGGATTTTTAATACCTCATCCAGAGATTTAAAGATATCTGTTTATTGCTCTTTACCTGCTCTGCTCGTAACTGCTCCTTGGAAGGCTTAAGAAGTCTCTACTATTTGACCTCATTTTGATTTGATTTGACTTCAAATCAAAGGCAGCTTGGTATAGTGGAATCTATGGGGACTCTGGCAGCTGATACAGACTCCACTTCTTCCAAACTCTATGAACGAATTACTTAAATCCTCTAAGTCTCAGTGTACCCATCTGTGAAACAGGGATCATAAAACTTACTTCGTAGGGCTATTGTCAGTACTATCACATGTGGACACATATAACTGGTAGACATTAGGTGCCTAAAACTGTTTTTGCACCAGAGGAGAGTTCTAAGAATTGCCACAAACTGGGAAGGGTGTTCAGGAAAGAGAGATGGATTTGCAAGAGGTGAGGACCTCCAAACAAGAAATGTGACTTTTTGCCATTTTGCTCTTGAGTCTTGTAGGTTTCCAGGCTAATGCTGCTTGGTCCTCCTCAGCCTTAGCCGTCAGTCCTCTTCTATCATCTGTGTCAGCCCAGCCATGGTGCTCTTCTGCCCTTTATTTATCCTGGTTTCCTTGGAGGTGCGTTTAGTTTCTATTTCCTACTCACCTGCTAGACAAAACGTCTCTTGTACTTTGCCCTGTGTTTTCTGATGTGACACATTTCCACCTGGTTCTGTTCTTCCCTTTTCCTCTCATCTCTCCTACGGTCACTTTTGGAGTGGAATGTGCCATCTGTTTCTGAGACTGAGCAGAAGTTTGGGAGAGAGGGAGGGAGAACATGTCAGGCCTTGCATGTCAGCAGACACGTTACAGCTGCAGGGCAAACCAGGGTGAAACCGCAAGCCAGAGGCCCCAGGGCAGGCAGCTGTGAGGCCCGCCCCTCGGCTCCTTTCTCATCTGTGTCTCACCCCAGAGGTTTCCTGGCAGGAGTGGGAGAGGTTGGTATTGAGTCCTTGAGCCCTGACTCATTCCCTGACCTAGTTGGGTGTTACCCAGTTATCTCCCAAATATCTCTCCACGGGCGGGTCTTTGTTAGCCACACAACAGTGTCATCCCAGAAGACAGAAGAGACAGAAGAGAAAAGCAGACCACCTATTTATTTCTTCCCCATCCAAGGATTCCAACAACAAACAAGGGGTTTATAGGCCTCATGGTTCTGTGGACCTCCCAGGACATTGGTTATACAATGAACAAAATCATCTCACGTTGCTACACTCACAGATTGGCTATTTTCCAGACTGCTTTATAGAAACAATCAAGTTTAACTTTCTCAAGAAAGAATAAAATTGTTATTTTATTTCACTTGAGCAGAGGAAGGGGCTGGGGACAGAGGGGACTGGGACTGAACACTGAGCCAGGAAGTGACTGGCCACTATCACACAGTGAGTCAGGGCCTATCTAGGCATATAACTCAGGTTCCCAACCCCACCCCAAATTCCATTCTCCTTCCCTCAGCCATGTTACTTATGGATTACAATAATGTTCTGGGCTTTCTGGATTTTACAAAAGTTCTTATAACCCCCAATTTCCTGAGGGTCCAATAAGGAATCAATTGCATTATGCTTATAGGCGTCATGTGTGTCCCTTTCACTATATGTCCTCTGGAAATCTGAGACCTATGTTTGTTGCCTCCTCGATAGGTGGTTGAAAACACTGTAGTTACCTAAGATTCAAGGAAAACCAATGCAGTGTAATAGTCTGTGATCCTGAGGTTAGAGCTCAGAGAGAGAAGATTCCATTTTTAAATCATTTGGTGGTATTCACATCCTATCCTTGTGAGTCACTGTACCTAGTCCTCCTTTATTCAAAGGTCCCAATCTTTCCCTAACTGGGGTCATGCTTCCTAAAGCTCTAACTGGGGTCATGCTTTCCTGGTTTCCAGGAAAGCAGATTTTAGCTTTATCCCTTGGCAGGGAGAAGGGTGTCATTGCATACAGGCCAGAGCATTCTTTCTGCCAGAGCTCCCCATCTGGAAGAAAAGAGAAAAAGTTTCATAGTTTCCATTAAGGCTGCCTAACGGGGAAGAAGGAAGAGTGAGCCATAAGGAGGGAAGAAGAAAGGTACAGGACTGGAACCTCAAGCTCCATAGTCTGAAAAGAATATCAGATCAGCAGGCCTGAAATCCAGGCCCAGCAGCGCTGCACCTTTCCCTTCCTCCTAACCCTTAGCCAGGATTTACTTTGCCCCCCCCCCATTCCTTTATCTTTCACATGTACTTCTCTGTCCTGCCTGTCCCACCTCAGAATTTTCCCTCTAGTCTTTGTTCTTTATGTACCTCTCTTCCAATTTTGTGCTTTCTCTACGGATGACTCTTAGATGCTCCTAGACAACTTCTTAATGCTTCTCAGAAAAATAGCATTGCAAAATTAGGAGGAGCTTTCTCATAACCTATGAGGTACGGAGGATGTTAGTGGGTCCAGGGAGCCTCTGAAATTGAATGTCAATTTAGTGTATATATACGTCTTTCTGGCAAGAAGGCCCATAGCTTCCATCAGGTTCTCATCCCTTCCATCCAGATCCTTTCTCTTGACCATGCAGTTCAGTGTTTTTCAGAATAAAGCTGGAAACCTACATTAATTTTGGAACCCAGATTATGACTTCCATTTTTAAAAACGAACAAAACAGAATAGAAAATATCAATGCCTATCACACATAGTAAGGACATTAGGTTTGATTAATTAATTGATATTTGATTAAAATGTACATATTATTTTTCCCCCAGTTTTGATGGATACTTTTGTTATTTATTTCATAGATCACCAACTTCATCTCCCTCCCTCCTTACAATGGGAATTTCATCTTATTTCCATGCTGAGTAGCGAAACAGTGACAAAGCTAATCAGAGTAAGCTACTCCAAAAACAGAACTAAGCCAACAGCTTACTTTCTTTCAACAGGCAAATATAAATATGTGCACTCTAGAATGCACAATGTTTTAGTCACTAAGAAATTCAAATGGGATCTTGGAGAATGTAGGCAAATCCAGGGTGTGGCAAAGATGAGCTGAGATGCTGTGCAGCTGATTTAAGGTTCCTGGTGCTGCATCTCTTGGCCACTAGTTGAATCTTGCCATGGGGGAAGATTTTAGCTAATACCGAGTAGAGATGCGGAAAGCACTAACTTGACTTAGGGGATGAGCGCAGGAACCAAAAGGCAGGAAAGTACTAAACATTGCTGAGCGTGTCCACCCCAGGAAGGACTTTACCTTCTAGGAGCTCTAAACTGGCACCACCACCGGTGCTCACATGGCTTACTCCTCCGTGTTCCATTTGGCACAGCAAGTGGCTGTGTCTCCACCTCCTCTGATGGTGATGGTGATGCAGCCCCTGGACGTGGCTTTCACCACCTCATCCATGAGGGCTTTGGTCCCTCGGGCAAAAGCTTCCCATTCAAATACGCCCACAGGTCCATTCCACACAATCTGCTTAGCCCTGGCAACAGCCTCAGCGTACTTCTTGCTGCTCTCAGAACCACAGTCCAAGCCCATCCAGCCAGCAAGTATGCCTGAGGCCACAGTGGCTTGGCCAGTCTTGGCATTCTCATCAAACTTGTCAGCAGTGACAGAGTCAACAGACAAGGTAATTTTCACACCATTCTTCTCAGCTTTGGACATCTTGTCTTTGACAGTCTTGGCTCCCTCTTCATCAAACAGAGACGTGCCAATCTCCATGTTGTTGAGCACCTTAAGGAAGGTAAAAGCCATTCCACCACCAATAATCATCTCATTGACTTCGTCTAGCATATTATTGATCAGTTGGATCTTGTCTGCAACTTTAGCTCCGCCCAGGATGGCCAGGAAGGGTCGCTCTCCAAGGCCTTGGCAGAGTAGTTCAGCTCCTTCTTCATCAAAAAACCTCCAGCTTTCTGTGGCAGATTGACTCCCACCATGGAGCTGTGGGCCCGGTGAGCAGTGCCAAAAGCGTCATTGACATATACGTCCCCTAGTTTAGAAAGTGAAGTTCGGAAGGCTTCTATTTTAGTTGGCTCGGCTTTAACCTTGTTCCCAGAAGCATCTTTTCCCTTGCCTTCTTCCTCCACATGAAAGCGAAGGTTCTCCAGCAGGATGACAGACCCAGCAGCTGGGTCAGCACAAGCTTTCTCCACTTCAGGGCCCACATAGTCCTTCAAGAACAAACATCCCTGCCCAGCAGAGATTTAAGTACTATAGCAACTGGCTCCAAGGAGTACTTGACAGGCATGGGGACGCCATCAGGCCGGCCTAGGTGACTCATAAGAACAACTGACTTGGCTCCATTGTCCAAGCAGAATTTGATGCTTGGAATGGCAACTTTGATCCTCTGGTTGTTCGTTATCTGGTTGTTCTTCATAGGAACACTGAAGTCCACTCTCGTAACGACCCGCTTTCCCTTCACTTTCAGCTTGTCCAGAGTCACTTGTTAGAGAGCGACATCTTGACAATATATCAGCAGTGAGAGGCCGGAGGCTCTAGACGGCGGTGGAGACGGCGGCTCTAAAATGTACATATAATGTTTGAATGCTACGTATGTAATCAAAACATCCAGCGCCATTCATTTAATAAATATTAAATGAATGAATATGAAATGAAGCTATAGATCTTCTCTAATCACTGGGGATCTAAAGATGGGAGAGACATGTTTCTGGCCCACAAGCAGCTCACATTTAGTAGGAAAGAGACAAGTCCACAAAAAATTGCAAAAGAATGATAAATGCCACTACAGAAGTAAGCACAAGGTACGAGGTGCAAAGGAGAAAGTATGACAGACCATTTGGGGAGTTCAGATGGGCCCACACTTGAGTTGAGTCTGGAGAGATGAATAGGAATTAACAGGGTGCATGGTAAGGAGATGTGAAATTCTAGACAAGAGGATTTTGATGTGCACAAAGACACAGCATTTTTTTTTTCAGGGAGAACACAGCTTTATTACGCCAGCGGGCTCAGCAGGATCCTTCCCAAAAGACTGAGAGACACAGCATTAAGACAATACAAGAAGGCCCGGGCACTCGCAATATAGCCAAGTGTGTTGTCTCTGTACAGTGGGGTCTAGCTGGAGAAGTTGGAGACTCAGGCTGGATCATGGAGAGTCTCCCACTAAATGTAGAAAATTCTAAATACCTTTAAAAGACAATCACCCAGATCTGCCTGGGCTCTCCCAGTGACAGGGAACCTAGAACTTCGTAAGGCAGCTCATTCTGTTCTTAAGCATCTGATTATGACAAATTTCTTCCTATATTGACGTAGTCTTTGCTTCTCTCTTTCACCCGGTGATTCTCATTTGTCTTCTGCAGCATTACAGAATGAGTCTATATCCTCCTCTACTAGGTTGAACCAAATGAAATTGCCATGTTAGAGATCAAAATGGTTGAATATTGGCAATTTCATAGTGTTAGCCTTATGCTCGACAAAATCAGCTATTTGAGGACAGCTAATATTTATCCACCTTAATCTTCTCTTCCCCATATTTAATATCTCTAAATTCCACCCATTCTTCCTCACCTGGTAAGTTACTGGATCCTTTTCCAACTTGATGTCTCACTGGGCATATATACTTGTTCATCAGTATCTTTTTTAATATGGGGCACTCAGAACTGGTCAGTTCACAACACAGTGAGACTATTGCCTCTCTGTTGATCTGAGCTTGTGTCTTTTCATGAAACTATGACTGCACTGGGCTTAGTGAGACTCAAACCTTTTTCATATAAAATGCTGTCAAGCCAGTCTCACTCCTTCCTGTACAACTAAATGTAAGTCTTCACTTTATCCCTGTCAAATTTCTTGTTGACATTTGGTACTTTGTTCTAATCTGTCAAGATGATTTTAAATCTTGCCTCTATCATCCATTCTACTAATTATCTTTCCGAGCTAGATCATCATCTAAGTTATTGATTTTAAAAAAATGTTTCATAGGACAGTGAAGCCTCTCTCTTTGTTGATATCAATCTTTTAATCAATATCCTTGAAAAGCTACTTTAAAATCAACAAAACTGTGATTACTCACGCACAGCTCCCCAGGCTCATTTTCCTAGCCCCATATTCCTGCTCTTTTACTACCTTTTTCTGATCTGTCCCTGGCCTAACTAAGCAAACCAGACCCACCCAGTTACCACACAACTGCAGATTTCTGTATAGGACTTACAAATACCAGGTGCTTTTGAAGAAATTATCAAGGACCTTTCCCTTTGCTAATTCCCCACCTTCTGTCATGCTGATCTTCCCTACATGCAACTCTGTGGGAGGCTTTGTAATTCTCAAGCCTCATTACCTCCACCAGCCACTCCAAACATGACTGTCTCTACATTCTTTTAGGTGTTTAAACTCTGGCTTGGACTTTGGCATTGGCTCTTCCCATTCGCTCTTTGTGTTTCTCCTCTGACTAGGATAGAAATCTGCTTTGGAGCTTGGCTATTAATCCATCAATAATATGTATAACCTTGCCTCAATCTTTTTAATGGCCACATAGTATTCCACTGCATAGATATACCATGCTGATGGACATGGCTAAAGGTGGTTCCCAAATTTCTGGTTTTATAAACAAAGAGGCCGTGAGTCTGTTTGCAAATACCAAGGTAGGATAAATTCCTGGAAATAAAATTGAAGGGTCAAAAATATGTCCATTTTTATCTTGACAGATAGTGCTAACTTGCTCTCCAAAGATTTGTACCATTTTACTTCCTTGGTGGTTTAGATCTCAGCAACAGAAGCAATTTTGAATTAAATGTACCTGTTCTTAAAAGATATCTTGCTATTATACTATAGGACATTTGAAATTGCTTTTAATTTTTCTTTTCTCCCTACTTCTCCCTCTTATTTTCTTCTCTGATTGCTCCACTCTGAACTCCAAATTCTTTGCACCCATTTAAATAAAGTAACTCTGCGATCTCTGGACCCTACTACTTAACTCTACCTCAGCCCTGCATTTGCACATACAAACCTCAGTACGGTAAACTTGTTGCCATCCAAAGCCATTCTCCTTAGTAATAACAATACTGAGCACTAACGTGTATTAACCTAGTTAATCCCTCAACAACCTAATGACACAGGTACCATTATTATCCCCACTGTGTGGGTGAGGAAACTGAAGTATAGAGAGATTAAGTAGCTTGTCCAAAGTTACACAGTTTAAAAATTGCACATAAACTATTTGAATCTTGACAGCAGGTCTCTAGAGAATGCCTTCTTAACCCATCCCTATAGGCAGACACCTCTAGTCTAGCACTTAGGTCCCTCTCAGATTCTACCCTAACTTTCTCAGTGATTCCTGTGATATGATTCAGGCTTTAACATCTATCCTGATCCTTATCTGGCCCAAAGCCTGTTCTATTAGCAGTTCGGCCCCCACAAAAGTGTTGGGGTGGGGGGAAACAAGTTTGAGGACTGCCTTACTTAGACTGAGGCAGAGGAGAAAGTGTGGGGTGGGATCACAGGCAGAGGGGACATCAGCCAAACCCTCCCCCTCTGCAGAGGTGTGGCCTTCATGTTCTGATCTTTGGGTGGGTCTCCCCAGACAGGAAGGGAGCAGTTGGCTTAGTCTAATTTTCCCTGGAACTCAGCATGCTGTGAAATTCAGGAGGTGGCTGAGGCCAATTTAGGCAAGTTCTATTCAATAAAGATTGACTGGGTCATAACAATGGGCTAGGCATTACTGCTAGGTTAGGGTACAACATAAATAAGTCACATTCCTTAGAAGTGAAGATAAGCACTTCAATTGCCAATTACCTACAGGGTGATAAATGCCTCAAGAGCTAGAGGCCTGAGTATATTGTTTGCAGTGAGAGAGCACAAGAGGAGAAAGGGGAAAAGGAAAGCAAGAATGAGGTGTTTATCCATAAGGGTTGGATTTGAAGGAAACAATCCAGATTAGAGAAAGAAATAATAACTCACTCTTAGAAAGGGTTTCTGGCAGAAGGGAGGAATCTTCAAGAGTACTAGTTCTTCAACTACAGGTGAATACCTTGCCTCTTTATCTAGAATGGTGAGGGGAAGGAAGGAGGGTATGTAGGCAAAGAGCAGTTAGGAAAAGTTCCAAGATCCATAGCAGTGGGGGGCAATGTTAATTACTCCTTTTTCTTGGCAGTTTTTCTGGAAATTGTGATGACAGCTGGTGGTGGGGAAAACCACTGAAATCACCAGTGACCACAACCATTTATCTGTTTCTAGGTGGCTGGCTATCACCTGAGCCATTCCAGATGACAGGCTGTTAGGGATATTTTTTTTTTCTCTTGTTCATTTAAAATAGTGAGGCTTTTATTGTTTTTTTGTTTGTTTATTTGTTTCTCGGTTTTGTTTTTTGAAGGTAGGAGGTAGGGAGGAATGAAGAGAGGTTCATTTTCCAAGAGCAATGAATAAGCAAGCTACCGCCTCTACATTAATCAGACATCTTCTTGCAGGATAAAAAGCTATGAACAAGAGACTCAGCCAGCAGAGAGACTCAGCTTCTGGTTTCAGATCTGGTGCAACTTACTGTGAGCTTTGGAAATTCACAACCTATCTGTACATCCATCCAGTTTCTCATTTATGCTGTGGGAACCATAAATTCTTGTCTCTCAATACTGTGAAAAAGGAAAGAAAGAAATAGTAGATAAACATTCAAAGGCGCAGGAAATAATATTTTGCAGATATGTATTTTATTATCCAATAACTTCTCAGACTGTTCCAGAAAAGTGAAAAGACGATGGCTGATATGCTATTTTTTTAAATGGATGCTGAGTGTTGCTAAGGGGCTTCTCTTGAGTAACTTCCTCCTCTTACAGAAATTCTGGCCATTTACAAATGTAGAAGGGCCAAAATAGAACCTAAGCATTCTACAACTTCTGGTTCTCAATAGACTCCACGTACGCATTTGGTTCTATCTAAATCATTAAAACATGGACCAGTTCTAATGAAGAGCATACTTATGAAGAAATATGGATAACACAAAGAGAAAGAAAAGGCAAGGACAGAAATCAACTGATGAACTACAAGTGGCCATAAAATCTGGAAACATAAGTGAATATCCACAACAAAGGGCGGGTATATGGATGTTACAACACAATACATGTTATGTTCAATAACGTTACATGATATAGTCAACATAATGTCCCTCATTAGGAATGTTTAGTTCAACGCGATGCACCATCCCACAGGGCATGCAGTGCTAGCAGAGTTTCTATTACTCCCTGCAAATGAGTCTGTGATGCTTTGTCTCATATAGTTTATCTCTGATTTTCATTTTCACTGAATAAACCTATATAGCCCAGAAGGGTTCAATCTGTAAAAAATAATCTATTATCTATGTTTCCAGGCTTATGGCTATCTTGTAGTTTGTCTACAAAGAAAAGCTGCAAAGAAAACACTAAAGAATACAGAGAAACATAGAGGGGGAAAGTAGAAACACAAAGGTTAGGACATGGGAACAAATTTGGGGAGGAAATTTCCAAATCCAGGGAAGAGAGAGAGAGAGAGTCCTCAGGAAAATGATGCAACATATCAAGGGGAAAAGACAATGAGAAAGACAGAAGGGTAGGTCAGGGAGAAAAAAGCATTCTTAAGAAGAATTTCCTAAACTTCACAAACTGTTGAATGCAGCCCTTATTAGCCAAAGCTGATGGATGTGAGCATAGTCGATTTTTCTACAGAAAATTAATAGAAAATAATAAGTTAAGACCTAGAAAAAACTTCAAAGATTATCTAGTCCAACATCTAATTTTTTCTTTCTTTTTTAAAAATGTATTTTTCAATTATAGTTGACATACAATATTATATTAATTTCAGGTATACAGCATAGTGATTAAACATTTGTATACCTTACTCCAACACCTAATTTTGTAGATGAAGAAACTAAGGCACTAAGAGGTCCTAGAGAGAGATGAAGGATTTGGGTGGCACTATTGGAAAGCCAGGAGGTCTGATGACTATCAAGGGAAAATAAGGCCTTTTAATTGTTCTTAATATGTAAATAAAAAGCATGATGGGAACTCATCTGCTCTTGAGTGGGCCACATCACATTAGGGAAGAGCTGAAAAGAAACTCAAGCTCTGTTCCTCCTTGTCTTGTTCCATTCTTTGGGTTCAATTACATTAGCCCTGAAGTTTAGAAAGAGATCACGGGAAGATCAAGTGTTGAGGAGGAAAGAGTGCCTGTTCTGAGCCAGACTGACTTGGGTTCTGGCACTGGCTCTGCCAGTTACTAGCCACTGAGATCCCAGGAAAGTCATTGAATCCATACATTTCTCAGTTTTCCAAAATGAGAATAACAACATATACTTCATGTAGGACTTGGGGGATAAGTAAAAGAATACATAGTATAAAGTGTACAGCAAGTCACCAAAGCGATAAAAATGTCCAATATGAAGAAAATTTTCCTTACCAGGAATCAAAGAAATAATTAAAAAAAAAACATCCATGAGATGCCACTTTCACCTACCAAATTAACAAAGATTAAAAGAAAATGAAGCTAATAATGCTGGAGGGTATGGAAGGCGATATCCCCATTTATTGATGAAAGGAGTATAAATTGGTACATTCGTTTCTGGAGGTCAGTTTGGTAATGTATATTAAAGCCTTAGAATTGTTCACACTCTTTGATCCAGGGCTTTACTTCTAGATATTTAGCCTAAGAAAACAGTCACATATAGGGGACCAAAGATCGATCGATCTATCTATCTATCTATCTATCTATCTATCTATCTATCTATCTGTCATCTATCTATAGATTTGTTCATACAGTTTCTTGATATGATAGGAAAAGATATAGTAAGTATGAGTTTTTACAACCTTCCTCTCCCCACAGGGCAAAAAAAAATGTTTTGCTGCTAAATCAGTGAAGTGAAGGGATTGGATCCTGGAGAAAGTGAAATACAGCTTTAAATTAATTTACACTGAAAAAGGCAGATATTTACGGGTGAGAAGAATTTTATCAGAATGTTTGGGGTGGAGGAGGAAGAGATGATGGGAAAAGAAAGGGAAGGGAGGAAACAGGAGAAAAGGGGTTAGTTGGGAGAGAAGCTTCAAACAATTGTCCTATTAACAAGTATTAAGAGAGAAAAAAGAGGATTCTGGGAAGTTTTGCTATATCTCATTAATATAAACCCTTTGTTTTCATCTTGAGAGAGTAAAGATTTACTTTTTCTTTTCCTCTCTCTCTCTTTCTCTCTCCCCTTCTTTTTTTCTCTGTTTCCTTCTCATCCTCATCCTCTTTTTCTTTGATTCTTATTTTTCATTTTTAAGTTCTGGAATGATATTTCTTTAAAACCTTAGCTTAAGCTACTTATAAGCTTGGTTTTATACGGTTACATTTAAAACAGCAAAAATAATTAGAAACACTAAATATCCAAGAATAGGAAATTAGTTTAAAAAGTTAACTAATTTATAAATTAACAAATTAAATAAGTTAACACATATCTATAGCCATTAAGTTGTACTGAAGAATATTTAATAATATAAATACTTGAATAATATGTGAAATGGACAATGATCCCAACATGGTAAGGGCGTGTGTGTGTGTGTGTGTGTGTGTTGTGTATATGTACGTAGAAACAAGACAGGAAGGCAGTATACTAAATGTTAACAGTGATGTTTCTGGAATTACTGATTATTATTTTTCATTAAATTTATTGGGGTGACAATGGTTAGTAAAATTACATAGGTTTCAAGTGTACAATTCTATAATATATCATCTATCACATTGTGCATTTTTGTTTTCTTAATGCTCATCTAAATTTTCTGAATTCCCTACATTGATCGAGTAACATTTTTATAATCCGAAACCCCCTCACAATAAACTCAATAAATGTTTAAGAAACAGGTAAGAGGAGATGATTTTTCTAAAGGACCAAATTATTAATAATTATGGAAAAGATTTCCTTTTCTTGGATTATGTTAAAAGGTGAGATTCTCTTGGGATATTCCTTGAATAAAATTCTATGACGATTTATTCTTCACAGCTGTTGGTTTTTTTTCCTCCCCCATTAAAATGGTTAAGTTTTGATATCTACAGGAGTGGCAAAACCAGGTCTATAACGCCTGCTTGCATCATTTACAGGTGAATGGAAATGCTGAAAGTATATTAAGAAAGTAACAGAGGTGAGAGAAAGAACTCAAAAACGATCATTGGTTTCCTAGTGTGGTAGATCAGCATTTGGCTGCTACTCCACGTAACCTTGCCAATATCACTTGCACAGCAATTTCTCTTATAAAATATGGCACAATCACCACCCTATTTTGAACACGGGTATTTAATCTCAGAAAAAGTATTTAAAGCATTTGAAATATCTGAAGAAACAAGTTGATTTTTATGGAGCCAGTTGATATTAAACTGTGCTGTTTTCCACTAAGGTTAATACCCTGGGGTATATGAAATTTAGAAGAGAGAGAATCCTTTAGGAGTTTCATAGTCTAAAAAACTAAACATGACAGAATGCCAATTGACTCTCAAGAAAAAGATTTTTGCAAACACACGAAGCTATTTTAAAATTCCCTTTTGTATAATCAAACAGTTCAAAAGCCACTGGCTGCCATCTTCAAAATCTGAAAGCAGACTACTGGTGGGGTTGCTAGATTTAGCAAATAAAAATACAGGATGTTCGATTAAATTTGAACTTCAGATAAACAATGAATAGCTTTTAGTATAAGTATTCCCGCCTCCCCAGTGTTGCATATTTTTAGTATGAGCATGTCACGTGAAATATGAGACATATTTATACTAATAAACTATTATTTATCTGAAAATCAAATTTAACGAGGCATACTGTAGTTTATCTGGCAACCCTAGGGAAGAGTTACTTGGATTACTTTGCAGAACCAGAGGCCTCACCTGGCTGATGACAACGTGTCTTCAGAGTTACTACATGGAATTACAAGGTTAGCAATGATCTTGGTAAAAGAAGAATTGAACCTTTCTTCTGCTCCTTGGATTTTCTTCTTTCTTTCACACTGAAAAGTACGTTGAAAAGCATTTAAATGTATTTCCAGTTATTTAGAGTAGTAATGGATAAGTTGTACTAAATAAAGAGGATACTTCAATTGAATCTCTAGGGTTTGTTTGTGTAGTGGCTAAGAGCCCAGGATCAACCATACTAACCATATGAGCCTAGAGAACTTGTTTCTCTTGCTAGGTTTGCTATTCTTAGTGAGGAAGGAACAGACCTGATTTTGTAAAGCAGTTTGAGGACTTTAAAATTGCTGCATGAAAATGTATTTTTTTCTAATGAAGTTCTTCCTCCACCCCTTTCACTAAAAGATTACTCTGATGGTTCTGCTTTATAGGACTTGTCCTACTATGTGGGATCTCCAAGGTGGAAGCCTGCTTCCGATGGAGGCTGGAGTACTAGTGCTCCAGTGGTGGGTTGGAAAAAGCAATACTGCTTTGGGTCTGTTTTAAGCACTCATGCAGAGAGCATTCTTTTCAGCATAAGCTGATGTTCTGCAGCATGGGATTCTATTACCCTCATTTGAGCTGCCTGGTTATTCTAGCAATCAGATCTTTCTGTCTCCTTCCTGTTACCTTGTCTTGACACCAGCTATCATGTGCCCTCTTTGCCTTGACTCCCAGACACACAATTTTTCTTTCATTTTCTTTAAACTCAAATGCCGGAATATTGGAATTTCTAGGACGGGTTCATGGCTATGACAACAGTGGGGAATATGTGAAATCAGGACTGTCCAGTAAAATCTAGGGCATATAGTCCCCCTAATATTTCAATACTTGTCCTCTGACAGTTACCCACAACTATAAGGATATGTGGAAAAGAGACAGGACTAGAAGTCAGAAATTCTCATCATGGCTTTAGTCACTGCTTTGCAGTTAACCTTGGGCAAATTACCACTTCTATCTCTGTCTCGTGTCAGTTTCTGATTCTCTTTTATTTAAAGCCCCCTCTAACAATAATTTAAAAAGAACAAAGCAAAAGGAACCCATTTCCAACTTACTCTGCCTATCCTTAAAAAGATAAGGTTGAATCCTAGTGTTTATAACGTGGCATACTGGGCTTCTCTGTCCCTTTACCAGGGAGAGGGGAAAAGTTAGGGAAAACAAAGGCCTTAAAGAAATTGCCATTTTAATTCCTTGATTAGGAGGATGAAACGTGTGTCTGCTTTCAGGACTGTAATTTGTAAAAATTCAAGTCTGAACCCAACCTGGATAGAACTATAGTGTTCTAGTTCCTGGACAAAATGAAAACCAAAGAAAGTGATTTACCTCATCAGACAGTAAGAATAACATTTTACGTAAAATAGTGACGCCTTTTTTCCCCTCTTCGATTCCTTTGATCCTGTCACCCACCCCTTCACATGCTGATATCCTCTTACATTGAGATGAACAGTTATGAATCACTTTAGCAAAAGAACATAGGGCTAAACAAAGATGTCATACTTTGGCATCTCTTGGCACTGAGACACATCAGGACAGAGCCCAGTAAGAATTCAGGGTTCCCCGATGCAAAGTTCCTAAAACTGGGGCTTCCTCTTCATAGTTATGTAGGTTTAGGGCAAAAAAATATAAATCTCTCTTGAATGTCTGAATTGTGCCTTTTTGCCTAAAGGTTTTATCTTTTTTGGCCTGCCTTAATTCCTGATGTCAGGTCCCTAGGGTAACTGTGCTATGCCTTATTCTCAGTGAATGTATATTTTATACAGTGTGATCGCACTTTGAACTAAAATAGACCATATCTAGAAACCTGCTGGTACAGCTTCCCAGGGCTAAAGAATATGAGCAGTTTGAATTGCTTTTTGTCCCTTTTGCTTCTTCTTGAGTCAATTCATAAAACAGATTTGTTACCTTCAAGATTTTGTTTACAAGGAAAAAAAAAAAAGATACCAGATCCCAAAGATTAGCCTCCATACTGAGACTATTTCCCTAGAAAATGTGGAATATCTGAAAATGAAAGGGTCCTACCTTACAGTCTCTCTTCAGCTCTGGCATTATTAATTTATTGGGGACAAAATGATTTTCAGTTCAGTTCCGTGTATAAGCAGGCCAACAAACCAACTTTTAGCTTCCCCTACACTTTTTAAGTGTTTATTAATCTTGACTCCCAAGCAAATTAGGGAGGCTGGCAGCAGCAGAAATTCATCCTCTGTTATTTAAGATATGTGGCTAAAACTCCTAGGCAGATTGCTCTCATAAAATCACAGCCTGTAAGATGTGATTCCACCAGGCCGGCAGGCCTTAATGTCTTAGGTATCTTTCCTTCACCCCACCCTTAACCCAGGGTTGGACAGAGATTGGAACCATTCTCTTTGCTAGGCATGGGATCAGGTATTGAGTGAGAACTAATTCAGATGTAAATCCTTCTTGTCACTGACTTGAAAAGCAAACAGAAACAGAGCCAAGGGCGGAGAAACTGAGGCTATCTGACTGTTGCCAAGCTTCTGAGACTTCCACGGGTCTGGTTTAGTTTGAGCCCTCATCTATTCTTTTGAATTTGAAGTCAAGGCAACATCATTGCTAAGTCAACTCCAGCATGCCAGTTCCAGAACACTGTAACCTTTAAAGACTTGGGATTCCACAAGAAATGTTGTAGCAGCATTCCAGAGACCCACGCATCAGACACAGACATATGCATTCTTGCCTACAGCAGGGGGTGTTGGCTTTAGTCCCTAACTCACGTTCTGCAAGACTCTGATGGCTAATCCTTTACAAGAGGGCACAGCCAAACAGGCTCATCTCAATTTGAAGACCATCAACAAAGAGCCTGGGTTTAGTCATGTAGTTAGTTGCCAGTCACTTGGGACTGGTAAATAATCCTGGGGTAGTGGTTGTGAAAAAGGAAGCAGAAGAACTAAACAAAGGGGTGGGGAAGCCAGAAAGGAAGTAAGACAGGTGGAAACGTATGACTTTTTCAACTTCCTGATGGAAAGATACCAAGAGAAATAAAACTCTTTCTGACTCTGAGGACCTATCTATGACCACATTTGGATATACATAATGTCACATTACCACCTTCAAACATACATATATATATTATACACATATTATATCCCCTGCTATATTACATATAGTTTTTTTTTTTTAAGATTTTATTGGGGAAGGGGAATAGGACTTTAATGAGGAACAGTGTGTACTTCCAGGACTTTTTTCCAAGTCAACTTGTTGTCCTTTCAATCGTAGTTGTGGAGGGCGCAATTCAGTTCCAGGTCCCTTGCCGAAGTCCAACCAGCAACCTTGTGGTTGAGAGCCCACTGGCCCATGTGGGAATCGAACTGGCAGCCTTCGGCATTAGGAGCACTGAGCTCTAACCGCCTGAGCTACTGGGCCGGCCCAGTATAATAAAAACTATTATATAGTTTTTATCTATCAGTATATATGCATTTTAAAGCACATGGAATTAATCTACTGCCCTTTCATGAAGAACACAGGATGGGTAGGCAAATTCCATCTACTCCCTACATTTCCTATGGTCATTCCAACAGCCATTTTAAGTTACAGAAAAGAATCAAAGCCGGGATCTCACAGCATCAACTTCCTATGGAATGCTTTCCAATTTTCTGTGTTCTTGGTTTTTGGAACCCTTTTACCATCTTCTGCAGGTAAGACTCATATTAGTGGAATCAGAGTTATAATTTCCATGCTTGATTTTGTCACTGAAGGCCATAATTTCTAAGTCAGGGAGGCTAAATAATAACAGTAAAGCTTTGTTTTGATCCAGTGTGGTGGATTTTATAATGGTCTTCCAAACTCTTCCATATCTTTCTTTTCTACTTTCAAAGTTTAACAGCCAGTATGTCTTTCCCTCCTGCCTGAATATTTTGGCTCCCTAATCCAACTCCTTTATATTCTCTTTACATTGAAACATCTCTTTCAATGACTTACATTTACTTTATAAAGTATATACTTTATACTAACTCTTTATGTACCACTCTTGCTATGAATAGCATTCTGACATTAAGAACACGATAGACTTTTTTTTTTTTTTAGAAATTCCCAAGCCACAGGTAAAATAATATTTTTCTTTGAGAAAAGCATATATTATGCACTTACCCACTTTACAAATGGGAAAACTGAAGCAGAGAAATTAAGAAGATTTGCTCTAGGTCACAGTCAGCGATAAGATTGGGACTGTGACTCTCAGACTAGTGCTTGAAAACTAAAGATAAAAGTGCCTAAGATTAGAATGACTTGAATTCATTTTTTTCTTCCTTAAGTTTTTATTGAAGTACACAACTTGCATAGGTATTTCATTTGCAGATTTTCAAGGGTTTCTAAACAGAGAAGCCTGGAAATCTATTAGAAGTAGGGCTAATGATTTTGAGACATTACTGACTTCCCCACTCCTTCTGAAGCACCATGGAGGGAAATGAATTTTCACGAGTACTTGTGTTCTTCATTTCAGTGATTCCAGAAAAGCCTGTCTAAAGCACATGTCGGATTGTTCGCTGGTGTTTTTTATGGGAACTATACACGACCTTTCATTTCCCTATGACAAGTTGTAGGAGATCTGGTTCACTCTGGACTTGTTGGATCGGAACCTCCTGGGTCATGGGATTAGGAATGGGGCCAAATAAATTTTCCCCATTTTTCCTCAGTAGGGTCACAATTACTGCTGCCATGAAGTCTATGCCTCTAGTATTTTCAAAAAATAATTTTCTTTGATTTTATAAAAGAAGGTTGATCTAGTCTTATGTTCACATAGCAGGGCACTGTGGGTTTCTGTGGGGCACACAACTGTACATAAAGGAAAGGCTACAGACTGGGTAAAATATTCTCTCTTGGTCATTTGGGTCAATAACAACTAAGGTGTACTTTGAGCAGCACTCAGTACTGACAGTCATAAAATAATTAGAAGTCAAGCTCTTGCTAGTAATACATCTTGAAAATATATCCATATAAAAACATTAAAAATACAATTAAGGAATAATAGAACAAGTACTAACAAATCAGCAAAAACCAGTACTTGGGAACTGATGGGAAAGGGGTTAGAGTTGAGTGGAGTTAGTCAATGAAAACTTTCCGGTAAAGGTGAGTTTTAAAGGAAGGGAGGGGCATGGGTTTACTGAAAAGAATGAGATCTTTCCAGCAATAATGCATAAGCAATGGTAGAGAAGAGAGAATGAGCAAGCTGTAAGGTCCAAATGGCAAACAAGTTAGGTTGCTAAGACTGGAGAATCTTTGTCAAAGGATAAGGAGAAACAAGTCTGAGAAAATGGGAAGATCAGTTCATGGAGAGCCTTATGGGTTCTTGCATAATGAAAATACATTTTAAGAAGCTGAGATACAGATGTATTGTAATAAAACAAAATAGGAGAGTTAGAAAAATAGGGAAGCTTCTGTAAAATTTTCCAGGAGAGAGAAAAAAAAGGCTGGTTCTAATGTCAGCTTTGCCACTTATTAGCTGTATGACCTTGGGCAACTCACTGAATCTCTGTGTGCCTGTTTCCTCATTTGTAAAATAGGGACAATGGTGTCCACTTAACAGAGTTGTTGAAAGGATTAAATGAATTAACACATGAAAAGTGTTTAGTAAGCACTCAGTGCATTATTCTTCAGTTATTAAATTATATTATTACTCTGTTATTAAAATTGTCATTTCTATGACCAAGAAGTGGTCATAGAAACGCATCCATGTGAAAAAAAAGCCCCATCTCACCTGCTAGTTGGAAAGGATTGCAGGTTTTCTGTCTGTCCTAAAAGGTATGTAGGATTCCGATAATAAGATAGGCCCAGTGTCCAATAGCCACTAGTCACATGGGGCTATTGGGCACCGGAAATGTGCCTACTCAGAATTGAGATGTGTTGTAAACGTAAAATACATACTGGATTTCAAAGCCTTAGTACAGAAAAAAATTTTCATTAACATTTTTTCTATTGATTACATGTTAAAATGATAACATTTTGGATTTGTTGGATTAAATAAGATATACCAATTTCACCTGTTTCCTTTTTAAAACTTTTGATGTGGCTACTAGAAAATTTAAAGTTACTTAGTTGGCTCTCATTATATTCCATTGCACAGCGCTGGTCCAGTGTAACATTCATTACTGAGCTCTGAAATTAAGGGTTTCAACATGAGAAGGTTGTATAAAGACGTGTGGGGATTATGGATAAATCTCCTTGCCCTTAACACTTTAAAGTAATACACATTTACATATGATTAATATATACTTATATTAAATATATATCTCAATTTGCGAGATATCAAAAGAACTGAGGGAGCCACAGCTAGGTTACCTTTTCAAGAGGCCACAATTGGTAAAGGGTCTTCTATTTTTTTTAAAAAGGCAGAAACAGATGAAAACGGGAAAAAGATCAAATATATCTTATTTTGAACATTAAATCATGGAAACAAAAATCTTCTTAACTTGAAATCTCTCCCTCAAAGATCCAAATCGCATTGGTTTAAGTAACGAGGATTATTAAAGGTTTTCGGACAAAATTTTTCATATCCCTTGAAGTTGCTACTTAAAATAACAGGAATAATTATGGCCAAAGAGCCTCAGGTCAGGGCTTTCCACTGATCTGGAGGTAAAAATCCAGTTTGGGCTTTTGCTCTGAATTTATATTTTAACATTTAACCCTGACGGCACTGACTGACTGCCTCGGCTTCAATTTCCAAAGACAGGTGGGGGGACTGGGGCTTACACCTTTCCCTCGGCTTCTCAAACCCTTCTCGACTCCTTCCGCTGGTTCCTTCCAGTCGTCTATCCTCTCTCCCCAGCAGCGCCAACAGGTGCAGCGCAGCAGCCAGCCGCCTCCCGCCCCCAGCTCGCGCCCGCGAACCCGCGCCCTCCGCCCAGCCAGCCGCGCCCTCGCCGCTCCGCCCCCTGCCCTGGCGCGCGCGCGCGCACACACCGGCGGCTGCGCGCCCGCCCGGCGGGGCCGCGCACGCAGCTGCCGCCGCTGCCGCCCGCCCTCCCTCTATCCTCCCTCCCTCCCTCCCTCCCTCCCTCCAGGCCCTCCTCCCCTGCCCTCCCCTCCGCCCCCTTCCCGGTAGGCAGCCAGCCCGCCCGCACTAACTCCCTCCCGGCCCGGGGCGCTTGGGCTGGGTCTCACCCCCGCCCCCCACGCTTCCCCGGTCGCTCTCCTCTGGCGATCGCCCGCGCTCGGTGGATGTGGCTGGCAGCCGCCGCCCCCTCCCTCGCTCGCCGCCTGCTCTTCCTCGGCCCTCCGCCTCCTCCCCTCCTTCTCCTCAGCCGCTCCTCTCGCCGCCGCCGCCTCCACAGCCTGGGCCTCACAGCGATGCCGGAGAAGAGGCCCTTCGAGCGGCTGCCTGCCGATGTCTCCCCTATCAACTACAGCCTTTGCCTCAAGCCTGACTTGCTGGACTTCACCTTCGAGGGCAAGCTGGAGGCCGCCGCCCAGGTACAGCGACCCTCCGGCGCCGGGGGCGAGCTGCGGGGCAAGCAGTTAGGCCGCGCCTGCGGGCTGGGCTGGGGGCCTGGCCGGGAGGGCCTGAGCGTTGCGGGCCTGGGGCTGGGGCGGGCGCGCTGTGCCCTGCTGGGCTGGGACCGCGGGCCACGCTGCGGGAAGTGCCGCGGGACCGGCGGGCCCCCCCGGGGCGCGCACACCTGTGCGGGGCATCCCTCCCACCCCCGGCCCTTCCCGGCTGGATGGTGTTCTGGGAGAGGCCGGATTGTGTTGGCAGAAGCCAGAGGGGTCACGGAGTCTCAACCTCCTGACTCAGTTCTTTTCTCTGGTTCTCCCTGCGCCCCACCGAGGACACATTGGCAGGGGCGGTCATCGGGGACTCTGGCCGCCGCGCGTTAGCGAGCAGGGGAGATTCTAGAAGCGGGGAGAGGGCGACGAGAATGTTAATCCCCGGCAGCCCGGCCGAGTTCTCTTCGCCTGCTCTGGCCCAGGGGCTGGGTTTCCGAGATGATCCGCCCCTCCCCCTCCCCTGCTCCTCAAGTGACAGTGCAGCAGGGACTTTATTCTCTCCTAAGCCCTAGAGAAGCGGAAGGAGGACCCCATCTCCGCTGCTTTCCCGTCTTCCTAGCTTTGCAGCCTTTGAAGCAGGTGGATTTATTGCCACAGCGATGGTTGCTTAGCAGTACCCTCCTCCGAAAGAAGCGATTAGTTGTAGCATACCACTGGTTAAAATATTCCATTACTCCTCATTGCAGTTTTCGGTGATTCATGCTGTCCCCACCTCCCCCCACCCCCTCGCAGCGTTATCTGAGGTATTGTTTGATTTTGGAGACCATTAATAGTGATGTCCAACAAAGGTCCGGAACAGTAGATATTTGTGACAACCATGTTATATGATGTATGATGTGAAGTTTGTAATGAAAAATGGGAACTGTTTAGTAGTTATCTTTAAAATGAATGATGGTAAATGTATTTTGTTTCATTTCTTTTCCTCCTGCACTTGGGGAAAAATTAGTAGGCCTGAACCTTCAAGAACAGGGTGTGTTATGTACCAGTGAAATGAAAGAAATGTAGTCTAGTGTTTGAATGAATTGAAAGTTGGCAGTTGTCTTTGAAAGCCGAGTACTCAGATTAAAAATATATCTAAAAGTATAGAATTAAAAAGTATACTGTCAGATTTAGGGCACTTGTGTGAAAGGGCTCTAGGGTCTGGTTGCCTCAAAAAGGCAAAACTTAACCCTGTGAAACTAAGGTTATTTAGAATTTTTCCATTAAGAATATGAACCAGAATGAGGGCATCTTGGGTCTAAATTCAGATTTGAGAGGGTTATTTGAGAGACTATATTTGTTTAAGCCAAGTGACTAGAGTGTTTGATATATATTGGCAGGGGGCAGATGGGAGGGATTGTAAACAGTAGTGTGTCTTGTGACTTGGCGAAGGAAGAAGGACCTAGCGATGAATGAGTTCGCATTATGTGAAAAGACTAACATTTAAAAAAGATCATTTGTTTCTTTATCCCATTAGGTGGCATAATGGGTTCATAATTCTGAGAGGAGTACATATTTAGAGAAAAATTTGAGGGAAAAATTGTCAGTAAAGACTTTTAAATGATTATTGTATTAGTGACAGTCTTATTTAAGTGTTAGGATAGAACAGCAAGCCAGTAATGTGCTTCTCCTTACCCCTTTTCTACTTACTTTTTCAAAGAAATGAGAAATATTTAGGAGACTGGCTTAGGCCATTGAGTAACCACGTGGTAATATTAGGGATTAGATATTAGCAGGGACTTAACCAATTTTATACAAGGAAATAAACGAATCTTTTTTAGTAACATGAGCTTTTCAAAGCATTTCTTTTCAGACATTCTTTTCAGGCTAGGTGGCAACACAAATGAAAGATGGCATTATAGTGAATTCTAACAGGTGTTATTAAAGGATGATTGGACTTTTTAATTGTATGCATTGCGACCTTGGTAAGTATAAAGAGGAATTAACATTAGTAAAAAGTTAACAGCAAGAAAAAACATGTTAATGTTTTTGAAATTCATGGATTGGAGCAGTAAATTTGAATTGTGGCATTAGATGGTATCTTACCTTTGAAATCTAAAAATGTGGACAAAATTATATCTCTGGAAACCCAGATTTATAACTGGTATTGGGTCAGTTTTCTAATAGTTGAAATTACATTACACAAAGTATGCAAGTTGTTTGGTTGCTTTAGTTGCAGAATTTTATGATAAGCGCAGAGTATTTATACAGGTTACGTATTAGAAATTTAGTGGATTTTTAACCTGGCCTGGGTGTGTACTCCTGGGGAAGGTGAAGAAATTAGTGTGTGCTAATTTCAAAAGTAGTTTGGTCTATTTCAGCAGGTTTTGAAAAGGTGTTATCATGGGCCTAGAGAAATGGGACATTCCCTTTTTTCTCCCTTTACTTTAGGATATTTGAGAGCAACGGATTTTTGTAACTATTTTAAATTCTAACTCTCTTGCTTTGTGGATAATTAATTTAAAAATAAATTACAAGTTTAAGTGAGTGGCTACAATTCCTTGTTATGATTGTGTAGTGGTTTATACAGCAGTCAGGCTTTTTCTTATGGAAATATTATACCTGTGCCAGGGAAATTAACTTCATTCTTCAAGGCCAGAAGTCAGGATATACTAGACAATCCCTGGCCTCCGCCAACAAAATATTATGTTGGTGATGACTAAATTGGCATTTAGAGGAGAGTTACAGATATAGTAGTTTGTTTGGCAGGCTAAAACTTGGCATCAAAATGGATGTTATTGTCAACCCTGTGTTATGGAATTTTCTGCCCAAATTTTGCTTATTTTCTAGGCAGTTATTTTGTTTGTTTCTTGTTACTTTAGAAAATGATAAAGTTAATAATTTGTTCAGCATTGAGCTAGATCACTAAATGGTCTTAAGAGATTAAATTTGAAAGATAGATAAGGAATTGAATTTGTTCAGATTTTCTATTCTGTTTCTTGAAATGTATCTATGAGGAAACACCTAAGAAATTTTTTATGTTAAACTTTATCTAATGTCATCTGTCAATGAATTCTGTGGTGAATTTCCCAGATAAATGAAGCTTACCCTTTAAGGCACTTAGAATTTAAAAAAAACATTCACTGATTTGGATGGAAATATTCCTAAAATGTATTTTTTTTTAAATTGGGGAATATTGGGGAACAGCGTGTTTTTCCAGAACCCATCAGCTCCAAGTCAAATGGTTGTTTTCAATCTAGTTGTGGAGGGCGCAGCTCACTGGCCCATATGTTGGGACTTGAACCAGTGACCTTGGTATTATGAACATGACGCAGGGCTCTAACCACTGAGATAACCGGCTGCCCATCAGGGGCTCAGCTCCAAGCTCAATCAGTTGTGCCTGTTTTTTTCAATCTAGCGGAGGGGAGGGCGCAGTTCACTGGCCCATGTGGGAATTGAACTGGCAACCTTGTTGTTGAGAGCTCAGGTTCTAACCAACTGAGCTAACCAGTGGCCCTGTAAAATGTATTTTCTTAAACTCTGTAATTACTCATGATCTACGTTATTTCTTTTCTTCTTTTTCAAAATACTAGACATTATTCTGAATATCTGTCATTGATACTTATAACCATAGATTACCTAAAACTGTGTTCTATGATTTATTAATTTCATTATCTGTTCTTTAAAGTTTTCTTCTTTGTTTTCCTTACTCTCAGGTTATTACTTCTTGCTGCTTACTGTGCCTTGCTGCCTGTTGTGCAATTTCTTCCCTCTTCTATTTTACTGAACTTGATCTGAAGAGGTCTAAGTAACCAGATAAACAAGCTTGTTTGAGCTTAAAAATAAATTTCTAAGTGAGGGTTTGATGGATTTCTTTTCTGAGTGAAGGGTATGAGCTTTATTGTATGAACTTTGTATCATTTATTCTGGCTTTCCATACAGGCTTTTTTTTTTTTTTAACTTCCTGGTTCTGTATAATTGATATGGTCCAATACAACGTGGATAAATGTGGTCTTAAGTAGTAAATTATCTATGAAACTTCTCTGAACTTTGCTACATAAATGAACCTGTTCTTATTGTAAAGTAAGTCTTATTCTAATCGGTATGTTAGTGGCAAAGGACTGAATCTTCTGATAGCTGTTTTGTTGTTGACGGAGATTAGTTTTCCACATCTTGGACATTTCCTTTTGAACACTATACCAGTATGTAGTTCTTAGTTTACTTGTAATCTCTATAAAATTTTATTTTAAATTAGGAAATATTTTAGAAATACAGAAAAGTAACCCATTACCCAGATTTACCAGATATTAATGTTTTGCCCCATTTGCTTCAGACGATGCATGATGTTATTTGGGAAGTAAAATATCACAAATACCACTAAAGCCCATTTCCATCTCTTCCCACCCCTACCCCCAGAGATAATCTCTCTCTTTAGGTAGGTGAGTAGTATTCCTATGTATAGTTTTAAAGTTTTATTACATATATAAGTAGCCACAGACAATAAATACCAATGTTCTGTATGTTTAACATTTTTACATTAATTGTACTTATTATGACTTTCTGTAACTTTTCCAGTGTCTCTTTTCAGTGTCTCTTTTGTTAGAAAACTTGGCTCAACTTTGTTTACTAATTATTTGCTCCTTATTGTCTTTAGAAATTATAGCCCTATTCCACAAAGACAACACTTATTACAAAATTTTAATGATGAAATCACTTGTTAGGCAAAGTGACTCAGACTTCATTCAGACTGGCTGGTATTTGTAATTGTCACACTGGAGATTTCCTTTTACTAAAATCTCAGGATTTTGGCAATCATAAAAAAACCCTTTGAGTCTTACCATAGTACATGTAAGGTGCATTCCTAAGTGATTGTAGTCAAGACTCATTCAGGAAAAAAAAAGTCTCAGATTACTGCCTTCCTAGCTCATAGGAAACTTCCATTGTAAAATTGTTACCAATGGTCAAGCTGCCTCTTCCCAGGAGCCATTACTTGGCATTGGTTCAGCTGAAGTATAGTCTGTGTGGGACTCCAAGAAGACTTAACCCTGGGTTTGAATCAAACAAGGACACACTAACTTTCCATTCTTTAATAGCATCAAATGGAAAAGTTGAAAATGAGCTTGTTATTAACCCAATTTATATGCCAACTTTAACATTTTGCTTCTCTTTTAAGCTTGGAAACTGAAAATCTTAAGCTGAAATTCCTTTAAATTATTACCTGTGTTTTTGATAGTGGAACACACAGGTAATATTCACTAACATGATGATTTTAATAAGTGAGAAGTCACATACTGAATCATCAGGTCAGTACTATTGTTGGGAAAGCATCAAAAAGAGCAGTGTTACACAGTGTGGTGTCAAACACTGAAGCGTCCGGTTAAGTCTATAAGGGTATTTGGAATTATCTTCCTTGAGTGGTACACATGTGCTGATATCCAAAGTGCCATACATTATTACAGCACATAGTTCTTAAATTTTATATCATTCTGATCAGGCACTTTATAAACTGTTAGGTGAATGCTGTTAGATGACATTTAGAGTAACATCTTTATGATTAGAGCACATTTAATCTTGATCTCTGTGTATCTCTTAATAATAACATCTATTAAGTAATTACTATGTATCAGGCACTAAATGCTACAACAAGCACTTTCTATGGATTATCCTGTTGTTTAAAATGTGTCTCTAATATGAGACAGAATATACTGTCCGATTTGTAAAAATAGAGTGGAGTTTATTACTAAGATAAGTATTTTTGTTTCTTTGGTTCTTTCCTCCCACCCTTTCAGAAATGGCAGTATTCCTGAAAAAAAAAAAAAATAGTAGCTGTTCAACAAGTAACTTGATTCATTAGTATAAACAGGTGGGTTTTCCTCACAGGAGGAACTGAAATATACTTGTAATTGGATGTAGCGCACGGTGCCTTTCCAAAGTACACACTTTCTTTTAGAGTGTTACAGTAGTGGTGAGAAAAATGTAATTTGGCATATGAGTATGTAGTGTTGTACAGGTATCTTTACAGTGGTAGATTAACTGCTCGGCTACCATGAAATTTACTGTAGATGTTGATGGATGAAAATATGGTTGCCTAGATAAAGATTAAGATGCATAACTAAACCACTGTTACTCTGTTGGCATAAATTTCAAACTCTGGAAGGTTTTATTCATTTTACTTTGGAGCACACCCAGTATGTGCTTCATTTCTCTGTTTTTGGATTTTTTTGAAGTCATTTTTTGAACAAGCAAAGATTTTTTTCTTTCTGTTCAATTGCCGTGCTAAAAAAGGCCAGTTGGGACATAAAAGTTTTAAGTACTGTTTAGGTATGTTCTGGTGAAATAAACACTGTAAAGGAATATTACCACTTACTAAATTTAAAAAATATGCACATTAAATGACATTTTTGTTGAGAAACAGGAAGATTTTATTTATGAGAAGGATATTTTTCTAATGAGACAAAATAGATTCACTTTATATGTTAGAGATTTTGACAGTCTGTTATAGGCTTAATAACATATTACATGTAACATGTCTGACAATAGTAGTTTACAATTAATCATGTGTATGTATTGATGGTAATAAAATGATTACTCTTAGGTATAGCTTTTTCATACAGATATTACATTATTCCTGTATCCTTACCTAGCTTTGTGGTCTGTTCAATGATCTCAAGGCATTATTGACCTACATGTGAGGTTTTTTTTAGTCTACACAGTGTTTTTGAAAATTTTGAATTAGTTAACCATCCATTAAAAATTGGGAGGTTGCAAATGAAATCTGAATTTGTGGCTTTTTTTTTTTTAAATTGGAAGATCTGTCAACAAACACTAAATCTGCTTTTCAGTATAGCAGTAATTGGTTGGCTCCACGAAGTGGCTACTCTCCACTTCCGTTATGCATACCTTTCACCTGGAGTTCTGCACTCACCTTAGTTGGCCTCTACAGGCATTTGTTTGTGACTTAGGACATCTGTATTTTTGTTATTTTAGATTTAGACCTTTCAAATGTCTAAAAATGAATTTGAGGTATTTTTTGTTTTTTGTTTTTTGAATTTGAGGTTTTGTTTAATGTAGGCAGTATATAAAAATAAGATTACAATCAAACTGAAAAATGGGCAAGAGTTATGAACAAGCAATTTGCTGAGAAAAACTTAGTGGCAAAAAAAAATAGTGCTTAGTAACCAGCGAGGGAAATTCTAATCTAAACAACAATGGAATACCATTTAATACCCATCAGATTGTCAACAGTTTTTAATTTTTTTGGAGAATGCTGAAAGTGGATTTCTTTATTCTTTGCTCATGCGAGTGTCAGTTGATACAACTCTTGAGTATAATTTGACAATTCTTGGTAAAGAAAACGAGTGCACAAGAAACCAAGGACCAAAATATGTATTACAGTACTATTTTAAATATTAATAACTAGAAAGTGAAAATAACCTGTCTTCTTTCAGGAAGGAAATGGATAAATAACTGGTTTATTTATAGAATGGAATACTAGTATGCAGGAGTTAAAATGAATGAATTAGGTATACATCTATCAGCATCTACCCATCTCAGAAACAGTATTAAATGAAAACAGCAGACTGCAAAAGATTATATGCAATTTGATACCATTTGTATAAAATTAAAAACATTGTTTGCTGATCTTCATACATGTAGCAAAAGTACTAAATTTACATAGGAAAGATATACATTAGCCTTAGGATAGTGGTTAGCTCTAGGGAATGAGGAAGAAAGGAAAGTGCTGTTATTATTTCTATATTTTAGTTTTTTGGACTTGAAGCAAGTAAGACAAAGTCCTAAAACTTTATGTAATATTCACCCCAATAAATTAAAAAAAAAAAAAAAAGAAAAAAACCTTTATGTGATCTTGGTGGTTAGTTATTAGTATCTGTTACATCCAAAATGTTTCTTTGGGGAAAAAAGAATTTAAAGAGTGTTTTATAAAGTTTTGACATAGTTTATGATATCAGCTTTCTTCCTCTATCCTTATAAAGGGTCTCATGATGGGTATGATGTATGGGTTATAACACATAATTAATTGCGACATATAAGAAATGTTTCCTAATTAAAAATTTTTTTCGAAAATAAAAATTAATTATGAAGTGGTTATAAATTGAAAATAGATGGTGCTGCGAGGTTTTTGAGTAAAACACTTTGCTAAATGAGAAAAAATGGTTATAAATCAAGATTTAAGTAGGAAAATTGCTTTTATTTTAGTTCATGGCTGAGATGTTTAAGTTCTGTGAAATACTTAAATATGTATTTTTTTAATATAATTTGAAAATGTGAATTGCTTTGGATTACTTAAAACTCATTTATTTCTACCATTGATGCATAAATACTCAGTTTAGGTTTTAGTGATGTTTGGGTTTTTAAAAATTGCCTGCAACATACATTAGGCTGAGATGAAGGTGTACATATCATTAATGTAGGCTATTTCTGACTGCTGGCTTTTCTTTCCCCTTAGGTGAGGCAGGCAACCAATCAGATTGTGATGAACTGTGCTGATATTGACATTATTACAGCGTCATATGTACCAGAGGGAGATGAAGGTAGGAGCTGTTTTCCATTTTAACTTGCTGTCTCTGTTTTGTGTGTGATTATGTATTTGTGTGTGTGTGTAATATGTACATTTTTAGGGTAAGATGTACATGTTTATTAATTTAGAAATAGGAAAATT
Source organism: Rhinolophus hipposideros (assembly GCF_964194185.1). Classification (NCBI taxonomy): domain Eukaryota; kingdom Metazoa; phylum Chordata; class Mammalia; order Chiroptera; family Rhinolophidae; genus Rhinolophus; species Rhinolophus hipposideros. The sequence goes on along the minus strand of NC_138066.1, from coordinate 33,862,863 downwards.
CTTTAGATATTCATGGGAAATATTTGAGTAATGTAATCTTGAGATAAAGGAAATGTCACAATTTTAACTCTACTTTAAACATTAACTTACTTTGTGACACTAGACAGATCACGTCTTCATAAGAGTAAAATGAATATAATACCATGTGTATAAAACTGAAAAGTTATTTTAAAAAGTAAGGACTTTGAACACAAAAGGTTCATCAAGGGGTTTAGTTCACATGTGGTTGTCTTAAAGATTTTATTTCCTCTTGAACTATAGATTAAAATTGAGATGATAAATTGCTCATAATTGGGAGAACAATATTTGCTTTATGAGTTCGAATATGAAGGATAGAAACTAGATGATGTAGTTAGTTACAGGGGAAGAATGAATATACTATATTAAAAAGAAACCTGGTATAGAATGTGTAGGAACTCAACAAACATCTTTAAAATGAGAACTATTTTAGACCTTGTAATTACAATAAGGATTCAATTAAGTAATCAGTTTTCGCCTGAATTGTTATTCCCACATAAGCTGCATTTTCAAAAGTTATCAAGTTTGGCATGTATTCACATATATAATGCTGGAACTGACTTGCTTTTTGCTTTTGACTTTACCTTGACATTCCTTGTCAGCATGGTTTATTGATTAGTCTCTACTATTACAATACTTCCTCTTAGAAAGTCTTCTCATTTGATATAAAATAAGTTAGAAATTTGACCTTTAAATTTATGTTTTGTATTGCTGTTTCCCTCTCCTTTACATTATACTGAAAAGAAACATACAAATAACATTTTAAGGCCTGGCAATATTTATTCTATGATTTTTTTCTTAAATTATCTTGTCCATAGAAAGAAAGACAAAAAACAAAGTAAGTAGCAGTTGTGCATATTATTGCCAAGAACTACTTATGTTCAATTGGTTGTAAATGAGATAAACTGGTACAGTTTTTTTTGGGGGTTTTGATTGGGGAAGGGGAACAGGACTTTATGGGGGAACAGTGTGTTCTTCCAGGACTTTTTTCCAAGTCAAGTTGTTGTCCCTTCAGTCTTAGTTGTGGAGGGCGCAGCTCAGCTCCAGGTCCAGTTGCCGTTGCTAGTTGCAGGGGGCACAGCCCACCATCCCTTGCAGGAGTCGACCCCGCAACCTTGTGGTTGAGAGGACGCGCTCCAACCAACTGAGCCATCCAGGAGCTCAGTGGCAGCTCAGCTCAAGGTGCCGTGTTCAATCTTAGTTGCAGGGGGCGCTGCCCACCATCCCTTATGGGACTCGAGGAGTTGAACTGGCAACCTTGTGGTTGAGAGCCCACTGGCCCATGTGGGAATCGAACCGGCAGCCTTCGGAGTTAGGAGCATGGAGCTCTAACCACCTGAGCTATGAGGCCGGTCCCCAAACTGGTAAAATTTTAAATTAAATGACCAGATCCCTCAAATGGACTTTGAATGCATGCGAACTTTAAAAAAATTGTTTGGTAAATGAAAGAGATATCTAATTTTTTTTTTACTAAAGAAAAATGGAAGCACCTTAGCCAAGCAAGCTCTCTTTATTGTAGGTAGAGCACATTTAAATTCAATGTAGGGTTTTAAAATGGTGTCCAGTATAGATAGGTAGAGATAGTAAAAGAAATGTGAACCCTCCAGCTGGCATGGTTTCAGCTCAGATTTCTTTTTTATCTTTCTCTACTAAACTGTCAAAAAAGAAGGATTCAGAAAACTTTTTGAATAAGTATAACCGACTGGTGCCAAGCTCATAATAACCCGAATCTCAAGGAAGCAGCGTTAGAGTTCTCACTAAGAGGGTCAGAAGAGAAATGAAAACTTAGGGGAAGTGAAGAGAATTTGGAGAGAATTCAGATAAAGCATTAAATATTTTTAGAGACATAAAATGTTTTTCTTAGAACCAGCTAAGGTACATTTCTCAACTCATTTCTCCTACAGCAACAGGAAAAACTTGGAGTTGTATGTAAACCCATTTAATTTTAGTGTCCAAGAGAATGGGCGCTATTAATATGGTATTTTAAGGTTTCAGTCAGAAACAAAGATAGATTTGGCTTTCCAGATGTATGTGTATATCTTAATTTTGCCCTTGGACATAGTAGCATTTCTTGATTTTTTTACCTTATGGAAGAGTATAACATGTTGTTTCTTTAGAAACTAGTGGTTGTGAATCTGACTGCCAGCTCCTTCCAAGGCTGTATGCTGATGGCAGGGGAACAAATGAGTCAGTAGGAGAGAGACGTTTTATTAACCCAGCTAATCTCGTGTAGTACCTATTAATACTGATGATTACCTTCTGCAGTACCTATTTATATATCTGTAGCCACCAAATCTTGGTGGTTTTAGGTAAAATCAGAAAGTTATTTGAAGGCGTGAAATTGTTGCTTCTCTATGTAAGTTTTTAATTGATGAAAAAGGCCATCTTGTGATAATGTGCAGTAACTCCAAAAGACCTATTGGCATGTGTCTCTTCAAACTAAGGCACTGTCTGTTAAACGGAAATAATTTATTTTAAAACCTATTTGAGATCTTTGTAATATATTGAAAATGAGAAATCAGTAAGAAAAACGGCTGAAAACTGTTTTTTTACTGTTCTGCATTTCAAGGGTTGGTGAAATCACTAGCACTTAAGCCAGTGCAAGGAGTGCACCTCCCTACATAGTGCAGGCATTAGTATTGTCATCAGCTTCTGCAAGAGAAATACGACACTTTTGAGTGCCTGAACTCAGGTCCTGGCAGGTAAAGAGTCTTTTAATTTATCATTAATAGATGGCTTGGGCATAACCACATAGACAATGATCACTTACAAGTTTTGTACCAACTTTTCCCTTAGTATACTCTGTCAGGTATATGTAGAATTAGCTGTGTAAGAAAAAGTTTTTCCCTCAGTGACATCATATTTCATACAAAGTTCTAATGTAAAGTATCAGATCCACCAGCATCACTTTGGTTTATCCAAATAAGGCATGTCAATTTTAACATATTTATTCTTGAAGTAAGATTGTTTTTTTCAGTGTATGCATATGTACACGTGTGTTTAATGAAAGAATAAAACATCTTAGTCAGAAATACTGCCAAACGTTAATAATTTCAAGCAAAACTATTAACTTGAAAAAAGGAAGTTTTTTCTTTTTTCTTTTTTTTACCATCCCCCTCCTCCGTTTTTTCAGAATAGTTTTTTAATTAAAAAGTATAAAAAGGAATAGTTTCTTACACTTGAACATAAATCTTTATCCAATTATTAATAGTATATAGTCTGACATACAATTATGTGTGGATTAGCAATAGTATTGATAAACCACCATCTCTTTGTAAGAGAATTGCTTATATCCTCATTTTGAAAATACGCAACTAATTAAATTCTAGCCCTCAAATCAGGAAGATTGAAACAGAAGGGAAAATCATCCATTTCTAATACAAATGTATTGAAATGTGATATAGAATTTCATAAAGAAATTTTGAACCTGAGTGTAACTTTAGTTATACTGAGTTTATTTATACTGAGTATAACTTTAGTTATAAAAATATAATAGGGGCCTCAAATCAAAATTACTGTTAGGGTTAAGCAAATAACAAACATGAATGAATTGGGCTGAATATAGGAAAATAGAAATGTTAGGACAGAGGCTGAACCAGAGAGTACAAGTCTCACATAAATATATTAAAATTAAAAAAAAAAAAAACTTTTCTGGTCAAACAGAACATATTTGTGGGCTGTATTGAGTTCTGTTGAATTTGCAACCTCTGAAGAGGGATTCCTGAGAACTGTGATGTGTTATATGTATTCTTTATTCCTTGGGCATGAAGATAAGACTTGAGCATAGCTGTCTCATTAAAAAGAGGAAAAACCCTATGAGATTCTTCTAGGTTCTATATTGAAACTTATATAATGTATAAAATGCCATATTAAATATATTAAGCAAATTGTTTTAGTTTGTTGTGTGTACATTTAAAAGATTCAGAATATAGCACAATAGCTCTTTTTTAGGTAGCTTTAAGAGTTTTTCAAGCACTGAAATGGACTTATGTCTGAGGTCATGTTTTTATTTCTGGTTTATTGACTGTTCCCAAGTATATTGAGTTTTGGGAATTTTGAACATAAAGTCTGTTATGTGCTATTACCATTCTGAAGAATGGGTAAATTAGTGCACAAGCTAACCACTATTCCAGGCTACGCTGAGGAACCAAATATCTTCCCAGTTCTTTTTAGAGCAGTTTTAAGTTCACAGCAAAATTCAGTAGAAAGTGGAGAGGTTTCCTGTATCTCCTCCGTCCCCACCCAGGCACTGCCTCCTCTGTGGTCATTCCAAACCATAGTGGTACATTTGTTAACGGTCGGTGAACCTCCATTGATACCTCATTATCATCCGAAGTCCATAGTTTACAATAGGGCTCACTCTTGGTATTATAAATCCTATGGGCTTTGACAAATGTATAATGACATGTATCCACCATTATAGTATCATGTAGAATTGTTTTACTACCCTAAAAATCCTCTGTGCTCCTCCCCAACCCCTGGCAACCACTAATCTTTTTACTATCTTCATAGTTTTGTCTTTTCCAGAATGTCATATAGTTGGAGTCATACAGTATGTTGCCTTTTCAGATTGACTTCTTTCACTTAGTAATACGCATTTAAGTTTCTTCTCTGTCTTGTCTTTGCTTGATAGCTATTTCTTTTTAGCTCTGGATAATATTCCGTTGTCTGTATGTACTAGTTTATTTATCCATTTGCCTACTGAGGGACTTCTTTGTTGCTTCCAAATTTTGGCAGTTATGAATAAAGGTGATATAAATATCCATGTCCAGGTTTTTGTGAGGATATAAATTTTCAGCTCCTTTGGGTAAATACCACAGAGTGCGGTTCATGGATCTTATGATAAGAGTGTTTTTTGTTTTGTAAGAAACTGCTAAACTATCTTCTAAAGTTGTTGTGCCATTTTGCATTCCCACCAGCAATGAATGAGAGTTTCTGTTGCTCCACATGCTTCCCAGCATTTCTTGTTGTCTGTGTTTTAGATTTTGGCCATTCTAACCGGTGTGTAGTGGTATGTCATTATTGTTTTAATTTGCAGACTCCTAGTGACATGATGTTGACAAATCTTGTCAGATGTGTTCTTGCCATCTGCATATCTTCTTTGGTGAGGTGTCTGTTCAAGCCTTTTGCACAATATTAATTGGGTTATTATTTTTCTTTTTTTTTTTTTTTTGTTTTTTTTTTTTAGATTTTTTTGTTGGGGAAGGGGAACAGGACTTTATTGGGGAAGAGTGTGTACTTCCAGGACTTTTTTTATTTTTCCCAAATCAAGTTGTTGTCTTTCAATCTCAGTTGTGGAGGGTGCTGTTCAGCTCCTTATATCCCAGTCCAGTTACCGTTGCTAGTTCCCACTATCCCTTGTGGGAGTCGAACTGGCAACCTTGTGGTTGAGAGCCCGCGCTCCAACCAACTGAGCCATCTGGGAGCTCAGTGGCAGCTCAGCTCAAGGTGCCGTGTTCAAACTTAGTTGCAGGGGGCAGAGCCCACCATCCCTTGTGGGACTCGAGGAGTTGAACTGGCAACCTTGTGGTTGAAAGCCCACTGGCCCATGTGGGAATCGAACCGGCAGCCTTCGGAGTTAGGAGCATGGAGCTCTAACCTCCTGAGCCACCGGGCCGGCCCGGGTTATTATTTTTCTTATTGTTGAGTTTTAAGAATTCTTTGTACATTATGGATTATAGTCCTTAATCAGATGTGTCTTTTTTTTAGGAGAACAGGACTTTATTGGGGAACAGTGTGTACTTGCAGGACATTTTTTTCCCCAAGTTGTTGTCCTTTTAATCTTAGTTGTGGAGGGTGCCGTTCAGCTTCAAGTTGTCCTTTCAGTCTTAGTTGTGGAGGGTGCAGCTCAGCTCCAGGTCCAGTTGCCGTTGCTAGTTGCAGGGGGCGCAGCCCACCATCCCTTGCGGGACTCGAGGAATTTAACCAGCAACCTTGTGGTTGAGAGCCCACTGGCCCATGTGGGAATCGAACCAGCAGCCTTTGGAGTTAGGAACATGGAGCTCTAACCACCTGAGCCACCGGGCCGGACCATCTTCTCATTCTCTTGACATCATCTTTCTCAGAGCAGAAGTTTTTAATTTTAATGAAGTCCAGATTATCTTTTTTTTTTTTCGTGAATCATGCCTATGGTGTTATAACTAAAAAGTCACCACATAATGACAATTCTTAATCTGCCTTTGTAATAGTTTGCATTATAGAGAAAATCCTTTATTCATATTTTAGAAAATGTTAGTGCCAAAATATTTAGAATATTATTCCCCCTTAAATAAAGATTTAAAAATTCTGGTTAAAAATAAATAAATAAATAAATAAATAAATAAATGAATAAAAAGTCATCACAATTTCCAAGGTCAACTAGTTTTTTTCCTGTGTTATCTTCTAGGAGTTTTATAGTTTTGTATTTTGCATTTAGGTCTAATCCATTTTGAGTTAATTTTTGTAAAGGTATAAGGTCTGCATCCAGATTAATTTTCTTTGCATGTTTACATCCAGTTCTTTCAGCACCATGTGTTGAATAGCTAGTTCCATTGTATTGCTTTTGCTCCTTTGTGAAAAATCAGTTGACTGTATTTGTGTGGGTCTATTTCTAAACTCTCTATTCTGTTCCTTTGATCTATTTATCTGTAATTTCTCCAATACCACACTTGTCTTATTTACTGTATCATCATAGTAAGTCTTGAAGTTGGGTAGTGTCAGTCCTCTGACTTTGTTCTTAAATATTGAGTTGGGTATTCTGGAATGTTTGCCTCTCCATATAAACTTGAGAATCAGTTTTTCATCCACAAAACAACTTTCTGGGATTTTGATTGAGATTGGCATTGTCTTCTTATCCATGAACATGGATTATCTCTCAATTTGGTTCTTTGATGTCTTTCATCAGAGTTTTGTAGTTTTTCTGATTTGGATCTCGTATATATTTTGTTAGATTTATACCTAAGTATTTCATTTTGGGAGGTGATAATGTAAATAATAATGTGTGTTTAATTTCAAATACCACTTATTCATTGCTAGTATATAGGAAGTGATTTACTTTTGTATATTAACCTTGTATCCTGCAACCTTGCTATAATTGCTTATTAGTTCCAGGACTTTTTTGTCAATTCTTTTGAATTTCTATGTGACCATGTTGTTTGTGAACAGACAGTTTTATTTCTGCCTTCCCAATAAGTATAACTTATTTCCTTTTCTTGTCTTATTGCATTACCTAGGACTTCCAGTATGACATTGAAAGGCAGTGATGAGAGGGGACATCTTTGCCTTGTTCCTCATCTTAGCTGGAAAGCTCAAAGTTTCTTGCCATTAAGCATGATGTTAGCTGTAGAGTTTTTATAGATGTTCTTTATCAAGTTGAAGAAGTTCATCTTTATTCCTAGTTTGCTAAGAGTTTTTATCATGAATGGTTGTTGGATTTTGTCAGGTGCTTTTTCTGCATCTGTTGATAGGATTGTGTGATTTTTCTTTAATAGCCTGTTGATGTGATGGAGTACATTAATTGATTTTTTTAAAGTTTAAAGAGCCTTGTGTACTGGGATAAATCCTACTTGGTCATAGTATTCTTTCTATACATTGTTGGATTCAATTTGCTAATAATTTTTTGAGGATTTTTTATCTATATTCATAAGAGATATTGGCCTTTAGTTTCTTTATAATATGATTTTGATATTAGGTTTCCATATAATATGGATAATATGATTTCCATATAATATGACTTTGATTTGATATTAGGATATTAGGATAATGCTGACCTCATAGAATAAGTTAGGAGATATTCCTTCTACTTCTATCCTCTGGAAGAGATTGCAAAGAATGGGTATAATTTCTTCCTTAAATGTTTGGTAGAATTCATGATTGAACCTACCTGGGCCTGGTGCTTTCTGTTTTGGAAGATTATTAATTGTTGATTCAATTTCTTTAATAGTTATACGCCTATTCAGACTTTATTGTGTAAGTTTTGGCAGATTGTGTGTTTCAAGGAATTGGTTCTTTTCATCTAGGTGATTAAATTTGTGGGTATAGAGTTGGTCATAATATTTATTCCTTTATTACGCTTTTAATGTCCGTGGATCTGTAGCGATATCTCTTCTTTCAATTCTGATTTTAGTAATTTGTTTCATCTCTTTTTTTCTTAGTTAGTCTGGCTAGAGGCTTACTGATTTTGTTAATCTTTTCAAAGAACCAGCTTTTGGTTTTGTTGATTTTTCTCTACTGATTTCCTGTTTTCAATTTCATTGATTTCTGCTCTGATTTTTATTTCTTCTCTTCTGGTTACTTTGGATTTAATTTGCTCTTCTTTCTCTAATTTCCCAAGACGCAAGCTTAGGTGATTGACTTTAGATCTTTCTTCTTTTCTAACATATGGTTTCAGTATTATAAATTTCCATCCAAGCACTGCTTTCACTGCATCCTACACATTTTGATAAGTTGTATTTTCATTTTTGTTTAGTTCAAAATATTTTAAAATTCATTTTGAGATTTCTTCTTTGACCCATGTGTTATATAGAAGTGTGTTGTTTAATCTCCAAGTATTTTGGGATTTTTCTAGCTATTTTTCTATTATTGATTTCTAGTTTAATTCTACTGTGGTCTGAGAGCAGGCGTTTATGATTTCTATTCTTTTTTTTCTAATTTTAATTTATTAGTTTCAGGTGTACAAGACAAGGTAATACTTAGACGTCCATCATTTATATCCCTCACACTGAACCCCCCTCCCTCCAATGATTTCTATTCTTTTAAATTAATTAAGGTGTGTTTTATGACCCAGAATGGGGTTTGTCTTGGTGAATGTTCCATGTGAGCTTGAGTAGAACATGTAATCAGTTGTTGTTTGATGAAATAGTGTAAATTATATTGTATGTAAATTATATTGAATGTAAATTATATTCAGTTGATTGATGATACTTTTGAGTTCAGTGTATCCTTACTGATTTTCTGCAGTTGGATCTGTCCATTTCTGCTAGAAGGGTGTTAAAGTCTCCAACTATAATGGTAGATTCACCTTTCTCATTATTTTGTAGATCTTGCCTCATGTTTTTTTGACACTCTGCTGTTAGACACATACACATTAAGGATTGTTATGTCTTCTTGGAGTATTGACTCCTTTATCATTATGTAATGCCTTTCTTAATTTTCCTTGCTTTGAAGTCTGCTCTGTATGAAATTAATATAGCTACTCCCACTTTCTTTTGATTACTGTTAGCATAGTATATCTTTTTCCATCCCTTTTAATATATATGTGTCTTGATATTTATATTTAAAGTGGATTTTTTAAATACAACATGTAGTTGGGTTTTGTTTTCTGAACTATTCTGATAACTTCTACCTTTTCATTGGTGAATTTAGACCATTGATGTTTCATGTGATTATTGATATTGCTGGATTATTCATATCTACCATATTTGTTGCTCTTTTCTACGTGCTGCCCTTGTTTTTTGTTCCTGTTTTTGTCTTTCACACTTTTTCTGCCTTTTGGATTTTAATTGAACATTTTATATGATGCCACTTTCTCTCTTTTCTTAGCATGTCAATTATACTTCTTTTTTAAAGTTTTTTTTAGTGGTTGCCCTTGAGTTTGCAATATACATTTACAACTAATCCAAGTCCACTTTCAAATAACACTATCCTGTTTCATAGGTAGTGTGAGTGCCTTATTACAGCAGAATATTCCTAATTCCACCCTCCTATCCCTTGTATCATTGTTGTCATTCATTTCACTTACGCTTGCGTGTGCACACACACACACAAACGCACACAAGCCAACTTAATCAAATACAATGTTGCTATTAATGTTTTGAACAAACTATTATCTATTAGATCAATTAAGAATAGGAAAAATAAACTTTTTTATTTTATCTTCATTTCTTTTCATTCTCTGCTGCTCTTCCTTTCTTTATGTAAACCTGAGTGTCTGACCTGTATCATTTTTCTTCTCTCTAAAGAACTTTTAACATTTTTAGCAGAGCATGTTTACTGGTAAGAAATTCTCTCAATTTTTGTTTGTCTGAGAAGCATGAGGGGAGTTGTCTCATAGTCACTGTTAGGGCCTGGTAGAACTTCTGGAGGTAAAATAAAAGCATACAAGTCCCTCTGGGACTGGGTCCTCCGGAATTTTTAACTCTCAGGCTTGTCCACACTGAGCTTCCAGCAGTTTGTCAATTATAGTTCAGGTGTTCCTACCCCAGCACTGGTTGCCAGAGGTGGTTTCTGCCCTGGTAAGTTGTGATGCTTTGTGTCTGACTGTCTCCAATTTTTTTCACAGCAGTTTGCCTCTGTGACCTCATTTCTCTGATGATCTAAGGAGAGTTGTTGATTTTTCAATTTTTTCAGCTTTTTACTTGTTAGGATAGAGTGGCAACTTCTAAGCTCCTTACATGGAAGACTAAATACCAGAAATCCAATGATTTTATTTTTATTTCCAATATAAAAGGTTACGTTTTTTAACATCTGTACCTTTTTGTGGACATATGCTTTCATTTCTTTTGAGTAAATACCCGCATCATATGGGAAGCGGAGAATTTTTAAAGAAAGTGCCAATTTTCCAAAGTGGTTATACCATTTTATATTCCCATCAACTGTGTGTGATGGTTCCAGTTGCTCCATATCCTTGCTAACACTTGTTATATTCTATCTTTTTAATTTTAACTGTTCAAGTGGTTGTGTAGTGGTATATTGTTACGGTTTTAGTTTATTTTTAGGAAAAGATGTCCTAAATGCTAACAATGTTGGACATCTTTTCATGTCCTTATTTGCTGTCCATTTATCTCCCAAGGTGAAATATCTATTCAGACCTTCGCCATTTGGAGGTGGGGGATTATCATCTTCTTACTGAATTTTAAGAGTTCTTTATAAATTCCAGATACAAGCCTTTGGACATGTTTTTCAGATACTCTCTCCCAGTCTTTGGCTTGCCTTTTCATTTTTGTTACAGTGGTTTTTGAAGAGCATAAGTTTTTAATTTTAATGAATTCCAGTTTATTGAATTTTCTTTTATAGTTCATGTTTGTTTTGTGACCTACTTAAGAAGTTGTTGCAAAATTCAAGGACATTAATATTATCTTATGTGTTTTCTTCTAGAGTGTTATAATTTTAACTTTTATGTTTAGGTCTTCTATCCATTTTGAGTTAAATTTTATGTATGGTATAAAGAGTCCATCTTCATTCTTTTGCACGTGTATATCCAGTTCTCTCAGCACTATTTTCCTCATTGAATGGTCTTAGCACCCTTGTTGAAAACCATCTGACCACATATGCAAGAGTTTATTTTGGAGCGCTCCATTCTATTCCATTGATCTGTATGTCTCTGTCTTTACGCCCGTACCACACATTTTTTGATTACTGCAGCTGTGTAATCAGGAAATGTGAAAACTGAATTTCGTTCTTTTTCTCAAGATTGTTTTGGCTCTTTGGAGTCCTTTGAGATTCCATATGAATTTTTGGATGTTTTTTTAAATTTCTGCACAAAACACTATTGGGTTTTTAAGAGGGATAGAATCTATAGATTGCTTTGGATATTATGGACATCTTAACAATATTAAATCTTGTAATCCATGAATAAAGAATGTCTTTCCATTTATTTATATCTTCTTTAACTTCTTTCAGCAACGTTTTACAATTTTCAGTGTATAGGTCTTTCACCTCCTTGGTTAAATTTGTTTTTAAATATTATGTATATATATGTATATATGTGTATACATATGTTATTATAAATGGAATGGCTTTGTTAATTTCCTTTTGAGATTGTTTGTTAGTGTATAGAAATGCAACTGATTTTTTCTCTAAGATTTTATTGGGGAAGGGGAACAGGACTTAATTGGGGAACAGTGTGTACTTCCAGGCCTTTTTCTAAGTCAAGTTGTTGTCCTTTCATTCTTAGTTGTGGAGGGCGCAGCTCAGCTCCAGGTCCAGTTGCCAGTTGCTAGTTGCAGGGGGCACAGCCCACCATCCCTTGCGGGAGTCGAAGCGGCAACCTTGTGGTTGAGAGGATACACTCCAACCAACTGAGCCATCCAGGAGCTCAGTAGCACTCAGCTCAAGGTGCCGTGTTCAATCTTAGTTGCAGGGGGCGCTGCCCACCATCCCTTGCGGGAGTTGAGGAGTTGAACTGGCAACCTTGTGGTTGAGAGGATGCGCTCCAACCAACTGAGCCATCCTGGAGGCAGCTCAGCTCAAGGTGCCATGTTCAATCTTAGTAATGCAACTGATTTTTGTCTGTTGATTTTTGTATCCTACAACTCGCTGAATTTATTAGTTCTAACAGGGTTTTGGGTGTTTTTGTTGTTGTTGTTCTTGTTTTTTTTGTGTGTGTGTGTGTGTAAACGTTAGGGTTGTCTACATATAAGATCATTTTGTCTGTGAACAAAGATAATTACTTCTTCATTTCCAGTTTGGTTGCCTTTTATTTCTTTTTCTTGCGTAATCACTCTGGCTAGAACCTCTAGTACACTGTTGAATAGAAGTGGCAAAAGCAAGCATCCTGTCTTGTTCTGGGTTTTAAGTTAAAAACTTTTAGTGTTTCACAAAGTGAGACCATCTTGATCCAGTTGAATCTGTGTGGTTTTTTTTCCCCCCTTCAGTTTGCTCTTATTACTGGTTTGTAGTCCTGTCAATGATCTTTACTAAGGTTTTTCATTCCTTTTGGACCCTGAAATCCAGTTTTTAGTTCTCTACCATTATAAAACTGCTTAAATGTAGGAGTCAGCAAATGTCTTGAGGGAAAATTGAATGAAAAATGTCAGACTTTATCTGTTATTTCATTTTTCTGGGATCTTGGCCTTTAAATCCTGGCTACTTTGGTAGTCCTGAATTCCATTGTTTTGTCTCCCTAGCCCAGTGAGACTGCTGCAAACTTTATGAGTCTGCTTTCTTCATTAACCTCAATGTTCTGCTTAGAAGTCAGTAAATGCAACAAGAGAATAAAGAACCTCTGAATATAGAGCTGATCTTTGTGTGATTCCCAAACACTTAACATTTTCTTTACCCAGTTTTTATAGTTGTTCTGATACCAGCTAAGCTGTCATAGCCAGAAGCAGAAGGCTAGATGTGTCATTTTAAAATGTGAAATGTAATTCATTGTGACATCTGTAGCAGAAGATATTTCATCCAACTATTTGTAGGACAAAGATTACTGGCCTAATCCAGATACAGATTATCATTAGCAAGTATTAAGATAATAGTGTTATGATCTGAAGATTGTTATTAAAGTTTAAAACACTCTTGTAAACACTTCACAAGAATAATTTTTAAAATGTGAATAACTATAAAACTATGGTTATCTTCATCACATGGTATTTAATATATTGTTTTGCTCATATTTTAAAATTATAAAAGAAATATATGCTGGTTGTAATAAAATAAAACTATAACATATAAGATGTGAAAGTCCTCCTTTTTCTTCCCTTTATTGTATTACTTATCCCTCCATTCCCAGAAGTAACCATGTTAATACTCTGATATATGAATTCCTTTATACATGCTATTTTCTCTTTAATTACAGAAGTGAGATTATAATATACATAATTTTATAACTTGCTTTGATAACTTAATGTGGTGTACATCTTTTAAGGCAATATATGTAGATCTGTCTCACAAAGGCCTAGGGTTGCTTTGTGTAGATGTATCATTTTACAAATCCATTTCTTAATGTTGCACATTTTGGTTATCCCTCTCTTTTTTGGCTATTATAAACACTAGTACAAAGGACATCCTTTGTGCACCAGTGAGATTGGTATACCTATAAGTTGCATCAAAAGTAAGGGTATGTTAAATTTTAAATAGATATCAAATTATCTGTGATAGGTATAGATTATCAAATATCCCTCCTAAAAAGTTTCATCATTTTACATTCCCATCAAGAGTGTGAGAATGTTCATTTCTTTCCTGCCATTACACTGGGTGTTATTAATCTATATTGGCATTACACTAGATATTGCCAATGTTTCTATTTTCTAATCTGAGAAGTGAAATACATTGTTTTTATTTGAGCCTTTTATTAAGAGGGTTGAATGTACTTTTTATATACTTAACTGGCCTTTTAATTATTTTTTTTGGGGGGGTGGGAGGGGAACAGGACTTTATTGGGGAACAGTGTGTTGTTCCAGGACTTTTTTCCAAGTCAAGTTGTTGTCCTTTCAATCTTAGTTGTGGAGGGTGCCGTTCAGCTTCAAGTTGTTGTCCTTTCAGTCTTAGTTGTGGAGGGCGCAGCTCAGCTCCAGGTCCAGTTGCCACTTTCTAGTTGCAGGGGGCACAGCCCACCATCCCTTGCAGGAGTCAAACCGTTGTGGTTGAGAGGACACGCTCCAACCAACTGAGCCATCCGGGAGCTCAGTGGCAGCTCAGCTCAAGATGCCATGTTCAATCTGTAGTTGCAGGGGGCACTGCCCACCATCCCTTGTGGGATTCGAGGAATCGAACTGGCAACCTTGTGGTTGAGAGCCCACTGGCCCATGTGGGAATCGAACCGGCAGCCTTCAGAGTTAGGAGCATGGAGCTCCAACCGCCTGAGCCACCGGGCCGGCCCCCCTTTTAATTTTTATAACAATTATACATCTGTAATTTTTTTGCTCATTTTTGTATTGCTTTGAAGGTACATTTTATATATTGTAGATAAACCCTTTGTTTTATATATTGCAAATGTTTTATCAGGTCTGTCTTTTGTTTTTTAACTTTGTTATGATATCTTTTGCCATACTAGTCAAATCTGTCAATTGAGTGAATTTTAAGTTAGCTTTCTACCTCAGCTTACTGAAAAGATATTTTGATTTTGCATTTTGAGTTTGAATTCTCTTTTGTGGTATCTGGCTAGATTTTATATTCTATTTAGTATTTCTGCACTTGATTTAGTATGTGGTATTACAGGTCTACAGATTAGAATTCCTAATTAACATTCTGTGACCGTTTGGTCACTGCATAATCTTGGGACTTATTCCAGAAATATTAGAACTTGCCTAAAAATAATCCTTAATAGGATTTATACTAACTTAATATTGAGTATGAGTCATCTACTTCTCTGCCTTCTCTCCCTTGGAATGATGAAAGTGAGACCATTTCAAACAGAAAACAAAAACTTTCTCATCCTTTTAGTTCAGATATATTAATAGTTGATCTATGCTAGTTATAAGCAAACTTGCCAGTAGTTTAGATTTCTGGAATAGTGTCAACCACACATGAAGAGACTATTTTACTTTATTGTAGAAGTCATTATCAGTTTCTTGTTAGAATTGTACCTTTTGTTATAGATTCTGTCTTGAGATGCTTTGACAATAGTAAACAATACAGCCACAGTTTTGGAGAATAGATTGTTTTTCTCTCTCCATATTTTCCTATTTCCCATTTTAATGTAACTTTACTTTAAAGGTATATATACTCTTCCATCTAAGTACTGGTTGCAGACCAACAAGTGGCTGCTTTATAAACATTTAACATTTTGGTTTATTTAAGTCCTGTTGATGTATACATAAGTAATTATTTATGTAAACATCATAATTATACTAGAAGCAAGTACCTTTGATTGTTATGGACCTTCAAGTACTATTGTGGAAAAAGTCACCTCTGTCTCCCAGATTCTGCCTCTCAACTCACTTTTCAGATAAATTAGCTCACTTTATATATATTATTGGAAGTTTATTATTTATTTAAACCTATCCCTCCAACCATTTTTTTTTTTTTTTTTGCTAAGTGGTCATTTCTGTAGTCATTCAAGGAATTTTATTAAATACTTATGTTTAAGGGATAGTTTGGTAAGTGTAAAAACATGTCTGAAATATTTATCTACAAGAAACTTAAAACCAATTGCAAAGATAATGGAGACAAACAGAACACACATTTTTCAAAAAGGAAGAGTTTATATAACGTTAACATTAAGATAAAACTTTAAATTTCTAATTTCCAAGCTTGTTGGGATTTCTAAGTTTATCCATGAACTGTTCTTTCTGTGCAGAATGGATCCATTTTTAAAAAGTAATGTATAAGTACTGTTAGCTCAAACTAGAGTCAGATGGAATAAATCCTTGCATTAGAAAGAACAAATGATACTGTTAGCCAACCCATTTATTCCTTTTTGGTATAAGTCAAAGATAAAGGACATGAAGTTTGCAATTGTACATACTGGGATTCTTTCACTTTCACTTTAATTGGTTTTGAATGATAGCAAAAGACTCTGATAAGGAGTAGTCAAGTTTCCATATGTTATATTCCAATATAAAGTATATGAGTAAATAATAGTTTTTGAATTTATCTTATTTGTATTTGTGAAGTTTTCAAATCATTATTTAAACACCTTTAAGGTGATTTGGATTGCTTTAGTGACTGTTGTTTTTTAAGAATTTAGATGACTTATCATTTGATTATAGAAAGTACATTTGTCTTCCTAAATTAGGTTCCCTAATGTCCAGACCAGGTTTGGTGCCCAACCAAGTGTATTATTTTTCATAATAATGATAGTGTTTAATAGTACTACTAATAAAAATAATGAGGAATTCATTGCATACTATATGCCAGACACTAAGTGTATTGCATATTCGTATAGACAACAACCCTAGGTACAGAGAGGTTATGTAATTTACTGTAGGTCATAAAACTGGTAACTCATTCAAACTCAGGCAGTTTGGCTTCTAGGGTCCATGGCCTTAATCACTACAGTCTATTGCCTGTCATTAATTTAACCACACCGTATTATAATGATCTGTTTGTGTCTATACTACTACTTATGAGAATCTGGGTTCCTTAAGGAACACCAGCCATGATTCATTCTTTTTCACGTGTGTTCTTCCATGGTATCTGATATATAGTAGGTATTCAGTAAATATTATATGTGGGATTATTTTATCAGCTTTAATTTGTATTTACTTCCTTTTGAGGAATACAATCAAGATACTAACTAATTGGGGGCCCTCCCAGTGGCTTAGGTGGTTGGAGCGTCGAGCTCCTAACGCTGAGGTCACCGGTTGGCTTCCCACACGGGCCAGTGAGCTGCACCCTCTACAGCTAAGGTTGTGAACACCGGCTCTCCCTGGAGCTGGGCTGCCGTGAGCTGCTGTGAGCAGCCAACTGGCGACCGACAGCCTCAGCTGGGGGAGCGCAAGGCTCATACCAGCATGGGCCTGGGAGCTATCGTGGATGTAGGATGTAGGAGCTATCATCCTACACAGATAGACAGTGTTTTAAATAATAAGGAAATGGAGAGTATAAAAATTGCAAATTATGTAATTTTTAGATTAAATAGAGAGGAAAAACTTATTCTGTAATATTATATGATATTATATTACATGTTATTGTTTTTTCCAGTTTTACTGAGGTATGATTAACAAATAAAAAGCATATGTATTTAAGGTATTCAACTTGATATATTTGTATACATATATGTTATGAAATAATCATCACAAGCTAACATATCTATCATCTCACATAGTTACCATTTTCCTTCTCTCTCCTTCTCTCTTTCTCCCTCTCTCCCCCTCTCTTCTGTCTCTCTTTGTTTCAAGATCTACCCTCTTAGCAAATCTCAAGTATATAACACAGCATTGTTAACTGTAGTCACATTGCTCTTCAGTAGATCTCCAGAGTTTATTCCTCTGGCATAACTGAAACTTTGTACACTTTGATCAATATCTCCCCATTTCCCCCTCCCCCTAGCTTCTGGCAACTACCATTCTAGTCTCTGCTTCTACAAGTTTATTTTAGATCACTTATATGTGATATCATGCAGTATTTATTTTTCTCTGTCTGGTCTGTTTCACTTAGCATAATGTCCTCAGGTTTCATCCATGTTGTCACAAATGTAGGATCTTCTTTTTTAAGACTGTATAATAATTCATCTTGTGTATACACACATACCCCACATTTTCTTCATTCATCGATAGACATTTAGATTGTTTCCATATCTTGGTTATTTAAAATAATGCTGCAATGAGCATGGGAGATAATGATTTCATTTCCTTTATATATATACACACACCCAGAAGTGGGTTTGCTGGATCATAAGGTAGTTCTATTTTTAATTGTTTGAAGAACCTTCGTACTGTTTTCCATAATGGCTGTACCAATTTACATTCCCACCAACAGTATACAAGGGTTTCCTTTTCCACATGTCCTCACTATCACTTATTTCTCTTTTGTCTTTATGACAATACATGTGATGATCTTTAATTCTGAGCTGGAAGAATTAGTTGTTCTTCAAATCAATGCTTCTTGACTTCCCCCCTCTCCAAGAACTAATAGGAAATGATAATATTTTCTGGTATACTGGAAAGAAGAGGCTCACACGAGGAGGGTGTCAGAGATCTCTCATTGCTCAGGCCCTATGTGGCTGACCCAAGGGCCAAGGAGATCAGTATTTTGGCAGACTGGTAATTCATATTTGGAACTGCCACAGAACGCTGTTTGAGAAACCTCTGCTGTAAATAGTTTCACATTACAATTATAAGGGATCTTAGCTATCAAAACTCTTAAAACATAATTTTACTTATGTCTTTATATTTTTATATAAATAATTTAATAAATTTGTTATATTTATTTGTATGTTTTATTTGTGCCTTCTCTTTTTTCCCTCTAATCCCCAGATCTTTGTCAATATTATCAGTCTTTTCAAAGAACCAACTTGATTTTTAAATCCTCAATTGAAAGCTTTTTCTGTGAATTTGTTTTGTAGTTTTTTAAAACTTCCCAAAAACAAATTAAAAAAAAAATTATTGAGGTGGATGCCTTGGCTTATTAATTGCTCTTCTAGTATATTAATTTAAAGCTATAGATTTTACTCCTAAAAATTTACTGCTTTTAGCTGCATACCAAACTTTTTTTTCGTATCTTTGTTTTGGGGAAAATTCTCCAGGCTGTGACTGTTGCTGCTGCTGCTCCTCTTCCACCTCCTCTTTCTCCTTTTTTCTTCCCTTTTTTTATAGCTGTATGAAGGTATGTGCAATATTGACATACAACAAATTATACATATTAAAATGTATAATTTGATACTTTTTGACCTATGACTACAACCAGGATAACTCACATATCCATCACCCCACATTTCCTCATGTCCCTTTGTGATCCATTTCTCCCTTTTGCCCCCATCCCCAGGCAACCACTGATCTGCTTCCACATTTTTTGATACGTAGTATTTTTCAGTATCATTCAGTTCAAAATGTTTTCTGATTTCTGATCCATGGAATTTTTAGGTGTACCTGGCGATTTTCTAGATTTATTATGGTCAGCGAACACACTATATGATTTCATTTCTTTGGATCTCAAAACTTGCTTTATGGCCCAAGATATGGTCAGTTTTTAAAATGGTTTGTGAATGCTTTAAAAGAGGTGATTCTGTATTTGTTGGATATAATGTTTTGTATATGTATTACTAAGTCAAGTTTGTTAATTTTGTTTAAATCTTCATTTTTACTGATTTTTCCCCCTGCATGTTTTGTAAATTATTGGCTAATGTTTACATACCATATTTTTTCTAATTCTTTCCCTTTACCTTTTCTAAATCGTTGTGTTTTAGGTTTAGCTCATGTAAATAGCTCATAGTACTTTTTTTTTCTTTTCAGTTCCAACCTGGAAAATCTTTGTCTTCTAAGTAAAGCATTTAATCCACTTGTATTTAATGTAATTACTGTTATTTGGCTTTAAATCTACAAGTTTTTCTTATGTGCTTTCTCGTATCCTCTTCATTAGAAAGGTTTTTAAAATTTTTTTTTGTTGGGGAGATGGTGTCTACAGGCATTCAGGATGGGCCAGCGTTTGACATACCATTGGAGGCTGTCCTACAATACAGCTTCTAACAAAACTAGGCTTTCCCGAACCCCTGGTAATAGAATTGTTTACCTTTATACCAAGAAGGTTGGGAAAGCACCACAATTTGCATGTGGTTGACTTCATGGAGTTCGTGGAGTTCGTGCAGTGAGACCTAAAGTTCTGATGAGGTTGTCTAAAACGGAAAAGCATGTCAGCAGGCCCTATGGTGGATCCATGTGTGCTAAATGTGTCTGTGGCAGGATCAAGCGTGCTTTCCTTATCGAGGAGCAGAAAATCGTTGTGAAAGTGTTAAGGCACAATCACAGTCAGAAAGCTAAATAAAAAAATGAAGCTTTAGTTAAGTAATAAAAACAATTAAAAGGCTAAAAAGAATAATCTTGTTATTTGGATATGTATCAGTACCCCAGGAATTACAGTAGCCATCCCTGACTTTTAAAAAATCCAGTGTTCATCGATCATTTTACCCTTCTCCTGGATAATACAAGGATCTTAGAGCACTTATTCTCTATTTATCTCCCTCCGACTTACGTGCTATTGTTGTGATAGTTTAATTTTTTATATATGTAGTTTTATTTATTTTAAAATCATAAGGCATTGTTATTGTGTTATATGGTATAACATCCATTTAGCTTTACCCAAATATTTACCATTTTTGTTGGTCTTCATTCTAGCAATTCTTCTAAAATCATTCTCTTTTTGTTTGAAGAATATCCTTTGTAGTGTTTAGTTTGGGTCTGTTGATGGTGCTCTGGTTTTGTGTCTTTGAGCATATTTTTGTTTTACTTTATTTTTTTTAACCTTCATTTTTAAATTCCCACTTTATTGAAGTATAATTTGCATACAATTAAATGTATTAATTTTATGTCTATTTTGCAATTCAGTGAGTTTTGACAGATATGTATGCCATCTTCATTTTTGAAGATTATTTTTGTTAGCTATAAAATCCTAGATTGGCAGTTAATTTTAAGTACATTGATTGTTTTATTCCATTGTCATCTTCCTTCCACTGTTACTCTTAAGAAGTCAGCTGTCAGGCTGTTGTTGTTTCTTTAAAAATAGTCTTTCTCCCAACCTCCCTATCCCAGCTGCTTTTTGTCTTTGCTGTTCTGCTATTTAAATACACAGTTAATCTGGGTGATATGTAGTGGTACCATGTTTCCCCAAAAATAAGACCTAGCTGGACAATCAGCTCTAATGCGTCTTTTGGAGCAGAAATTAATATAAGACCCAGTATTTGTTTTGTTATATTATGTTATGTTGTACCCTGTCTTATTGTAAAATAAGACCAGGTCTTATATTGTTTTGCTCCTAAAGACGCATTAGAGCTGATTGTCCAGCTAGGTCTTATTTTCGGGGAAACACAGTAGTAAAGGTGGTTCCTCATTAATGTATCTTGTATGAGTAGTATTGATCTGCACAACATAATCACTTAGTCTATTGCTTTTTGAAGTGATTTATTCATTCTGCTAATATTTACTGAATATATTATATACCAGAAACTGTTCTAGCGTTGGAGATAGAGTCCTGGACAAAACCAAGAATCAACATTCCAGATACATCTATTCATTTAGGAAGGATAGACAATAATAAATATGTAATGTAAAGTAGTGATAAATGCTCAGAAAGAGGATGTACGTTGAGGGATATTCTTTAAGGTGATAGGACAGATCTCTAAAGAAGTGATTTGAGCAGAGACCTGAATGACATAAAATGTGTAGAGAAAGAACTTTTCGAGGAGTTGCAGAAACCCTGAGGTTGGAGAATGCTTGCAGTCTTTGAAGAATAAGAAAGAGGCACCAGCAGCAAAATAGGAGTTCTAGTCATTGTTCTACTTCATGACAACATTTTTGTTGAGTCTTTTTAGACTCAGCCATTCTAGAGGGTATGTTATTGTGGTTTTAATTTGCATATCCCTACTATTGATGTTGAGTACTTTTTCATTTGCTTTTTGGCAAATGAAATTTGGTAAAAATTCATGTATTTTCCTTTATGAAATTGCTCAAGTTTCTGCCCATGTTTTAATTGAGTTGTCTGTCTTTATCATTGAGTTGTAGAAGTTTTTATGTATATTCTGGATACAAGTTCTTTGGTGTGTGTGTGTGTGTGTGTGTGTGTGTGTGTGTGTGTGTGTGTGTGTGTAACTGTGTAAAATATTTACTCCTGGTCTGTGATTTGCCTATTCATTTTCTTAACAGTGTCTTTTGATAGTCACAAGTTTTAAATTTTAATGAAATCTGATCTACCAAATTTT
This sequence comes from Rhinolophus hipposideros, assembly GCF_964194185.1. Taxonomy (NCBI): domain Eukaryota; kingdom Metazoa; phylum Chordata; class Mammalia; order Chiroptera; family Rhinolophidae; genus Rhinolophus; species Rhinolophus hipposideros. Next base: position 33,840,857 of record NC_138066.1, on the reverse strand, counting down.
TTCTTTTATGGTTAGTGCTTTTTTTTTCTCTCTAACAAATATTTGCCAACCTCAAGCGGACTTAGCTTTCAATTCTGAATACTATTTTGGGACTTCATTAGAGCCTTTAATCTTTCATTACTCCTTCTGTTGTGTGAAGAAGAATAGACTATATGGCAGCAAGAGTGGAAACAGTTAAGAGGTTCTTATAGTGGTCTAGGAAACAAATAATGGTACATTGGACTGGGGTTGCAGTGCTGGCGGCATTGAAAAGTCTGGGATTAAAGATCTAGGCTATTGAATTTACTTACTGGATTGTGGTATGAGAGACAGACAGACATAGAGGAAGGCAGGTTGATTCTATATTTTTGGCTTGAGCCACTGGATAAATGGTGGTGCCATTTACAGAATATCCAAAACTGTGATTGACCAAGGTTATTTCAAACTCTAATGTATGTTTGCAAAGTAGTATGTTGTCTGATATAAAGTACTTGGAAGAGTATCCCATAATAAAAGAGACTTTTTAAGAATTCAAATATATGACTACTCCCTCTTTTGTAAGAGACTTTTGGAGGAAATTTTGCTCTTTTTGTACACATGTAATATAGTTAATATGTGCATTTGGAAGCATATGCCATAGAATGGAATCTATTAATACAATACTTGATTGTTCCAATTTTAAAACTCTATTCTTTTTAAAATATATTTTCATTTCTTACCAGCTCAAAGCTTTTTTTGTGCATTTATAAAAAAAAGTTAGCTTTAGTAAACCTTTATGGAGACTGTCTTTGATCACAGTGCCTCAGAGCTACCATAATGCTGTTTAATATATTTTTCAGAAAGTTACGTTCTTAAGCATTGAGGTGATTCTTGGCTTTCCTATAGCCTAAGTATCATTTTATTCTTGGGAATCAGAGCAAAGATCTAGTTTTTTGCCAGCAAAAGTCATTGTTTCAGTAGAGAGTTCATCAGTATTGTGTATATACTAAGTCTTGAGTTTCTGTTCAAATTTAGGAGCTAGCTTATAATAGTAGAAAGAATTTTGGCAATAGGCGTAGGAGGGGAACTGGCTCTAGTCTAGCTACTACGTGTATGACCTTAGGCAAATCACTAACTTTATATACCTCATTTTCTTCATCTGTAAAATTGGTTCAAGGTCTTTTAAAATCTGAAATTATAGTTTCTTACTGGTTTTGTAAAGATTTTGGCTTTATAAAGATATATTTGAACCATAATGATATTAGAAACATTGGAAATTGAATCTTTGGGTGATTCATTAAAAAAAAAAGAATAAATTGGGGGCATCTTGTTGCCTGACTTAATAGAATGTTGTTTAATCTGAATCACTGTTACCCATATCTAACATAAGCCTGTGACTGATAAAGCTACCTCTTTTCATAACACTTTCATTGAGGTATAATTCACGTACCCTACAATTCATTTATTTAAAATACACAGTTCAGTCATTGGCTTTTAATATATTCAGAGTTGTACAGCCATCACCAGAATCAATTTTAGAACGTCATCACCCCAAAATGGAAGTGCCTGTGACTGGTCACTTCCCGTTTCCCCTCACCTGTCCAGCCCTAGGCAACCGCTAATCTACTTTTTGTCTCTTTAGATTTGCTATTCTAGACATTTCTCATAAATATGTGGCCTTTTTTGTTTCTATTTTCTTTCACTTAACATAATGTTTTCAAAGTGTATCCATATTGTAGCATATATCAGCACTTCATTTCTTTTGTTGTGAAATGTTTTGTTGTATGTCACATTTGATCTGTTCATCAGTTGATGAACATTTGCGTTGTTTCCACTTTTTGGCTATTACGAATAATGCTACTGTGAACACATGTGTATAAGTTTTTGTGGACATAGTTTTTCATTTCTCTTGGATATATACGTAGGAGTGGTCATATTGATAACTCTTGTATTTAATCTTTTGAGGAACTGCCAGGCTGTTTTCTAAAGTGGCTGCACCATTTTACATTTCTTACTATCAAGCAATGTTATCAACCAATTTCTCTACATCCTCCTTTACACTTACTATTATCTGTCTTTTTTGATTATAGTCATCCTAGTGGGCGTGAAGTGATATCTCATTGTGGTTTGCATTTCCTGATGGGCAGTGATGTTGAGCATCTTTTCATGTGCTTATTAAGGCTACCTCTTTGGCCAACTTTTCATTTGGGATGGGGATGTGATATGGTTAGAAGTTGATCTGCTTAGCTTTTTCTGAAGTGGCAATTAAGTTTTCTGAAGTATCAGTCAAGTAAGCAGTCTCTTCTCACTCCTGGTGGAGAGTAACTTGAATCCTTAATTTAATCCACACATCTGTTTTCATCTTCATTTCTGTAAAATGTGACAACAAAGAATTTTACTAAGAGTAAATATGATTTATGTCTTAGTTGGAATTGTTACCTATCTTTGGGTGGCAGAGAGAACTTTCACTGATACTATTTTTAACACTGAAATCTCAGCTGTTTGCTTAGTCTTCAAATTTTCATGAATGAGACTGAAACATAGAAAGCAATATAGTCACACAAAGGTGAGAATGAAGCATGTCTGAGAATCCGGTAGAAAACCTTTTCACATTTATAGTAGTTCTATTTCCCTTATATCATAAAGTTTTGTGAATTAATGGAGGATGTTTAAGGATTGTTTTTAGAGAACATATTGGACTTAGGTAACGTGGCCTTAAGTAGGTTAGTTTGTAATGACACTCTTGTTAGTAGGAACTTAATTTATTAAATTAAGAATATTTAGTTTCTGGTTCCGGTTAAGATGGTGGAGTAGTTATTTAAAAAAAAGGAATATTTAGTAGATGTTTTGCTCTTGAAAATGTTAATTGCTACAGTCTGGATTTAGTCTTATCGGTAAAGTCAGATTTATTTCAATGTGTGTTTTTTTTCCATTCCAGAAATACATGCTACAGGATTTAACTATCAGAATGAAGACGAAAAAGTCACCTTGTCTTTTCCTAGTACTCTCCAGCCAGGTAAGAGATGTGACTTTTCTAAAATCCCGTGATTAATAATGATATCTTTCTTCTTCCAGAGAAATTTGTTGTTTGTCATTTTTCACCCTCATTGTTTTCAGCAGATTAAAGTTAGGTTCATTGCAACTTTTGGGACACCAGGGGGAAAAAATGGAAAAAGAACAGACCAAAAACTAATGCTCATTCTACCCTAGAATGTAATGCATTGTTTTTCACCTTTCGGTTTCGAGTTTTTAAAAATACATTTACCTAGCTCCATCTATTACTAGTTGAATCCAAATCTCTGAGATGAATGTCCCTCAAATGATTTTGATGTACATCTGGAGACTAGATAGATAGTGTGCTAGTGAGAGTATGGAAGGAAAGATTTGTTGATATGTTAACTATTTATTATTAGGTATAAAAGCACAAAGAAAATAGAAGACTTTCCAAGCTTAAGATAGTGGAAGAAATTATATATGAATCAATTGGTAAAGCACTACGACTTTGATTAATGAGCAAGTGAAAAGCAACAGATAATTCATATGAAAGAAAATGCAAACAATTAATAAACATGTGAAAAGATATTTAGTTTCCTAGTAATGAGTAACATCAAAACACCAGTTATTGTTATACCAGTTTTTGCCTTTCCTGTAAGTTGAAATTAAAAAAAAATTTTCATGATTCTTGATGTGACTGCCTTGATATTATTGGTGGGAGTGTAAATTCATGTAATTTATTTAGAAGTAGTCGGGCAGTATGTTCAAGAGACGAAACAAGTTCATGTCTTTTGACCCAGCAATTCTGGTAATAGGAGTATATTCTAAAGAAAAATCATAAATATAGGAAATGCTTTATGTCTAGAAATGTTTACTGAGACATTACTTAAGGCAGTAAAAAATTGGAATTAGTATGTTTGTCCAACTCTAAGGAAATAATTAAGTTAATTATGTCATATCTGTATGGTGGAATATATATAGCAATTAAAAGTGAGGTTTGTGAATTCTTAACACTGTAAAGTGCTTATTATAAAATAAAATTAAAAAGCAGGATACAAAATTACATATACAGGGTGATGAATCATACCTCTGACACGGTGCAAAGAAAATGATACGTCTGGTTGTTGACATAATTGATGATTTTTAATCTTATTTATACCTGTTTTGGGTTTCCATAATTTTTATACGGAGAATATTTTGCCTTAATATAAAAGTATTTTTAGAAAAAGTTTAAGTTGGAGAAGTTTTGTCTTTTATTTCAGGGCTTGTAACGACCTTTCATTTTGCCTTTTGCTAACTAGGATTTTTATGTGTGAAACTATTATAAAAATAAATGCTTTGCCATAAACATGTATTAAAAGATACGTAAGAATATAACACAAAAAAATTGAGATTCTCTCTCTCTGACTCCTTCCACTTCCACTGTCTGGTGAATCCTTTCAGAAATATTATATATATATATATGAGTATGTGTACATTGAAACTCAAAAATGGGGTCACAAATCTCAGTGGCTTACAACAAATAGTTTTGCTTAAACATGGCCCTGTGAGGACTGGCGATCATCTGCAGCCATATCAGCAACTTGACTGAGCCCCACTTAGCTCACACGTCTTCTCCTTCTAGGACCTGCAGTGAGTGCCACTGTCTGCAGCATGCTGTTCTCACATGGCAGAGAGCAGAAGCTCAGGGACAGGGACAGAGCCAAACCACAAAGACACTGTATGGATGGTGGTGTACTTGATGTCCATTCACATTTCAATTGCCAAAGCAAGTAGCATGGCCAAACCCGAAGTCATTGGGGCAACAGTTACCAGACATTTGATAAAACTTCTAATGTGAAAGATAGAGCAAAAAGCAAAGCAATAAGTATAATAAAAGTATAGGAACTTGGAAGAAGCAAAACAAATGAAAAGAGCCCTTCCACCATGTGAGGACATGACGAGAAGTCTGTGACCGGAAAGAGGGTCCTCACCCAACCATGATGGCACTTTGATCTTGGACTTCTAGTATCCAGAACTATGAGGAATAAATGTCTGTGTTTATGAAGGAAGGAAGGAAGGGAGGGAGTGAAGGAGGGAGGGAGGGAGGGAGAAAAAGAGAAAGGAAGGAGGAAAGGGGGTTCTCAAAAAAACCCAAAATCAATTAATATCCTTAGAGATATAGTTAATATCTCTTCATCAAACAAGGACAGGGCAGAATATCACCAAAAAGAAAGAATCAGAGCAAGAAAACTTTTGGAAATTATAATACAATAGGAATTAAAAAAAACCAGTGGAAGTTTTAGAATATGAAATAGAGGAATCTTCCAAACAGTAGGATGATTTGAGGACCAATCTGGCGGCAGACCCAACATCCATCTAGCAAAAGAGAGGACAGAGAAAATAGGAAGAAGAAATTATTAAAGACACAAAACAAGAAAATTTCCTTGCATTGAGTTTGAAAAGGTACAACATTGAGAAGGACTAACTCAATAAATGTAAAAAGTCCCACACCAAAGCAAATTTTAGGAATGAAGTGAGGCTCTCAAACAGTTTCTCCCCAAGGTGAGAGGGTTGGAAGGAAGGAGGGGAGGCTGACAGATTATCTCCAAAGTTCAGGGATCAGAATTGCAGTAGACTTACCATCAGGAACCACAGAAACTATACTCTAATGAAGCCATTCCTTCAAAATTATGAGTGAATCTGAGTTTCAACCTAGAATTCCATGCTTAGTCATTTAAAGAGAGTAAAATAAAGATATTTTCAGATTTGCAAGTGCAGAGAGAATTTAATAAAGATATAATAGTGGGAGATGTAATTTAGCCAAAACTTCACATTCAATAGTAAGAAGAAAATAATGTGTAAAATTGAAGACTGAAGAAATTGCTATATAAGCAAGGTATTTAGAAATCAGAGTTGCTACTTGGGGCAGTGTGGGGAATAGGATAACATTGGGCAGGGACCTGCAACTTATATATGTAGACCTATATAGTATTATATGAGTTTCAAGCTATGAACTACTACTTTGATGAAATAAAATCTTTAAAAATTTTAAAATCTGTATCATTACAGACTACATTCTATGTTCACGCTGTGAAAAGATTAAAGTCAATAGCAAAAGAGAAACAAAAAACATCCCTTTTCGTGTATTTGGAAAAATTATATATCTGAAAATTAATGAGCCAAAGATGACTTGTTATGGAAATTAGAAAATTCTTAGAACTGAATAATGAAATTACTACATATCAACACATGTGGGTTACAAGTAAAACATTACTCAGAGAGCATAGTTAGCTAAGAAGAAAGACTGAAAATTAATTAGCTAAGCATCAAGATCAAAGTTAGACAAAGGGAACAGGTAACTTGAAGAAAGTAGAAGACAGAAATAAAGATTTAAGGGCAGGGCCGGCCTGGTGGCTCAGGCGGTTAGAGCTCCAGGCTCCTAACTCCAAAGGCTGCTGGTTGGATTCCCACATGGGCCAGTGGGCTCTCAACCACAAGGTTGTAGGTTCAACTCCTCGACTCCCGCAAAGGATGGTGGGCAGCGCCCCCTGCAACTAAGATTGAACACTGCACCTTGAGCTGAGCTGCCTCCGGGATGGCTCAGTTGGTTGGAGCGCGTCCTCTCAACCACAAGGTTGCCAGTTTGACTCCTGCAAGGGATGGTGGGCTGCGCCACTTGCAACTGGAAAACGGCAACTGGACCTGGAGCTGAGCTGCGCCCTCCACAACTAAGACTGAAAAGACAACAACTTGAAGCTAAACGGCGCCCTCCACAACTAAGATTGAAAGGGCAACAACTTGACTTGGAAAAAAAGCCCTGAAAGTACACACTGTTCCCCAATAAACTCCTGTTCCCCTTCCCCAATAAAATCTTTAAAAAAAAATGATTTAAGAGCAGAAATTAGTGAAATAAATATGGAGAAGAGAGGAGCAAAAATATTTAAAAACTTAAAAAAAATAGTCTGATACCAAAACCTAACATGTATAGAAAAAAAAGATAACATAGATTCAGTTTTTGTTCAGCATTAGGAAATATGACACCACCATTTTAAATGAAAAAAATTAAAGATACTGTAATTATCAAAAGAAACCATAATGTGTTTGTTAGAATTCACCAGGTAAGAGTAGAAAGAAACTGCTAGGTGTGTGTGAGTGTGTGTGTGGTATATTTATGTATATGTATAATATACACATGTATCTATTGAATGTTTAATTAGTGCCATGTACTGTCATATGTGCATCACAAATAATAACTTATTTAAATCCTTTTCGAGATAGATTCTATTATCTCCACTTTATAGATAAAGAAACTAAGGCACAAAGATGGTTTAATTAACTTAAATAACTTGCCCATGGTCAGCAGCTAGTAAACGGCAGAGCCTGGATTTGAACGCAAACAGTATATAATATGTGGAGATAGTTTGAAATTCAAATGATATATAGCAAAAGTTTGTTTGTCATTATATTCCTGTCTTCATCTCTCTCAGATCCAGTCCTCAGAAGCAGCCTGTTTCTTATATATCCTTTCAAAATTGTACCATGCTTTTATAAGCATTTGTTTATATACTGTTTAAAAACAGAAGTTAACATGCCACACATAATATTCTGCACCCTTCTTCTTTTCCCCTTATTTATATATGTATAAGATGTCATTTATCATCAATATGTAAGAGCTGCATCATTCCTGGCAAGGACCATTAACAGCAGACATGGTAAACTGAAGTCATTTCTAATAAAAGCAGGCACAAGTCAGGGAAAGTTATGACCTTTAGTATACTATAATTTGACAGAGTTTTGGAGATTTTTAAGCTAATATAACAATATAAATAAGTAATGAATAAATTAGAATTTAAAAACCTTATTTATAGATGTGACTACATTGAATTATTGGATAACTATAAATAACTGTTTGAAAATCATTGACTTCCACATTTTCCCAAGATTCTCTGGGTCAGAGTTATCCAGTCATTCATTCTTTGCTTTAAGAATGAAGTCCTTATTTTCAAAAAATTTTAATAGGTTGTACATTTGGGCTATCTTCTGGTAATGAAGTAAATATTGAACATATATTAAGAGGACATTAGTAACCTTTGTGTTTAGTCTCGTGAAACTTAACAGTCATGTCAACTATTACATAGCTAAGTAAAACATCTTTTCTGAAATTGGCACCATTCTAGAATAGTGAGTGGTTAGGTTACCATAATCATTTTAAGACCTAACATAACCTCAGAATCTTTGGTTAAGGATCCTGTAGAGTGGCATTTATTTGGAGAAACACTAGAAGATACTAACATTTTGAAGAGTGAAAAACAGGATCATAAGAAATGGTGACACAAAAGCAAAGACCTTTTTACTCCCTTTTTGTGTAATCTACCTTTCATTTTTATAGCATTTAGTAGGCTCATTAAATTTTTATCAAAATATTTAATTAAAGATCTACTTCAGCTTTTACAATAATTATTATACTCTTCTAAATGTTAGGTAAATAGGTTTTTGATGGAAGCCCCAAATTTTCAGTTGTTTAATTTATAAATGAGCTTCTTGTATGTTTTTAAAGGGTCACCACCCCAAGCAGGTAAATATTGCATACATTGGATATTGAAATATTGTATGGAATTTGAGGAAGCATTGTATTATAAGTTATGTGTGCAAATAAGTATAAAATTAGACAATCTGGCAATCAGTTCTTAATATAGTGTAAATTTGGTAAGTTAAATTAATCAGGAAGTCCTTTTTTTCCTCCTGTTCTTGCCCTAAAATTCTATATTAATAGTAAATATTTTGTAATTAGTATTGTACAATGTGACACTAATTAAATTTATTAATGATTTTTTTTTTAAACTTTAACTTGTGTTTTGTTTGAATTTCAGGTAATAACCCTTCCCAATACTTTGTATTTTGTTTAGTATGCCACTTTTGGAAGTGGTCACTGTCAATATCTTGTTATGGTTTGATGGCCTTGGAGATTTAAAACCAAGTAAAAGTGTAAGCAGTCTTTCTTACTTAGTTATGAGTTTTATTCCAAATAGCAAAAGTGGAAAGTAGATTTACCATGGAATGAGTTATATAAAAGACACCTTAATGGTTAACCTAGTAAAAACAGACTTGCCAATTCCATTTATGGAATTGTGACATAAAATTCCATCAAGCAGTTCTCTTTAAAGGTAGTAGATTTTTATAATTTATTAGATATTCCTTGTAAACTTTATTAATGTGACTATATCTACTTTTTTAAAAAAATCAGTCAATTCCTAAAGAAAGGAGAAATTTTGTATTGTTTATATAGTTAAATTGTTTAATATCAATCATTTAGAATTCTTTCAGATTCTTTTACTGTATTCATATTTACTGTCACAGTAATCTATCATTCTCTTTAAAAGAACAAAACTATTTATTGTCCCCTTCAGACAGAATGTCTGATTTTTAAAAAATAATCACAAATGTCTATTCAATTGAGCTTCAGTTGTTTTGTTTTCCCAGCATGATTACTTTAAGAATGTGCCACTTTCTGTAATAATGATTTTGTTGCAAAGGTCTGAAATTTTTATTTGAAATTACTTTCACAATCAGTTTGAGGCACATAGGCAAACCGGTGTAATTACTTCATAGACACACTTAGTGTTTTGTCTAGAAATAGATTTTGCAGCTTGTTATTCACTTATTTTGTAGACTGACTCTTTACTACTTTTGGATCTTTTCAAGAAGCAAATTTAATTTTGGAAGGTGAAGATTTGATTTTGTGACCATCCAAGAGGATATGTCAGAGAAAGAGTCAAGAACATTTTGAACAATGGCAGTATCATTGCTCTACAGCATTCCAAAATGGTTTAAAACATTAAGATGTAGGGGGGTGGGGCAAAAATCCAGTACCAGCTTCTCCTATAGACAGGGACCAGAGGCTGTCTCCATGCCTGAGCATGAATAATCAGTGATGGTTCTTAAAGAGAAACCCCCACCCCCCTGAACCCCCAGTCCCGGACACATTCCCCATAAGGGAATTGGCCACTTCCTCCCCCCCAAAAAACCACCACCAACAAAAAAAATTAGGATATAAAAGTTTTGGTATGATTGGCTAATTATAGTCATACTATATCTTTAATGCATTACATTCCCATTCTCTAGATCCTGTTATAAATAGGTACTTTAAAAGGATCAATTGCAAAGTCAACATTTTTCTGGGTTTTTTTTCTTGTCTTGATTTATAAAATGTAGGATAGGATTATTGCTTTGTCATGCATCTGAATTTAGATGACTATTAGATAATATCTTTTTTTCTGTTATGAAAGAAAGTATATATACTCACAAAAACTCCCATTTTGTCCAGGTTTTGCTCTTATACAACAATAGAATATACATTCAGGTTGAATAAATACTCAGTTTTATTTGTATTTAATCATTGATTAAATGTATTTGTTTAATATCAGATTTCAAATGACTGAAATGGCTGTGGGAGTTTTTGCCCTTTTGCTGATCAAATTATCTGTATTCCCTATAGTTCCTTACAACAACAGGGAATTAGTGTTTCATTTGGATTGAACAGATAGTGTCTTGTCGGAAAGATAGAGTTATTGGCATGAAGTTATTGGCATCTAAAACGACCAGTGTACATGGTATAATTGGCAGAGAGCATGAACTTTAGATTAAACAGGCCTAAGTTTTTATTGCATTTTAGTTAACTAACTGTGTGACCTTGGGCAAGTTATTGAACTTTCAGCCTCAGTTTTCTCATCTGAAAAATGGAGACAATATCTATTTCCAAGTTTATAAATATTTTTAAAGCACCATGCACAATAGCATGTTATACATTTAATAATAAATGTTCATTTCCTTTCCTGTTTTTATCTTTACGTATTGGTAATTTGAGATAAAGTTAATAAAATTAAAGAACTTTCTAATCAGTTACCCACCCTAAACATTACTTTAAGTTTTTACTTTAGGATTAGTCTTCCATGTACTTTAGTAAATATTATATTCTCTCCATTGCCAGGAGTATTTGAGAAAGGAAAGAATGATTTAAACATTGTAAATAGCCAACTGAATTAGTATCTTAAGGACCTATTTTTGATAACTTGTACTTAACATTTCCATAAAAGTGGTTTTCATTTATCTTCGATAGGTACAGGAACCTTAAAGATAGATTTTGTTGGAGAGCTGAATGACAAAATGAAAGGTTTCTATAGAAGTAAATATACTACCCCTTCTGGAGAAGTACGCTATGCTGCTGTCACACAGTTTGAGGTATGGTATTCTCCTCTGAAGTATTAATGATCTTAAATTAGATATTCTGACAAAGGTTTATTCTCTCATTTGTGTGGTTATTTGAGGCTAGGTGCCTTTGGCCATAATTATGTTCATGATTTTAGATTTTTATTTTATATTCACCCAATTACCTTCATTAGAGAAGGCAGGGAATTAGGAGTGTGGGTTAGGAAAGAGCATATTTCTATATATCTAGATAGATATATAGATATGTTAGATATAGATCTCTATATATATATGTCTGTGTGTGTGTATAAAACAGCATTACTATTAATTTAGTAGGAAAAGCCACAGGTGTCAAATACTAAGAGGATAATTTTAATTAAGAAACCTACATAGTATAAAAATAATTCAGATATTGAAATTTTATTACGGGTCTGTGTGTGTGTGTGCATGTGTGTGTGTGTGTGTGTGTATTTTTTGGTCTCTACTCAGAAACATCAGTTAATAGCAGGTTTAGCTCCAGTGTCTAGCCCTCAAATATATCTTTGATTGCTTTCATCACTTTGTCCTTTGTATATTTTAGAAACTTTTAAATCTTGTTATTCAGGTCATTCATTTAATTTCCTCTAGTATAAATTCATTTCTGTACTGCTGCTACTCCTAATTTAAGTTTTTCTATGCTACTATTTCTGTTCTTACATTCTAATTACTTTTCAAATGTCTTATTCTTCGATAGAATTTATAATTTAATTTTCTGAGAATGCAATCAGCCATCTAACATTTTTTTCTTGGAGAAATCCTTTTTCAGAAGTGTGTGCTTCCTCTACTTCTGCATATTTTGTTACTTCTTTTCATAACAGAATCTTGTCATTGGTTCTATTTTTTTAATTTTGTTCTGTTTTACTTCATTTCTTTCTTTTGTAACTAATATTCTACTGAACCACTAAATTTTATTTTGCTTTAACAAGTTTGCTGATTTTTTACTTTTTTTTAAAGAAAGAATGAGGTCTCTTTAAGTAGGTCAAGTTGTGACAATTTTATGTGTAGTATATGGAAATGCCATTAAATGAATGACCTGCTTAGATGTGATAGAGCATCTGTCTTTATTCCCTTTGCTGCCATTCCAGATAAAGAACAAAATACATCAAAGATTCTGAAAATATTTTCATTTTTACTTTTGAAATGAAAGCCAGAGAGGCAACCTATCTCATAATTTCAGCTCTGAATCTTTACAGTGTACTGTATTGTGTTAACATTGATGGAGCCATTAAACTTTTGAAATTTATTAAAAACAAAAATACAATTATAAATTATACTATAAATTGTTAAGAACTGTAGCAGACCTAGTTCCTGGATAATTGTTGATTTGGCAATGATAGTAAGTAAACCTTGTGTTTTCTTTAGTCAGTGCCTCGCTTGTTGCCTGGCACTGTAGAAAGTAAATATTTGAACAAGTGAATGAATTATGTAAATAAATAAACAAAAAAAATGAAGGGCAGTTACTTCATGAAATAGTCTGTTAGGTTAATTCAGTGATATTTATATTTCATATTCTTTTTTTAAGGCTACTGATGCTCGGAGGGCTTTTCCTTGCTGGGATGAGCCTGCCATCAAAGCAACTTTTGATATCTCATTGGTTGTTCCTAAAGACAGAGTAGCTTTATCAAACATGGTATGTATGTGTTTGTAAGTATATTTACATTTTGAATAAGCATTTGGCATATTTAGTCTGCTGATTAAATGGGATAGCATGAAATCACCTAACACAGTGCTTGATACATAATAGGAACACAAATGTTAGTTTTCTTTATTTCCAGTAAGCCCTCTATTGTATCTTAATTGCCTTATTTGGAGAGTTTCTCAGTTCATGGAAGATAGTCCTTGTAAACTGTATTAACAAGATTATCGACTTCTTTTAATTTGGAAACCTAAATAAGTTATGAGTTTAATAAATATTACCTGAAAGAAAAAAAAAATCTGACTTTCTTATTAAATGCCAAAAGATATAACCACATAATGAAGGATATTTAGGTTTTTGGCTGATTGTATTTTTGTAATAACGCTCTCTTCGCAGATGTCATTGATCTCATTCATAAATAGAATAAGCATTCACTACTTGAAGTGTATTGTCTAGGACTACTTTAAGACATAGAGTAGCCTAAAGCCTAGAATATGAATCTGGGGAACTTGAAAAAGCCTACTGCACCTGAAAACAACTGGCTTTTGCCTTCTTTATTGGTGGAGAGAATTCCATTGATAGAGTGCCATTTTCTTCTCAAATATTCTTAGAGAGGAGACTAATATGTTAAACTGAAATATGCATTTACAATTTGGTGTGAATTTATCAGGTCTGTTCTTGAATAAGTCTTCCTTGGAAGAAAGAACAGAGAGATCTTGAGGAAACTGAGAGCCTGAATAAGAAAAAGAGGGAGAACACCAAAGGGAAATTTACGGGCTCCAAAGGCAAAGTGGAGTTTTCTTCACAAATATGCTTAGAGCCAGCCTTGGTACAGAAAATACTCTAAATCTAGAAATCTGTACCCTTTGAAATGTAGATTCCACAGTTGCATTTTATTTTTATTAATAATTGTTGTCTCCTATCCTTATTTCACTCGGAAAGTATTGCGATCTGCCTTAAAACATCCCAATACCTGGCATATAATAGGTATTCAGGAAAAGTTTTCTTTTCGCTCACAAATCCTTGGTAGTTTTAACATGTTAGCCCTGAACTTCTTAGTGTGAACGTGTTTTATCAGATCACTTTCCTTCTTCATAGGAAAGAGCTTGACAGAATGAAAGCACTGAGTGAACTGGGTGGGATAGAGAAGTAAGCAGTGCCGGAAAAGGGGAGGGAGAGGCAACAATACCTATAGGTTTTGGCTAGTGTTCGCTGTAAGGTATTTAATGTAAATCTATTTAAATTTTTCCTTTTTTTTTTTTTTTAAAAGAATGTAATTGATCGGAAACCATACCCTGATGATGAAAATGTAGTGGAAGTGAAGTTTGCCCGCACACCTGTCATGTCGACATATCTGGTGGCATTTGTTGTGGGTGAATATGACTTTGTAGAAACAAGGTCAAAAGATGGTGTGTGTGTCCGTGTTTACACCCCTGTTGGCAAAGCAGAGCAAGGAAAATTTGCGTTAGAGGTAAATGTACTTGAAGAGGATTGTTCCAACAGTCCATAACTCCAGGTTGGGGAATTTACATTTCTGATCAATTATTAGTACAGTTATTTGTAATTTAATCTGAAATTTGTCGTGCTCCTTGATTTTATTTTTAATAGAATTTTGGAACTACCAACCTTGGTGTTGCATTAACATTTTACAAGATAATGATTAAGAGAATATTAGAGTGGAATTTATTCATCCAGAGAGTGGGTGGGAAAATATGTAATTATATTTTTTCATAACAAGTTATAACTGGATTAACGTTTGTCCAGCATATACAAAATTTGGGGCTAAGGAAGTCTTTGGAGGTAGGGCTCCCCTGGGTTGGTTTCTAGTAATTTAATACTTTGGCTTGCAACCGGATTCCTTTGTGAATTTCTATATGAGTTACAATAAAATATTTATCAGATGGTTCTTTTGTTTATACTTTTATAGGTTGCTGCTAAAACCCTGCCTTTTTATAAGGACTACTTCAATGTTCCTTATCCTCTACCTAAAATTGATCTCATTGCTATTGCAGACTTTGCAGCTGGTAAAGTAAATTTCATTTTATTGCTGAATTGTAATAACTTTTTTGAATTTTGTGATTTTGAGGAAGAAGTATGTATATATATCAATAAATGTTTATATTTATTTTATGAAGGTGCCATGGAGAACTGGGGCCTTGTTACTTATAGGTATGTTATGATGCATTACCCTGCCTTATCTTTTCAATCACTGATTTCATTAGAGCTTTACTCCTAATCACAGTTGAGTGTCTTCTGCTTTATGATCTGCCATGAATTTTCCGACCTCCCCTCACTTCCGTACACATTTCAAGAACAGCAGATGAACACCCTCTGGTGCTACTATCTGAGAGTGTAGGATTTTAAAGTGAGCATCTGGCACTAGTAACATTTTTAGATACATTTTGGCTCAGTTTCTCATTTCAGTGCCTTCTCTTCCTCCCAGTAGTTTCATAATTATTTATCCAGCTTGAAGAACTGTCCCGATTTAATATTTTCCAGCCAAATTTTTACGTATCTGTCACCACAGTATAAACATCTGGGTTGTATAATTTTTGAAGCAGGGTCTGTAAACAAGTTTTTGCCTTCTACTTTCAATTGCCTTCTTCGATGAGCTAAGTTTTGGACAACCTGCTCAGTGTTCTTTTTGAGACTGTGGAATGCACTTGCCACTCTCCTCCTTTTAATGGAAGAACTGTCTTCTCTCTGTCTCTAGCACAATAATCCCTAATACCTTAGACAAAGTGTTTCTAAATTTTCAGGCAGCTGTCCTATCAACAAACTGATAATGAAACTTGTGTCACAGTTTTATCTTCTGTTGTATGAATTCTGTCGACGTAGTCTTTAATCTTCCTGGAACTTTTTCTATCCTGTATACGCTAAAGAAGTGTTTTCTTGACATCCCTAACTTGACCATCTTATTTACTGTCTGAATCTACCTCCCCTACTTGTGCATGCATGCTTTTATTGCAATGCTTTTATTGTTTAATTTTATTTTTTTTTAACACAGGGAGACTGCATTGCTTATTGATCCAAAAAACTCCTGTTCTTCATCACGCCAGTGGGTTGCTCTGGTTGTGGGACATGAACTCGCCCATCAATGGTTTGGAAATCTTGTTACTATGGTATTTAATATTTTTAAGTGCTCAAATATATTTATCTTCATCCTGCTGCATATTATTTTGGCTAGATAGTATTTCAGGTTTGCCTAGAGCATTATGCCAAAAAATAATTGAATGATAAGAAAACTTTATTTTAAAAGATCCACATTGAAAAGTGTTTATCAGAATCTCTGTTGATCAAGAGCATGTGGACAATCTTTATTCAACAGAAAATACTTCCTAATTGTTCTAGAATTTGCCTGCTAATAGGGGAAGTCACGATACTAATTTGGGGGAGGGAATGAGATTCCTCTTAGGTAGACAGATTCCAGGCAGTGAGATTCCAGGCTAACTGGTTTCCTGAGTCATATTTATTATGTAGTTCACTAGCTTGACAGTAACCTGCTAAGTAATACACTGATCTTCGATTAGGTTGAAGTGTTTTTAGGGGCCAGTTGTTCCATTTTCTAAAATGTTAAGTTTAAATCTGATAGAAGTGAAAGCAAAGGAACTGCAGAATAAGTAAAGTATATTAAAATTTCCAACTGTCTCATTGACATCCTTGTTTATTATAATGTTTGCAGTGAATTATCATTGTCCTCTAGTCTTGACCTTTCCCTCTTACTCTAAATCAGGGGTGTCCAAACTTTTTTCAACGGTTTTCACCAAGGGCCATATGCAGTAAAATACACAAAGAGCTGGGCCACTCACTCGAGATGAAGTACATATTGCCTCACCTGGTTTATTTAAGTAAACTAAATATATTTTTGGAATTTGCTGCGGGCCAACTAACAAGGCGGGCCACAGTTTGGACACTCCTGCTCTAAATAAACACTATATCCATGGCAGCCAATTATGTGAGAGCTTGGAAGCACGTTTTAATAGGTGAACTAGAAGTAACCTCTGCAAAGAAAGAACTGGAGATTCTGGAGCCAGCCAAATTCCCGGATGGCATTTTAGGCTGCCACAGAGCAGAACCTGACTTGGATGTTAGTTGAGTCTATATGTCACAGAAATAAGAAAGTCAGATATTTAGCAACTATGACATGTCTGAGAGATTTTCTGAAGAAAGTCAGCCCTTGAAAGTAAACTCTTTCCTTTTGCTTTGGATGTTTAAATTTTACTTAGGGCCGAAAAAAAATTTTTTTAAACTAAATTTAATGTGGAATTAAGTATGCTATTACCTGTATTCAAATCTGTATAGTAATGTTCTTTTCTAATTAACGCAGCAAGTTTGTTGCTGCTAAACAATTTTTTTGTTCAGCTTTCAGCAGACTTTATTTTTTATGATTTTATTTTGAAACTACCAGTAATAAACTTTAGAGGGGAAATGTATGCATTACTATGTAGCTTTTAAACAACTTTTTATTCGATTTGAGTAACTATCCTAGTTATTGATGCCAATTGTTTCATTAACTGAAATTTAAGGGCTTAGAGATAGGTTAGAGAATAACTAGCTTTGTACCAGATTATCTTAGTGGAGGCTACTAGTTAAAGAAATGCACAAAACACTTCGACAAATAGCCATTTATCACTTAATTGGAAATATTTGATCTTTTCAGGATTTTAAAATGCTGTCATGTTTTTTACCATCGCATTAGTCCTTTAGCATTTATCTTGTGTTGCCTTTTTATATGAGATTTAATCAACTTCAGTGAAAATTAGATTGCAATCTCTTTCTAAAAAGTTGTATTTTTTAAAAAATGTTGGTTTTCCTCTGTGACCCATTATATATATTCCTTGTCCACTCCACTATTAATTCTTATTAACAGGTAAGAATTTTATATTCCATAAATGCTTTATCACCATTCATTACTGAATTACTTATTACCATGACATTTCTGTTAATTTCACCTAATCCTTATATAAGCAGTAATGCTTTTCTATTTATCTAGAAAGTTTAACTCATCTATAAACAATGATGTTTCTCAGTCATTATGGAAATAGTTCCCAGTTCTTCTTGTTTGGTCCTGGTAGCTTTCTGGTTTTTTTTAAAGAAAAATCTTTATTAAACTGAATGACAATATAGGAAATAATATAGGGGAAAAAAGCCTACATTTATCCACTCTCTCCCCTTTTCACCCCAAACTGTCCTACCTCCTTTTATACTTTTTGTAGTAAAAGTTCCTTAGCAATATTTTGAAATGTCCCTCAGGCATCATGCTAATATCATCAGTTGGTCTTCCTTGGAATCTCCTTTAGGCATCTCTTTTTTTCAGAGATGTGACTTGTTTATTAATTGTTTTTAACTGAATTTTAGTCCATCAAGTTGTAAGTTTTAGAGTATAGTGGAAGGGACAGGTGAGTTTGGCATTTAGAGGAATGCCAAGCGTTTTGTTTTCTTTATGTGTTTCTATCTTTTGTTTTTAGGAATGGTGGACTCATCTTTGGTTAAATGAAGGCTTTGCATCCTGGATTGAATATCTGTGTGTAGACCACTGCTTCCCAGAGTATGATATCTGGACTCAGTTTGTTTCTGCTGATTATACCCGTGCCCAGGAGCTTGACGCCTTAGATAACAGCCATCCTATTGAAGTGAGCCATAATTTCAACCATTTGCTCTCATTTTTAATAAAATAAGTAATTTGTTATAGAGATACTTGGGACACGGAAAAGAAAATTGCGTGGGTAATTTCATTTGTTTTTATAGTTTTTATTTCCAGTCTTGAAAATATAACATGGCTGTTCTAATTATGTTTCTTCTTAAGGTAGGCAGTATAATAATTTGATCTTTGGAGAGGCAAGTGCTGTGTACCCATAAGCATTCACTAAATACATTTTTATTGAATATACGGAAGAATCATAATTGTTGGGTAATATGCATAGGGGAACATTATGATTCCATTGTTAGTTTCAAAGAAAATTCTGAACATATTTTTTATTGTTGTCTGTTTTTATATACATTTTAATTCTCTTGACTTAGCTTATTCTTGTTCCAGTTTATTTAAAGGTACAAAGTTCGCTCCAAAAGAACTAGACTTATAATCTACTTTGACGTATTTAAGCAGAGTCCTTTATAATTGTAAGCCATACTAACTAGTGCAAGAAAGCAAATGTTTTTCATTTCTCCCTTTCCTGCCCCTACTCACCATCACCACCAAAAAAAAGATGTATAATGACTTGTCCCCCAGCAAAACAGAGCCAAGATTAGACCCTAAGAGATGATGGAGATCAGGTTATATATTCCGCTGTATCAGTGTTAGTTCCTACACTCTTGGAGGATCATCATTGTACATTATGAGTGAGCTAAAGGCAAAACAGTATCTTTTTAGTCAGAAGGGTTTTCCTAGAAAGCTTTTTATGTAATTCAGTATTACAGGCTGTCTGCTTCCTGTCATAACCCTGAATCACACTGTCTGCCAGGTCAGTGTGGGCCATCCTTCTGAAGTTGACGAGATATTTGACGCTATATCATATAGCAAAGGTGCATCTGTCATCCGAATGCTACATGACTACATTGGGGATAAGGTAAAAAAACAACAACAGTTTTAAGTCTTGTTTTATAGTGAAATCGTATAGTTTTTCATGGAAAAATGTCAGATTTTATTTAGATTAAGTTCCTAAGTAATTTTTTTCTAGAATCTAGAAAGGATATTACCCTGCTCTGGCTTACCTTTATTTCTTTTTATATTGACTCTTGTGATCCCTTGATGAATGATGTACAGGTGTTTGGGGAGTGGGTGGGACGCTGTTATAAAACTTAAAAGCAAAAGTGAAAGGCAAAGAGTATGCTTTCTTAAAAAGCAGTAGACATTAGGGGGATATATGTTTTTCAGTAAATCTGACACTCAAGTGGTTTGAATAAATTAGCTTTTGAGTATTAATATGCAAATATACTGTAAATTCCGAGGTCTGACTCTCCTGGATTTTAAAAATTGTGTTTTCTCAGGACTTTAAGAAAGGAATGAACATGTATTTAACCAAGTTCCAGCAAAAGAATGCTGCCACAGGTAATCTTTAATAGCCTGAGATAGAAATGGACAATGTTGGCACTCCATGTGATGGGTAGGAAAGAAAGTTGACTTATTTGATGCCATTGTTAAGTCGGGGTCCGTTATCCTTTTGGTCATCCTCCAGTAGTCTGCTATCCATAGCTCAGTGTTTTGCCACTTAAAAGAGTCTAAGGAGATCTGTTTACCTTACCAGAGGTTGTTTATTTGGTGATGGTTTTATTGCCCTAAATTAATCATTGGCCATTAAAATAGCTGCAAAATAACCATTTTTAGATGTGAATTTCAATGAGGTGAAGTCTTAAGATTTTTAGCGTATGATGGTCTATAATTTATTGGATATCAGAGTCAAAAGGATGAATAAACTCATCCTTAAAGAATTGATTGGATATGAAAAAGAGCCAGAGTCATAGTTTTGAGTTCTTTAGTGAATAAAAATAGTTTAAAAAACAAGAAGATTTATGTAATGTCATTAGTGTCTAATAGAATGACAAGTTCAGAGAGTCCTGGCCATGGGCTGTTCCTAAGGTTTATGACCTGTGATTTAAAAATACAGTATCTTCTCTGTTCAAGACATGATGTAACCTTGACACGCACCACCCCCCACCCCTGTAAATTTCCATTTTAGTCTATAAAATAGAGAGGCATTCTGTTCCTTAAAGAATGGCTACAAAAAAATGTACTCTTGCAAGTTTAATGAATCTTTGGCATGCATATACAGGCATACCTTGTTCTATTGCGCTTTGCAGATATTGCATTTTTTTTTTTTTACAAATTGAAGGTTTATGGCAACCCTGCATCGAGCAAGCCTATCACCGCCATTTTTCAAACAGGCTCAGATGATGGTTAGTATTTTTTAGCAATAAAGTATTTTTAAACTAAGGTATGTACATTTTTTTAGGCATAATGCTATTTTACACTTAGTAGATTATAGTATAAACATAATCTCTATATGCACTGGAAACCAAAAAATTCACATGACTCGCTTTATTGAGATACTCGCTTTATTGCGGTATTCTGGAACAAAACCCGCAATATCTCTGAGGTATGCCTGTATATAATATATGAGGAAAGAACCTTGTGCTTCTTAAATCACCTGGGGTTTGTTAAAATGTTTCTAATTGAGTAGGCCGGGGTGAGGCCTGAGAGTCTGCATTTCTAACAAACTCTCAGATGAAGCCAGTGCTACTTGTTCATAGGCCACACTTTGAATAGCAAGGCCTACCATGTACCTTTTTTGGTTTGTTTTCGTGATTTATGAAAAACGGTTGGCAGTTCAAATACATTTCAGTTACCTACCATCCATGGTTTTTATCCTCTTGCAGCAGGTCTAGTGCCCTGTTTCTGTCTTCATTTCCCTTAATTCTTGCCTTGGTGATCTCTGCACTGAATTCTGCAGTTGCCTATCAACTCACTACTTGCCTTGCTTCATCTCTTCATTTTTCACACTGAGGCTAGAGGGGTATCTTTCTGAAGTGAATATCTGATTGCATCACCCTACTGGTTAGAAATACTTGGGATGTCATATTCCCTTCCCAATAAAGTCTGTACTTCTGATCTTTTTGTAGTTCATAAGTGTGATGATTGGGTGTTCACGCTTTTGTGTGAGATGTGCCTCCCACAAACCTTGTTATGACATCGGCACATTACCCATCTGACGTGTAAAACAACAACAAAAAAAAATCTGTACTTCTTTGTAAGCCATACAGTCTTCAACAATTCAGCCCTGCTCACTCATTGCCTGTTACGCCCATACATGTGCCCTCTATCTTCAGCTTATTGAACATACTGCTTTTTAAAGTATTTTCTGTCTTATACTTTCCCCTTTGTACATAGACCATTTATTCTGTCTACCTGGAATGAGCTTTGTTCCCCTAATGAACACTCCTCTTCAAGATGCAGACCAAAAGTCAACTCTTGTGAAGGCTTTATTTTCTTTGGATTTTTCTTCTAAGTGCTTTTCCTGTGTCCCTGCCTGCATTATAGTATGCATCCCATTATATCACTGTTTTGCTCACTCTACCATTACTGCTATTTGAACCATATGAGTTTTACTTCATCCTCATCAGCATTGAGTATTTTTTAGCTTCTGTTAATTGAATGCGTATAATGGTTTTATGTTTGTGAATGACTAGTAGTGAATGAATACGTTTCCATTTGTTTGTTTCTATTTCTTCATGTTCAAACTCACCTTTTTATCTTTTGTTATAATTGAAACAATTAAGAATATTTTAGTATATAAGACCAGTTTTTGTACTAGAGTTAGCTTATCAGGTATGCAAGGGGGATAGTAATTTGGCCCACTGTTTGTTACCTGAACCTGAAAGAACCAGAGTTGGTCAGCAATGCAGTGTCAAGAGTTATATGAAATTTCTGGGTTTTTTAGGAAAACAAAAATGTAAACATTTAGATTTTCATTGTTTGTGTTTATCTCCTAGAGGACCTCTGGGCGAGTTTAGAGAGTGCTAGCGGCAAGCCTATAGCAGCCATGATGAATAGCTGGACCAAACAGATGGGCTTCCCCCTCGTGTACGTGGAAGCAGAGCAGGTAAGCACGGAGGTCCCCCAGCTTGTCTGACACCGTGCTAAGTGAGATTCAGTCAGTGCTTCAAGCTTGCCTTTCTGTACTTGACGAATTCCAGGTAATCTTTAAACTAGCCTTTGTACTCAGAATGCACCCAAATGTACATGGTACGTTACAGTGCTCGCAAGTTAACCTTCCACAGCCACACCTTAATCTTAAGTAGGACCGTATTTTATAAAAAAGTACACACATTGGAGGCCCTCTCAATTAGATTGACTACAGGCATTTAAAAAGGCAGTTTATGAAATGCAATCAATCATATTTGGTGGAAAAGGTTATCTGTAAGTTTGTGACCATTCTGTTTCTTTCTAGTCTTCTGTCTCCATATTGGACTGGGCTGTTATAAGAGAAGTCTGATCAAACTGTACATCGACACTGTATCGACTGTCAAGTAGTTTTCATTTTATCTGACTGTTTTAAGGATAATAACATACAAAGATGATTGTTCCTTTCACTTCTGGGGATTTCATTCCCTCAAAAACCATCAATACCTCAAAACTGTTAAACTATTTAATGATTAAACAAAAAGCTATTAGGTCATAATTTTTTCTTCAAGCCCAGCACACTTTTAAGTTAGAATAGAGGACACTAATATTCTACTTCCTCCCAATATTATTGAAATTCAGTTAACTTTTCCATCAAACTACTTTCAAGGTTTTCTTTTCTTTGCTTTGTCTTTTTTTTTTAATCTATAAGCACAGGAAACTCATATTCCATTTTTGTTACAATGAAAAGCCTGTCTGTGACTCTTAATTCTTTTAAAAATAAGAGAGGCTGTAACACCGAATATCTTGATTATGATCTATTTCTCACTGTATAGTCCTAAATTTAAATATTTTTGTTTTATTTATGAATCAATTTAAAAGTCACCTTTCAGCTTTTTCAAGGAAATCTGTGTGATACATAACCAGTTAGTGATGTAGTGTTCATTAGTAGCTTCTCTATGGCGTCAATGTGGCCATTGCTTTCTCACTCAAATTTTTTGGTTTTTCAATTCTGTCTCTTGTAGTCAGTTTATCCATAAAAGTCATTGGCCCAACTTTAATTTTGATTTAGGTGATCTTAAATTTGTAATATCTTATGTTATTTCAAATGTTCTGAGGTATAGTAACAAATGATAAATGAAACAAATGACTGCATTTTGTTGGAGTATTTTAAAAACTAAGTACTTGCCTTTGTCGCTTCTGGCTTTTCAGTTCCCTCCCCCACCCTCACTTTTTTTTGTGTTTCATTGCAAAGCTCATCCTTTAAAAACAAGGTGTATGCTTCTTTCATGTTTATCAATCATTCAAAAAATTTGATCGTAAATATTGAGTCCACATGCTAATCTAATGTTGCCACATTTTGGAAGTGAAAAATACTAAAAACATAACCTTCCTCTATAAAGATTAAAATAATTTGCTGTAGTACTATAAATAGTTATGTATCCCTTTGAAATCCTTTAAAGTTCTCATCTGGGTACATATTTTTTCTGAGTGCCCATATTGCCCAGAACCTGGTCTTTTATTTAGAGTATTGTTGTTTTGAAGCCCAAATGAGAAATAGTGACTTTTCTCCCAATCTATAGTATCTTCATCTTCATCACAGTTGCATTTTGTGTACTCATTGGATTGTACTGGTTTCACCTTCTACTTTGTCACAGAAATGTTGCCCCCTTGAAAAAAGGAAAAAAAGTGTTGATACTACCAAAGCTTTTGTTTTGCTTCTCTAGGTAGAAGATGACAGATTGTTAAAGTTGTCCCAAAGGAAGTTCTGTGCCAGTGGACCATATGTTGGTAAGCAAATGGCTATAAGTGGGAGCTGATAAATGAGTTTGGATACCAGACAAGTAGTGTTCCAACTAACAGAAAATAATTATTCATTTTTAAATATTTTTAATAGAATTAAATAAAAACAAGGAAATAGTAATAAGATAAAAATTAAATCCAGAAAATCAAAAAAAGGGGAGATTTATGAGGTATTTATTTGTAGTACTGTCATATTCTTAAATTTTTGAAATTTTGAAATTGGAGGCTATAACAAATGAAGGATAGGATCACCCAAGAAATGATGTCTCTAGCCTTAATCCTTAAAAGAAGACTGAAACACGTTTATGTGGGTGACTAATTTTTTTCTTTTTAATTCTTGGGTGTAATAAAATAAGTAAACAAATAAGTAAAGCTTAATGATTACTTAGATGTGTTATGTACCAGTCACTGTGCTAAGCACTATAAGTGGCCCTTATTTTACACTCTCAACAACCCTATTAGGTAGGTAATATTATTTCCATTTTACAAATGAGGGAGCAAGGGCACAGCTAAGTTAGTTAAATTGTCCAAGGTCACCTTGAGTTAACTCTCTAATGAGTTAGAGTAGGAATTCAAACAAAATAGTTGGATTCCATGAGTTCATACTCTTAACCACCACTCAACTGCTTTTTCAAATATTTCTACATGTCATTAGACTCTCTTAACCCAGGAAATTAAAGATTAATTGAAAAAAAATTTTCAAGTGTTTTTCTGCACCTTTTTGACTTACATTAAAATAGCAGGTCTCAACAGAGGAGGCATGTATCAGAATCATCAATGTTGGTGATTTTCATCTTACTAAATTGGTTGATTTTCATGTTCTACCCACCAAAACTGATGCACTCTACTAGAGTTAAGAGGTACCCTTAACCTTCCTTAGCATTTTAGAATTACTCTTTCAATAAATATGTCTGACAAGTCATATGACAGGTTTTTATTATCCAGATAAATCCCTAAGTGTCAAAGGTGCTATCTTCTGCCTCATACCTGCCATCTGAATTGTAGGACTGACAGGTTTTACAGGTGTCTCTAATACTCTGACCAAAATAGGTAGTGTTAACACCTGAAATATCCCATATCAGGAGGAAATTTTAACTTGTGGTTTAGCCTGGTAGCATAAAGTTATATAATTTGTTGAAATTGTTCCATTAATGTACTAAGCAATGACTCTCTTTTGTTTGGCATCTTAATGAAAAGTCAGTTTTGCTGTCTGATACCTAGGAGAGTGTATTATATCTGCCTTACAAAAGCTTTGGCTTTTAGATATAACTCCTGACTGATGGAATCCAGCAGCTCCCAGGGTGTGTGCTGTCTATCAGAAAAATTAAAACCAACCCTTCAGTGTTCCAGCAGTATATATACCTGTTAAGAACAATACCTTAGAATTTCTTTTTGTTGTTTTTTTTTAAAGATTTAATTGAGGAAGGGGAACAGGACTTTATTGGGGAACAGTGTGTACTTCCAGGACTTTTTTCCAAGTCAAGTTATTGTCCTTTCAATCTTAGTTGTGGAGGGTGGCGTTCAGCTTCAAGTTGTTGTCCTTTCAGTCTTAGTTTGTGAAGGGCGCAGCTTAGCTCCAGGTACAGTTGCTGTTACTAGTTGCAGAGGGCGCAGCCCACCATCCCTTGCGGGAGTCGAACCAGCAACCTTGTGGTTGAGAGGACGCGCTCCAACCAACTGAGCCATTCGGGAGCTCAGCAGCAGCTCAGCTCAAGGTGCCATGTTCAATTTTAGTTGCAGGGGGCGCTGCCCACCATCCCTTGAGGGACTTGAGGAATCGAACTGGCAACCTTGTGGTTGAGAGGATGCCCTCCAACCAACTGAGCCATCTGGGAGCTCAGCGGCAGCTAAGCTCAAGGTGCCGTGTTCAATCTTAGTTGCAGGGGGCGCTGCCCACCATTCCTTGCGGAACTCGAAAAATTGAATTGACAACCTGGTGGTTAAGAGCCCACTGGCCCATGTGGGAATCGAACAGGCAGCCTTCGGAGATAGGAGCATGGAGCTCTAACTGCCTGAGCCACCGGGCCGGCCTCTAGAATTTGTTTTTAAATGCTATGTGAGGGCTTTCACCTATTTGAAAATTTTTTGTTGTTATTTAAAACAATTTTTTAAAATTTATTGGGGAGACAATTGTTAGTAAAATTACATAGATTTCAGGTGTACAATTCTGTATCACATCATCTATAAATCCCATTGTATGTTCACCACCCAGAGTCAGTTCTCCTTCCATCACCATATATTTGTGAAATTTTTTTTAAAACAATAAAATCATTGCTGTCTCTATTGCTCTGTAAAGGAAAAACAACAGTTGAAGTAAAATCACTGTATTTGTGATTCTATAAGTGAGTAAACTGTTCTTTTTTTTTTAAGACTTGTGATTTTGTTAATAAATTCTCTTCCTTTTGACTAATACTATTCAGGTTACCCGAGAGAGTTTATGTACCATTAAAAATGAGCTATTGGCTTAACAGTTAGACTTGAGCCAGTGCATAGGATACCAGCCCTCTCTCTCCACCTTACCTTCCATTTTTTCCAGTGAGAAATTAAAGTTTTCTACTTGTTCTTCTCTTGCTTAAGGAGAAGACTGTCCCCAGTGGATGGTTCCTATCACAATCTCTACTAGCGAAGATCCTAACCACGCCAAACTGAAAATTCTAATGGATAAACCAGAGATGAATGTGGTTTTGAAAAACGTTAAACCAGACCAATGGGTAAAGGTGAGTCCCGAAATGGCATGGCCATTTTTATCTTACCTAAATTGATTTATTTCTCTCACTTCCTTTATGTACTTTATGGCTGGTTCGAAATTCTACTGCTTCAGTTTACAATAGGACTTGCAAAAAAAAAAAAAAAAATTCTAAACTTCCCTGTGTGAAATTTAAGGCCAGTTTTCAAATAGTATTGTCTACGTATTTGCCCTTACATCAGGTAAGCAAGGATAGGATTAAAGAGGAAAAGAAATAGTAGACTGTGTAAAGTCACATTAACTAAAACATTTGTGTAGTCTTACAACTTTAAAGTGTCCTGTTGTAATGACATGTTAACTTCAACGATGTGTTGTCATCAAATGCAACAACTATAATCAAGAGAGATCAGACATATAGCAATCATTTTGTGTCACTGAAACGTGAAATTCCTTTACCTGGTGTTTTAAAACCATTTCACAAAAATAACAGTTGGTAAATATTATTTTTCGTTACACTATTCTCTGTATCTTTCATAATGAAAGTACCTACTACAAACTTTTCTACCAATTATAGTAGCTTCCTAATAGAAATTATACATTGGCTGGACTTCAGTGCTTTTCTGAAAAGAGCCATTTCTCGCTCTGTTTTAATTTTTTAAATATACTCAGTGGAATACTATATTACCATTTGAAAACATAATCTGGAAGATTAAATAGCAATATGAACATCTTTTTTTATAAATGAGAAGAAAGTTATGTATACTATGATTGTAATTAGGAAAATAAAGGTGTTATTCCCACAGTAAAAGATAAAGGGAATCAATAAAATAATAGTTATATTAGAATTGTGAGGCAATTTTTTACTATTTACATATAATACTAAACTATTTATATCTTAGATTATTGTTTTACCATGAAAATATTTTTGTGTGTAAATATTATCAAAAATATTTTTGACTATAGGTAAATAGCCTACAGAGAATTGATTACCTCACTCCAAAAATCATGTGAACTTTTTTTTAATTTAAGTCCATGTAATTCTTGAAAATCCAGGACCTGACAGTTGTTATTCTCTTGAGGCTCTGGATTCAATAGATCAATGTTTGTAAAGCTAAATCTTCCCCAGAGATTCCCCTGTCCAAATGTTTTTATATATAGTCAATGTTTTCTGTACTTAAAAACGTCCACTGAGATTAGAAATAGAAATGTATCCACATTATTTCTTCCCTTCCTGCCATCTTCTTCCTACTATTTCATGTTGGCCCCCACCAAGTTTTTTTCTTTTGCCTCTGTATTTGCTTTGACAACTGATTTCTATCTTTATGTGTTGTTTCATTTTAATCCCTGTTGGCATATATGATCTTTGTTGTTTTTCATACAGATATACTAAAACCAAAACCCCTTCACACCTACAAAAATTGTAATACATACAATTGTAATAAATACAACTGTTTAAAAATACCTATTGGATATCTTTTCAGTTAAACCTAGGAACAGTTGGGTTTTATCGGACCCAGTACAGCTCCGCCATGCTGGAAAGTTTATTACCAGGCATTCGTGACCTTTCTCTGCCCCCTGTGGATCGACTTGGATTACAGAATGACCTCTTCTCCTTGGTGAGCCTCTCTAAAGTAGTATGATGGATTTTGTTGATTAAAGGATTTTGTTTTTCCCCCCAGAGTATCTTATCTAACTGAAACATAATTAGAAGAATATAGTTCTTCCTGAAGGTTGAATTGCCTTTGGGATTAGAACAAATGACTGATTATTAATAAACATGACAAGATTGAACCTATATAATTTACCAGAAACAAATCCCATATCTCTAATCCTAAACCAGCTTTTTACAAGTATACTTAAACTATCCTTTGTAAGGCAAAAATTCTTTTCAATAGAAATAGATATGAGCCTTGAAGAAATTTCCCTACTAATGTGTATTTTTTTAAAAATATTTACTTGATTCAGAGTGATTTATATTTTTCTAAAACAGTGGTTGTACTTTGCTGGGAAAGTCTAGAATTTTTTAACATTTCATTCCTACTCAATTATAATAGCCCATTAGCTTTAGAATTATGTTTATATTTGGCTTTGTTCCAGAAAAGATTTAAAGCAGCAATTAATAGAATTATCTTTATGACTCCAACATAGGTTAGGTAATTTCTAGATGTCCTTGACTGTGATAAAATTGTCAGACTCCTAGTGTTCCTTTATATTGCATTTGAAGTTTTCCCTCCCCTCTGCAGTAACTGGTTTTGGATTCCTGCTTTGTATAAACACAGATCAGCATTGATGCACAAAACCTCACATCTGCTGATCTCATTGCTGAGAGAGACCTGTCCCAGGAGAGTGGTGTGTTTGTGCAGTTGGCTCCTGTAACAGAAGTTCTTTTTCCTAACTCTCTTAGCTAATTCTGAAAGGACTCTGAGTTTGTAGTGCCTTCCAATACGCGTTCTTTTAGAAATGAGTAAGGGACAGGCTAAAGTTGACACAGTTTGCAGGTCCAGTTTTGAAAGAGCCTCTGTCAAAAACCAAAGCCCTAGCTACTTCTGCAACTTTTCTGAAAGTATGAAAATTTTGAAAAGAAAAACAAAGCCAAGGCCCCTGGAACTGGGCAGAAATAGAAAGTTAACTGTTTTCTTTCTTTATTTTTCGCCCCCCAAATTTGTGGAATTGTAGCATGTTTTTTAAGTGGCTCTTTTGTAAATAGCAAAAAAATAAAAAAGGAATGTTGTCATGATAGGATTTTTATTCTATAAAAGTCTATAGTGTCTAAGCTTATATAGTCTTCTTTCCTTTAAAAAAGCAAAGAGATGACTAACTAGCAGTAGATAATGCCAAAAATTCATGCTTGTATTGTTTTGTTTTGTTTTTGTTTGAAGACTAGGTTAATTTATGTTTTTTCCTATCCCAGGCTCGAGCTGGAATCATTAGCACTGTAGAGGTTCTAAAAGTCATGGAGGCTTTTGTGAATGAGCCCAATTATACTGTATGGAGCGACCTGAGCTGTAACCTGGGGATTCTTTCAACTCTCTTGTCCCACACAGACTTCTATGAGGAAATCCAGGAGTTTGTGAAAGATGTCTTTTCACCTATAGGGGAGAGACTGGGCTGGGACCCCAAACCTGGAGAAGGTAATGGATGTACTGAATGGGGAAAGAATTGATCAGAAATTGGTCCTTTTTCACTCATCTGTGGTTAACAACATCAGTAGCTTTGTATCTTCTATCAATGTCATCTTTGTATCTTCTAGATGTTACTATGTATTTAGCTAGCCAGAAATTAAGATTTAGGTCTTTTAAGCCTACTGCTGAAGTTACATGGGTCACCAACTTAAAAACAGTGATGGTTATGTGTATTCATTGCTAAATATAGTTTGTGCACAAAGCAGATGGTGGAAACAAGTCATTTATATGTTCCAAAGGCCCATTTATAGTCAAGAAAAGCTAGAGAATCTTAGATTATTTTATTTATTATTACCGTAATTACCGGGTACCTACCTTATGTACAACTTGTAAAGGTGCTAAGAGACACAGGGGCCAGTTTTCTGAATTAAGGAAGTTATTTGGCCTTCTACATGGGTTCTTTCCTCTGTGAGAATGTTGAGAATGGTGATTTCAGGACTTAAATATAATATTCTACCATCTGCTAATAACTAACGGTGGTATTTCCTCCTGACCAGTCTTGTTCTAGGAGGCAAACACTATTCTGACTTCTTTTACTCTAGATTAATATTGTCTCTTTTAGAACATTATGTATTCTGTTCCTATATCTGGCTTCTGTCAGATTTTTTTCAGTATGATATGCTTGAGATACATCCAGTTTGTTCATTCATTTTTATTGCTGAGTAGTATTTCATTGTATGACTATTCCACAACTTATTTGGCTACTGTACTATTGCAATCCATCAGATCTGTGTGTGAGTGTTAATTTTTCTTTTTCTTTTTTTTTTTTTAACCACGATTTAATTCCAGAACAATTTCTTTACCCTCATAAGAAACTCCATACTCATTGGCTGTCACTCCCCATTGCCCAGCAACCCCAGTCCCAGGCAACCACTAATATGTTTTCTGTCTCATGGATTTGCCTATTCTGGACATTTCATATAAATGGAATCATGCCCTATATGGTATTTTGTGTCTTGCTCCTTTCACTTAGAATGTTTTCAAGGTTCATCCATGCTTCATCATGTATCAGTACTTACTCCTTTTTATAGCCAAATAATATTCCATTGTATGGATATACAGTACATTTTGTTTATCAGTTGATGGATGATTAGATTATTTCCACTTTTTTGACTTATCAACGCTGCTATGAACTTGTATACAAGTTTTTGTGTGGACATACGCTTTCATTTCTCTTAGGTGTAGCCCTAAGAGTGGAATTGCTGGGTCATATGGTAACTCTAACCTTTTGAAGAGTTGCCAGACTATTTTTCAAAGTGGCCGCACCATTTTGCATTCGCACCAGCAATGTATGAGGGTTCTCATTTCTCCAGGTCCTTGTCAACACTTGTTATTGTCTATCATTTTTTATTCTAGCCATCCTAATAGGTGTGATGTACCTCACTGAGTTTTTGATTTGCGTTTCCCTAATGACCAATAATGGTGAACATTTTTTTATGTGCTTATTAGCTACTTGCATATATTTGGAGTAATAGAGCCATCAGATTTTGATTTTAAAAATCTAAGATTTCAATTTCTTATACACAGCATATTAGTTCTGTATGTGCCCTTTCTCTGAGTCATGGGTGAAAATGGCATACCTAGATGGAGTGACCATTTAGTAAATTCCGATAGTTGGCATTTGTGAGTATAGACAAAATCAGCAAATTGATTTGCTTTTCTAGTCGGTTTAGCACTTCATTTCACTCTTATGATATGATAAACTTAAATCAAGTGTGCTGTCAAGTACTAAGGTAATTGATTCTTTTTGTTCAAGATTATAGACATGGTATAACACAAGATATCCAGGTGGCATATGAGTAAAAATAGGCTTTTTAAATAGTTCTGTGTCTCTCTTACTTCTCAATCAGGTCATCTAGATGCACTCCTGAGAGGCTTGGTTCTGGGCAAACTAGGAAAAGCAGGACATAAGGCAACGTTAGAAGAAGCCCGTCGTCGGTTTAAGGACCATGTGGAAGGGAAACAGACTCTCTCCGCTGATCTGAGGAGTCCTGTAGGTTTTCATAATGAATTACCTTGATTTTTAGGTGACTTCATCATTCTGTGTAGTATGGAACGTATTTAATAGTAACCAAAAAGACCTAAGTACCCACCCACAAATCATATCTGACCCTATTTTAATACATGACATTTAGGTGGTTTGTAGCCAGCTTCTCATTTGTTTGAAGTTTCTCAGCCTATACCATAGTGCTGAAAAGTGATTATCAGCACACAGTCCCCTGAGAAAGCTGATGTGCTCTTCTGCTACTTACATGCCATCTACCTTTCTGGTTGTTCGTATGGGCTCTTAGCTCCTTGCCACAATTCGTATGTAACATCCACATGTAGCTATTTACAAATTTTTTGACTTGTTTTCTGTCTTTTTTTAGCATTAGAATATTTGGAACAAGATACATTTAATCAGATGCCTTCTTTTTTTGTTTCTATATTCTCTGCTAGGTCTATCTGACTGTTTTGAAGCATGGTGATGGCACTACCTTAGACATTATGCTAAAGGTAAGTAAATTTGGAAAGGGCTCCCATTTTCTGCTTTTGAACTTAGATTGAAACATAGTGTGAGCTTTAAGTGGTTAAAAACAGTCCTAAGAAAAGAAATATATGCAGATATGCATATTGAGGCATCAACCATTAAGACATTATGGGAGTTACACCTGAAACTAATTAAAAAAAAAAAAAGACATATGGGAGAAATACATGTCTGTTCATGTATACACTATCAATATGATGTAAAAAGTCATCTAATTTTTTTCACTTCTCTTTTTACTCACAAGTTTATGCATCTTAAATCTGAATGAACTCTGAAATGTTCATT
The DNA here is from genome assembly GCF_964194185.1 of Rhinolophus hipposideros. Taxonomy (NCBI): domain Eukaryota; kingdom Metazoa; phylum Chordata; class Mammalia; order Chiroptera; family Rhinolophidae; genus Rhinolophus; species Rhinolophus hipposideros. Next base: position 33,807,944 of record NC_138066.1, on the reverse strand, counting down.
TTCATTAACAAGTCACGTTCTTAAAATTTTTCCCTTCGATGTAAACTTACTTGCGGTTCTGCCCATTTTAAACAAAAGGTTTGTTTCTGTGCTTAGAAAAGGGATAGATGAAGAGGTGTCTCGAGGGTTTGAGTTATGCCAGTGCCTCTTACGAATGGACAGGAAATTAATTCACCTGCCTGCGTAACCTTTGTAGTTGTCCCAGGGTGGTTGGCACATAATTAAACTCTGGCTTAGAAAAAATACAGGCAAAACTTTCCATGTCCTTGTAATGGCAGTGATCCGTTTGCGAGTCCTGAGACTGTGGAACAAGTGCTGTCTCCAGTCTGTGCATCTATCGGGCTAGGAGATAACTTGACTATATTGGTTGCATTGGCAGTGGAAGGAGCTGGGTCTACTTATTACCATCATATAAAATGTGCAAAATGTGCCTAAATACTCAAATCATCTGTGAGACCTATAAAGCCCGTCCACTGAAAGAGCTACACATAGGGGCATGAACAGGATAGGGATGGGACCACCTATAATGGATTAAGAACACTTTCTGATCCCAGGTGGATCAGAATTGCAAATCTAATTTCTATATTTTAGTTTTGAAGAAATCCTATTTAAATTATTAGAATGTTCTGAAAAATACACACTTGATTTGTTTAAGAAACTGCATCTCAAAATGTACTCCTTTAACTACCCATCTTGTACAAGGGTAATTAAGGTATTTCCTTTCTAATAATATAAAATTATACTTTGGGTTTACCTTTCAACTAAATGATATAAGGTTCCTTCTCATTCTTAATAATCTGTGAACCTGTGCACTATAAATCATGCACGTATTTTTTCTTTACATATGAAATGAGACATTTTGTTGGTTTTGTCTATTCCATAAAGGATATGGAACAAAATAGGGATTCTGAAAATCTCATGACAGATACCTTGACATTATCATGTTATGGAATACTTTTAAGAATTTATACTAGTATGTATATTAAGAATTTGCATCTATTTAACACAAGGGAGCTCACAGTAATTCAGCTTTACTATGGAAAGAGCTCTTATGAAGACAGAATCAGAGTTCTTCAAAAAAACAATTGATGAGAGATGAGAAGGATTGTTTTCTGTTGGTAAGTTAGGAATAATGAGGCAGGATAAAAATATTTAACTTTAATTCAAAGTGTATTTGAAATGGGGTGTTATGGTGCCATCTAGTGGACTAGTTTAACAGGTTCTCCTTGGGGGAAAAAATGCTTCCTGAAAGCCAGAGTTCAGATCTTAAGAAATAAAGGTGAAAATCAAGCTGAAAAGGACCTTAGAAATCATCTGTTTACCCCGCTCATTTTACAGATGGGGAAACTGAGAGCCAGAGAGATTAAGGACTTAGTTAAGATCACACAGCTAGTTAGATGCAAAACTGGGACTAGAACCCAGTTCTCCTGACTTCCTATCGATTTTACCACACTGCTGCTCAAAAGAGTCCAAAGGAAAGGAATAGGAAACTGGGAGCTGTGATGGGGACTCCAGACGTTGGTCAGTGTTAAAATCTTCAGGGAGAAAAAAGATCAATAGAGTCTAAATTAAGTTGTCTTGGAGAGGTATCTTGTATACATTTGTAGTTCTAATTTTTAAAAAATATATAATATTTTCTTTTTGATTATGAAAAAGGAGGATTTTGTATATCCAATATAGAAGATTTGGAGACTAGAAAAATATAAAGAAGAAAATAAAACTTACCTGTAATTTAAAAAGTACATATAATGTTTATTCTTCGTTTGGTAATGTACATATAGTAATAATTGATTTTTTTTTCTCTATGTATCTCTATTTTTCTAATATTCTACATTCAGCATGTGCAGCTTTTTGCAGTTTAAGAATGTAATGGTCGGCAGGGTAGCGTGGCCGAGCAGTCTAAGGCGCTGGATTAAGAATGTAATGGTGCATAATCTTACTGATCAGAGACCATTATTAATTGATATTAACATTTTGATGTATTTTCAGGTTTTTATTCTCCATATTAAATTTTTAAAAATCTAGAATAATTTTGCTTTGTCTCTAAATTTTTCACTTAATATATCAAGAGCATGTTTTTTCATTGTTGGTTTTTTTAAGGAGGGCATAGCTCACAGTGGCCCATGTGGGGATCAAACCGGCAACCTTGGTGCTCCCAGCACCACGCTCTAACCAACTGAGCTAACTGGCCACCCAAGAGCATGTTTTAGTCATCAAACATTCTTAAAAATGTTACTTTCAGTAATATATATTCTTGCATGTTTTTCACTATTATAAATCAAATTGATAACCTTCAGTGGTATTAGTAATAATTTTGTTCATATAACATAGAACATTAGTCAGACATCAATGATACAAAGAGTTTGGGCATGACAGGTTTACCCTAGATCTCAAACTGCTCAGAACTGATGACAAACCATTCATATAGTGAGCGCTTACATCTAGTTACTTACTAAAATGGCATACGAGAAGTTTAGTGCTCGAACATTTTGAAAAGTACTTTCTTTTGTTGATTTCATACCTCCAATCTTAGCCGATGAGAACACACACAGAACAAAGTTTCACCTTATTCGGGAGAAGGTCACATAAGCATATGTATAACTTCCAGGAGAGACTTAACTATCTCTATCTTTATTTTTTCACTATAGCTTCACAAACAAGCAGATATGCAGGAAGAGAAAAACCGAATTGAAAGAGTCCTTGGGGCTACTCTTTCACCTGAATTGATTCAAAAAGTCCTCACGTTTGCACTTTCAGTAAGTTTCAATGAAAACTGCTCTTAAAGGGAATTGTTACGCGCTGATCTATGGCAAGTGTCTGATTCAGTATCCTTTTGATCTTCCTTAGCTGTAGAATAAGGCTTCTGCTTAGGCTAGGAAAGCTGGACTGAGCTCTTGTTTCTGACCTGTATATCTCCCTCTAGTGGTGAGAATCAAAACACAGAGGGTGCCCCCCTCCAAAAAAATGATACATTTTAAGAAAGGAAAAAACTATTAAAGTTGTAATACTCAATATATACCGATAACAAAAGATGAATACAAGTCACGTGTATATGTTTTTTTGGCACCCCAGAAGTTGGGAGAGGAAATAAACTGAAAAGCCAACTTATCCCTGTGCCTACTTTCTGTCTCTTCCTTTCTTTACCCTATAGGAGCCTGAGCAAGTATTTGCACAGCACCTTCTTTGTGCTTGTCTCAGTGCCTCATTCTCAAGTTGGCTAATCTTTAGGTTAAACATCCTCTCTTTGCTGGAAGCTTCTGATGCCAGTTATTCCTAAAACAGAATGACTATCTTCAATGCGATAACTTGGGTACCTCAACAACATTTGCCCTTTCTGGCACCAGAAGCTGTTTTGTATACAGTAGACTTTTAGTTCTCTTTCTATTTTTAGGAAGAGGTACGTCCTCAGGACACTGTTTCAGTAATTGGTGGAGTGGCTGGAGGCAGCAAGCAAGGAAGGAAGGCTGCTTGGAAATTTATAAAGGACAACTGGGAGGAACTTTACAATCGATACCAAGGAGGATTCTTAATATCCAGACTAATAAAGGTATGTGAAGATTTTTATTTTGAGTAGCTTGCTTTTCATGGATATTGAGAAACATCCATGATTCACTAGACCCATACATTATAGTCTTTGCTCTTTAAGAGTTTTCTTAAACAGTTATTAGCTTTATTAAAGGGCATCTTTGTCACCTGTCCTGCACCCTCTACTAGAATAATCTGAAGTTGGGAGCGAATATAATGATTTATTTTTAGATTAAATGAAGTTTGTTCTTAGCCTCTGTTGGTTGCACTTACTATTTAAACCATTGTTTTTTCAGCTATCAGTTGAGGGATTTGCAGTTGATAAAATGGCTGGAGAGGTTAAGGTAAGGAATGTCCTTTTTACTTTTCAATCTAGTTAAGTAAAAACACTAACCAAACTATAATCATAGAGTGTTGCTGTAATGTACTTTAGTGTCTCTTGTTTTTGCTTGGAGAAAGACAGCTTAGGTTGTATCTTTAATGCCTGAAAAATTGAGAGTTGGAATCATCTTTAAGAGTGTTGAAATATGGTTGAAAGAATGTGGAACTTGGAATCAGGCGACCTGGGTGTAAAGCTGTGCCCCACCCCGTGTTAGCTGTTAGACTTCAAACAAGGAGTTTTTTAACTCCTGTGATCCTGTCTCCTCATCTGTAAAATGGGGTGATAGGATTGTTATTTAGACTAACATAGTGGAGCTGGAGCAGAGTACGTCCTTGATGTTAATTCTTTTTTCCTGTTGAATAACTTTCATAGGTCTGTTGTATGCAGGGTGAGACAAGATGGCTATGTAGGAACTTTCCTCTTAGCCTTTAAAAAGTTAACAGTCAGTTTAGTGGTAAAGTTCAGCATTTGGGGACAAATCTACACTGATTAGGAAAATCTTAACTTTAAACCTTTATTGCATTTGAGCTGTAATGTTGATTTACAATATGAGCCATTATTAGGAATAAGATTTTAAGATTTCAGATCTTGAGAAAACAATGAAAGATTTGATCTCTGCCGTCATTTAGTTTACATTGCATATTGTATAAACAACTTATTGTGAAGGTAATAAGTACTCTGAAGGAGAAATCTACACATAATGGGTTTGGAAGGGAGGGCAGTGGCCAAGCTGGAGGGCCTTGTAGGCTCTATGAAAATTTTCCTAAGAATGGAAAGCCCTCGGATGGCTTATAAACAAAGGAATGACTTGATCTAATTGGTATGATAAAAATTTCAGCCTGGCTGTAGTATGGAGAATAGATTGAAATGGGGAAGAGAAGATTTTGGGAAGCTAATCCTCCAAGCAAGAATGATATACCATGTTTCCCCGAAAATAAGACCTAGCCAATCAGCTCTAACGCGGCTTTTGGAGCAAAAATTAATGTAAGACCCTGTCTTATTTTATTATAAGACAGGGTATAACATAACATAACATATATATAATATAACATACTGGATCTTACAGAATATTATATAAGACCGGGTCTTATATTAATTTTTGCTCCAAAAGACGCATTAGAGCTGATTGTCCGGCTAGGTCTTATTTTCCGGGAAACACAGTAGTAGCTTGGAGGAGATGGACTAGTGAAAGATATTCAGGGCCTTGATTCTGTTAATCTTTAATTCAACAAATATTTGCTGAGTGGTTTCTCTGTGTTATGAACATGTGGGAGTGGGGGAGAAGGAAGAGTCAAGCATGATTCCCAAGTTTTTTGTCTGTAAATGGTTGGTACTGTTTGTTGAGATGGAAGGAAAGGAAGTCTCGTATCTTACTCAGGCCCTAAGAATCCAACCTTGGTGAGGAACCTTGGAGCAGGCAACATTGTCATCTATGTAAATAAGGTTAATTGATTTTTAAAAGGTCTATACTTAATCTGACGAGTTATTCTGTCTTTGACGACTGGTTCAAAGGAAAGACCCCATCCTTTTGTTGGTTGGTATTTAAGAGTTGCTTTGTTTTCTGTGAAACCTGGTGTACTTCATTAGAAAATGAATTCAATCTTGAATCAATAGGCATTATCATAAATTATAATAAAATCAGAAATAGTTTTGTATGAAAAATGTAGGTTGATGGAGTGTTAATTATTAGGGTACAGCAGCAATTTAAGCTTCTTGGTTTTATCATCCCTTACAAATTAATCTTTATTTGAAGCAACCAAAACGTGTTGAGTCCTTAAATACCTGTGCTAAGTATTATGCTGATTGTTTATATGGCTTGTCTCTTTAATCTTCTGGAGTAAATACCTAGGGTGCCAAAAAGATGTATACACATTTTAAGCAAGGAAAACTATTAAAATTGTAATACTCAATATATACTGATAACAAAAGATATACTCTTAACAAGTCACATTTGACTTCTGCAATTACAAGAGGTTCTCAAAGTGGTTACCATGAACATAATTTAATACAGTTTTTTCCTTTCTTAAAATGTGTATACATTTTTTTTGGCACCCTCTGTTCTTTCTCATACGAATAGACAAGAAAACAGACTTAAAGCAGTTAATTTAGTCAGTCATAAGTTAGTATATGAACCAGCCTAGATTCAAGTCTGAAGCTGATCCCAAAGAACGAGTCTAAAAGAAAGGCTGTAGGTTCTGTCTCTGACTTACTATTAATTTTTGATTAGATTTTAAGCGTATAATGCTTAGGGGAGAATTCCTATAAGCAGGTCCTAGGAGTTGCTTGTTTTCTTTGAGCCTGGGAGTGGCAGTGGTCAATTTTCATGAGTGAAGCTTAGGAATCATTTACAGACCAGTGGGTGTTTTACATGGCCTGTGATACTACTTCCTATTGCTAGTAATGAGCCTACATTCTGGGTTGTTTTATACCAGGCTTTCTTCGAGAGCCACCCAGCTCCTTCAGCTGAGCGGACCATCCAGCAGTGCTGTGAAAATATCCTGCTGAATGCTGCTTGGCTAAAGCGAGATGCTGAGAGCATCCACCAGTACCTCCTTCAGCGAAAGGCGTCTCCGCCCACGGCGTGAACCCCCGAGCGCACCGCCACTGCGCTTCTGCTGCTTGGCTGCGCGGGGCCAAGGTGGAGCGACCCAACAGCTGATTCGTATGCCAAGAATTTGGAGTCTTCTTTCAAACCAGTGGGGGTTGGACAATGAATGTAGTTAACTGGTTCCTGCTCACACTCCAGAATTAAATTCTATTGAAGAAAGAAAATCAGCAATTCAGCAAAAAAAAATAAAAATAAAAATAAAAAATGTAAATATGATAGTAATAAAATAGAGCATAATGAAACTGTGAAACTTCCTGAAGCCTTGTCAGTGGTTAAAAGTATTTAACACTCTCCTGTTAATGACAGATGTTCTGTTTTTATAACCTACCAAAAGGAAATTAGAGGCTTCTGGGTGAAGAGGATTTTTGTGGATTCTGCAAGCATCCTACAAGCCAAGGGTAGTGTCCATTGCTGGGATGGTTATACATGAAAGGCTGATAGCTGGTATAACATAGAGTCTGTGCATAATTCCAAGTGAGGTTTTTCTTTTGGTTTTGTTTTGGGTTTTTTTTTTTTTTTTTTTTTTTTTGGCATGGGGACTGATTAGGAAGACATATTTTCCTGCATAACTCAATCTGAAACAAGGATTGTAGTTTCCCTCCTTGCCTTCCCTTCTGTGTGACCCCTTGGCCAAAAAAAAAAAAAGAAAGAAAGAAAAGAAAGGTGAAAAAAAAAAACAACTTCTCCTGGTCTGGGTTTTTTTCCTCCCCCTAGTTCCACCCCCAGCACCCCCCCCCAAACCCCCCCACCCCCCCGGTGTCCTTCTTAGAGATAAAGAAATAATAAGGAAACATCTTTTGTAGCCACATTAAATAAGAGAAACTGATATGCATTATTTTTTCTTTCTTTTTTTTAAGATGACTTTTAAGAACCCTGAAATGCATATAGGTGAGACAATAGAAATGAAAAGGTTTTCAGCCCGGCCTTCCTAAAGGCGTTATTCTACTGAAAACGGTCTCAGTTGTCTGATAGGCTAACTATCAAACCTCTTTATGACAGTATCAACACTGGCTTCTCCTGGTTCGTTTTGGGCATGTAAGAAGTCAGTGGTAACCGCCGCAGGGCCTATATATTAGTGGTAACTGGTTAAAAAAAAACACAACAAAGACTATAAGCCTGTGGTGTGCCACTCTTTGCTTCAACAGTGTATCCTACTAACAAGCCTCACCTATCTAATCCAGTGAGTTTTAACTCTAAGTATCATTCCTTTCTCTGTCCCTATGGTTTTTCTTTTCTTTCTTTTTCCTTTTCATTTTTCTTTTAAAAATATTTTTTGTGTTATTAACAGGAATTCATATTTGGTGTGGCTTAACTGTATTTCAGAAGGTCATCAGATTGTGAGACTGCTTCCTTGAAACATTTTTGTGCTATTGTTTTAAAAAATAATAATTAAAAAACAGTTGGCGTTAATAAAAATGTCAATGTGAAATTGATGTCCTGATTTCTTTTATCTCTGATAAGAAACTAAAAATTTTCCTATCATTCAGTGGGATTATAAGAAGTTTTACTAATATAGGATTTTTTGAGTCAAAAAAAATCCCGTTCCTGAATTCCTAATGAATAGTACCTAAACAGAAAAATCCTAAAATGCCTTCTAAATTAGTCTGGATTCTCAAAAATCTCTTAGCGCTCCTTAGAATCAGCATTCAGGCGTTGAGACCAGTTCCCATTTATTGAGGCTTCCTTGTACAGGTGCCATGGGTTGTCCTGTAGGCTGTCTAGGCACGTGCTAAAGGCAGCAGCGAAAAGCAGGGCCACAAAAAGACCGAGCAGAATTCTGCTTTAATTAAAGGGCTCACAGAACTTTACAATCAGAATCTCTGGAAATAAATTATTTTAGTTTCAGCATACATGCAAGTTTTGTGTATAACAGTTGAGTAGTTTGAATTATGTTGGGGCAAAGGTTGTGCTGAATATCTTCCATTTTCCCTTCATAACTACTCATCCTGTTCTGTGCCCCAGGAGGTATTGACCCACATGGCTGAAATTAATAGGCTCCTTTGCCCTCTCACTTAAGGTTGTGTTGTTCCAATTAGTAACACTCTCAGAAAATCAAAAGGCAAAAGGAAGGGATGGTCAGGGAATTTTTTTCTCCTGGTTCCTCATTGCCAGGTCACGTGGGTTGTCTATGTCCCTCTACTAAAGACTGTGACTCCTGTTAAGCAGCTCTCTCTGGCTTCTGGGTCCTTCTCTTTGCCCCTTCAAATCGAGGGATAGAAAGGATGACTCCTTTACTAGCTCTGGATTACTTCATCATTCCTTGTTGGTTTCCCCGAACTCTGCCCATGTCTTTGTAAATAGTCCATTTATTAAACCTTCCTCGAGTTACCGAGTTTGAGTGTGGTCTCTGTTTTCTACTAATATCTTGACTGATTTGAGTACCATTGTCCTGATCTTTTAAGATCTTAATCTAGGTTTTTTTTGTATCAGATGTTTTAACTTATTGTCTTCCAAATAGCTCCCTATCGTAGGTAATATACTCATTTTATAGATGAGAAAGCAGGCTCAGAAAAATTAGGTAGCCATACTACAAATGACATTCAGAATCAGTGGTTAACCCAAGCTTGACAATCTCCGAAACCTGTGTTCTTCCAGGTAAATGTCATGTCTCCACAATTAGAAGATCATACAATCAGACTGGACCCAGGCAATAGCTTTAAAGATATTCAATGATTTTCCTTTTCCCTAATATTTCTTGGTTTAAATTTGTAGTGGATATCAGAAGGTTGGGAAGAAAGGTGAATGTGTTGATACTTCCTATAAAGAATTTTGTATTATTTTTTATTAATGTGGAGCAGTAAACCCTTTTGGGAACAGTGGGTGGTATTGGATGAATTCTTAACTTGAAATTTCTAAGGGTGGGTTTCAGGGAGCAAGGAACCCTTTGAAATCATTTGTAAAGGATGTACAAGTATTTCTCTGTAGTATGCAGTTTGAAGGTATGAGAGGAGTTCTGTTCTATTACCCAAACAGGTCCTAGAATTTTATCAGAAAGACTTGGAACCACATCTGTAGGGTTAGTGATTATTTTTTCTCAGCAAGTCAGAAAACAAAAAGACGCTTTTGATAACGTGCTGAATCTGTACTTACAATCAGCATCATTTTTGACTGAATAATAATTTCCATGATGAGAATTGAATCTCCTTTTACTTAGATACTAGTTTTAGGATCTCAGATTTTTTCATAAGACTAGCTTTTGTCTTAGACAATGCAAAATACCCACCCAAGATGGGCCATGCCTTCTTGTACCAACCCTGGTGTATGCAAAGTGGTCAAGGTGTTTGATTTCAAATGCAAGAGTGAGAGAAAGGAGAACCTGATACTATTAATAAAACAGTGGGCCAAACAACTGCTTTCCCTGGGAAACCAAATCAGAGAATTGGTGGTTGTACCAGTACATTTGATGGCAAATGTTGTGATATATGGCAGTGTCAGAGGAAGGAAAGTTGATTAGGTTGTTAATGGCCGTTTGTAAAGATCTCTGCTTGCTCCTGTGATGCTATTGCTGGTGTCTGGCAGCTGTAGCTTTCACTATTGAACTTCTGGTTTCAACATTGGGGTGGAATTAGCAACAGAGAAGGAACATAGCTTCCTATCATAATCTGTGCTTTCTCGGGGAAAGTTGCCAAGCAGCTGACAGCAGACATGCTATACACTAATTAAGATGACAACTGGGAAGAAAAATATAATTCAATCTTGCTATGGTTTAGCTGACCATACCAGTATGGTCGTCTTGAGACACCTACCTTCCCCCCCAACTCCACAACCCCTTAACCTTGATCATCCGTTTGACAAATTGTGCAGGTATATTACACTACAATTTCAATCCACTCTAATTTATTAGGCGACTGATTATCTACCTCGTATTATGTAATCTAATCTTATGGCTATTCTCTTAATGCTTGTTAGACTTGGACTTCTACTCCCCTTAAAGAAGTTAAGGGTGGAGGGGGCTGGCCCGGTGGCTCTAGCTCCGTGCTTCTAACACTGAAGGCTGCCGGTTCGATTCCCACATGGGCCAGTGGGCTCTCAACCACAAGGTTGCCATTTCAACTCCTCGAGTCCCACAAGGGATGGTGGACTGTGCCTCCTACAACTAACTGGACTTGGAGCTGAGCTGTACCCTCCACAACTAAGATTGAAAGGACAACAACTTGACTTGGAAAAAGCCAAAGTCCTGTTCCCCTTCCTCAATAAATCTTTTGGTTTTTTTTTGAAAAAAAGAAGGGTGTAGAAGAAAACAGTATACTGAATGGCTGATGGTTTAATGGGAGAAGTCTCAAGACAAGAACGTAGAACACAAGATAATGGAGGGGAGATGGGGAGAAACAATTTATAAGGAGTACAAAACATTTAAAGTATTTTAGATCAATGAGGATGGATGACATTGTTGCTTTTCTAATAGGTCAGTTCCCTCTTCTATCTGGAGCACTTGAAATTCAGGAAACTGTAAAGGGGTGTTGTAAGATTAAATTAATGTCACCTTTTCAAGCGTAAAGGAGTGCCTCCTCTCACTTCATTCTTAAAACAGTAATAGAGTACAGAGACGGTCTCTACTGGAAAAACAACAAAACAGTTACTGACTTACGTAAATCTCTTGGCTTCAAAATCTGGTCTTCTCTCCCTGGCCTTGCTGCCACTTTTTTCTTATTCCCAGCAAATGGAAGGTTTTAGACCTGTGTATCCAAATATAGTGTGTCTGTATTATATAACAGCCATGTGCAGATACTTAAGTTTAAATAAAAATGAAGTTTCTCAGTTCACTAGCCACATTTCAAGGGCTCCGTAGCCATATATGGCTAGTGGCTACTGTGTTGGGTAGCACAGAAACAGACCATATCCATCCCTGAAGAAAGTTCTATTGGACCACCCTGTTCTACATCTAGTATATGCAAGTGTATTTTTCTGTGTGTAGTAGAAAATGATTACATCATGTTTTCTTTACCAACCTCATTGTAACAATTGGCTCTTCATCTAAGAACATTGTATCACTAACCCCAATACACTTTTTTTTTGCGGGGGGAGGCGAACAGGACTTTATTGGGGAACAGTGTGTACTTCCAGGACTTTTTTCCAAGTCAAGTTGTTGTCCTTTCAGTCTTAGTCGCGGAGGGCGCAGCTCAGCTCCAGGTTCAGTTGCCGCTTTCCAGCTGCAGGGGGCACAGCCCACCATCCCTTGTGGGAGTCGAACCGGCAACCTTGTGGTTGAGAGGACACACTCCAACCAACTGAGCCATCTGGGAGCTCAGGGGCAGCTCAGCTCAAGGTGCTGTGTTCAATCTTAGTTGCAGGGCCGGAGCCCACCATCCCTTGCGGGACTCGAGGAGTTGAACCGGCAACCTTGTGGTTGAGAGCCCACTGGCCCATGTGGAAATTGAACCGGCAGCCTTCGGAATTAGGAGCATGGAGCTCCAACCGCCTGAGCCACTGGGCCGGCTCCCCAATCCACTTTAAAATTTCTTTCTGTTCATAAATGTAATATACATTCATTTTCCAAATTTTGAAGGAAAACAAAAACATAGACAATGATTATTCCTGCTTATAAACCCACCTTCCCGAGATAATCACAATTAACGGACAAGTTTGGGGCATATTCTCCCGGTTAGGTTTTTATACTCTATGCATTCAGTTATTTCTAGTAACGAAGACAGGCTGTGCCCTCTTGGCTTGTTCCTCTTTGTAACCAGCACCACACATTTTCAGTCGTTGCCTCATGAAGCTAAGTGTGCCAGGCTCAGAGCTATGACCCTGAAGTCATGCTCTGTCATGAAACTAAATCACCAAAGAGGACTGGAGAACAAAGTAAGTTGGCAATTACATACCTGGAGAAGCATTTCTTCCTTGTTTAGATTCACTGGTTCGTGAATGTTTTCCAGCCTGACTGCCTGATGTTAAATATCCATTTTGTGGCGTGCACACATTTGAGGAATGTGGCTTTAAGCTCCTGGTTCAGTTGAAGTGGTTTGTGTAATTAATGAATTGGCTCAATGTTCTTTCCTCACTGGAGATGTGAACTGCACTGTATTTGGAACATTTGCAAGCCTATCCAGTGCTGCCTGGGTGTTTAGCTACAAATTTCGGTTATTATCACCATTAACTGGATTTAGGAAGTTCATATGGTTATGGATTTCACAAAGACTTTGGTGAGGAGAGATGTAGCTGGCATGGGGGGAAAAAGTACCCTTTTCACAGATTGCAACCTGTAGGGACTTCAGCTTGCTGCAGTGGTTGAAATGAGGCCACGAGTGCCTTCCCCTAGGCTCTGCTTACCTGCTGAACACCTGCTGCGTGAGCCTGAGTGAGCAACTGTGTTACTTTCACTCCTATACATGCACCATTAATTTGGTGACTAGATGTCACTGCTTCCAACAATTCTATGTGCCATCCATCTGTAAATGACCCAAGTGTGCACCAAACCAAGGAAAGACCTGAGACAGGAATAGTCTGAACAGCTTTAAATGCCCCTCATCTGTGATCTACATTCAACCAAATTGGATGCTGGGGAAAGGTTCTCACTGGTATGTGAGCCTCGCAGAGACCACAGGAAGGGTGAGAACACCAAGCTTTTCTAGTCGGTTATCAGATAATACAGTGGCCCTGTGCTCTAACCTCACAACCTGCTACGTGATGTGGGAGGCTTGTGTTTTGGTCACTAATCAAAGGACTTGGTTATTGAATTATTGGAAGAAGCTTGTCGGTAAAGCCCCTCAGCACTGGACTTGAGGGCAAGGTTCTGACACATTAGTTCCATGGCTGTGGAATCCGGACAGCAGATAGTGGTTATGAAAGCTTTCAGGGCAAAAGGCTATTGCACTAGGAACTGAGGCTACAGTGTCAAATTAGGCAGATTTTGGTCTTACGAGTACAGTCTAGGAGGAACAAGAAATACTGAATGAGTAATTTTCACTATGTTGACTTTAGAATGGGAAGTGCACAGTGGTATAAGAGGATCTTACTAATGAGTCCAACGTAGCCTGAATGTGCAGGAAAGGCTCCCAGGAAGAAATGATATTAAACTGAGACCTGAAAGATGAGTAGTTGCTAGCCAGACATAGAAGGAAAAGTGGTCTAGGCAGAAGAAACAGCATGTGCAATGGGCCTGTGGCTGGAAAGAACCTGACCTGTTTAAGGAACCAAAAGAAATCCAGGATAGCTGGAACATAGAAAGGGCTTGGGAAAGTGGTGAAAGAGGGATTCAGAGAGATAGGCAAGGGCCAGACTAGGGAGGGACTTAGACCACGTTAAGAGTCTAAACTTGGGCCGGCCCGGTGGCTCAGGTGATTAGAGCTTCGTGCTCCTAACTCCGAAGGCTGCCGGTTTGATTCCCACATGGACCAGTGGGCTCTCATCGAGTCCCGCAAGGGATGGTGGGCAGTGCCCCCTGCAACTAAAAATTGAACACGGCACCTTGAGCTGAGCTACCGCTCAGCTCCCAGATGGCTCAGTTGGTTGGAGCGTGTCCTCTCAGCCACAAGGTTGCCAGTTCAATTCCTCGACTCCCTCCAAGGGATGGTGGGCAGCGCCCCCTGCAAAAAAAAATAATAAAGAGTCTAAACTTTAGCTAAAGGACAATGGGAAACCATGTTTCCTCATCTGTAAAGTAAGAAGAATAATAGCTATCTCTTAAAGTTACCAGAAAAAAATGAGACTACAAGTGAAAGGTCTTTGTGAGTCATAAAACATCCTACGAATATAGGAAGCTATGTTGCCTTCTTAAGTAATAGGAATAATAGTTCAAATCTTGTAAGTGGGAATATGAAATAGTATATTAAACCCTGACTTACTCAGGTAGCTGATGGAAAGGTCAGAAGTTTATTTTAGTGGAAACTTCCCAAGTGAGGTCCATGAAGCTGAGAGGTAAACTCAGATGTTTGGAGAAGCATCACCCCAAGTGTGGGCAACTCCACACCGACTCCCAATACCACTTCCAAAGAAATCAGTGTTCTGCCTCCTCAAACCCACCAGAGCAGAACCATGAAGTTATTCTTTCCTCCTGATTTCTTCCAGCCAGAGCTTGGGCCCAGCATCTCTCCTACGTCAGCTTTTGTAGAAACTGTCATCATTCCAAAAACAATCTGAAGTGTTCATGGCAAAATAATTACCGCAGTTAGCACCTGCATTACATTTTAGGAAAAATTCACCAGCTTTCCAAATCTGTAACATTTTGACCTTGCAATGATTCTGTAAAGGGGGCACAACCCGATCGCACAGAACGGATGAGAAACCTGGGGTCTACCTCCCCCAGTCTGACCAGCCCTGATAGACTCCCATGGAGAACCTGATGGTTCATTTGGGGCCATTTCCTCTCTGCCTACAACGCATGAGACATTCCCTAAATACAGAAGGGCAGAGCTTTGGCAGGTGTAGGCATTGGATCACAGCCCCATGGCCACAGCCATCTTTCCAGCTTTGGTGAAGGAAACCAGACAAAATTCTCCAGAGGTCACTGACTATACCATCAACGGTACACACCCGAGGATACAAACATGCATTTTCTCTTTGACCTACATAATGCTCTATTAATCTTTTTGAAAATTGAAATGCCAACTTTTAAAAATCAAGACATTTCACATAAAAAATCCAGATATCCAACTTTTCCTGGAAAATCAGATCTGGCATAAATGTCTGGAGGTGAGTATTGTCTGATGATCAGCATATTATGCCACAGTCCCCACTCTTCCTAGATCCTTTATGGAGGTCCTGTGACAGGCCCAGAATATCTGAACTTGTACCCCTGCCCCCATGTATAGACCAAATCTTAGGAATACTATATTCCTCCTTTATGACCCTTTCATATGTAGAGGGCTTATACACTGTTTGAATGAAACTTTGGGAATGTTTGGAGATCTGTGAGTAGATAAGAAAAGGTTTGGCCACTCCAGTCTATCTCTGATGGATCTTAAGTTTGTTTGCAGCTACTTCTTGAGGGTAAAGATGAAAAGCTTACTCCATCAAAGACGTCTGTTAGGTCACTCCTTTCTATTGTCTCCTCCATTCCATTCTGGCCCCTTTGTTCATTCGTTCATTCAAGGTTCAGACATTTTTTAAAATACTGATAAAGGTGCTGGGACAGTGGCCTCAAATAATTTTTGGAATTAGATGGAGAATTTAAATCCCACTTCTGGGCTCACACCCAAAAGAATTGAAAGGAGGGTCTTGAAGAGATGTATGCATACACATGTTCACAGCAGCGTTATTCACAACAGCCAATAGGTAGAAACAACCCAAGTGTCCATTGACATGAATAGATACATAAAATGTGGTACATACGTACATGGACTATTATTCAGCCTTAAGAAGTAAGGAAATTCTGACACATGGATGAATGCTGAGGACACTACGCCTAGTGAAGTACGTCCATCACAAAAAGACACATACTGTACGATTCATTCCACTTCCAGAAGGGACCTAGTGTAGTCAAATTTATAGAGACAGAAAGTAGAATGGTGGTTACCCGAGGCTGGAGTGAGGGGTAAACGGGGAGTTGTTCTTTTAATAGAGTTTTCAGTTTTGCAAGATGAAAAAGTTCTGGAGCTCTGTTGTTGCACAATAATGTGAATATACTGACAACTAAGCTATACACTTTAAAAAGGTTAAAATGGTAATATTTTTAAACCTCGATTAAAATATAAAAATGCAGTACCGGGGGTCAGAAGACCTGGATTCTGCTAGAGTCTCCAGCATTGACATGTGCGACCTTGGGCAAGACATTCTTAGGAACTCAGGTCGTTTTCTGCAAAATGGGAGAGAAGAGATGATAATACAAACACCAACCTCAGCGCAGGGCAGGTGGACCGGATAGCACCAGGTGAATGACTGAACGCTCTGCAAATATCAGATGTGATCATCATCTCAAATGGGGGTTTCTGTGGTGGCTCAATAAATCTTAGATTAAAAAAAAAAAAAGCCAAGGTCTATATTAGGTGCCAGAATCTTACAGAGGAAAGAACAAGAGCCTACCCTCAAATTGCTCACTGCCTAGTGGAAAAAATAAAAATAGAACTAGAAAAAAACAAACAAACGGGCCGGCCCGGTGGCGCAGGCGGTTAGAGCTCCATGCTCCTAACTCCGAAGGCTGCCGGTTCGATTCCCACATGGGCCAGTGGGCTCTCAACAACCAAAAAAACAAAACAAACAAACAAAAAAAAACCAAACAATATAATGCGTTAAGGGTCAGTCTAACATATGCTGGATTCAAGTATACACAATGTAACTTCCCTATAAAAGGATGAAGGTTGGATATAAATTGTGATATATTATCTGGGTAAATCAAAGTTCTCAAATTGTTCAACAGGACACAAGTTTAAAGCTTTAGAAAATCTTTTCCAGGTGTTTAGTCTAAAAAGGGTGTGTGTGTGTGTGCTTTCATCCACAGCCTTTTGCTTAGACCCATTTTTCTTATTAATATTTTAATTCAACAGTTAATTTATTAATGCATTAATTTACCAGTTGAATTTAACTCAATTCCTGCTTAACCAAAAGAAACCCAGGAGAGCGGAACAGAGACCCCCTGCTGGCTGGCATGCAGTCTGCAGGAGGAAGCCAGTGTTGGGGCCCGTGATCGATACACTGTTTACACAATGATGCCTCCATAAATATTATTCACGGCCAAGCTGCTTGGTCTACAATGATTGAGCTTCTTTCTTCTCCAGTTTCTTTTTTTTTTATTTTTCTGGAGTTAATTATTAATAAAAACAATAGTTCTCTATGTCCCTGTAATGAGTTTATCCTCCACTATCACCAAAAGTGTAACTTTTCCCTCTATTCATTGCATTTTACTTCTTGGAGACATCCCTTCTGGGCGTCCTTTCCTCCTGCCCCAATCTTGACTGATTTTTCTCTAGGCCTGCTGCCAAGCCATTTGTCACCCTAGGATTTCCCTTCATCATCGTCTTGGGGGTTTTCTTCATTTCTCACCTATGTTGAATATCCTGTTTCTAGGACCACATGTCTTCCTGTTTCTTGGTGTATTTTCTCCTTTTGGTGACCACATCCTCCAGTAGTTTCCTAAGGGAGGGTACATGGGTAGGAAGTAAAAATTTTGAGATTTTATACATCTGAAAATGTGCTTACTTCACTGAATTCACAATTTGGCTAATTCCTAAAATTATAGGTCATAAATAATTTGTCTTCCAGCATGGCTGATGAGAAGCATGGTGCCATTCTGATGGTTGTTCCTTTGAACGTGACCTGCTGTTTCTCTCTGGAAAGTTTTAGTAACCTTCCTATTTTCTTACTCATCTGAAATTCCATGATCTCTCTTTCATCCATTATGTTGGGCACTCAGTGGGCCTCTCATTGTGGAGATCTAGGATATTTGGTTCTGGAATGATTTCTTGAATGATTCCTTCAATGGTTGCTTTTCCTCCATTATTCTTTCTACATCTTTTTAACCTTTCTTAGTTAAATGTTAGTCCTCCTAGGCTACATGTAGGTATTTAAAAATCTTTTCATGCCTATTTTCCAGCTTTCTTTTTTTTTTAGGATATTTCCTCAATTTTATCTTCCAACCCCTTTTATTGAAGTTATTGGTTACCATATTTTTAAGATGTTTTATTCCCTGATGTTATTTTTATAACCTTCTGTTCTTGTTTCATGAGTGCAACATCTCCATATCATTCTGAGAATATCATCTTTTTTTTTTAAAGTTTAGATTTTGTATTGTTCTGTTCTCTGTGCTGTTTCTATATTCTCCAATTTCCTTTTTTTCTTGTTTATTTTTTTGGTCTTTGTCTCTTATGCTAGAGACTTTCTTCAATTACCTGGTGATCCTTTACAGTCCATTCTTGGATAAGACTGAGGCAATAAAATTGTCTGGAAGCTCTGTGTTCCTGAAACAGGGCTTCTCAGTTGGTAGGCATTACTGGAGTGAGCTGACTTTCATTGTGGATTCTCAGCAATTAGTATCTTTATTGGGTTGAATGCTGGCCCTCCCAACCCAAAATATGTTCACAACCTAATCTCCACGACCTGTGAATGTGACCTTATTTGGAAATAGTATCTTTGCAAAAGTAAGTTAAAAATTTTGAGAGAAGACCATCCTGGATTATTTGGGTGGACCCTAAAGCCTATAAAAAGTATCTGTATGAGACAAAAAGGAGAGACACAAAGAGGAGAACGTTAAGTAAAGATGGAGGCAGATTGGAGTAAACCTGCTACAAGCAAGGGATACCTGGAGCCACCGGAAGCTGGAAAAGGCAAGGAAAGGAATGCTTCCAAGCCTCTGGAGGAGCCTTTGACACCTTGTTTTGGACTTCTGACCTCCAGAACTGTGAGAGAATAAATGTCTTCTGTTTTAAGCCACTAAGTTTCAGTAATTTGTTTCAGTAGCCCTAGGAAACTAATACAGTATTCATAGGTATTTTCTCTTGGGCTGGTCAGTGTTTCTCCACAGGAGGATCCTCCAGCCTATTATTAATTGGAGGATATTAGTCTGGCTACGAGAATCTTAGGGCCAAGTGTGGAAAGGGGTCCACATCTTGGGGCCTTGCTGACCCTGGAGAGACTGCCCATCTCAGGGTTATAGCCAATTCTTTTTTTCTTTTTTAATTTATTGGGGTGACAATTGTTTGTAAAATTACATAGATTTCAGGTGTACAATTCTGTATTACTTAATCTATAAATCCCATTGTGTGTTCACCACCCAGAGTCAGTTGTCCTTCCATCACCCTATATTCGATCCCCCTTATGCTCATCTCCCACCTCCCCACCCCACCCCCTTACCCTCTGGTAACCACTAAACTGTTGTCTGTGTCTATGAGATTTTGTTTCTAATTTGTTTGTCTTGTTCTTTTGTTGTTTTTGGTTTATATACTACATATCAGTGAAATCATATGGTTCTCTACTTTTTCTGTGTGACTTATTTCACTTAGCATCATACTCTCAAGATCCATCTATGTTGTCACAAATGTTCCTATATCATCTTTTCTTAGTGCCGAATAGTATTCCATGGTGTATATATACCACAACTTCTTTATCCATTCATCTATCGAAGGATAATACAGCCAATTCTTAGAAATAGTAAATTCTTCTCCTGCCGTGTACCTTTTATAGACAAACCACCCAATCCAAAGCTCTTATTCCAACCATCTACTTTATCAGGCTCTCACCCTTCAGTCACTGTTTCTCTGCCTTAATCACTCCAGGGCTAGGTACCAGACAACTAGAAACAGTCCCTATACCCCAGGGTCCAGTGAAATTATTAAACTAGCTAATCCTAAGCCTCACCTGTTCCTTCCTGTGGAAGCCACAATAAAGGCTGCAGCCACCTTGTATTGCCACACAATGGAATACAGTACAGTTAACAGGAACGAACTATTGATATGTGGCACAATGCTGACAAATCTCAGGAATATGCTGAGTAAAAGAAGCGAGGCACAACTGACTATATACTGCATGATTTTATTTATATAGAATTCTAAAAAACCCAAAATGTCAGAAAGCAGTCTGATTAGAGGACAGAGGGTTGACCACAAAGGAGTGTAAATTGTGGTGCTGGTTCTCAAAAAAAAGGGGGCGGGGAAGCCCTGATTTGTGGCACTTTACCAATTTCTGTGGTGTAAATACTCCCATGGTGGCCAATTTTCAGCTGCTACATGCAGATTTGAGATGTACATAATTGCTTCTCCCAAGCTGGCACTCGGGTATTAGTCCACTTCAGCACACAACTACAGAAAGGAACAAAGGTGATGAAAATGTCCTATATCCTGATTGTGATACATCTGTCAAAACTTACCAAACTGTACCCCTAAAATGGGTGCACTTTATTGCGTGTAAATTCTACTTCAAAAATTGATTATGATGTTTCAAATGAAATGTTGGGTACAAAATGCCCAATAAGGGACTGATTTTGTTAGTTTATTGTCTATCCTCTCAATGGAATGTGATGCAGCCATTCAAACAATTTAGAAGACTTTTGCAACATGGCAAAATGCTTTGCTAGATCATGTTCTGTGAAAAAGGCAGAATAGGAAATTTTATTTTTACCATGTGTTTGCCTATGCAAATGTTGTAGGCAGATGGAGAATGTCTGACTTTTTTTACGTTGATTTTTTTCTTTGCATTTGAAAGCAGTAGATAGCGACATGATTGAGAGCCCTGAATCTGCAGCTGGACTGCCTGGTTAGGGTTCAAATCCTAGGTGTCTCTTCCCAACGAGGTGACCTTGAGTAACTAACCTAACCTCTTTGAGCCTTAGCTTCTTGACTGTAAAAAGAGCATAATAATAGGACCTATCTCATAGGGTGGTTGTGAGGATTGAGTTAATATAAGTAAAGAGCTCAGAACAGTACAAAGAGTAAGGGCTTTATAAATATTAAATAGCTATTATAATATTGTCATGAAGCAATGATACTATTTGGACAATAAAAAGGCTTATTATGTGCTATGCATTTTAGAAAATACAGGGATTTATAAGATATAGCCTCTGACTTCAAAGAAGTACTGCAGTGGTTCTCTCCTGCAAGGGATAGGGGAGTGATGTTTGCTACCAGAGACATGTAGCAAGGCCTGGAGGGAGACAGAAGGGTCTGGTGCTGGTACCTAGTGCGTAGAGAGACCAGGGATGCTGCTGAAAAATCCTGTAATGCACAGGACAGCCCCCAACAACAAAGAATTCTTTGATCCAAAATATCAAGAGCACAGAAGCTGAGAAACCCTGAGTTATAGTCTAACAGGGGACAAAATATATGTGTGCATAAAAAAATGTACAAATGTGAGATAATAGAAAATACATAAGTGGTCCCCAGTTCCTGGCACAGAGCTCCTAAAACCCTTGTAATTCCCTAAGTGATAAGAGCACTAGGGCATCTCTTGTTCTAATATTTGGTCTTTGACTCCATCCCTGACACTGGGCTCCTAAAACCCTTGTACATCCCACGTGGTAGGAACCCTATTACTTTCTGTTCTAATGAGGCAACTCTGGGCAGGCTTCTGGATGGGGGTTGGTCACAATGACCAAGCCATAATTAGAAGCGTGGAATTTTCAGCCCCCCCCACCCCCGCGCCCGCAATTTCTTTAGAGGGGAGGGGGTCTAGACATTGAGTTAGTAATTGATCATGCCTACTTGAAGAAACTTTCAATAAAAATCTCACTAGTAGAGGGTCTGGGGAGCTTCCAGTGGGTGAACACAACCATGAAGTGGAAGCATGGTGCACTCCAACTCCACAGGGACAGAAACTCCTGCGCTAGGGACCATCCCAGACCTCACCCCACATATCTCTTCTCCTGGCTGTTCATCTGCATCCTTTGTCATATCCTTTAATAACCTGGTAAATGTAGGTAAGTGCTTCCCTGAGTTCTGTCAGCGGCTCCAGCGGAACCCAAGTTGGGGGTCGTGGGAAGCTCTGATATTGTAGCCAAGTCAGACAGAAATGGTGGGTACTCGGGGCCCACTACTTGTGATTATCCCATGGGGCGGGATCTGATGCTATCTTCAGGTGGTGTGAGAATTGAGTTAAATTGTAGGACACCCAGCTGGTATCAGAGAATTTCTTGATGGGGGCAAAGTCTACACATCTGGTGTCAGAAGTGTTGTGTGGTAGTAGTGTGAGAATAAAGGAGACACACAGGAAGAAAAGAGCTTAGCTTTCCGTAAAATAACAATGCAGACAATGGAAATTTAGTATGTATTCAATTAAAGAAAGAAAAAAATAGAAATATGAGAAGAGCCCTGGCCCAAAATATAAGATTCCCTGTAACACCTGGCCAGGGAGAGAAGCCTTAGTGAGCTTTGGGGTTAGTGACTCAGCGGGCATACGTCAGTGATTTTTCAATTTTCAGCTTTTTCTATTGGTACTTAAAAAAAAAAAGCTTAAGACGAAATCAAAAGGCTTTATTTACTTCTGCGTTGCACTTTCAGAGCCAGTTCAAATATGTTTAGTTCATACTATTAACGCAACCTGATAAAGAGTTGAACCAATTTAAAATTCTTAAAAGTTACATTTTTTAGGGGGTGACAAAAATGTTACATAGTAATATTTTGGTTGTCATTTACAATTGAACTTTTTGGGAAAAATATGCCAATTATTTTAATAGATACAATTTGGGATTACAGGTGATTTCTGCTTAACCCTTGATGCTTTTCAAAATTTACACAGTGAGGAGCATGTGTTACTTTGATAATCAGAAGGACAAAGGAAGAGAATAAAAAAGAATTGAATAAATGAAAGGAGAGAGGCTGAGGGTGTTTGGTCTGTCTCCAGGCTCTTTGGCAAACACAGGAGGGGGTTTGGATTAAGACTCATTAAATAATTTGCTCCACTTCCCTCATGTCTCTCAGAGGCCCTCCTAACTCAGGATTCAGGCTTCTATATATTCTTGCTTTCCCCCCCCTTCCATCTATGTCCCCAGTACTAAGTCCCTTTCTTCTTTGGAGGAGGGGGATACAATAAAGACAATTATCACCTATGTTCAGAAAATTGTTTAAAAAGGTTTGGTTGTGCCAGGTGCTACAGGGTCCTCACCCATGAGCTTACAAATCCTTCTAACTTTATCCCTACCCCTTTTCCTGGATTTTAGAAAACTAAAAAAATATTTTTCTGATCAAGAAAGTAATACCTGTTTATTGACCATTCACATGTTAAACTCTAGAGGGTGGGAGAGACAATAAATTAATGTAGTTGAAAGGACGAATTAACAAGAGTACAACCTTAAAGACAGAGGACAAGGAGGGAGTTTTAGGCAGGGGGCAGCCTAGCACAGCGCTGAGCACTGCTTTAGGATAAAGTGAGATGGTTGGCTTGATTGGGCCAAAGGTCCACGTGGGGGCAAGTATGGATAACACTGGAAAAGAAGTGCCTTTAACAAAGTCACTTTTCATGGGCCATACGGGATTGTTGCATGTCTAGTTACACATGCTTCATTCAGTTACCAAATATGTGAGCACCTGATATGTGAGGCACAATTTTAGCAACCGAGACAGACAAGATCTCTGCTCTCATGAAACTTGCATTCTAGTGGGGCTGGGGACTGACAGGAAAGAAAAGATAATTTCAGGTTTTGAGACACATTCTGCAGACAATCAAATAGGGTCCTGTCCTAAAGAGTATCTACCGAACGCCCTTAGACAGCGTAGTCAGGGAAAGCCTGAGGAAGTGACACCTGAAATGCGATAGGAATAATGGGCTAGAACAGCAAAGGACATAATCAGGAGACTCACAGATCATGGTGCGTTAAAGGATAAGAAGGCTAAAGCCTCGTGAGCACAGGGCAAGGCCAGGGGAGACGAGAATCCTTTTACGATAATATTCTGCTTATGGGCATTGAAGATGAAGAGTAACTTCTTGGCTCCTTTCTCTCCCTTTTGTAAGTTATTTAGAAGAAGTGTGTGAAAAGTCAGGAAAATGGCTATGACGTTTGCCCCAACGTCACTAAGCAGAGGGACACTCAGCCCTGCGGATGTCATAGTCACCTCTATTCTTCCTCAGCGCTAATGAGGCCAAGGTTTAACCCCTCTCCAGGTCAGTCAGCTTTAAGCAGGAGGAGAGCACCAGGTCTCAGCCTGACTGCTTCTCCCCTGGCAGTCTTCTCACATATGTGCTGTGGGTTGGGAGGCGGGGTGTGTGTGTGGGGGAGACCTGGGTGGGTAAACCGCAGCTGATCTCGACCATTCACCAATTCACTTGCTTACCAGATACTGGTGAGTACCTCCTGGCACAAGACACTTGCACCAAGCACCTCACAGAGAGGCTCCTGGTTTTGTTTAGACCACCCAACAGGGCGGTGACATTCTCCCATTTCACAGATCCAAAATGTTAAGTAAATTATTCAGGATCTTACAGCAGGAAGTGACAGAGTAAAACTCACACGGGTTATTCTCTTTAATTTCAGAATTTGTTTATTGGACATGAATATTCCTGACATTCGAAAGTTATAGAGTAACAACAAAACCCATGTACTCCATAGACAACTCAAGAAATACAACTCGAAGCCTCCTTGGTGCTTCTCTCATTCTTAAACGATGTGGCCTCCAATTCTTCCCACTTGAGAAACACTACAAATGGCATCACCATCCATTCCATAATACAAACCAGAAATCCAAATAGGCACCAGTGACATTGACACTTCTTTCGATCAGTCACCAAGTTCAATCAACTTTGATATCTATCTCTATTACCACGATTCCTTCTACCCTTCTCCTTTCTACAAGTATGATCTCTTATTTGGTTACAATGGCCTCCTAACTGGTCTCCCTGCATCTACAACCATCCTTCTTAAAACCTTTCAATGTCTGCTCTTTGCTCTTAAGATATAGACAAAATCACTTTCATAGCATCCAAGGTCTCATGTGGGCTTTCCCCTACTCAATAATCTGGCTTTATCTCAATCCCTTGTTCTCTATTTTGGAGGCCCTGGCCTTCTTCCAGTTCGTCCTTAGAATCCCCAAGCTCCCTTTTACCACAGGGCCTTTGCACATGCTGTTCCTCCCTTCTCTACCTGAATAACACTCTTCTATTTCTCAGCTAAGTTTTCCCTGAGCCCCCTAACTAGGTCATTCCTTAGCATCTGTCACTTTTACAACTTTACATTTGTTTGTGAGATTAACTGATTAGACTATCTTCCTTAATGGGCCAAGAACCACGAACTACTTGCTTAGCACAACATACATGCTAAATAAATAGCCAGTTTTTATATAACACATAACACACCAGGCAGTTTTCCTAGCACTGAACGTGTATTAACTCACTTAAGACCTCCCCAAAACCCTGTATGAGGAAGGTACAATCAACCCCATTTTACATAATAAGCAATTTAAGTCACATAAGCTAAGAAGTGGCAGAGCTGGTAAACATTAATGAATGCCAACTATAATTTTATATATATATAATGTGATGGCTCGGTGTGAGGTTGGAGGGATAGTGGATGGGGGAGGGGGGTTCACAGTGTGAGGGATATAAATGATGAACGTCTAAGTAGTACCTTGTCTTGTACACCTGAAACTAATAAATTAAAACAAAAAAGAAAAAAAAGAAAAGAAGAAGTGGCAGAGCTGGAGTATGAACTCAGGAAGTCAGTTTCTGGAGTCTGTGTGCTACATTCACACTTTGGTGCCTCACTAGCATCTGCTGAATTGAAGAGCGTTGAGTGATTCGATAGAGACTCGACAGCACCATCAGTAACCTTAGTTGAACTAAAAAATCATTTCATTTGGGTTTTGGTAAGGATCTTATGTTTGACTGGAACTTTGCTGCAAAACCTTTATCTTCCCAGCATTTTATTCCAGCTCAGGTGGTTGGAGCGCTGTGCTCCTAACACCGAGGCCGAGGTCGCCAGTTCGATTCCCACAAGGGCCAGTGAGCTGCACCCTCTACAGCTAAGATTGTGAACAGCAGCTCGCCCTGGAGCTGGGCTGCTGTCAGCAGCCCGAGCTTGGCGTAAGCTGCCAAGTGGCCAGCAGCCAGCGTGTGCTGCCATGAGCGGCTGGTGGCCAGCATGAGTGGCCGGCAGCCATCATGAGCGGCCGGCAGCCAGCGAGAGCTGTCATGAGCGGCCAACGGACGACTGGCAATCCGACTGGCAATCGACTGCCTCAGCCGGTGGGGAGCGCAAGGCTCATACTACCAGCATGGGCCAGGGACTGTGCACACAACTAGACTGAGAAACAATGGCTTGAACCAGAGTGTGGGGGGGAGGCGGAAGAAGGGGGGAAAAATCCATTTGCCTTTACTGGTATTATGACTGATGTTGCGCAGAGAAGGCTCAGCAAACTGCTAGAGGGCAGAAGGCACAGAGTAAAACAACGCTGTGGGTCATTTGGAGTACGGGTAATCCACATAAGGACAATTCAAAGATTTTCATGGATGTCACCTCACTTAACCTTCATTGATTCCAAATGAAGTTACAGACACAGGGCAGTTCTTCCGCAGTTAATAGATGAAGCAAAGCCTGAGGTTAGCACTGCTAAGCCATAGGAAATCAACTAGTCACAGGATGGTGAGCCTCCTGTTCCCACACGTCAGCTTCAGAATTTCAAAGGTATCTCTAGCAGAGAAAGAGCTCTTCCTCTTTTAAGGATTAAAGATAAATGGCCAAACTTTCCTAATTCTTGGGTGGCACCTCTCAGTAAGAACAGTTCCTCCTAGGTTTTCCCAGAATGGCTAGAGTAGGGCAATTACTCCATAAGCTCAAGCTTCATGATCAAGAGGTCTATAAGCTGGTGCCTACATCCAATTAACCATGTGTCATATGTAACAATTCAGGAAATTCTTCACGTGGAGTCCATATGCCAATGTCAGGGGGAGTCAAGAAACTGTACTCCTATGCACATTTTCTTTATGAGCACTTTGCTAAGTTAAGGCTTTCATTAGTTTCTTCCACGGCTTAGAACCTAAAAAGGCTAAGAACCACGATCCTTTAAGCCTGTACAAGCATTCTTTCTGGCTCACGGTTGTGCTTTTAGAGGCACCTTTGCAGTATGAGACATTTCCATTTCTTCAAGTACCTGGTAGATACAATGGGGGTCTATGAGGAAATCAAATGCCCACGCCACGTGAACTAGACCTTGTAACAGCACAGGCCTCAAACCCCATAAACAGGTCTGAGGGAAGTGATTAGCATTCACCTCCTTGGAGGGGGAAGCTGGGTGTAAAGCCAAGGGCACTCAGGTGCGCTTGAGTCCAGTCCGGAGCAGGCCACTAACCAGCTGTGCAACCTTGCACAAGTCGCGTACCCTCTCTGGGCTTCAGTTTCCACATCTGCAAATTGGAAATTAAACCGCATGGTCTTCAAAGTCCTAAGCAGCCACAAGTCTGGTACCAATGAGGCTGAGCCATTAAAGCAGCTTCCTGTGGGAGCGGTGCAGGGCTTTAACGGTCTCCCCTCCCCCGCTCAAGCCCGCGAAACTGTTCAACACGCCCCTCCGAGTGACTGCGCTTTCCCAACCGCAACCCGAACACAGCTCCGCCCCCTCCCGGGGGCGTCCCATCGTGCCCCGCGCTGGGCTCCTAAAGCGGCGGGGCGCCTCCCGCCTTTCCGCGGCCCCGACCCCGAACTACTCTTCCCCAATTCTCCCCGGTGCCCTATCCTATCAACGCCTAGTATCCCACCCAATCACGCAAGCCCGGAGTCTCGCCTTCGGTCCACTCTCCTCCCAACGCTCAGCCGGTATGAGCGCAAGGACCTTACCAGGCCAATCCAATCAGCAGCCGGCTCTCGCCTGCCCCACCCCAATCTCAGTCCCCTCGGCCAATCCATGCGCCCCACTCCGGAGCCCGCCCAGCCAACCCGGGCCTTGAAACCAGCGGACGAATGGGTGCAGGGCAGCCCTGCAGCGTTGACCGCCTGGCCAATGGGAGATACCGCGTGGCCACGGCGGCAGCCAATCGATGTGGAGCGCGGTGCCGCCGCGGAGAGGTCCGGCCCGAATATCCCTCCGCCTTCCTCCCTCCCTCTCTCTCCCTCCCTGCGAGCCGCCGTTCACTTACCGCCTCCCTTCCTTCTTTCTCCCTCCGCCACCAGAGCACCAGCCGCGCTCTGAGCTGCCCCCGGGGTCCCTCCCCCGCCGCCAGAGGAGCAGCTGCCGCCGCCGCCAGCAGAAAATTGGGAGGGAGGAAGGAAGGAAAGGAGGAAGGAAGGGAAGCCGGAGCGACTACCAAGAGGGAGCCGGTGAATGGGCTGGTGGTGACCCCCGCCCCCCACCCCACCCTCCCTTCCCACCCGACCCCCAACCCCCATCCCCAGTTAGAGCCGCCGCCCGAGAGGCCGGGCCGACGTCTTAGGAAGAGTCGCCGCCGCCACCTCCGCCATGGAGCTGATCACCATCCTCGAGAAGACCGTGTCTCCCGGTAGGACGCGAGGGCCGGGGGTCGGGCTGAGGTGATTGGGTGGGGGGGGAAGGGAAGCCCTGGTTCCTCTGACCCTGTCCCCTTTCCCACTTCTCCCCAGATCGGCTGGAACTGGAAGCGGCGCAGAAGTTCCTGGAACGTGCGGCCGTGGAGAACCTGGTGCGTGCCATCCCGCCGTCCCCCATCCCGCGGTCTCCCCATCCCCTGCGTGCGGGCCTTCCCGCCCTCCCGGAGGCCCAGGCCTCGGGAACCCACCCCGCCCCATCCCGTCCCCCTCCCCCCCACCCGGTCCAACCTAACCCCGCCATCGGGAAGCCGGTGGGTGTGTCCCGCCCCGGGCCCCTGCAGCTGGCCAATGGCGCGGCGCGCCGGGGTGACTGCTGTCCAATCGCCGCGCGGCCTGTGGGCGGCGGTGCAGCGGGAGGGAGAAAAAGGGAGGGAAGGGAAGTTAGGTTGCGCGGCGCTGCGTGTTCAGCGAGGGTGGGGGTGGGGGAGCCGGGCCTAGGGGCCATGTGGAAGCTCCGAGCCCAGCTGCCCTCCCTGTTCTGACTGGGGCCAGCTTCTCCTTCCTGTCCCGTGGCCCCTAGGATTTTCTCCACCTACTTCTCAGAGTTCTACCCTTTCCCATCTCCCTTGGTCTCTGCTCATGGCCAGGCCTGGCACCAGAATGCCTCTTGACCCATTCCGACAATATTTCTCCTTTTCCTTCCTTTCCCGGGGTATTTTTTTTCTTTCTTTTACTTGGATGAGTAAATACTTAATCTGCACCCACAACAGGCTGAGCTCATCCTTGAGATCGGAACTGTTTCCAGATGAAATCACAGAGAAAAGTTCCTCGTTTTAAATATTTTCAATTTAAGGGGTACAGAAAAAATGAATCTTAAGTCCACTAGAGACCGGACTTCTGCATAAAAATGTGGGGTGGATTGGTTGAAATAACCCATGTGCCAACAGTTTCTCTTTGGTGTTCCTCTCTCCTGTTGGGAGGATGGGGAGCAGAGGGAAGGGTGGAGGATTCTTGACATCTTTAAAGGTAATAGGTAGTAAATCTAAATAACACTGTAACCAAATGTGTTCTTTAGTGTTACCTAGGCAAATAAGCAAAAATAAAAAAAGTGACATCCTATTTTATACAAACTGATTTTTTTTTCTCCCTCTTTATGTGCTAGGTTTTACTAACCTTTTTTTCTTTAACTTTCCATAGAAAGGATTTTTTCATCTGAAAATATTTCCATTTGGGGCATATTCCTGTTTCTTTTAATTTGCAAAAACCTTTTTACCTTATTCCTAACATTACTTAGTGGTACATAATTAAAAAAACTTTTAAGATTTACCTTCTGTGATTGCAGAACTTGTTAATGGTAAGGAACTATCTACTTTCGGTTTTCCTGATAACTTTAGGAAAAGCTTTTAGACAGCTTTTTGCAAGGTAGAGGAGTGTTACATTTTTTAACAATGGGTATAGTTTTGGGGATCTGCATTACAAAAGATTATGCTGTTTAGAAATCCACTATTTTTAGTGGACAACTCAAGTCCAAAATGTATAGGAGACTTGAATGTTAACTGGTGGCTCTTAAATATAAAACCATTTTCCTTGACATTTTTATCTTTTCAATTTTCCCGTTTCTAAATGTTTGCCAATTATTTTCTTATGAATCTGCTTTTTTCATTGTTCACCTCTTGCTGAACACTTAACTAAAATACAGAGGACGGGCCTCCTAAGTCTATATTTTAGATTTATAATTATTTCCCTCTCATACAAGATTACCTGCTTTCATGAGATCAAAAGCCACCCTGAGTATCATTCCATTCGGACTAAGTTTTTTTAATTTAGAAAAATTTTTACACCCAATTGTAACATAATTCATTCAACAAATATTTGTCAAGTACTGTTCTAGGGACATAGAAAAACCCTCTGACTACCAGATTGTCAAACTTGCTTTAATTCTAGAGGAGCTAATGTGAAGAATAGGGCGCTAAGAATGATGATGGTAGGAAAATCTGTAACTGCTTGTTAAATGCTGAGGCTCCTTGAGTAGATGGATGACTTCTTCAATGTATTAAGTAACATTTTTATACGAGTCTTAAAGTTATTTTTGAGTTTTCTGAGTCGTTATGACATATCCTAAAAAATTTAGGTTTTCTCTGTTTTTGGTGTTCCATAAGCTATTCTCAGTTGGTGAAATTCTGAAGAGATAACTTTCATTCACTGATGCTGCTTCTTTTAACAGCCCACTTTCCTTGTGGAACTGTCCAGAGTGCTAGCAAATCCAGGAAACAGTCAGGTTGCCAGAGTTGCAGCTGGTCTACAAATCAAGAACTCTTTGACATCTAAAGATCCAGATATCAAGGCACAATATCAGCAGAGATGGCTTGCTATTGATGCTAATGCTCGACGGGAAGTCAAGAATTATGTAAGTAACTTTGCTCTCTTCGGTCGTATAGCCTAAGGAACAAGAAAAATCTTTTGTCAGTTTTTTTGTCATTTGCACGGCATAGAGTTATAATAGATTGCTGGGACCAAAACTTCACTTGATAAAAATTGTATTTGATTTAAATCTTTCTCAGTTCAGCTTGTCTATTCCCATTAATGGATCAGAATTGTTTTCAGATAACCGAGGTAGACTGTAGCAGTTTGGGAAACTAATTAGATGCCAGAATTTGTAGACTGTCTGGAGAATTAGAATAGTATACAAATTGACAGTTCCCAGAGTTGGGTTATAAGAATCACTTAAGGAATTTGTTATACGCATTTTCCAGCTCCCTCCAGAAATTCTGATTTGGAGTTTGAGGCTCAGGGATATTTTAAAAACTGTCTTCCCAAGCGATTCTCCCACAGTCAGCCAGCACCCCCAACTCTTGTTAAGCTTCTGCTGTAGATGATTCTCATTGTTTGGTGGTTTAGGCATGGTCCTATGTGTGGTCAGAAGGGGAATTAAATGATCTCTTGGGCTTTTCAAGCCTTAAGAGTTTGTGAAACAAGATTGGCGTTCGTGGTGCTTTTATATACTTAACAAATTATGAAAAACTATCTTTAGAAACATCTGGCTTTTGATCAAGGCATTTAGAGTAGGCTGGTGAATTTTGTGGAAGATTGAATGTCCCTTGTTAATCTGCATCATGGAGTTTCTGTGACTTTTTTTTTGTTGAATTAGAAATCCATGGTTCTAACTGCAGCAAAATACATGGACTGATGTGCTTTGCTTTTTTTTTTTTTTTTTTTTTTTTAATGGGATTCTTTAATGGCCTGTCTTACATGGATAAGGCACAAAGGGGGAGTAGTAAGTCAAGCATCTGTGCAGTCATCATTGGTCCTTGGTATTTGAGGGGAAACCAATGGGGGATTTCATGTATACTTGTACAGATAATGGTTACGTACATCATATTTGCTATTTCCTGATTCTGGTTGTGAACATAGGTAAATTAGTGCCTCTTTAGGCAGTAACTTTTCTTTCTAGTTATGTACCTCCTTCTCTCTCCAGTTTCGCATGGAGTTATCCATGATGGGGGGAACTAGGTTATGAAGGCAACTTATTTTCAATCTTCTTTGGAATACATAGAGCTATCTCTGTCTATATTGTTTGCCTATGTAGTAACATTCTAATCCTCCCTTTAGCAGTTTGGTATAAATGAAGGTTTTTCCATCAATCACTGCAAATCCTGCTGGTTATGCTGTAGTGCCCAAAATGAGATGGCATGATTAGAATTGTAATTGACTATTTTTTTTTTTTTTGGCACATCACTCTTAACATCAAAATTTTTCTAAAATTTGAATAAGAATTTATTAGGCATTGTTGAGCCCTTGTGCATGAAGAAAAAATTAGCAGTTATTTGGGCCTTTTTCCCATTTATAGCACACCTAGTAATTAGTACTTTTTCAGTACTAGTGGTTATTTCTTTTTTGAAATCTGAGTCTTGGATTGAGAGCTAGCTTATTTATTTCAGGTCATTGAGTATTACCATTAATATCAGCCCTAATTTAAAAAAATAACTTTCAGTACTTGGCAATTGTACTTTTGTAGCCCCTAAATCACCTCAAGTAATACTAATCTTCCAGAAGCGATTTAAAGGAAGAAAGATAAAAGTAGGTGGGATTCAGTACTCGCCACATATGTCCTAGGAGATGTGCAGTGTAGTATAAAGGCATCTTGGACTGGAATTCTTAGACGTGGGTAATACCTGTTCAGCCCCTGTCATTTTGGACAATTCATCTTGACCCTCCCCCCGCCTTAGGCTTTTGACATACCATTTTTATTAAAGTCCATTCTAGTTCTGGTAGCCCTAGAGAGCGAAACCTTCATTTAGAATCAGTCAGAACTGTTACTGGGTAGAGCTGTTGGGAGTGGGCGGGCCGGGATGATGATATTCTGTATAAGGGGGTAAGATGGGGAGTTCATTATTAGCTAGAAAGCAGGATGCTAAGTGACCTGACCCAGTCAGCAGAGCTGGCCTGAATATCTGACAGCTACTCTTTGTTCTGTATTCATGCCAGGAACGGTTAACTGTTTGCCTTTTAAGTGGACTGGTGATTCTTAGCTCATTGATTGAATTAGCTGATCATGGTAATGATTAACCCTGGGTCCATTGTGGCTTCATCCTTTATCTGTACCTGTGCCTTTACCCTTTACATAAATGTGTGTATGAATACCATTTCAAACAAGACGTGTTTAATGATAAATGGATCTCATTTTAATTGGCATATCGGACTAGTCCTTGGTATCTGTTGATGGTGGACAGAACAGTTCTCTGATTCTTGGACAAACAGAACAAATCTTTTCAGATTGGAAGTTAAATAGGAATTAGTTCTTATATATTGGTGACATCAGTAATTTTGTATCTGCATCTAGTGATATTACTTGACCAAAGCCTTTCTATGAAAGTCACCCAGAATACTAAATTGTCAATGACAGAAGGAAGGTTTGTTCCACATTTCACGAGTGGGAAGGTCTCTTCCTTCAATCAGATTACAGTGATCTACTGTGAATCAGACCCACTGGGATGTCCCAGAGGTGGCCTCATTCTACAATCCCACTTTTCTGTGCACAAAACATGGCTGTGAGCTTCCTTCCATTATTATACACCAAGGAGCAGAGAAGGCGAATTTTGTCATCTCCTCCACCTTTTAATTAATGCTATCGCCCTTCTAACTGCTGCTTTCCTACCTTGTGAACATTGAAGTGAGTTGAGGTATCTGGTTTTGAAGAGTTCCATTTGAAAGTAGGGGACGATTGGTTTTGTTCCTGGGGTCTGGGGCAAGGTGGATTGTTTTCGTGTTTGGTATTGAGGCTGGCTCCTTTTCAACAGTTGACTTGTACTGTATATGACTTTTTCTACTTGTCTGTGTTATAGAGAAAATTCAGAGACGGATATCAGAGGTGTTGTGGTAGGTAAAATGGGTTCAAATAGTATTAGAAATTGATATCTTTTGTCTTGTTTTTTGCAGGTTTTACAGACTTTGGGCACAGAAACTTACCGACCTAGTTCCGCCTCGCAGTGTGTGGCTGGGATTGCTTGCGCAGAGATCCCAGTAAACCAATGGCCAGAACTCATTCCTCAGCTGGTGGCCAATGTCACAAACCCCAACAGCACAGAGCACATGAAAGAGTCAACATTGGAAGCTATTGGTTACATTTGCCAAGACATAGTAAGTGCTGCCTGATATTATCTAACATGATTCCATCTAACTGTGGTCTGCATGGTATTAGGATTGTATTTACCATTCCAAGCTACCGCAGTGTGTTTTGAACATAGGACTGCTTTGTTAGACTTCTATATTTGGATAGTTAACTTACTCTCTCACATTGCTAATCATGCCCTAAAATTAAGAGACTCGAGGATCACAAACTCAAAATGGAAAGCCATGTGTTTGGAGAGGCATAGGTTCTAGACTTTTAAGGATACTCTCTGCCTTGGAGT
The DNA here is from genome assembly GCF_964194185.1 of Rhinolophus hipposideros. NCBI lineage: Eukaryota > Metazoa > Chordata > Mammalia > Chiroptera > Rhinolophidae > Rhinolophus > Rhinolophus hipposideros. The sequence continues at coordinate 33,773,730 of NC_138066.1, read as the reverse complement.
ACCCCTGACCTGATCCCCTTTCTCAAGATCATCAGTGTACCATGGGTGCTGTTTTATATTTTCATTGACTTTTTTACAGAAATATTTTGCCAGCTCTTGCTGTAGTTGTTGGTTTAGCCACTGGAGCCACAACACAGTATGTTAAATGCACACTTCCTAGGACTGTTCTTGTTGCTGAGGTTACCACTCTTGGTGTCTGTTTTGATACACAGACTTGAAGCAAAGAAGTCCATAGCACTTGACCTGGACTTGTACTCCCTAGATGTTCTGCCCAGGTGTTGATTGCTGGCCCTTATGTTCTACAGCTTTACTTCAGTTGGTACACATGGCCTGGGAAAAAACAGCAAGCTTCCATCTCCATTTGCACGGAAGGGGGAAAAAGCCAGCATTACCTCTTGCTTAGAGTCACTATGCTAAGAAGTCAGAGTTGAATTTGATGTGTTTACCTTGTTTTAGTTCAATTTTGGACTGTCAGACCCTGGGATATCTTGCAGGTGGTTTGTCCCTAGATGGAAATGTGTGGGAAAAGATCAGAGGAAGTCTGATCCTCACTCAAGTGGATTTTATACTTAAAAGGACTGCTGATTAGTCATGAGCTCATTATTATATTCACTGCACTTCTCTGCTCATTTCAGGACCCAGAGCAGCTACAGGATAAATCCAATGAGATTCTGACTGCCATAATCCAGGGGATGAGGAAAGAAGAGCCTAGTAATAATGTGAAACTAGCAGCTACTAATGCACTCCTGAACTCATTGGAGTTCACCAAAGCAAACTTTGACAAAGAGGTAAGTGCCTATTGACAAAAAGGTGTAGTAGGTTCAGGAGTGAGAATTAAAGGGTTTTTTTTTGTTTGTTTGTGTTTTCTAAGTTTATGATTTAGAAAGGACTATCTTGTTTAGAAAGGACTTCTTGTTTAGAAGTGTTTGATTCCGTTCTAGGTAAGATTTGTGTGAGATTTAGCCCTGGAATAGGTGTTTGCCTTTTCTAATCAGGCTTTTGGGAATAATGTGAGCTAAAGGATTTCTAAGCTGAGGTTTTTCCTTTTGCTACCCAAAGTGTGGGTATGCTTGTGGGACTTTTTAAAACAAAAGTTACAGAAATTGGGCTGTTTCCATATACCTCCTGAGGAAGGTGCTTTTCAAAATTAATATAGAAACCGTTTGTTTTGCCTGACAGTATACCCCCCTAGTTACTTATTTTTAGTTGTTAAAATACATACTAACATAAAATTGCGACCGATCTTTGGAACTTTTTCATCTTGTGAAACTGAAACTATATCCATTAAACAACACCCCTTTTTCCCCTTCCCAATTCCTGGCAACAACCTTTCTGCTTCCTGTTTCTATGATTACTTTCTGTGTTTCTGTGATTATTCTAGATAACTTATGTAAGTGGAATCAGTGTCTTTGTCTTTTTGTGGCTGGCTTAATTCACTTAACTATTGTCTTGGGTTTATGTATGTTGTAGCATGTCAGAATTTCCTCTTTTAAGGGAGATTAATAGTATCCCACTGTATGTATGTATGTATGTTTATCCATTTATGTGTTAGTGGGCATTTGGGTGGCTTCCTTCCGCCTTCTGTTATGAACAGTGCTGCTGCGAACGTGGGTGTACAAGTACATCTTTGAGACTCCGCTTTCAATTCTTTTGGATATACAGAGGATGCCAAAAAACGTATACACATTTTAAGAAAGGAAAAAACTATTACAATTGTAATACTCAATATATACCAATAACAAAAGATGAATACAAGTCATGTGTATACATTTTTTGGCACTTCCAGTATACTCAGAAGTGGAATTTCTGGATTATACGTGATCTGAAAGTATTTTTTTTTTTTGTATATATGTTTGTTGACACTTTAACTGGGCTTTTTGCTATTTCTTGGCCTAAGAGTGGACAAAGTAGGGTGGTCTAAGAAGCCAAAGCAAACTACAATTCTAATTGCTTAGAAAATGGGTTTCTTTTAGATTTCAAAAGACTTAGGACAGTAGCAAATAAAGTTCGTTATTCTGTTTTCCTGTATCTTACCACATTTATGTGTTTGCCACCTCCCAGGAAACCAATTTTGTCTCTGAAATAAAGCAGATACTTTTATTTTTAAGTCTCTTAAGTTTTAAATACAAAGAAAAAGATTTTTCTAATGTAGGTGGGGTTTGTTTTAACTAACCATCTTTTTTTAAACCCTGTTGCTTACATTTGCCTGTCTACTTCCTCCCTAAAGTCCTGTAAGTGAAGGTCATTTTGGGGATTAAAAGATTAGGGACCTCCTATGAGGGCAGGTCATATAGTAGACACTGGGGGCAAACTGTAGCACTTCATAGTGCCATTACTATGTCAAGGAAAAGCTGCTTGATTGATTGGTCCAGGGTTATGTGGGTCTCTGACGGAGTGAGAAGTTTTCTTGAGGGGATAGTCGAGCATTCTTCATATGTATGGTTTATACTCTTCTAATTCTCTTATTTTTGCAGTCCGAAAGGCACTTTATTATGCAGGTGGTCTGTGAAGCCACACAGTGTCCAGATACGAGGGTAAGTATGAGGTTACTGAAAAAAATCTGTCTTCATTATTCATAGGAAATGCCAACTCTAGCATAGTACTGAAATGTTGGAAATCAGGTGACTTCAGAAATTAGATTTGACTAATAAGAATTTTCTCCAACAAATTGGAGAAGAGGGAAGAACAGGTATTAGAAAGTTAACATTGTGGAAAACTGCTGTCCTCTTAAAAAAAGTTTTAGGGAGAAATAGTTTTTGTTAAGCCTTGCTTACTCAATTGCCGTAGTTTGTTATTCAAGTGATTCTTTTCCATTATAGTCATTGAAATAGTTTTGCTATTGCTGTAGCCTGAACCTTGACCCTTGAACCATGGGAGTAACGTCTGTTCTTGAGTGGTATTCGTTTTGTCCTGCCATGGCTTCCACAGGCACCTTTAATGAAAAAAAGAGAGAGAAGGCAAAGAAAAATAGGGATAGTGAAAAAATTGAAGGTAGAGATTGATTTTAGGGGTATGGTAACATTACCCAAATGTACCTTGCTTGACCCTTTAGGTTATTGACCCCTTTTGAGTGAAGTAGTTACTTAACCTTTATCAAATTGCTTTGTTAGTAAACTGAATGGTAAACCATTTAATCTGCCCTTTGCAAAAGGTACGAGTGGCTGCCTTACAGAATCTGGTGAAGATAATGTCCTTGTATTATCAGTACATGGAGACATATATGGGTCCCGCTCTTTTTGCAGTAAGTATTTCTATTTTATGTATTTGAACATGCAGCTAATTGCAAAGCCCATCATTCTTAGTTGCTGTTTTTGTCAGTTCTGTAATTTATTACTTAATATGATGAAAACAGGAAATTTCTTGAGTTCCAGTGTTAGGTTTCATATATTCATCAGTAGCATGCCAAGAAAGAAAGCTTGTGCTATCTCTGCTGGTAAAAAGAGTGTATTTTAAAAATTTGTTTCCTCTTTCTACCTTTCAGACCTAGGTTTCATAAATCTACATTTTTGAAACTTGAATGTCTGTGTTTAGAGGAAGGGTCTAACTTGAACCAGCACTTATTTGGGGCTTGGGGTGTCGTGTTTTTTTCCTCAAGATCACAATTGAAGCAATGAAAAGTGACATTGATGAAGTGGCCCTACAAGGAATAGAATTCTGGTCCAATGTCTGTGACGAGGAAATGGATTTGGCCATTGAGGCTTCAGAGGTGAGCGTGGGAGACTTGGTTTGAGGGGAGAGCTGTTCTGTGACTAGGCTTTGGAACGTATCTCCTTTATGGATATTATCCTCCTCTGGGAAAGCTTTGTTCTGACTGGACTTACAGGGTGTCTCCATTTGTAGAGATTTTGATTAGCCAAAATCCCTCATGAGGGAGACGTATCAGTAATGTGGCATCTCATGTTTTTCCCAGTCAGGCATGATTCTTTGTAAATGTTGATGTTGGCATTGTAAACACAAGAGGGCAGCAGGCAGTCATAGTTCAACGAGATGACATCTGGTTCTGAGTTATTTTCTTTTGGAATCCTAGTACAAGCATGGGATGTAAAATTGATAGTTAACTAACTCTGGTGAAGGAATTAGATACGTAGAAAGGGGTTGTTAGTTCTGCACTTGCAATCTTTAGATTCAAGCTTTGTTTCCAACCTTAACTGTCTTTATTTTAAAAGACACAATCTTATTTTTGGCATTCTTATGTAAACTTAGTACATCTCTTGATCCAAAGGTCACTTAGATAACAGCTTGTTAATATGAATTGAGCTTGTGAAAAAAGAGTAATTCTTAAGGTTCCCTTGGTCCTTTAAGTCCTAAAAGAGTCTCATTGAAGTAGACCAAAAAATGAGCGCCTCCAAAGATCACAGTGAATGTCACCGTTTGTTCCATATATTTCTGTACAGACTCCTGGGCAGCTCTCACTTTATGCCCTTAGTATCAGAGCTTGTTTGCTGCTCTCCAGAATTTGCTTTATGTTTGTCCTCAGGCAGCAGAACAAGGACGCCCCCCTGAGCACACCAGCAAGTTTTATGCTAAGGGAGCACTACAGTACCTGGTTCCAATCCTCACACAGACACTAACTAAACAGGTGAGTTACCTTCCAAGTCTAGCCAGGTAAGCTATGAAACCTTGTTAAGGGTTGGTTTGCTGGGGAACCATTTCCTTGAAGGAACTCAGCAAGTCTTCAACTAGTTGATGTTCTTTTATAGATGACTCGGGAACAACTGAGCTGGATCTGTAAGATACTCTAGACTCTGAGTTGTTTGTGAAGGAGAACTGGGTCTGAACATTTCAGTCTTGTTCGGGAATGAGCCGCACACACTGCTGATTCCTGAGTGCTACATTGTTCAAACTAGCAGAAGAGACATGCGCAATAAAAGTTGCAGTAAGAGAGAAGTGCTGGTTTTAGGCCACTGAAATATTTGCTAATATCTGGGATATTTTCATGAGTTCATGGTATATGTATACTTTTAAAATACTGACGGGGTTGGATAAAAGAGTTATTCGGATCCTAATGAGGGAATCCAACCCATGAAAGAAATCCATGGTCCTTAGTGATCGTTAACATCAATGAATCAGATTCGGGACAAAAGTAACAAGATTTCGTGAAGATGTGGGTCTAAGTAAATACAGAAATTCTTTTATAAGGAGTATATCTTGATTACCATTGTTCCTTTTGACTTTGTGCATTATAGTCTTCCTTGATGTGTTTGGAAAGATTTTTTCTTTCTGGTGTATGTAAAATATTACCAAAGAGCTGGCAGTGCTCTGAAGCAGCCATGCTGTAACCTTGAGCACTGCAAAGTGTCTCTGTACACAGGAATGTAATTTGTTTTTAGGAAAGTATATGACTCTTTCAATATAGCAATCTCAAAAGATAAGTTGAGATGTATTTGGTTTGAAATGGACTCGGTGTTCCCTTCAATTTTAATCTCATCTTTCCATTTTACAGTTGCTATTTTTTATCTTTTGACCTTAGTATCTATGCTTTTGCATATTTTGGGGTGTGCTTTTCTCATTTGGGAACAAATCATTCTTTAGGTATGTAATTATCTGAAACTACATCGGTATGCTGCATTAAATACTGTGTGTATGAGTGACCACAATAAGAAAAATTTACCTTGAATTCTAATTTTAGGGGAGCTCTGATTAGAATTGTTTAACTTTTGAAATGTTTGTTTAATTTTTGAAATTACTAGCACATCGGAGGCCCCCCTCATGTTTTCCTAGTCTGTAACTCGATAGATTTTTTTTTAATTCGTTTTTGAACTTATAGCTAGAATTATACAGCATATACGCTTTTGTTCTGCCTTTGTTGTGTATGTCCAGATCATCCTTATTGCATGCAGTTGATATTTGTTTCATTGTAGAGTACTGGAGAGGGCTCTTCCCTCCATCTGCATCCTTTTTAACAGAGGCTGTACTGTGATATATCTTTTGAAAGAGATTAAAATATAAAGATTTCATGTTTTATTTACATCCCCAAAGTTTAAGTTCTAATTACATTTGGGAATAGTTAGAACACTTTTTGAGTTAAAGTGATTCTTTGAACGAAAAAAAAAAACGAGTGCCACATTCTTTCTCCAGGATGAAAATGATGATGACGACGATTGGAACCCCTGCAAAGCAGCAGGGGTGTGCCTCATGCTTCTAGCCACCTGCTGTGAAGATGACATTGTTCCGCACGTCCTCCCCTTCATTAAAGAACACATCAAGAACCCTGATTGGCGGTACCGGGATGCGGCAGTGATGGCTTTTGGCTGTATCTTGGAAGGACCAGAGCCCAATCAACTCAAACCACTAGTTATACAGGTGAAACTGAGAGAGTTTGAGGGTGGAAAGTGAGACATTTATTGTTTGTTAAAGCTTTTTGTTTGAAAGTGTGCTTTTATTTTTAAAAAAAGCTGTAAGTTACCCACAAAGGTTATTTCTAGATAGCTATTTGCTGCCAATGAATGGTAAATTAACTTTTTAATTACAAAAGTCACATAGGACTTTTGAAAATTGCCAAAAAGGCCCGAAAAAGTCACCTACAATCCCATTGCCTGGGGATAACACTAACTCTAGGGATTTATTCTTGCAGCCTTTTTCTGTGTGTGCATATGTGCAACAGGGTGGAGATCTTACTGTGCAGCAGCTCACAGTGGCCCATGCGGGGATCGAACTGGCAACCTTAATGCTCCCAGCACCACGCTCTAACCAACTGAGCTAACTGGCCACCCCCTAACTTGTTTTTTCACTTACGCTGTATCATAAGCATTTCATTATTTTTCATGATGTGATTATTCTGTCCCCAGGACAAAAATGGTACCTAATGAAAACTCTTATGGAAATACTGTACTTATTTTGCTATTAAAAATGACAGGAGTTGTTAAAACAGTTTAGTACATAACTCAACCTTTTAAGATATAACCAGATACCATCACAGCTGCCTCTTGGGATCTGTAAGTACCGTAAAGACTGCTTGCTGAAAGCATTCATACCAAACTCTTAATAAAACTACATTGGGATTTGGTGAAGAGAGGAGGACTTTTAGCAAAACCATCTTGATGCTTTGAGATAAAACCTAACCACTAGAAATTCCTCTTCTGAGGTATTGATCTTTGCTTTGCTAATACCTGTTGTATTTTCAGGCTATGCCCACCCTAATAGAATTAATGAAAGACCCCAGTGTAGTTGTTCGGGATACAACTGCATGGACTGTGGGCAGAATTTGTGAACTGCTCCCGGAAGCGGCCATCAATGATGTCTACTTGACTCCCTTGCTGCAGTGTCTGATTGAGGGCCTCAGTGCTGAACCCAGAGTGGCTTCAAATGTGTGCTGGGTAAGGGGTTTTCTTCCTGGTGAGATAAGGGTCTTGCTGAGCCATGGGCAAGGAAGTTGGAGATGTGGGAGAGAAATGCGTCTGCCTCACTGGAAGGATTTTTTTTTTCAGAATAGCATCTCCTTTCTAATTTCTTCAATTAAAATGTGGGGGAGATGTCAACTGCATGAGCCAGTGGGAGCTGTTGACTCATGGTGACTGGTTTCTGAACCATTTAGAACAGTCACGCTAACCCAGGGGGAAAACGGTCTAGACTCAGTTTTCTTTCTTCAGTTGCTTGGGGACAAAAAATTTTGATTAAGGTAGAGAGTTGCTGGCTACAAAAAGTACCATTGCTGAGAATGGGGCAAGCGGGAAGGAAAGTAGGTGGTCTTAAGTGCTGAGTCAGTATGGCCTGGATGCAGTGCATTAGGGACATTTGGGGGTGGGGGAGGAAGCTCAAATAAGGAAGGAGTGGGGCTAAAAGCCTCTCTGTGATTAGAAAGAGAATTGAAGTAGCAGACATTTGTGGTAGGTGAAAGTACTCTGCTACTTAGAGTTGTGAGCAGATTTTTGGGCAGGATGAACAAAATATAAATTATTTAATTTTAAGGATACCTATGAAATTTGAAGTCTTGAGATGATGTTGAGGATTTGCTAGCATTGATTTGTTCTTATATCAGTTGGAAAGGAACATTGCCTGAGGTATCTTAAGAAAAAATGAGGTAGTCCTTGGTTGGGGTTCTTTTCAGCACTAATCTTAACTCTCTGGGTTTAAGGCTTTCTCTAGTCTGGCTGAAGCTGCTTATGAAGCTGCAGATGTAGCTGATGATCAGGAAGAACCAGCTACCTATTGCTTGTCTTCTTCTTTTGAACTCATAGTTCAAAAGCTCCTGGAGACCACAGACAGGTAAATGGTACCACGTAGAAAGGGGTGGTATCTTTGTATCCAGCTCCTTCTGCCTTCTGTGTAGGGGCTATCGAACCTGCCATAGACACATTGTGGCAGGAAGAAGGAATCTTCCAGTAGATTATTTGTTTAAAAAAGAGAAATGTAAATTAGAATTGTTCAGCTTACAATTAAAATTAGAAAATGGTAATTTCTAATTGACCAAGAGAGTCCATTGATTTTGCAGTGTCTCTATTTGATTATGGTATAAGAGAAATAGTAGCTTGTAATGAATTTAGTTGTCACATGAGATCATTGACTGCCATTTATGATATTGGAAGAAGAACTTGGCATTAGATACAGTTGTTTTGTAAATGAGCTTTGAAATTTAGTTTTAAGGGGTTATAAGTTGGGGACAGCCTTGAATTATTTTGGTTTTGTGTGAGCTATACGTAAAGCCACACTCAAAAGAACCTTTAAAGAAGACTGGGTATAAATTCTTCCAAGCTTATCTAGTTCATTTCCACTTCTCTGTTTACGATTGTATGTAAAGGCATCTGTTGCAGATGAAGGAAATTGGGGTATCTTTTTCTTAACTGTTCAGGCAACTTTTCAGTTGTCCACCTGCGTTCTTCATCATTTTAATCTAATTTTCCATATAATTTTAGCCCATTTCTAAAAGGGCCATTCTAAAGTTTAACCAGATTTGGAGACCATGTGAACAAAGCCATTGGCTCAGAGGTTGAAAATTTAGTTCCTGGTTGTATTGTGTTGCCAAATTCAAACCATGTTTGCAACCGTTTCAGTTTCTGGGTTCTTATTTTTGGTGAGACAATGTCTACATTATAACACCTTTGTCCTCTCTCAGATGGGACTTTAAGATTTTTGCTGTGTGTGCCTTATAGACCTGATGGACACCAGAACAACCTGAGGAGTTCTGCATATGAATCTCTGATGGAAATTGTAAAAAACAGTGCCAAGGATTGTTACCCTGCGGTTCAGAAAACTACCCTAGTCATCATGGAACGACTTCAGCAAGTGCTTCAGATGGAGGTGAGAATTAGGGCGTTTCTGGCTATATTGGTGGGCAGGGTGCAGTACTTCTATCGTTCTATTTTCAAGGCTAGTCTCGTTGGTTTATATATTTTCTCAGAAAGATATAAGGCTTATACAAAGAAAGAAATGTTGCAACTTAAAGTTTGCGTTGCTTGTCAGTTTACCCATACATTTGTATACTATATGCGTAAAAGTTTTTTATTTACTTACCTACATTAGCATCTGTAAAGATTATTTAATAGTCCTGGCAAACCCAGCAAAAATGGAAGCATTGAACCGGTGTAGAGCCCTTTTAGAAGGTGTTCATTTAGAACATGATGATCTTTTCTTTGTAGTCACATATCCAGAGCACATCGGACAGGATCCAGTTCAATGACCTTCAGTCTTTACTCTGCGCAACTCTTCAGGTATGATGGTGCCGTGTCACTTAATAGCTCCAGAGGAAAGAATCGTATCCCAGGATGACAAGTTCATGTACACACAGAAATCTGAAATGGTGTAGAAGATGCTGATCAGAAGCTCTTCTCAAAAAGCCTTGGTCTGGTCTGTGATTGATTGGCAGAGTAATTTCCCGTTTTCCTTTCTTCTCTGCCCATAAAGATGAAATTTGTCTTGCACAGTGTAGGGAAGCAAACAGTTTGGTTTGTGATGGTCCTCCCAGCTGTACAACTGTTTTATGTTGCAACTTTTAGTCTTTGGTTTTCATTGGGTTGTCCAGGTGTAGCCCATTCAGATTTGGTTCCCAGCTGTGGTTCACTCTACTGAAAATACAGCTTTGAGTTTTACCATCATCTTTGAAAAAACAGTTACTATTGGCCACTTTGTTATACTTGACATCATTTATAGTACCTAGTTTTCATAGTAGACTTTCTCAGAGGCTGGGATAATTAAAATGTCACTCCTCACTCATGACTGGAGTCATGCAGTGGCTGAGGAGGTATCTTCCTTTTTAACAAAGAACAGGAAAATCCTGGAACTTGTCTAAGGCTTTGGTAGGTACTAGATTTTATTTAGTATTGAGTAATGCTAACTAGGTCATCTTACCTGTGAACTCCCTTCTCTTTCGCATTCCAAACTTAATTTTTAAAAACATGGCTGTTAAGAGTGTTTCTTTATTCATCAGACAAATACAGAAATGATTCAGTAACATTAATTGAAACAAAAGATAAAGAGGGAAGTTTAAGGAATATTGAATTAGATTGACTTCATTTTATCAAGACTTTATTTGTTTTTAGATTTTATTGGGGAAGAGGAACAGGACTTTATTGGGGAACATTGTGTACTTCCAGGACATTTTTCCAAATCAGGTTGTTGTCCTTTGAGTCTTAGTTGTGGAGGGCACAGCTCAGCTCCAGGTCCAGTTGCTGTTGCTAGTTGCAGGGGGCACAGCCCACCATCCCTTGCGGGAGTCATACTGGCAACCTTGTGGTTGAGAGCCCACGCTCCAACTAATTGAGCCACCCGGGAGGCAGCTCAGCTCAAGGTGCCATGTTCAATCTTAGTTGTAGGGGGCGGAGCCCGCCATCCCTTGCGGGACTCGAGGAATAGAACCGGCAACCTTGTGGTTGAGAGCCCACTGGTCCATGTGGGAATGGAACCGGCAGCCTTCGGAGTTAGGACCATGGAGCTCTAACCGCCTGAGTCACCGGGCCGGCCCATCTTCTCATTCTCTTGACATCGTCTTTCACATCGTATTTCTCAGAGCAGAAGTTTTTAATTTTAATGAAGTCCAGATTATCTTTTTTTTTTTTTCCGTGGATCATGCCTATGGTGTTATAACTACCGCCTGAGCCACCGGGCCGGCCCCAAGACTTATTTCTTGACCACCATCTATAAATGAGTTAGGATATAGACAGGGTTTTTTTATTTGTTGGTTTGTTTGTTCTGTTTTTTAATGAGTAAGAACTCTAATATCACAAGTCCTTTAAAGCTGAAATAATAAGACTGGAATATGGAGGCTGCTTATTCCTCTGCTTCACCTAAGTGAAATGCAGAGGAGATGAATTTATAAATCTACAATCTATGAAAGTTTGTATCGTGTTTCTTCTGAATTGGGAAATAGAAGGGATATTAAAATGTATTTTTTGTTGCAAATGATTTATACTGTCAAAGCTTTTGAACATAAAAAGTATGTTTGGCCTTTCCAAAAAAGAAATTCAAGGGATTTCATTGATTTAAAAAAATAAAAATGTATAATGTTCTGATTTGAGGGTTTGGAATCAACAGATCCTGAACCCTTGTCTTGTACATTTGTACATTTTATAGAATGTTCTCCGGAAAGTACAACATCAAGATGCTTTGCAGATCTCTGATGTCGTCATGGCCTCCCTCTTAAGGATGTTCCAAAGCACAGCTGGGTCTGGGGGAGTGCAAGAGGATGCCCTAATGGCAGTTAGCACATTGGTGGAAGGTTGGTGAGCCAAAATTGGGCAGGGAATGTCTTTAGAATGCAAGAGTTGCAATGGCCATGAAGAAATTTTTGACTGCAGAAAGCTAGTCCTATTTTCTCATTTACTGGGGCACGAGTCAGTTCAAAGTTGGATTGAACATAAGTGTAAATTTGTGTATAACTGCCTTGCCATTCTTTAAAGTAAGTGGGGAGCCAGTTTGTAACTCAGATTGGCAACCTTTGGTGGGGGAGAAACTGTTATCTACCTCATGTTTATCAGGTTTCCTTTTCCTCTGAAAGTCTGCTTTATTGAGGTTTGGCTCCTACCAAGGATGGAGGAAGCAAAGGTTTCTATTTTCTTTCCTGGCACTTTGGTACCTCCTGGTTTGGGTTGTAATACATTGGACTCCGTTTGACACATGGTGCCTGCCTGGCATGGGATAGAATGAAACATTGAGGTGTAGGAATTCACGTTTTTCTGGTTGTTACATGTCTGACTATACAAAATTACTTTGGGGAAGTCATGTCTGACTTAAGACTCTTTGAAAGGTCGTTAAAAGCACATTAAAAGAGCACTTTAGAAACCTGGAATGCTTTTTCAGGGGTGGCCTGCCTGTAAGGTGTATTACTAAGGTCATTATCTGAGGACCATTCCCCTGAGGACAGACCTATTTCTGGCAACATGTGACCACCCTGATAGGGCACAGCAGTTCATTTTGGCTTCTGGAGTGGCTGCTTTGGATATGAAGCCCAGTGCGTTTCCTGACTGGCTTAAGTAAGTCCTTGATGGAATTATCTAGGGGCCCTGTTTTAAAGCTGGCTTCCAAAGAGGACATATTTATAAGCAGATGAAGATGAGGTAGACAAGAGGCAGTATTGCTAGCTCAGCCAATTCAAATTAACATTGGCATTCATTGAGGGCCATACCATACCACTTGTTGTGTGAGCCATGAACCACTCTGTGGAGATGTGACATTGTCTTCAGGGCATAAAAGTTAGGCCCTTCTAACAGTTATGAATTTGGCTCATCCAAGACAGCATTTAATGTCTTCATGGTAGATTCAGTAATTAATGTGCTCCATCCAACCTGTTGGGTGGAGTGAGTACATTTTAGGACAGCTAGGATGGTTATTTTTGCTCTCTTCTGTGATACCCTGTGGTGGTAATAGTTTGTTTCTTTACAGTGTTAGGTGGTGAATTCCTAAAATACATGGAGGCCTTTAAACCCTTCTTGGGCATTGGACTGAAAAATTATGCTGAGTACCAGGTAGGCTCTGCATTTCAAAATGAAGTTGACCCTTGAACAACATGGATTTTAACTGTGGCTGCCCTTGGCAGAATTTTTTCAATAAATATATTGGCAGGGCTCTTTTTTTTTTTTTTTTTAACTACCAATCCCTGGTGAATATTGTTTTTTCTGTCCTTTCCTAATATCTCTGATACTATGGTTCTCTTCCTGCTGTATTGGTTGTTAAAATAAACACATCTCAGAGAGGCAAGATTTTTTTGTTCTTTGTCTCTAAGTTCCAGTGATAAAGGACCAGCAGCTAGGTAAAAATAATGCTTTGCGCCTGCAGGCTGCCTTTTCTGTTTAAGAAATCATTTCCTTGATTCTTTGCAGGTTTGTTTGGCAGCTGTGGGCCTAGTAGGAGACTTGTGCCGTGCCCTGCAATCCAACATCTTACCTTTCTGTGATGAGGTGATGCAGCTCCTCCTGGAGAACTTGGGGGTGAGTGTCTACACACACAATCTAGTTTACCAGTATTTGAAGAAATCGTCGGTTGTAAAGATGGTTAAACATCAAGATCCGTGACAGGGAGCTTTAAGTTCCCAGGATGTTGGCTGTGGGCTTACGAAGAAGGGATTTGTTCGTTTTCACAAGACAATTCTAAAGTAAGACTATAAAGTTAAAGGAATGCATGCTCAATGCACGGAACTTGGGGAGGAAAAACCAATAAAATGCAAAGGAAAAATAAATATATAATCCCTAAATCCAGAGATAACCACTGTTCGTTTTTGTGTGTCCTTATGGGTCTATACCCAGTATATTAGTGTTGCTTATTATTTTAAAAAAAAATGTTTGGAGTATTTGTCAACAAAATTTGACTTTTGTTAATAATTGGCTTTTCCTATTTTTTCTTTGTCAGAATGAAAATGTCCACAGGTCTGTGAAACCACAGATTCTGTCTGTGTTTGGTGATATTGCCCTTGCTATTGGTGGAGAGTTCAAAAAATACCTAGAGGTTGTACTGAATACTCTTCAGCAGGCCTCCCAAGCGCAGGTGGACAAGGTAAGCTTAAAGCTATCTTTCAGTCTAGCCCTGACTGGAGGAGTGGGACTTGTGACAAACGTGCAACTAAAGGTGACAATATGATGGAGACTGTATTCTTTGTCTCTTACAGTCAGACTATGACATGGTGGATTATCTGAATGAGCTAAGGGAAGGCTGCTTGGAAGCCTATACCGGAATTGTCCAGGGATTGAAGGGAGACCAGGAGAACGTACACCGTTGAGTATAACACCCAATTGACTTAGTCCATTGTGCACTTAGTGAAATGGGCTGTGTCTTTCATTCTGTAGTTTGCTTGCAAACTAGCACCTATTGCTTAAAGAAAGGGGAGGAGGAGGAACAGTGCGCTAATGAAGAGAGAAGCTTTGGGGATAATACAGACTTTTATTATTTCTCCTCCCCCCTCCTCTGCTACTTTATCTCACATTTCTTGAGCATTGCAAGGGATGGGATATGGCAAGGCTGTTGGTGCTGTTTGCATCTGCACCAACCGTGACAGTGGCAGTTGACCACCCCTACTCTCCCTACCCCCCCCCCCCACGTTGTGCAACTAAATTGAAGGATTGAGGGAATCACATTTCCTCTCACCTGATGTTTCAATTATTGATTGGGAAATATTTGTACTTTACCCCTTTGATATCACAGCCTTGGAGGAAAGTTTCCATTTGTTCTTTCTATGTTACATCTGCTTATAAGAAGAGGAATATCTGCCTCTTGTGTTGACTTGAGAAATGATATCTCAATCTGAGCAAGAATAATTTGGTATAACTATCCAGCTCCTTTCCCAGCCTGACATCTGCCTGATGGTGTAGACAGTTTGGAACTTTTGAAATGGGGTATAATCCTGCCCGATGTGGGACAAGTTCATCAGACCCTGTCTTTCTTTTATAGCGGACGTGATGCTGGTACAACCCAGAGTAGAATTTATTCTGTCTTTCATTGACCACATTGCTGGAGATGAGGATCATACAGACGGAGTAGTAGCTTGTGCTGCTGGACTGATAGGGTAGGTTATACCCCGCTTCCAATAGCGGAATAGAACTTCTCGTGGAAAGTGAAAAGATGTATAATAAAGAATTTTTTAGAGTAGCCTGAATAATATAACCCATGGGTGTCCTGTTTTGAGTTCTCACAAATAATTCATTCAAGACTCTCTGTAGCCTCTTTCCAGACCCTCTAGATTTCTAATTTCTTCCACTAAACTTTTTATGAAGTGAGTTCTCAGGTATAGAAGCAGCATCAGGTCTGTGTCCATCCTGTATTTTAATGTTGGTCAACAAATTGGCTGTTTAGCCTTCTCCACTGAAGGTTTTTGAGGCATCATTAGAAGAAAAAACATTGGTCTTGAGCTCGAAGACCAACGTTATGGTTCTGATTTTACCGTGAATTAGCTATGGAATTACTTAGGTAAGTCATTCTGCTTCTTTAGACCTTGTTTTTTCCCATCTGTTGAGGTCAAGTGTTAATTTTAGAGATAAGTATCTAAAATTTTCTTTCAGTCTTTAAAAGGCAATACTAAGAAACCGATAGGTAGCTTAGCACTGGTTTAGAAGGCTCAGTACATGGTACAGAGACAAGAGCTCATTTTCACATGTGTTTGTTTTACACAGGGACTTGTGTACAGCATTTGGGAAGGATGTACTGAAATTAGTAGAAGCTAGGCCAATGATCCATGAACTGTTAACTGAAGGGCGGAGATCGAAGACTAACAAAGCAAAAACCCTTGCTACATGGGCAACAAAAGAACTGAGGAAACTGAAGAACCAAGCTTGGTAAGAGCTTGTCTCTACTACCTTCTTTCTTCTACTTTCTTGGGAAGGAGGGGCGTTTTATTTAGACTTAGTTCTGACAAGGGCTGCCTGTTGGTATTTTGTTTTGTACTCTTTCCCATATAAGTGTTTCTGAGCCAGGCCTTTGTTCCTAAGACTTGTACTAGTGGAAGGGTCAGGCAACCTCAGTCTTTCATGATGTAGAACAACTTATATAACTAGATTTCACTGAAGATTCCCCCCATCATTATGGTCCCTAGTAAAGTCATTGGGTAATGGCATTTTCTCATAATTTTCCACTTCCCCCCTCCTTCTTTCGCCTCCCCCCAACTCCGGTTCAAGCTGTTGTTTCTCAGTCTAGTGTAGGACACAGCTCCTGGGCCCTTGCTGGTATTATGAGCCTTGCACTCTCCCCGGCTGAGGCAGTCGGTCGCCAGTCAGCTCACGGCAACTCTCGCCAGCTGCCGGCCGCTCACAATGCTACCTGCCACTCATAGCAGCACACAGCAGCCCACGGCCACTCACTCTAGCTTCCAGCTGCTCCAGGCAGCACACATTAGCCCATGGCAGCACAGCAGCCCACACCGATCTCTAGCTGTTCACAGCAGCCCAACTCCAGGGAGAGCCATTGTTCACAATCTTAGCTGTAGAGGGTGCAGCTCACTGGCCCATGTGGGAATCGAACCAGCAACCTTGGTGTTCCAACCACCTGAGCCACCAGGATGGCCCCTATTTTCCACTTTCTATTTCCTTCTCCATGCCCTGTTTTCTTGTGCTTTTAGACATTGTGTTAGCTCTACAGAAGATATCCAAAGTCAGAGTTGTCTGATCCCTGCTTGGAAATGTAGTTTTAATTTCTTCTCACATACTCAATTATCTTACTTCACAGATCTCAATAAAATTGGCTATTTTGAGTTTTATTTTTTAACTTAGCCTCTCACCCTCTGATGTAGGTGCTAATGAGAGCAGGTAAATGGCACTTAGGAAGAGAAGAAACATAATCAGTCCTTGAAGAGCTGACAAATTCAGTTCAGGCCTATGAACACTTAATTGTAGGAATCAGAGGTGTTTGGGTCTATTGGCTATATGTGATCTCAGAGTTTGACCTTTTTTTCGTCTGTTTTTAGATCTGTTACCATTGGGATGATAACCTGAGACCCCCACTGGAAATCTCCAATCTTTTGAAAAACCCGGAAGTGAGGAGTGTGCACGGATGCTGAATGTTTGGGAATGAGAGGATGAGTGAGTGAGGCTTGAAAACACACCACATTGAAAATCCTGCCACAGCAGCAGCCGCAGCCGCCAACAGCAGCGCTGTTAGTGAGCTAAGTAAGCACTGACTTCGTAGGAAACCATAACGTCGGCCATCTTGGAAAAGAAAAATGATGGATTTACTTGCTTAAAAAAAAGAAAGCTATCTCTTCCCAGGAGAGGCTAGAACTAGCTTTTCTGTCTTTTGGCCGGTGTCAAGTGGGATGACTAGTTTGGGAGAGGAGGAGGGACTGGGTTCAGCTGTGGTGCTTTGTTGTAAAAGGCAGCCTGGCCTTTGCTACTGATACGAAAGAAGGAGCCTGGGTCTCAAGCCCACCTTTGGTGTACCTTAGCCACACGGTACTGTATGCGGTACTGTATGCGTGCCGGCTAAAAGGAGGGTGAGGGGTTCTTTACAGTCTGAGAATGAGTGTGTGTGAGTGAGGCGGTATCCACATTCTCAACTTCAAGTCACTGCAGTTTCTTTTTCCCAGAAAAAGCGAGGGTTAGACATTGCATTTCATAAAACTAACTGAAGTACCGAAGTTCTGTCTACTGATGCAGCACAAGAGATGTAAAAAAAAAAAAAAGAAAAAGAAAAAAAAAGGAAAGACGTTCTTTAGGTTGTTTTGTTTCGTTTTGTTTTAATTATCTTCTAGGGAAAACACTGACGAATGTTCAGAGCTCCCATCCTGATCTTTTCATCAAGGCGCCTTTCCTAATAATATGGTTCAACTGTGAATGTAGAAGTGGGGGGGAGGGGGGAGAAAAAGAAAACTCTGGAGTTAGAGCATATAGAAAAAATACAGTTGTTGCAAGTAAAGAATGCAAACTTTGAAAACAAGAAAGCCACAACCCAAACCAAAATTTAAACACTCAGAATTGGCAGCATAAAACTTCTTTTCTGACATGTATCGTGGCAGTCTGGACACCCCCAGAAAATTGTGCCAAAGAGTTTAGAAAACAAATATACAGTAAAAAGTAAACATACACAGAACAAACTTCAGGTAACTATTTTGGATTACAAACAAGGATAAATTTAATGTTTAAACAATCTGATAAAATAACCATTTGGAAACTGCTTGGCCTTCTGTTCTCTTTTATTTGATTGACTACAATGTGGTATTGGTCTCTTGCTGCACTTCAAAACCAACAAAACAAATATATATATAGACTAGAACTCTTAGGATGAAAGTGGCACTTGAAAAAGGTTATATTTTTCCACTGAAGTTGATGATTAATAAAATGGTGTCAAACATTCCTCTGGTCACACTCTTTAATATTTTTTTAAAAGTGTGATGGCTGTGATAACCATAAATCAGACTTAACTAATTTCCCTTTTACGAGGGAACAGGGCACCCTGAATTTGGGTTTCAGAATCTTTCAGCAATAAGGAGGGATGTCAATAAGCTTTGATTCTCTTGGTTTTGCAGTTATTAGGAGTCTTTGCTGGCATTTTGAATATGCTGCTTTCAAAAACACCAAGGAAGATTTTTTAAATGCTTCCTGGTATTTGGAGGATTAAAAAACAAGACCTTATATTCCCACTTTCATTTCCATTCTAGCAAAAAAAATAATGGGCTTAAGTTTTTCTCTTTGCCATTTTCCCCTCCCTGTCCAAACAGCCTTCCATTCACAAGTGGGATTGGCTCGATTTTTGCCCATCCATATGGCAGCATCTCTAATAGCTCTTGTACAGGGTATCAGATATTGTGCCTTTTGGTGCCAGGTTCAAAGTCAAGTGCCGATCTATGAACCAGTGTACAAAAAAATCCAGGTGTTTGAAGGAAAGACGCTCCATTGTGAATAAAGAGTTTGCACCAGCTCTTAAGCCCTACTAAGAAGAGACATAGCCCTCTAATGCCTTGTTTAAATTTTAGTTGTTCCTTGAGGGAGAGGGTGATATACTAACCATTCCTGGTAGATAGGGGTTGCTCAGGGCTTAGGGATGGGGCAGGAATATCGGGGAGAAAAAAATCTGATCATTCCTCAGTGCTACCCATTTCTGTCCTGTGTGGGCTGCTTAGCTAGACAGCAGGAGAATAAAGTACACCAAGAACCATGATGAAAATAAAACCTTTGCGTGTTTTGTTCCAGGGAAGCAGTTGACAAGTGCTGTTATTAATGCTTTCTCCCAGATCCATTCAATGATGGAGAGGAGGAAAATGGGCAGGTTGGATTTGTGGTCTTGGTGCCTCGCAGTTATTCTGCACTGGTTAATGCATTTAATCCTTTTTTCTAGTTACCTTTGGCTCGTGGGTTTTCCGTAGTCGGGGTATGTGTCCTTAATTGATTGTACCATCTAAGGCAACTGGATGCACAGTGCATTGTCCACTCTGTCTGGGCTTTTCCCACCCTAGTCTTGGCACATTACTTCAAGAATGTCGTTACCGTCTGCTTGGGAAGATGTCAGTGCAAATGTGAAGAAAATGGGCATCGGACTAGGCTTTGGTTTGCCACAAGTGGCAGCTGCCTATCTAAATTACATTTATTAATTTTGCTTTTCATTTTTTCAGTTCCCCTCAGCTCCCTTCTGTTGAAATGTTGAAATGTTGGCTGACAAGAGGCAACTGTAATATTGCCTTAGGGACTTGTGGAGAAAGGGGAATTGCTCAGTACAGTGTTTTCACTTTCAGAACCAAGTAATCTAATCACTCTTATATTTAAGAAGTGTGTTAGTCCGACTTTAAGAGATCCAAACTCCATCAGCTTTTGATAGCATCTTGGTTTTCGAAACAACTTCAGTCTGTAATTGGCATTCAGAATGCCCTTGGCATGCCAGTCTGTGATGGCATTAAAGACCTGTTAAAACACTTGAGCCCAACTTTATTAACCAAAACTGATACCACCACCTTTATCTTCTAAATAAAGTCCGCTTTATTTTTATTTTCAACCTTTTGCTGCTTCATTTTTGGTTCCAGATGGTGTCACCTCCTTGGAGGTGAAATGAATGGTTTGAAAGAAGCTGGAGTGTGTGGTGGCGGTGGTGGTAGACGTGTGTATGAGTTGGGGAGAGGAAAGAAATGGATTCTATACAGTGTAATGGGAAATAAATGAAAAATATTTCCTGCAAAAGTATTACACAGGAGATTTCCTATTTGGAGAGTGATTCTGAAGCTGCCAGAGATTGTCCCGTCTTGTGCATATTTTTCAGGCTTATGATCTGGGCTGTTTAATGGCTCATCCAGAGGTTGGCTTTTTACTTAGTTTGCAGTGTGTATTTAATTTCTACTTCCACTTTTGCCCCCAGAACTTGTGAGAACACTAACTTGGGATTTAAGAAATTGGGTCCTTTCCTTCACCATGCTGTTTATTAGCTTAGTGGCACCAGCAGGCTACTTGATGCACTTTTCTTAGTTTATGTTGGGCAAATAAAATGAGGGCTGACCTCCTGCCTTAGCCTCCATGTGGCCTTTTCACATTTTCTGAATGCACACCCCTGTCAGTAAGAAATTTAATCATGCATTCCCCCATGTGTTTATAAATTATCTACCTGTACTACTGTACCTGTATATTGTGTAATCATAAGACACAAAAATAGATATTAAAAAGCAATTATATGAAAAATATAAATAGAAGTTCTAATATTTTATTTCTATGCCAAATTTTGGAGATTACTGGGTAACTTGTAATTCTTATCGGACTGCATTAAATCCTGAATGCATTTGACCAAGAACATTTCTCCATTAAAGGTATACTTAGAGGAAAAGATGATACCAGTTCATTATCAAATGGCAGGGAGGGACTGCTCCCCCCATTTTTTTTTCCTTTTTGACAGTTCTCCATGTAATAATGCCCCATTCCCACATACCTCCTCCCTAACACTCAAAAAGAACATAGGAAAAGGTTATAGTCCCTGGCCTCGCAAGGCTTCCAAAGTGAAAAAGAGTAAACGTTAAGATTTTACATGTTCCATTTTCACAACAACCGTAACTGTTCCGTTTACTGCTGAGGAAGGAGGGGCAGAAAGATGGACTCATCAGACCAAGGGCACATGGATCTCATATTCAGACCCAGGTCTGGCCGATAGTAAAACCTGAGCTTTTCTCACGTTTGTCCTAGACAGATGCTGTTAGCATTTTAGCAATATAAACAAGGATTTGTTTTGTACATATTTATGATACGCCATCCATTACCTTTACAGCCCTATCTAAAAAGTGTTTGAAATTTGTTGTATGCTTAGTTTTTGCTGATTTTCTCAACTTAATGTAAGCTTCCTAACGCAGTGACTTTGGATGTTTTATTTACCATTATCCTCAGCCTGGGGCAGTGCCTGACGTATAGTAGACCTTCAATAAATATTTGTTGAACTAATGACATGTCAGTACAGTTCAAGGAGTTTCTGGAATGGCATACTTAGCCTTTGAAGGGCAGAGCGTCCAGACACCTGGGCCTCAGGACACTGGCTCCTAGTTCTTCCCCCTCATTTGCTGGATGTCTTCAGGCTAGTCTCTTAACCTTTGGTTAATTGGAGGGATGGGAACAGAATTCGTCAATAGTCATATAGTGTTCATTTTATGCAGATGGAAGGCTTGTAACAAGCAGAGTAATAAAAGTAATGTGCATCAACACTAACAAAAGTACCATTTTAGTCCCATTTTACAGATGAAACAAGCACAGGGGCTAAGAACCTTGCCCACAGTCATGCAGGCCAGCAAGCAGTGCTGCCTACACAGACTGTCCCACTGGGGTGTTGCATAGCCACGTGGTTAGAGGAGCAGATGGGTCGCTGCTCCCAGAGAATTTACGGTTAAGCGGAGCCCTGGATGAAGCGTTTTGGGAATTAAATAGCAAAGCCATTTTGTCTTTATTATGAGGTCCATTGTTAACATTTTGGCAACTTCATAATTTAGGGATTGGGGGGGCTGGTAACATTTTTTCCCTAAAGGCAACACTTTCCTCCCATTTGGAGTTTCAACCATCTTCCAGCATTTCTGCTAGGTTTTCCCTTTGAGTTGGTTTTCCGGAGCCAGGGCTGGGGGAGGGGAAGATGTTGGTGTCTGGTGGCCAGAAAGGCCACAGGGCTGCTGAGTAAGCTCCCCATCTGAATTACCCCAGAGTTGTCAGCTGATCTTGGGCAGGGCAGTGCTGCCCTGCGAAGCTGTTCCCTCTCCCAGGTGTTCCTAGGCCCTAAGTTCCTGAGCTGAGTTCTCAGTGAAATAAATGTACCTTCTCGTCTGAAAGGAAAGTACATCTCAGCTTTGGCACCCGGCCTGAGCTGTGGATGCAGAGGGGCAGCCTGTCACAGTCCTGAGGGAAAGAATTAAGAAATGGCTCTGTACGAATAAGCTCTCCATAGCAATGAGCAATACCTGCTATTTTCTGAGCTCTGCCCTTCAAAATACTGTAGTCTTTTGAGTATGACCTTGGGCAAATTCCTCAACTTTTCTGATTCTTAGTTTCCTCATCTGTAAAATAGGAATCCCAATCAAAGATAATATGTATACAATTCTTAGCACAGGGCCTTGCGTGTGCATGAATTAAATTAATTGATCAACAACTGTTGTGTGCCAGGCACTATACAAGGTACTGGGAATATGGCAGAGAATGAAGCAAATAAAATCTTCCTAGGGAGCTCACATTCTTATGGACAATACACAGTAACTATTCAAAATTGTACTAGAATTTTTAAAAATTGGGGGATCGCAGACATGAACATGGTTGTGGAGAACACGAAGCAGTTATTAAAACGGTTTCCACCCAAACTTGGCTAATGTGATTAGAGGATCTGCATTACCTCCAAAGAAATTTGGGGATTCGGTAAAGGAATGTCTTTATACCACTGCCCAAACCTCTGATTTGATGGAAGAGGCACAGTTGGAGTCTTAGGGTTCTGCAGCAAACCCTAATTTTCTAAGGTCTAGAACTGGAGGGCTAAGGTGACACCTGGATCCTGCATTGTCACGTGTCTAATCAATTTTCTGCCTGCCTGGTTCTATTTGAGTCATCTGGGTTTTACTTTGATTCAGTCTCTTTGCCAGCTGCTAACGCCACCTCCTCTTTTCAGGCAAGAACAGGACAGGAAAGACAAAGTCTCCAGAGCAAAAGACCTAGAGTGGGAGACAGTCTCTCCCTGATGGTTCCCAAGGAGGAAACATGTAGGGGTGACTCAGGCCCTGCTTTTGCGCTGTCTCTCCTACCAGTAACTACTGGAGGCGGGTCCTCTCAATGGTGCCTGTGAATGCCATCTAGAAATGTTTACAACTCATGTGTGACCAGCTGTCCTCCACGTTCCCGCTTCTCCCACCTTCTCTCCTACCTCACTTCCCCTTTACCATGGCTGTTTTTTCCCTTTTTCTGCATCCACCGTGATGAGCCCTGATAATATCATGGGTTCTTGGGAGGAATTCAGACCAGTTTCCAGCTTTCTCAGATGAAACGCCTAGAGACGGGAAGTAACTAATCCAAAGTCACACTGCTTCATTCATTCACTCAACCAAGAACACTCCGTTTCATTTATTATTTTTTGGTCTGACTCCTCTATTAGAATATAACCTCCATGAGGACAAGAGACATATTTGTCCTTAAGAGACATGCTCATCACTGTATTCAGCACAGCATCCAGAACATAATAGGTGTGCAAGAAATCTTTGCTGAAAAATATACAGTGAGCAGGTACCATCAAAGCACCTGGGGATATGAAGATGGATGGGATACAGCCCCTGCTCAGAACTGTCTTTTGTGAGCAATAAAATCAGAAATGGAGAATGCAATGAAATCAGTTCCAGATTGGGGCTGGGGGGAGGGTTACTTTAGGGGCACCTAAAACGGGCCTAATCTCTGTTGGGCTTTTGACACCAACTACCTAGAACCCAGGATAAACCATCTGGCTGTGACTTAGACCTGTTCCCTGAGCAGCCCAACAGCAGCAGGGGTTGACAACTCATACACTAGAGCACGTGCTCAGACCGTACCTGGACCTATTATTACCCTTTCCAGCGAGGAAGGGCTTGCCAGTCTGTTTCACAGGTCCAGTGGGTGGCCAAGTACATGCTCATCAGGGCCCCAGAGACAGCCCCACACCTTCTAGCCTAGCTTCCAATCTTGCCTGGTCTGCTTCAGAAGAGAACTTGTGCAGCATTAAGGAAGGTGACACCTGCCTAGCCTTTGGGATTAGTGGGGTGACAGATGTCCTAGCCGGGTTGCCTTCATATCTAGAAGGCAGATGGGATGTCCCACATGGCTCAGAGAAAGCTAGTGCCTCAGAGAGCAAGTGGCTGACCTGCCTTCCTGTTCTGGACTATAAAAGGAAACCAGCAGGAGGAGGAGGAAGGAAGCCAGAGAGAATCCCCTTCCTTGAAGAGAAAAAGTCCAAGGCCTTTGCTGGCTCTACCTGGGAGGAGAAGCTCACCCCTCAGTCCAATCTTCCTGCAGTGGGGCAAGATGGCAGCTGCTGCTGCTTAAAGCTCACAGCAAGCAAGAAACCTTTTCTTTCCTCCTCTCCCCCTTCCAGATTCATCCCTCCACTCTCCAGGAGCCAGAAAGGTAGGCTCAGGTTCCCAGCAATTTGAACTCTCCTTCCAGATAGGAGGCCTCACAGCTAAATGCTAAGCTTTCCCAAAGCCCCCCCTCCTCAGCCTATATACCCTGCTTCCAGGGTTGGCTTGTCAGGGCTTAGCCAGAGTCCTCCAGAGTTTCCCCATCATTCCCTACCTGCAGCTAGGCTGATCAAAATGACTCCTTACTACCTGGAGGGTCACAGAGCACTTTTAGCTCTGATCTCCATTCTTCCTCCATGGTGGCGGGGTTGGAAATTATCTCCAACTTTATTCAGAGAGGTTAAATAACTTGCCCAAGGTCACACAGTGGGAAAGGGGGAAAAACAAAACAAAAAACCTTGTGTCTCCTGCTCAGCAGTTTGTTTTGGCAGGTGCTCAAATAATCTTTGTGGAAAGGGTGAAATCTGTTGTTTGTTCATTTCAATGGTCTGCCCGTGCTTCTGTGTGTTGGGGAAGGGGACTGTGGAAGAAGGAGGAAAGCTGTTCCCAAACCTAAATGAACCTTTGACCTCCTTCACTTTCACTTCCCAAGAAGTTACTGCTGTAATCTGTCCGACTGGATTCTACGATCAGTGTATTTATTACCAGAGCAATGCCCAAGAGCAATGAAGAGTAGGTCTATTTTCCTTCTCAAAGAGCAAAAATCAAAACATAAAAATAAATTTAAAAATCCAAATAAATAGCCTCACTTGCCCCCAAAATATACAGCCCCAGAGCAAAAATCAAAGCAGCACCTGAGCCCTGGCACGGTCCGCAGACGGCCCCAACACACACCGCCCCACGCCAAGCCACAGTGCGTTAGGGAGGCGTCGGGGAGGGGGCGCCGAGCGCTGGCCCCGCGCGGCGGGGAGCCGGTGGGCGCCGGGCTTGCTGCCAGGCCGGGCCGCATGGTGGGGGCCGGCCGCCCCTCGCCACGTGGTGGTGGTCGCGACGGGGTCCCTTGCGACTTCCCAGCTGGAGAAACCCGGAGCAGCCGGGGACGAGGAGGAGGCGGCGGAGGAGGAGGAGCGGGGCGGGAGGGAGGGAGGGAGGGGGGCTGGGGGGAGGGATGGGGGGTGGGGAGAGACCCGGCGGCGGCGACAGGGCGAGAGCAGAGCGCGGTGCCAGGGGGGTGGGGGCACCGGTGCCCGTCTGGGGAGGGAGCAGGCGGAGGGGTAAGCTGCGCTTACAAGCAGGAACCCGCGGCAGCTGTGAGTCCCCGGTGGGGCTGGGCGGGGGAGGGAAGCGGCGCCCCGGGCCGGGGGTCGCGGCGGGGGGATGAGGAGGTGGCGGGAGGTTGGCCAGCAGTTGGCCCAGGATGGCTGGGAGGGGAAGGATCCGGCGTCGGCCGCCCTCATACCTCCCCTTTCGCCCTGCTCCGCCGCTCCTCAGGCCGCACCGCCTCCCGAACCCCTACCCCGGCCCGGGGATGGCGGACTCCAGGCCCGGCCAGCAGCGGGGGAGGGGGCTGCCTGGTCTCGGTCCCCGAGAGGGGAGGGGCGACAATTTCTGTCGGCGGAGCTGAAGGGGTTTAAAGGGCGGCTCTTAAAGGGGCCGCAGAAGGGGCTGGGGCCCGAGGAGGCACCCCCACCCCCATCTGCCTTTCGTGGCTCTCACTCTGGGCCACTGGACGGAGGGGAAATGCAGAGGAAGGAAACAGTTGTCGGGGCGGCCCAGGGGACAGAGCCCCCGCTAGTGGGGTTGGGTCCGAGGTGACAGGCTGGGGGTCTGGGGGGGGGGTGGTGAACGCTGGCCAGCGTAGTTGAGGGTAGGGGACCGACCTGGGGAGGAAGGGGTTAAAGGTGGGGCCAGCCCTACAAACGCGCACACACTCCTTACTCAGACCTGGTCACACGCGTTTTCCTGGCACTTAACGAGGGGGCCGGTATGGGGGCCTGGACTTGCGCCCACTTCACTCCAGGCTCTGCTGCCTGGCGTTGGGAGGTCGCGGACCCCACTGTCTCAACTCACAGCTCAAGAGCCCCCTCTCCTACGCGCGCACGGGCCCTGGCGCGCGCACATACACCTTGGACATTCCCATAGTGCCTCACGTGACAGCCGGCCCGAACGTGCCCACCCTTCACACACGCTTACGCACGCGTGCCCACACGCGCACACACAAACACACGGCCACTTCCCAACTCCATCTCGACCCCCACCCGAAGCCCTGAGAAGGCACTCATTGACTGTGACACACCTACACTCATTCACAGACACACACACTCCCCCTCACATTCCAACTACAGACACATTCATAAACAGGGCCAGGAGACGTACACGTGCACCCCCTTGCCTCGCCTACTGTTTCAGGAGCCCTGAGTCATTCCTGCCCCCTCCCAGAGCTCCCCATTTCCCTGTGCGCAAGCCCACAGGCAGGCTTGAGAATTCTTGGATGGTCCTCTTCACCTGGGCCCTGGTCCTCTCCCAGTTCCCCCTTCCCCTCTGTGTACCCTGTGACACTCAGCGAGGACTTCCTGTGGGTCCCAGATCAGGGGTGAGGAGGGCCTGGAGAGTTGCCACAGCCCGGGTGTGAGTGGGGAGGCATTTCCTTTAACTGAACTCTGGGATCCTGCAGGAGGAAGCCGGGAAGTTGGGCGGGGGCCCAGCAGAGGAAGTGCTGACAGTGGTGGGGCTGACCATCCTAGAAATACTGGGCCTTCCTTAGGGAGGAGCCAGGGGTGCCAGAGGCCTGGGATGAAGAGCTTGGCAGAGAGGTATTTGGGGAAGTGAGACTTGGGGTGGAGAAGGGGCTGAGGAGAGAGTCAAGGCAGGCTGGGCTCCATGCTTGGAAGGCAGCTCTCTTCTGTTCTCTCTTCTGAACTCTCTGGGTTCTGGAAGGAGCCCTTCCCTGCCCTTCTCTGCTGCTAGCCTGCTTCACTCGTCCCTACTTGTCACTCCAAGTCTTCACCTGGTCCC
Source organism: Rhinolophus hipposideros (assembly GCF_964194185.1). Lineage (NCBI taxonomy): Eukaryota > Metazoa > Chordata > Mammalia > Chiroptera > Rhinolophidae > Rhinolophus > Rhinolophus hipposideros. The sequence goes on along the minus strand of NC_138066.1, from coordinate 33,746,396 downwards.
AGTTCCTTCCCCCAAAGGCTGCAGAGAAGAGGAGATGGGGCTTGGTAGTCTGGGAGGGGGCTTGGGAAATGGGGCAGGACCAGGCTGTCTCAGCACGTCACAGGGCTCCTCAGCCTAGGATGCGTGGTAGGAAGGACAAGCTTCAGGCCGCCCTCTGCACCATTGCCCCTGTTCTTCCAGGAGGCCCAGAGGGGCCGCAGCCTGAGCCCGTACCATGGAGTCCATGTTTGAAGACGACATCAGCATCCTGACCCAGGAAGCCTTGGGGCCCAGTGAGGTGTGGCTGGATGCCCCTGGAGACCCCTCTCTGGGGGGAGACATGTGCTCCGCTTCCCACTTTGCCCTCATCACAGCTTATGGAGACATAAAGGAGCGGCTAGGGGGCCTTGAGAGGGAGAATGCCACCCTCCGCCACCGTCTGAAAGTCTACGAGATCAAGGTCAGAACCCGGAGATGATGGTGTTCTGGCTGTATGTTTGGGGGGTGCTGCTGGGTGGTAGGAATGGGGATTCAGCAGAGATTATAGGGATCCAAAAGAGGGATCAGGGTACAGACTGTTAGAACTTGAGGGTCTCCCATGAGGGATATGGCCACTCTGGATGGGAACTCCAGAGAGCCCTATGCCAATCAGGAAGGAATCTGGAAGGATCCTCTTTGGAGAGGTGGGACCTTGGATCTAAAAAAGATCTGGTTAGTGGGTGACACCTACAGGCCCATGGAACTGGCATGTACAGATCCCACTGGAGGGTGGAGGGAGAGGCAAGGACTCCAAGGCAGGTGGTGGGGTGGGGGCACAGTGAGGCTGAAGCCTGGGCAGGGAGCTGGGTACCAGCTCTCCTGAGGGCCTACCCTGCCCACAGTACCCGCTGATCAATGACTTTGGAGAGGAGCATGGCTTCTCTCTGTATGAAATCAAGGATGGCTCCCTGTTGGAGGTGGAGAAGGTCAGCCTGCAGCAACGGCTCAACCAGTTCCAGCATGAGGTGAGCCCCTTGCAGGCCTCTGGCCTTCTCTGAATTCCTTGCTCCAATCAATTTCTGGTACCTCCCCCAACCCCCAGCCTCTGGCCTTTGTCCCCTTGATCAGAGATGACTATAGTCCTCCCTAGACCTGGCTGCAGCTCCTCCTGCCCCTCCACTGGGTGCTGGGAGTGGGGGTGGGAAGCACAGGGAGCTGCTCAGCCCCCAAGTCAAGGGTGGGCCTGACTGTGGCATGCACCCCACCCCTTCTTCAGTTGCAGAAGAATAAGGAGCAGGAAGAACAGCTCGGGGAGATGATCCAGGCTTATGAGAAACTCTGTGTGGAAAAGAGCGACCTGGAGACGGAGCTGGGGGAGATGGTGAGGCCCGGAGAGCCAGGGTGCTGGAGAGTATGACACTGGTTGTGTGATTGTATGCTACCCCGTGTGTGTGTGTGTGTGTGTGTGTGTGTGTGTGTGTGTGTGTGTGGTGTCAGCAAGATATGTTCGTGTGTGTCTGTGAGTGACTGTTTGGCCCTGTGAGTGGGGCTGTATGTGTCGTACAGATGGTGAGTGACTGTACATCCTGGCCATGCAGTGACCATGCAGTGACAGGAGGTGATTATATGAGTGACCCTATAGAACATTGTGTCTCTATGTTTATGTTTGGCTCTCCTGCTGGATTGACCCTATGTCTGTGGCAGTGTGCCTGGAATGCTGTGTAGGTGAGGGCAGAAGTGACCAGAGTGTCTGTGGATGCTGGGATGGGTCTTGGCATGTGTGTGATTCTGGATTGGGGTGGGCAGGCATCCGAATCAGGAGACATGGTCTCTGCCGACTCCTAGCTATGACCTGGGTCCCTTAGCCTCAGTCCCGCCTCTGAAAAATGGGGCAAATAATAATAATCTTGTTGAGCTATTGTGGGCATTCATGTAAAAATGCTTTGTTTTAATAATCGTAAACACACGGCACTTGCCATGTGCCAGGTACCATTCTTATCTCTTTAGATAAAGGTACTCATTTTCATGCTCCTAACAAGCCTAAGCAATAGGTGTGGTTACCCCCATGTTAGAGATGAGGTAGATGAAGCCAAAGTGGTTGTCCGTATGCAAATGGCAGTTACTATGCTCCTGGGGGGGCAGCGGGCTGAGTGTTCTTATGAGTGTTGCTGTGTTCATGACAGGAAAGAGGCATTAACTCTGATTTTGCACGGGGCAATACCTGGCAACATCTGCATTGCAGTTGCTGGGAGAGGAGACCTCACACTCATGGCCACTTGGAGGGTAGACTTGGGATGCATTTCCGGGGGCCTCTGCTCAGTTTGGGGGTGATGACTATCCAGATATGGCAAAGGCCTGGATTTGGGGGGGGCCGAGCACAGGGGCACCCTGGCCCTGTGCAGACCCTCACCCCTTTGTTTCCCCCTGTAGAGAGCCCTGGTAGAGACCCACCTGCGGCAGATCTGTGGTTTGGAGCAGCAGCTGCGGCAGCAACAGGGCCTCCGGGATGCAGCCTTCTCCAGTCTGAGCCCCCCACCTGCCCCTGCCCCACCCTGTGCTGATTTGGACCTGCACTACCTGGCTTTGAGAGGGGGATCTGGCATGAGTCATGGTAAAATCTCAGCAATCCCTGATTTCCCTGCCTCAAACTCCCCAAGCCAAACCCCTATTTCAACACCATTGGACACCTCCAGCTTCTTATATAATGCCTTAAATTTTCCCCATAATCACCCATCCGTCCTTATCACCTGTTCCCTCACCTCATCCACTATTACCCCAATTTATTCCACTGACCTCTATCTCCCTCATCCCTGGTTACCCCCATGTAATTCCTGCAGCTGCCAGCAGAGGGCACCCCCACCTAGAGTCCCCCTGCCTGTCTTAGGTTTTGATTGGGAGAGGCCCCTGAGAATGCTTGGAGACTTGAGTCTGGCCAAGGAAGCCCTTCAAGAAGCCATCTTATTTTTTTCCTGGCCTCTAGGAAGATTTGAAAACACAGCTCAGCCCCTCTTTCCTCACTGCCCTCACCCTGGGGTATCTGTCCTCTAGCTGTTTCCCTTTGATCCCTCATGCTGCAGTTCTCACCTCTTTCACTTTGTGCTGACCTGGGAGTCAGTGGAGGGTGTCCAGCCCCTGGACCAGCAGCCTGACACTGTCCTCTTCCCTGCCAGCAGGCTGGCCAGGCTCTACGCCGAGTGTGAGTGAGCTGGAGCGGAGGCGCCTGGAAGAGGCTCTGGAGGCTGCCCAGGGAGAGGCCCGGGGGGCTCAGCTTCGGGAGGAGCAGCTCCAGGCCGAGTGCGAGCGGCTACAAGGGGAGCTGAAGCAGCTGCAGGAGACCCGGGCCCAGGTAAATGGCAATGGGGCACCAGCCCCGGGCCTCGACTCTGGCACCTCCACAGCTCCACAGAGGTCTGGGGACTGCTGGAAACAGCCTTTTGGAAGTTCAGGACTTCCTCACTGGGTACAGCCCAGCCCTGGGAATGGTAGAGAAGGGAAGTCAAGGCAAGGTGAGGGGCATCTGACTTCTCAATTTTCCTTTTTAGGATCTGGCCTCCAACCAGTCGGAGCGCGACATGGCGTGGGTGAAAAGAGTTGGGGATGATCAGTAAGTCATGTCTGTCATCCTCTCCCTCTTAACCTCTATACCCCAGGAGTGACAATTCCCAGGTCCCCCCTTTGGTTGACTTCTCCCCTTTGGCATTGTTTGAGGGACCTCTCTTCCAAGCCATCAGAGCTGCTGGGTTTGGGTTGCTTGTATGACTCTGCATCTTTCACAGGAAGGAGGTGAGGTTCTTGGGTGCTCACGTTCTGACAGGTTCCCTTTGCTTTCCACTGGCACCTAAGCCTGTATCTTCTCAAGGTGTCAGGGGTTGAGAGAGGCTTCCTCGGTGGCTTTGCCGCTATGTTCTGTATCCCCAGGTAAGTTTCTGGGCCTCTCTGGGGCTGCATTTTCTGTCCCATTAACAAGGCGCAGCCATTGGGTTAACCCTCCCCTTCCCCATACGGAGGAAGGAGATGGTCTCTTTCAGGATTTGTGGTGCCTCATCTCCTATCTCAGGAGAGAGAAAGCAGAGACTCAGAGTTGATGGGGCTTTCTTCAGGGGAATCAGAACATACTCTGCTGGGGTGTCCCTTTGGAATTTTGCCAGGAAAGAGGGACAGCAGAAAGTAGGGAGGGAACTATGTCAGCGTGGCGCCTAATGGGGGCTTCTGGGGCAGCACTGGGCAGCAAGGGAAAGGGTGAGTGGTGCCCTGGCAACAGTGAGCCTGATGCCTTTCACATCCGCACCCAACTCATCCTCTCCCATTTTCTGAGAAATAGAACTAAAACCTCCTTCCGCCTAAGCCCTCTCCCCTGAGGTGAGGTATGTGGCACAGACTCCCTACTTTCATTGGAGGGGAAGACCAAGGCTCAGAGAGGGGCAGGAACTCATCCTCTGTCACACAGCATACCCAACTATAAGACACCAGGGGTCTTCCCCCCAGCAGTCTTCCTCCATCTTCCTCCCAGCTTCTGGCCAGTTGGGGACACCCCTCACCTCCCTCAACACCCTGGGGTGAGGGCCTGGGTGGAGCAGTGATAGCTGGGGGGTGACAACCCACTTTGTGGAACTAATGGGTGGGACCCCTTAGCTAGGCTGCTGCAGGGCGTTCAGAGCCTCTGTGGAGAGGGTCCACCCTAGCTTGTGGCTAGGGCTCAGTGACAGTCCTCACCCGTGTGCCCGGACATGGAACATGAACACACACACACACACACACACACACACACACACACACACACACGTTTAGAAGCTTAGCTTGCCGCAGAAGTCACACAGGGCCTTTTATGGGTCACCGAGTCTAACCCCTCTTAGAAGTCCAGCAGTGAAGACTCCCCCAGTAGCTGGGCTTTTGTGGCAGGGTGGATATCTGAACAGCCAGGCTTCGAGTCCAGGGATACTGGGGTACTGAGCGGCTTTGCTTTACTGACTTCAGCTCTCTGGCCCCATGTTTCCCTCACGGGCTCAGAGGTCAGTCATTGCTGAGCGATGTGAGAGGAAGGTGATGAGGGTGGGGGCAGAGGACGGGTGATAGATCCCAGAGGGCCAAGGCTGTGACTGAGTGAGCGACTGAAAGAGAACGCTTTCCATAAGGTGCTTTTGGAGAGTGGATCCTTCATGCTCCTATTCTGGCTAGAAGAGCCCAATTCTCTCTCCACCCCAAGGCACCTGTCCCACCCAGTCCCTTTGGCCAGAGGGAGCTGGACTCTGCTCAGGGGCTGGCCTGAGCCCATGTTACTTCCCTTACCTCCTGGCTCCTCCCTTCATCCCGGTGGTTCCGATTCTGCCTCAGGGACTCCTTGACCTCTCCCTGGGGCCAGCCAGGCCCTGCCTGCCCGGCTTCACACTTCCTTTTAGGCCCAGCATCTCTGGACAGTCTCAGCTTGGGAAGAGTTAATTCTCAGAGGAAGTCCTTACTCCCCCGGTAGTTTTATTTTCTTATAAACTGAGCTCCTTTTGGTAATAGGCCGTTCCCAAGTGCTGAGTATTCCCTCCCCTGTCCTCCCACCTGAGGAGACCTCAGTCACCTGCTGTCAGCTCACTTTGCCCCACCAGCTCCTCTTCTTTCTTCTACTTCTGCCTGACCCTCCAGGCTAATGGGAATTTTATGTGTGGGTTTATGCAAGAGAGGAATGCAGGGGTTGGATTGTCCAGGTAGGGTAGCAAAAGCTGAAGAGAGGGCGATGGAAATTCCTGAGTCCAGCCTACTCCTATGGGAATCTCCTGTGTCCCTGAAAGGTTCTCACCCATCTCCAGGGCAGCCAGTTTTATTGTTGGAATCCTGGCTGTTAAGATACACTTCACCCCCCAGACTGCTCCTGCCTCTATTAATTCTCCTCCATGGGTCCTACCTATGCTGAGGGGCGGGCCTGAGAGGCAGCCTCAGCTCCAAGGTGTCCCTGTCCCTCTCGTCCCAGCCCTTGGCCTACAAGCTCTGGTCATCAATATTCCTCAGAAAATAGGCACCCAGACCAGACCAGACTGCCGCCCTCCAGGTCTAACCTCTGGGCAAGATTTCCCTGCCGTTTGGTTAGCCTAGCACCTGGTGGCCAGTCCCCGGAGGGACAAATCACCCTAGAAGAAGAGCTGCTGGGGGTCACTTAGGAGCCAAAGGCAGGTAGGAGTGGAGACCACTCTGCTCCTGAAGATGCACTGGGAGATAAAGACCCTACGAGGGTCCCAGCTGAGGTGGGAGGTGCAGAACCCGTGGCCCGTCTCCTCAGGGCGCACCTCAGAGTCATAGGTCTTTCTGAGGGCATGGCTAGTGCTGAGTGGAGGGGAGCTCTTTCACGGGGCTGAGGGCTCCTAGTGGGCAGGGGCTCAGTGAAGGGAATGAGGGCCCAGTGAGGGAGGGGGCTCACCCGTGAGAGACCCACATGAGAAGATGTGGAGCGTAGTATGAGTGATGAGGGGGAAAAGTATAGGTCTTTCTTTTTTCCCAACGTGGGGGGCTCAGTGTTGCAGCCTGAGCCCTTTTCCGCCCACCCCCCATACCCCTCTCTCCGCCCACAAGCCTCTGCGTGGGCTGCGGTTAGTGGAGGGGGAGAAGTGTGAACTCCGAGAGAGAGAGAGAAGATGGAAACTCTGCACAGAGGTCAAGGGCAGTGTGGGGTGGGTCAGGACGGAAGTCGGAGACCCCCATGTACCCTGAGCTTAGCCTCATGCCCCAGAAGCAGCGGGCCCAGGGCCTCCCCCTTCACGCTTCTCACCCTCCCTACTTCCTTTATTTCAAGTCTCCTTCAGCCAGGGCACCCTGCGGCCCTCACAGGAATTAACCCCTGAGTACTTGCAGCCTTGGGGGCTCCCCGCAGGTGAGGAGGGGCTCTGAAGTTGGGGGCCCACCACTCCCACCTCCTTGTGGTCCGAGGGATTGGTGGGCTTTGAATCTGTCTCTGGCCCTTTCCCTGCCAGGGAGGCAGAGAGCAGCTCTTACCCGTGCTTTCTCCCTACATGGGAAACTCCACATCCTCCCATCTTGTCTTCAACCAAAGTCATTGAGCCAGTGTCTCCAGAAAGTGTCAAAACAGTTTCCCCTTCCCCACCCATTGCCTAGGCACTCCCTTGATTCTTCATCCACGCCAGACACTAATGCTAGGCACTTTACCTATAAAAGCTCATTTAATTCTCACAATAAACGTGGTGAAGTTCCCCTTTTACAGCTGAGCAAACTGAGGTACAAAGAAGTTAAGTAATCAGAGAAGTTAAGTGCAGATACCAAGCAGGTCCTGAGCAAGCGGGGCAAGAGTACCTCTGTGGTGTTTTTCTTGTTCAGGTTCTTCTTCAGGTAGGAGGCCCTTATAGGAGGGGCGACTAGATGATTTGTTGACCAAACCTCATCACTTTTGAAAGTAAAAGGGGGTACTATTACTAATTATGCTGGGGTGGCTAGCGTGAGTCAGGACAATTCTGGGCACACTGGGATGTGTGTTCCCTCACATAAATGAGGACTCTGGTTCCCGGCCTCTCTTGAGCTGCTCAGTTTGGCTTCATAGGAGATATCCAGACACAGTGAACATCTGGCTGTTCTGGAAGCCTGGCAAGGCTGCCATGAAGAACCAGGCTCTGTGGGCCACAAGTCATAGCTGGTCGGGGAGCATGAAGGGGCTCAAGGCGCCTGAAAGGAAGTGGTGGAGCATTGGGTTGTTGCAAAGCGACTTCCTCCTCTCCCCGGCCCACAACCTCAAGTCCGTTCCACGGCCTGGTGCCTGTGGTCCCCTCCCCAAGGGTCGGGCTGGAAGACTGATGCTGGGCGTGCCTGTGGGTGGTGGAAAGTTTGGTCCCTAAATTTACCCACAGGGTGAGGTGGCTGGGGGCAGCTGAGGGCAGCTACGGGCAAGGATGGAAAGACTGGAAATTGGATGGAAAGCTGGATTTCTGTTTTCCTCCTGATTTTGAGACAGCTGCTGATTTTGACACATGGCTGGCTCGGATCCTGACCCCAGTCCTAACCCTAATACTGATCCCACCCCAGACTCTAACCCTATCCTCATCCTAACCTGAACTCCATCCACAATCCTGACCCACACTGAGCTATTAACCCCAGCCCTCATCTGACCCTAACCCCAGCCTCAATCCTGACCTCAAGCCTATCTCTAGTTCTAACTCACGGGCCAACTCTGGCCTAAATTCCAACCCCGCTGCATCCTCATTGTGGCTCCAGGGGAACACAGGGCACCCGGTGAACTTCCCTGGGATAGACTCTCCACTTGGAAGCCCATATGTCTACCAGCTGGCTTGGGGCAGAAAGAGGCCTTTTATAGAGGAGACACCTTGGGACTCTGACCTTTCTCATCTCGGTAGCTTTATCAACAATAGTGAAGATTATTATTTCCAGATGAATTTTTGAGATCCCTGAATTACTCGTGGAAAGAATGAATGAAAGGATAAATCAATGGAGGGTGGAAAGATTTGCAGTGGAGAACGCCTTCCTGCCAGCTCTGCCATTTGTACTCTGGCTCCTCTGAAGGTGCCAGCTAGCTCAGCAGGCTGAGGTGCCAAGAGCACGTTTGAATCCCTGCTCTGTGTCACCACTGTTCTGTGACCTTGAGCCAGCCTCTCACTAGCTCTGATCTTCCATTTCCACATATGTCTGGCACCTTCCTCTCCCCTCCCAGGGCAGGTATGGTGATGCTCAGGGTTCCTAGGTCACTTTGGAGGTGCCCAGCCTCTTCCTCCTCCTCATCTTTTCCTTCTGCTGCCTTCCTATTTCTCCTTCCCCCTCTTTCCTGATGCTTTTGGAAGGCAGGACATATAGCTGAGTGATCGGTAGCCTGGACTTTAGAGTCCAGAAGGCCAGAGCTTCTATTCCAGCAACTCCACTGCTACTAGGCTTTATGACTTTCGTCAAGTGACTTAAGCTCTGGAAACCTCAGTTTTCTCATCTGTAAAATGGAGATAATAGTGGCAACACTGTAATGTTGTTGTGAAGTTTAAGTGAAGCTTCTATTAATAGAACAATGCCTGGCCTCTGATAAATGCTTATACAGATTATCTGTGATCCTTTTCTCCCTGGGTCCCTCCCAGGTTCTGAAAGACACAGACAGAACCGTCCCCCATAGTTTAAGCAATAAAGACGCACCGGAATGCAGCTATCTGCTACGTTCACCTGACCCATTCTTCCTGAACAGTCGCAGGGGTGGAAAATAGCACTCAGGTGTGGGCCATGAAGCCAGGAAATGGAATGTGCATTCAGGTGCACGTGTGCGACTCTTGGTTGTGTTGTGAAGTTGAGATTTTTTTCCACTGAATTGGCAGTGTTTTCTAATGTGAGTCATTCAGGTCATTAGCGTATTTTGCAGCCTGAGCCTGTGCATCTTGAGGAAGGGAGAGTCACCTGATGAAGTGGGAGGTCCCAAAGGGCCATGGGGCATCAAGAGGTCAGGTCCCACCACCTTGTTCAGTCTCAGAGGCTCTGTGCTGCCTGAGGCTCTATCAGGACAGTCCCTGCTTGCCCCAGGCACCCAGTCAGAGCTGTGAGAGAGACCGGGCATTCTTGGCCAGGGGTGCCTTCCTTCCATGTCCTGCTGCCCTGTCTGTTTTGCTGAGAGGAGGGTGCCCGGAGCTGGGCAATTTAAACTAGGCTAGCTCCTGACAAGGGGAGGAAGGCAAGCAGGGGAGAGATAGGGACCTGGGAACTGAGTGTGGCAGGTGAGATCTGCAAGGTGGGGTGTGAAGGCAATGACCTGTATCTGTCACCTGAGACACAGCAGTGACTGCGGAGACAAGAGAAAAACGTGGCTGCTTGGTCAGAGGAGGATGCGCCATTATTAGTGCCCTGGCCAGAATCCCTCTCACCTTCACCACTGGGGGGTTAGCATGATACTCCAAAAGCCACCAGTCTGATGGGGGAGACACAGCTCCCACCCTCAGATTGCCCAGGTTTGAAGTGGGGAGCCTTCCATTGGGGAGTCCCCAATTTAATGAGGGATACACAGACTGGACCTCCCTGGCTGATGGGGGAGGTAGCATTTCTTCCCATGAGATGAGAGTGGAGGGACAAAGGACACATTTAGCAAATGTAAGGGCTGAGATGTAATGGGATTGAGGGCTGCGGCACCTGGGCAAGCGTTCCCAAAAGGACTCCTTCCTCTTTGCTCCTGTCCATCCCTGTCCACCATCAGATAGGTAGTGAGCACTCTCCCCCTTTAAGACACAGGCATGTCCACCAGAATCCCAGCCTGTTTGCAATAATTTGGCTTTGGCTCAAATGGGTTAAAAATAGTTTTGCTGTGGGAGGGGCCATTGTCTCCCCTACCACCCAGCTCTGCCCCAGGATTAGTAAGAGAGAGCCAGCCAGTGAGTGGAGAGTGAGAGCGAGGGAGCTCAGTCATTATCTACCCTCTGCACCTCGGCTTTTCCTGCCCTCTGAAGCTCTAACCTCATGACTTCCCCTCCTCTCCTCTGGGGTCAGACACACTCACACTCACTCACTCACTCACTCACACTGTTCCCTCACACTCGTACTGGCCTCACACCTACCTTCACTCCCTCCTATCCACATAGTCTATTACCATCGGATGGGGCTGGGCCCTCAAGGTCTAGAGAACCCTGCACCCCATTCCTGCCCAGGGCCCTTATAGCCCCTAGGGCTAAAGGGCCTCTGCTGTGGAAAGATCCATCTGGAGTGGCTGAGCCTCTGCCTGCCACGTCCCTCCAGCTCCCATTTCCACCAAGTTCCAGAGTCCCTTCTGGACTCGGATCCAAGAAAACCAAAGCTTCCATCTCCCAGGCTCTGTCCAAGCCCAGGACCGAGATAAAGGCAGTGACCCAAGGCCATCGTGGAGCAGCTGTGAGGTCAGGAAGGGCTCTCTGGAGGTGTGTGCAGCCCAGGCTGAGAGAGAGGGGAAGGGCAATGCTGAGAGTGACAACCTTCAGAGGTTCTGGGTCAAAGTGAACCAACGAGGAAGGAAAAGAAAGTGGGTGAAATCTTTGCCAAGCTCAGAATCTGTTCCAGCTCCATCAGGGTAGGTGCCCAGGAGGTCTGAGCGGGAAGTAGAGGAAGAAAGGGAAGAAGAAAGAAAAAAGGACCAAGAGGCTCAATTCATTACTCACTTACTGAACATCTGCTGGGTACAGGCCCTGGACAAGGTGCTGGCAATAGAAATACAGTGATATAATCCTCACCTTTGAGGAACTTCCAGTGAAATTCCAGAACAGGGCAACCTTTGATAAGTGTTCAATGTGAGTGGCGCCCCCTGGAGGTGTGTGGTCCACAGCAGCTATTCACAGAGATCTCTGCATAAAGGATTCCCTGGAGTTCCTGGGAAATGCAAGGTTGAAAGGAGCTCAGAGGCAGCTTTGAGGAGGAAGCAAGGACAGTGGATCTGGAACTGCGCAAACTTGGGTTCAAGTTTATCAGCTGGCACCTCTGGCAAGGCAGAAGGCCATGTCTTCATTTACAGAATGGGGCTTTTCATAGGCTGTGCAACAGAGGTCCCCAGCCTTTCAAAGGTGAGGGTTCTTCACGAACCCCCTGCCCCCAACACATGGATTATGTTTCCACTTTTAGTATGTGCTCTTTGAGAAAATTCACACTGACAAAAGCTACTATAAATTCAGTGCAGCTTTTTGATGAATCTGTTTTATTCGTCACCACAGCTTCTGCACAGATTAGAGACACATTCACACATATCTATGTGAGATGTGTTTAGGCCACACACAGTGCGCTGTGACACATGGATTCAGGGACCCCTGGGAATCACTGAGTTCCCCAGCCCACAGCCTGGGAACCTCTGCCCTAGCCCCAGGTACCTTTCACTGGGAGGAGTGAGAGGCTTCCTGGAAGAGGTGGCATTTAAGGTGTACCTTAAAGCCCAAGAGGATTTCTGCAGTGGGGCTAGGAGGGCCATGGAGGGGAGGAGATGCCTGGGCAGAGCCAGTTCTTGCTCCATAGCTGTTACAGTAAACCCACTTCCTTTCTCCTCTTTCCCACTCCCTGCCCTCTGACCCCAGTGTGGCAGGCTGGGTCAAGCTGTGACCTGGGGGTCTTGGATGTCCTCCAGGGTGAATTTGGCACTGGCTTACACCGAGCTGACGGAGGAGCTAGGCCGGCTGCGGGAGCTGAGTTCTCTGCAGGGTAGGATTTTGAGGACTCTGCTGCAGGAGCAGGCCCGGAGTAGCGGTGAGATGGGGCAGGGCAGGGGAGGGGAGGCTGGACCCCACGGTGGGGGGACCTATGGCTGCCATCCTGCATCCTGGGGCCACCCTCCGCTTCCTTGCCGGGGGCCTAGTCCTTTTTTCACTCGCTAGGAGGAGAGTGGCTGGGTTTTGGTCGCAGGCAAACACCTGGCTCCCCAGTTCTGACGTCTCTTCCCACCACTGTCTCCTGCCTGACCTGGTCCTACTTCTCTTCCAGGCCAGAGGCACTCACCGCTGTCGCAGCGCCACTCCCCGGCCCCCCAGTGCCCCTCACCATCCCCGCCTGCCCGAGCGGCGCCTTCGTGCCCCCCGTGCCAGTCCCCCGTCCCCCAGCGCCGCTCCCCCGGACCCCCTTGCCCCTCGCCCCAGCAGCGCCGCTCGCCGGCGTCGCCCTCCTGCCCGTCGCCCGGTCCTCAGCGCCGCTCGCCGGTGCCGCCGTCTTGCCAGCCCCCCAGCCCGCAGCGCCGCTCCCCGGGGCCGCCAGCCTGTCCCGCCCCGCAGCCCCGGCCGCCGCCGCCCCCGCCCCCGCCGGAGAGGACGCTGGCCGAGCGCGCCTACGCCAAGCCGCCCAGCCACCACGCGAAAGCTGGCTTCCAGGGCCGGCGCAGCTACTCCGAGCTGGCCGAGGGCGCGGGCTACGCGGGCGCCTCCCCGCCCTGGCTGCAGGCCGAGGCGGCCACGCTGCCCAAGCCGCGGGCCTATGGCGCCGCCGAGCTCTATGGCCCCGGCAGGCCGCTCAGCCCGCGGCGCGCCTTCGAGGGCATCCGCCTGCGCTTCGAGAAGCAGCCGTCGGAGGAGGAGGAGTGGGCCGTGCCCCCCAGCCCGCCCAGCCCCGAAGCGGGTACCATCCGCTGCGCCTCGTTCTGTGCCAGCTTCCCCATCCCCGACTCCCCCACAGCCACCGCCTATGCCCACGCCGAGCACGCGCAGTCCTGGCCCTCAATCAACGTGAGTGGGACGCCCGCGTGGGTAACAGCTGTTGAGCTCGGCTCTCTTCCTTTGACCCCTCCCCCTGCTTCCCTGCTGCGTGGGTAGCCTTGCTCCTTCACCTCCCCCTCTCATGCCCTGTTGTTGGCCTGAATCTGGGCCTGCACCACTAAAACTTGTTCAGGGCTGTGGTGAAGGGCATGGTCTTCAGTGACAGTCCTGGCTTTGATTCCAGATGCCACCGTTGAGCAACTGTGGGAACTGGGACAAGTTACTTATCCTCTCTGATCCTGGGTTTTCTCATCTGCATAATCAGGACAATGGTTACATTATCGAATTCCTTAAGTGGGAGGGTATGAGCCTATAGCCCTCTGCACAGGCCCGAGTGGGGTGCTCAGTAGTGAGCATCTGTTATTACGATCGGTGGTGATGAAGGCCATGCTGACCCCGCAGGTCTTGGGCAACACAAGGACAGGCCTGCTCATCCATTCCCTCCATCAGGCCTCAGAGCCCCTGCTCTTTTCAGTCTGTCTTAGAAGACAGCTCTATCTCAGGGCTCTATCATTTCACTGAAATAATGAGTTTTCTGAATGTTAGATCTAACCCTTCTCACCTGGAAGGACCAAAATATATTCCAAAGCCAGACAGAAAATTATTTTGGGGCTGTACATTGTTTGGGATTATCCATTGCTTTGAGTTATCTGGCAGCAGTGTCTTAGTCACTCTGGGGGCATGTCTGGGTCTTGGCTTCCCTCATTACTGTACATGTCCAGGCAGACTGAGCATATATACCTCCTCGTACACACCTCCTGGGGACCCTATGCCCTGGGTCAGGGAGTGGATGCTGAGCTGGCCCAGGTGGAAGGTGGGCAGGGAGCCGGGAGGAAGGAAGAGGTGCTGAACAAAGGGTGCTGCCGCCCTCCCTGCCCTGGGTCCCAGGGAAAGGGGAGGCTGAGATGTGGGGACCATAAGTGACTTCTCTCTCTCCTCACAGCTGCTGATGGAGACAGTGGGCTCTGATATCCGAAGCTGCCCTCTCTGCCAGCTGGGTTTTCCTGTCGGGTACCCAGATGACGCCCTCATCAAACACATTGACTCCCACCTGGAGAATAGCAAAATCTAGGGTGCCTCCCCCACCCAATGGCTGTTTCTCTGCCCTCTCTCATCACTCCCAAACACTCACTCTGAATGCTGCATGAATCTCGTGGGGGGGCCCCTGCCCCTCGCGACCCCCAGATACCTCCACTAGCTACCGAGTCAACGTGTGTGCCATCTTCCCTGGTCCAGGCACCACTCAGCCCTGGCTCTTCCCAGGAGGTCAGTTGAGGCTCTCCCTAGCTCCCTGGCTTCTGCTAGGAGGTGGGGATCTAGGCTGGGACAGGGGGGGGCATACCCCACCCAGCCTCTCCCTTTGCCTTTCTGTTCTCAAACAGGGTTGGATCCAAGAAGGTGACTAGTGCTTGGGCCTGGAGGAGGGGGAGAGTATCAGAGGACTCCAGGAGCTCCCCCAGCCTCTCCCCAGACACCCATCTTTCTCAGGCTGTGCTCTGCCCAGGGAACGCCTCCTTGGGGGATCCCAGAGCCTGCTCTGCACACTGATGGCCAGCTCAGGGCTTGTGGCATGGGCCCCCATTGGGGAAAGGAGGCATCTTGTTTCTTGCCATCCCCGGCAGGCTAGCCCTGTTCTCCCTTCTGCCCACCGTGGGGAATAAGGAGGGTGGGAGAAGAGAGGGAGGACCCTTGAGGACCGGAAGGATCCAACCTAAAGAGGATGTCCTATGGGCCAGGGGCCCTGCACCATGACCCTCAGGTCAGGGGATTATCTGTGCCAACCTTCCAGGCCCACGCTCTTCCCCCTGGAGCCCCTAACACCGAGGCACAGATTGTTAAGGCAGATCCTCCCATCCCCCCTTGCTCCACTTGAGCCCCTGACACCGCAGGTGCCCTGGAGCCCGTGTGTGACTCAGACTCTGTTAGCTGAGTGGGTGTCATTAGCCCTGCCTCCCAGGCCAGAACCTGAGGATGGGCCCAGGGTGCTGTGGAGATCAACTTTAAAAGAGCTAACCCCCTTCCCACACCCCAGCGACCCACATTCCCTCTGTGAAATCTACCTCAGAGTTGTACCCTCAGAAGGACGGGTAAGCAGGAGGCCAGGGGGTCCCCGGGGCTGAGGTGGGGAGCTTCCTACAGCAAGAGCCTATCGCCCACGATGAACCCAACCTCCGCCCCCACTGCCAGCCTCTGCTGGGTGGCAGTGGACGCTATTGTCAGTGCATGTACCATTTTGATCCAACTCTTCCAGGCCCCCCCCACCTCCTCACGCTCCTCCCCTCTTCCTCAGTGCAGGGGAGTGAAGGGGTGTGTCAGGCAGGGAAGGGGCCAAGGACTCCAGAGACACATGGCATTGTACCTTGAGTGTTCCCTCGGGGAGGGGAAATGGGGAAAGGGGACTGGAGAGGGGAGGTGGGGGCCCCTGAGCTCTCTGAACAAGTTGGAAGTTCAAATAAAACGTACCTGTTCCATCTGTGCTCGGTCTGTGCCCTCCTTAGCTAGGGTGGGGAGAGAACCCTTGGTAGCACGAGGTCTTGGAAACTGTCTCAAGGATACACCACCATGGGCAAGCAGGGGACACGTGAGGGCACCCAGGTTCGAAGGCGATCCTGGAAATGTGGGTATACAAGTGGCTGCAGATGACTTGTGATGTGGAGCTTGTTTAGGACAGAGAGGGAGCAGCAGAGGGTGTCTTCATGACAAAGCATCCACCCAACCCTGAGCAGGTGTCAGGGACTCTTGAATTCTCCCTTCCTGCAAGTCTGGCAGGTAGAGGTTCTGAAGCCCTGGGGGCTCATTATTAGTAGCAGCTATTTTCTTCATCAGGTGATCTCTGCATGCCAGGAACCAGGCTGGGGCTTCACAGAGGAAGAACATCTGTGTTCCATGTCCTCCTGGGTCAGAGCAGGGGAGGCGCTGGGCTCCAGGCTCAGCAGCTGCCTCAGAAGTCCCACAGCCGGGGAGGTCAGAGCCAGGTCAGGAACCCATGACTCTTGCCCCAGCCAGGGCTGCCCTTTGTCTGCAGAAAGGGCCTGAGGTCCTGACGCATCACCTCTGGACGTCTCTCATTTCCACATGTCCTTATTAGCCAAGGATTCACTTAAAAACAAAAGGTTACTCATTGAAGGCCTGAGGTTCAGCTCCAGACCCAGAGCCAACATCCCTTCCCATTCAGTGCCAAGGTCCAGACACCGCTGGGGAGACTTCCCAGCCTCCCTTGCTCCTGTGTTGCAGTTAACAACTACAGCTGACCTCTGAAAGTTCATCCAGCCTTGATTCCATCTGCAGTCAAGCGCTGAGCGCCAGGAAAGGTAAGAAAAGCCATCCCTATGGGACATGGACTCACAAGCCATGGGAAAGAAAGTTCTGAAACCTCTGGCCCATGAGTGCCCAGTGCCCCTTGATACTCGCCCACCTCAGTCAATTCCCATGGAGGAAGGCAGCACCCAAGTTTTGGGTCTGGGTCCTATTTGGGTCTCTGGAAGCATTTGCTAGAAGGGCATGAATGAATTAGGGGTGATACAGGGACACTAGGCAAAGAGAAATCCTAGCCATTGAGAAAAGGGGCAAAGGATGACCCGGAGGCAGAGGCATGACCCAGCTAATCACTTTTGGTCCTTAATTGTGTCTGAAGGTGGGAGGGAACCCAGGGTATCCTACAACCTGGACATTCCCCCTGTCATCAGGGTGAGAGGAGCAAAGGGACATCGGAGGCAGATTCTGGCGGCTTGTCTCCTTGATATCTGGGGACCGGGGAAAGGGCTCAGGTGCAGGGTGGAAAGTTGTTGGGGCCTGGGAGGGAAGTGAGGACCGGAGGAAAAACAAGCATGCCTCAGGCCAGGTCCTGCAGAACCACAGCCTTTCACTTAATGTCCCCCACCGACACACACACACATACCCACTGCCAAAGGACAGGACATTGGGGGTGGGAGACTGGAAGAAGGGCTGGGGAGCCCTGCCAACAGGGCTTTGACCAGACATAAGGACACTGGCTCCTCATTTCTTTGTGGGGGGCACAAGCGTCTGAAAGTGTGGGGACAAAGGGGTCTAGATCTCTAGGCTCCTGGAAAGGTAAGGATGGTGGGACAGCTTTCATAGAAGCAAAGTGGAAGAAAGACTCCTATTGAGGCAGGAGAAGGTGTTCCCGGTGTGCGGGGGACCTTCTCACTCCCACTAGCACAGACAAGAGCCAGCCATAGTGGGGTGAAAGGGACATGGGGTGGGGGTAGTGAGGCTGACTTTGCAGACCCCAGCTGTCCATGGATTGTCTCCAAGTGCCCAATGAAAGGCCAACACCCAACATTCTCTCCAGGTCTAGCCCCTCTGCCTTCAGTCTCTCCTTCAACCACCAGTTGCCCCTGCCTCATCTTTGGGGACCCTGCAGCCCTGTCCCTCTCCTCCCAGGATTTTCTCAGCCAGAACTACCATGGAGACCCCTGCCTGGCTCCTGGTCTCTGTGCAGGCTGTCAGGCAATCTGCTGAGAAGAGCAACAGCTCCTATGAGAAGCTGGTGGGATGAGTGTGTGTGTGTGTGTGTGAGAGAGAGAGAGAGAGAGAGAGAGAGAGAGAGAGAAGCTGATTGCCAACAAAAGGGAGGAGAGTGTGTGAGTCAGCATATTAATGAGAAACACCTCACCCTGCTGATTAGGACTAATGAGGAAGAACAGAGGGGGTGGGGGTTTCACTCAGTGACATCGCTATAGAATGGGGTGGGGGCAGAACAGCTTCCCCAGTCCCATTTCTCCCTCAGCAAGGACAAGAACAGAGCAACTTTGGTTACTGCAGGAAGAATTGAGGTCAGACACAAGAATGAAATGTCAAGGGCAAGGGGATTCTAACTGGGACAGGGTGGGAGAAGACATCTGGGGGCAGAGACCAGATCATGTAGAGAGAGCGTGTGAGATCCTCTAGCACCCTGTCCCCTTTCCTGCCCTTCCCCAGATCTTTCTGTGTTAACCAGAGAAATTCTTGACACTCAGACCTGTGCCCCCTGGTTGCCCAAGTGCCTTCTGAGATCTAACCGACATCTGCAGAGGGCTGTAAGGAGGCTGCTGAGAAAACTACAGTTTGTGCGCCTCCCATGGGCAGTCTGGGAGAGGAGGCTCTGGTTTAGGACATTGACTGTAGATGTTAATGACCCAGGGAGACCTGGCAGGGCTGAGGGCACAAGGGGACTGGGATAGGAGAGGACCTGGACATCCACTGGGGCCCTCTCAGTCATCTTGGTGGCTGCCCATCCTTGTGGCAAAAGCAGAAGTCCCTGAGAACCAGAAGATGTACCCCGCTCCATGTCAATTCAGCCAAGGGCAAGGGTACCAGGCGCATCTCACAGATGTGCCAGTCAACTGTGTGAATGTGCTCATGGGGGGAGGGCGGGGAGGGGTTAGGAGGGGGACAGGATGGGTGTCGCCAGCACCTCCAACACCTCCTAATTTGCATTACCACTGACACCCTTCTTGACCAAGTAAATGGAGCCAGAAATAACAATGGGGGAAGGTGGTTCCCTGAGGGGCCTTTGAGCCGTCTTTCCTTGCCTCCAACACTCCCACGGTGCTGGGGCCAATAGGTCAGGTCTTTTGCAGCCTCATGGAGGGCCCAGGGAGCAGGAATATACCTACTGTTTCTCCTCCCTCCTCGGACTGGGCAGACACCCCATCCTGGCCTCCCACTTCCCTCAGCCCCAGACACCCCAGCCCTGCCCTTTTACCTTTTCAGACCCTTCTCTACACACCCTTCCCTCTTCTGGAAACCTGGTCCCTGGTGTCCCTCTCATAGCTGTGATGACCCCAGCTCTGTGTCCACTGTCAGATGGGGCATTTCCCAGGGCAGTGCTCTAACTTTCCCCGACCAATCTTGGAGCTGCTCAAGGGAATGTTCTGCATAAGACACAATAGCAGGGGAACTTGTGAGTAGATTCTAGAACTGGCATGAGGTGGACCAGGGTCTAGTGTGAGACCTTAGCCCTAGGGCTGTGGGGTAGAAGGGAGAGGGGACTCCTGGCTCTGTTAAAGGCCTCTGGTCCAGCTTCATTGGGAGGTCAGGCCTTTCCCTTGTGAGATCCTTGGAGAGAAGGACCAGGACTGCTCTATTTAGACATTTTTTGACCCCTGCCCCAGGTACTACCACACAGACTCCCCAAAAACACATTTGGTGCTCAATTTATGTGCATTGAATTTACTTCTGCCCTAAAGAGGGCAGGAAACAATGAAGCTGCAGACACGGCTTGGTGGCAGGAGAGGGTGGACATGGTGGGCCCAGGAAAGGGAGGCTCCCTCTTTGCCAAAGGGGTCCTGAGACCTGAGAGGGGTAGGGGGTGAGGTTGGAGGCAGAACAGAAGGGCCTGGCCGGGAAACCAGGTCATGAGAGACAGCCAGAGGGCTGTGAACACACTGTGGAAAGGAGCAAAGGATGAGCTGAGAACTTGCCCCACTTTCCCCCTCCAGAGATGCTATTTTGGAGAGAGAGAATATATGCAGTGCAGCGTGCAGGGTGAAGGGAGCACGCCACTTCCACAGGGGTCAGCTGGACCACCTGCTGCCTGCACTCTACCCAGCCAGCCATCTTCACTGGCCCCGCCACAGCACTTCCCTCCCCATTGGGAAAATCTTGCTTTTGAGCACAAGAGGAGAAAGAAGGAGCTAGGAGATTTGCAGCTGGCCTCTGGGCACCCCATTGAGGGCCTCCTGGGCCTCAGACCTAGGGAGAAGCTTCTATTTCCACTACTTCCTTGGAATGAAAATGTGGAGTGTACTGTGGGGAATGGGGTGAGGCAGGCACCAGGTACAGTTGCCTGAGCACTCCTTGCCCACAACTCCATACTTAGGCACTCTGCATGGATTACCCTTTAGCATGAAATGTCAGAGCGTATTTGGTATTAAAAGACGCCAGGACAGAAGGCACTTCCAGGGCTAGCTGGGTTGGCCGACCTGAGGTCCCAACCCTCCTGGTAGGGAAGCCTATCCTGCCCCTTTGGGCCAAGGAGGCTGGACAGAGGTCAGTGTGAAGTGGAGCCCTTGCTTGGCATGAAGGGAAATTCCTGTGCCCTAGCTAAAACCCTGTGAGGAGCCCTGACTCATTTTGGGACGAAAGCTCCAATGCCCTGTGGGTTTCTGTGGTGGCTGGGGGCAGGGGAAGATAGGACGTGTAAATAGATGCAGATAGTACAGAGAGAGAGAGCGGGCTGGGGATGAGCGGAGACTTTTGTTTTCGTTTTTGGAGCTTGGCTCTTTTTATGCTGGAGTCCAGCTTCACCTGAAGGAGAAAGGTTGGCTGAGATGGGAAGAAGGCTCACCTTCTAGCCAGTAAGGTGCTGGGCATGGCGGCAGTAGAAGAAACATTAGGTTAGACTTTAGGAAGAACTTCCAGTGAAGACACTGGGGCACATTTCTGAGTTGAACCAAAGCACCCAGTTCCCTGGATGTTTTCCCGCAGGAGATCCCTCCCTCCCTCTAAGGCTGAGGAGTTTGGGCTGGCATTGGGGCAGTGTAGGCCAGAGGCAAAGCGATGAGCAGAGTGACCCATTGCAGGCGGTGGTCCTCTGAAGGCTCCAGGGAGGAGGGATAAAGGAGGGTTCAGGCCTCAGAAGACATATGTCCCCAAGCCAGACCGTGCGTAAGGGACTTGAGTTAGATGGCCATAGGTGAGAAAGCCTGTCTCTTATCTCAGTCCCTCTCCCAAGTCCTATCTTCATGCTTTTCTTTTTCTGGCCTTATAGACGATGCAGGGGGCGGGAGGAGGGGAAACAGCTATGGTAAAGGGGAGAGTGGCTTCTTCCCCCTGTGCCTGGAGCCAGAGGCCTACAGGACTTCTTGGCAGGGGAAATGGGGTCATGGAGCCAAATGCCCTGGGGGGTGGCCAGAAGAGTGGCAGGCGGATGCAGGGAGTCCTCGGCCAGAGCCCCCTGCTCCAGAGGGATGCCCAGCCCAGGCTTGCGGCCCACAGGTGAGTGGGATGATTGAATGACAATCATTTCACCCCCCTGCCCCGCCCTCCTGAGGCCCTTGGCCTTGTGGGTGTTGCAGGAGTTGAACTGTCCAGTCCCAAGACAGTAAAAGAAAACTGTGGATGAGAGGTGAGAGGGAGAATCAGGAGATAGTGTGAAGGAGATAGTTCACCCAGAGGCATGGGTGAGGGGCAGGGAAGAGGACAGTGCCCCCTGGTGCTGGCCTTTCTGGTGTGCCCAGTACACACAGAGAACACACCTGGGGGATCAGAGAGCCCCTTGCCTGCCTTGTCATCCCACAGCCCCTGGACTGGCAGGTGGTTAAGCCTGCGGACAGAGGGGGAGCAGAGGAGAGACCGAGTGGGACTTGGTATAGGGAGTCTCAGCCACCCCTCGCCCCCTGAGTCGTCGGAGCTCAGGGATTTGTCTCAGGTGTCAGGCACAGCCCTAGTCTGCCACAGTTGGCACACATGGGTCTCCTCCCACTGTCCTCCAGACTCACTCTGTCACACTTAGCTCCAGATACCTAAAGTCCACAGTCCCAGGTACACACACACACACCTTTCCTCACTTACCAGGCTCCTAATGACATTCACCTGCAGATACACACCTCTTCCCAACACAGAGTCTCACATGACCAGGAGCACAGTGCCACACAGGTATGTCCCAGGTGCCACAGGGACATAAGCACATACTGCCATGTATTCACACATGACCAACGCATGTGAAGTCCCACATGCACATGCAGGCGTAGGCTCCTGGCTTTGAAGCTGACCTCATTACCCAATGGTGTGCTGCTAAGTGCTTAACAAGAGGCTCCCCCATTTAAACTGCCTCTATGACAGCACTGAGCATTCGGAAAAGACACACATTAGCAGCTCCAGCCCACCGCTGCGTTATCCTTTATAGAAATCACATGATAAACCTTAAACACAGATGGGCAGCCCCCAGGAGGGCTGCACCTGGGCAGCCGTGACTCATTTGGGTAGCTTCTTTCCCCACGGGGTGCCTCCTCTTCCCTAGCTTCTTGTGACCCCCACTCCTGTCCAGACCCCACTTTGTGCCCCTCTCCCTTCTCCTCCTTTCCTGTCACTCGGGGTTGTGAGCTGTGGCTGGTACTCAAGCAAGTCTCTCACCCTTGCTCCCTCCTGTCTCTCCCTGCCATGGCCACAGATGTGGAGGGTAACAAGCCCACAGCTCATTCAGGCAGGCTTCCAGGAGGAAGAAGACAAGGCGGAGTCACCTGTTCCCAGAAAAGTGCTAAACCTCTCTGTGCTCAGATGCTGAGGCCCTGTATCCGTCTCCTTGTACCTGGCCCAGTCCTGGCTACCTTATTTGTCTCCCTGGTCGTTGGGTCAAGGAGTCTGGTCAATACTGAAAACCACGAAGGGGAGAGAATGCACACCTTGCTGGTCAGTGAGGGGAGGTGGTTAGAGCCTGTTCTGAGAGTGGGGACTTCGTTCTAACCATGCTCTAGGAACATTGCATCACTTCTCAGAGCTTCCGTTCCTCAGTTTGAAAAAAAAAAAAAATGAAGGAACTAGATGAGGCTGTTTTAATTTCCTATTTCCTTCTTGGCCCTAACACTTTGGCTTTCCGTGTTTCTGAAATTCTTCTAAAATCTACTCTGTGAGAAGTAGCCCTTATTGCTCCTCCTGGTCTTTCCCCAGCTCACGAGGGAGGTGAACACATGTGGTCTGGAGATTGAGGGGGCATGGGTGCCACAGCTGAAGGAGCTGGAGGCCGGGCCTGGCGTCTGTAGGTTTGGGTTTGGGGCCTGGTAGGCCATGCACATTTGGGGACCTTCCAGCCGCCGCGGTTCTCTTTGCTATGGCTCCTGAATTATTCCTGCCACACAGAAATGAGAGGAAAAGACAGGGATGGGGGGCGAGGGAGAGAGAGAGGAGCGAAGGAGGGAGGGAGGGAGGAAAGAAGGAAGGAAGGAAATAAGGAAGGAAAGAAGGAAGGAAGGAAGGAAGAAAAAAAGGAAGGAAGATGTAGAGGGAGAGAAAGAAATAAGGAAAGAAAGGAAACAGAAAGAGAATGAAATGAAACAAAAGGAAATGAGTTCACCTGGATCCAGGAAGCAGCCAGCCTAATCAGTGAAGTTGCCAGGGGGACATGGAGGGGATAAGGGGAGAAGTATTCCTAGCGGTTACAAACCCTTCCATGTGAATCTGTGTAGTAGGGGCAGTTCCAGGCCCTCCTGGGCTTGGGCTGAGTCGTGCCAGGGCAGAGCTAAGTGCCCCCGGGCAGGGGCAGGGGCTGGGGTCCTGTGCTCAGGGTCTCTAGCTCTACTTTGCTGCTCCTGGAAACAACTGAAACCACAAAATTGACTTGTGGTCGGGTGACTATCAGTCATTGCTACTCAGCTTGGCTTCCTAGGATGACTAAGGAGGTTGGAAACCCTCCTATTAGCCCCCCAAATTTTCAGAAGAGTCAGAGGCAGAGACGGAAAAGCGGCTTCTTTTGGAGGTTTTTGAGGGCTGGCGAGCTCCCAGATGGCAGGGCTACAGGTACTGCATTCTAGCCTGTCTGTGGGCCCAGGGGTTTGGACAGTCTTCAAGGTAGGGGTGACATCATTCCAGGGCTGCCTCATCGAATAGTTTGGAGGTGGGGAGGGGCTGAATGAGGACCCTTGGGTTCCCCAAAGAGTCACCTTTCAATCTGCCTCTTCCAGTTCCAATTCCCTAGGGAGTGGAGAGCCAAGTTGGTGCTGAGGGTGGGACAGGACTTAGTGGGTCACACAAACAGGGCCTGGGGATGCGCCTGGCAGTCCATTGGTATTCCCCCACCTCCCTCCCAGATGACTGTGTAACCTGGAGGCAGTCCCCTCCCCTCTCTGGGCCAAGTCCCCCTGGTATTCTTTCAGGCAGGGCTGGTGCAGATGGGAGAAACCAAGCTGTGAATGCGAAGGCCCAGCCACCCCCAAACCCCAAGCCCATATCAATGTCACCTAGAGTTTGACAGGGCCTACCTCTCCATCTTTCCCAGTCAGGAAGAGAGCACTCCGGTGATCCTGAGATCAGGGTTGAATTGGGATGGGTAAATGTGACTTTCTTTTTTTCTTCTGGATAGTCAATGGCTGTTGGTCCCTTTTCCTACCTCTTCCTCCATGTGTATCAGTGGTACCAGCACCAAGGGAGGAGGTCCCATCCCCTCATCTCAATGCTATGTCAAGTAGGGTAAACACATCCTGTAGAACGTTTTGCCATTTTTATTGGTTTGTAACACCTAAGAGGATGAAATGCGCTTGCCATGCAACTATACATCGAGAGAAGTCTCCAGTCCCCTTCTCCAGGCCACCACCCAGGCCCACCCATAGAGGACACTGAAGTGCCCCGCTGTGCCTAAGTGTCCCAGCTGCCTGGTCCTCCCATTCTCTCTGGGCTGAAAAAATGAGCCCATCGGGGAGGCAGGAGGCTAGGTCCTACCCTGGCTCAATTTTCCCTTTTGGTGACTCGATCACTAAGCCTCAATTTCCCCTTCTTGAGATGAAAGGCTTGGATTTTTTTCATCGCTGACCTTTCTAGTATCTGTGATGCTAGTGAAGAAAGGGAGAAGACAGCCATGCCCTGACCCCTTCTGCATGCACCCCCACATCACAGTTCTTACTCCCAATGCCCGGCCACCCCCACTTCTGCCCTCTGCTCTCTTTTTGACTCTCTATTGTCTCAGTTTCTCTCTCTTGCCTGCTTTCATTCTCTGCCTCTCCATCTCTCTTTCTCTTTCAGCTCCCTCACTCTCCTCGCCTTGCCCTCAGGCTGGGGGTAGGCACACGTGAGTCTTTCAGATTGCTGACTCATGTCTTCCTCACCACCCCCTCCCCAGGATTCAATTTCCCCACAGAAGGAGACCCTCCTCAAACCCGCCTGCCCTCATCGAGGGACTGGGAGTTGGATTCTGATGACTGGGGTTCACCTCTCTTTGAGCCTTTGAGCAGGTGGGACAGTTGAGGATCTGCAAAACCTGTGACCTGCCCCCAAGCCAAGGGCTCAGTGCCTTCTCATAGATTGCTGAACCCCCAATCTTTCGGGAGATGGGGGGGTAGGCTTCTTCTCACTTAAGAAGGAGGGGGATCTATTTAATGCCCCCAGAATGCAAGGTGGGAAGCTGGGTACCAACCAGACTTGTGATTCTGGGATGGATGGAGAGCACAAGTGGACAAGGAACACATGAAGAACATGTGTGTGGAAAAAATGTATGTCACTCACAGGCACACCAGAGGCAAGACACCTCCCCTCCTCCACCCCACTTTCACCCTTGGGGGCTAGGGGACCCACTCAATATCAGTCATACACGTGTGTTAAACACACACACACACTCATACATACACACCATGCTCTTGCTCTCGCGCCCACATTGGAGGAGCCAGAAGAGCGGGACTGGGGAGCTGGGCTGAAAGCGGGGAGGGGGTGGGACAGGAAGGCAAGGTAGCCCCACCCCCACCCCGTGCCACATGCCCACCCTCCGCCTCCCCTCCCGGTAGCTGGCGAAGTCTCTGCCCCCTTGACTTTTCCCAGCTTCGAGGAAATACCTCCCTTTAGGGGAAAGCGAGAGATTGTGAGGGGAAGCAGGGGAAGCACTGACTCCGGCAGGGGCATGAGCCTGATTTTCCAGTCTGGGGCGGGGCGAAGGGAGATGGCACTGGGGACGCCCAGCAAGGGGGCCTGACTCAGAGCCAGAACCACAGAGCTCCTCCGCTGTATTGTCGTCGGGGAACAAGAAGCCACCAGGTTTATAAGAAACTGCGATTCATTTCTGCTTCCTTCCACCCCTCTGCAAGAGATCAAGGTTAGACTCGAGGAAGAACTTACAGCCCAGGCAAGGCAGGGTCTCTGTCTCAGATTATCTTTCTGGAAGTCTTCCCTGGGTTTGTTAAAGAAGGATGGCAGATATAGGGCTTTTAGATTTTGAGAAGAGTCTGGGGCCAGAGGATGGGGCCCCATATAAGGTGTCAAAGAAAGCCCCATCTTCACTCCCAGCCCAGAACAAGAGCTCTTAAGCCCCATATGCTGTCCCCAGAGCTACTGCTGAGGCTGCACTAGGGGCACACAGGGGTCCCAGAATCATAGGCAGTCGGGTTGGCATGGAGAGAGGTGAGGCAGCCGGTAGCTCCAGCTGGCTCTGCTGTCCCCATCTTGGCCACTGGCTCACAGGTTCCAAGAGGGAGGAGCATGCAGGTTCTAGTAGCTGAAGGTGTGATGAACCTCGGAATGGGCAGAGAGAGGGAGGCAGCCCTGCCTGGCAGAGAGCGTGCCCAGTGGCGTCCTCCTCCCATTTCTAAGAGCTGCCCATGTCCCCACCCCACTCAGACAGAAACACCTAACAGCTTGCATGTGTGGCAGTGGGCCCAGTTGCCAGCGGCATGGAGTTCAGAGAAGTGAGAAATGCCACTGCCCTCCACCCCTGCACTCCCACAAGTACAGGGTAATGCTCACTAGGTGACCTGGGAAGGCATTAGGGTTTTGCACTTCTCCAGAGCAAGGGGACTCGGAGCCAGAATTGGGCTGGGTAGGACATCCTGTGAGGAGAGAGGGGTAGGGGATAAAAATACCAGAGTATCAGTTTCCTCATCTTTAAAATGGGAAGAACAAGAGTCTCCTCTTTGCAGGTGGAGTCATGAGAAGGCATGCTGCAAGAGTAGGGGCTCCGCAGTGGGTCACCAGCTGTGTGACCTTGACAAAGTACTTCTCGGTACCTCAGTTTCTTTGTAAAACAGGGACAATGATCCCTGCCCAATTGACCTTAAAGCATTGTTAAGTCTAATGAAATCTAGAGGATGAATTGCCTGAGGTGGGGAGAGTGGGATAATCAGAAAGAACTCCTATTTTTCCAGTTACCAAACTCACTGGGAGTCTAAGATGAGACAAAATACAAGCTGGACTTAGCAATATGTCCGGAATAGTGGGAGCCTACGGCCCTGAGCCTTGGGTGGTGACCCCAAGTCATTGTGTGCGTGTGCGTGAGCGCGCATGTGTATGTGCGCGCGTGTGTGTGTAATGCAAAGACCATGGCCCAGTATCTTTATTCCCAGTCACTTCAGTTGCTAAAGTCTTTCCTGACCATAGCCACCCACACAGCACGTCAGGTTCTGGTGTCGGTGATTGGAAAGACATAGAGGCGGGCATGTGGAGGAAAGCAGTGATGGGCAGCCACACCAGCTTCACGCCCCCTGCGGCTGGAGATACGGGTCTAGAGGCTGTCTCAGGGCCCTGCACAGAACGCCAGCTGCCCATGGCCCTGGTGGAAGGAGGTTGGCAGTACGCCTTGTGACACTTCCTGGGTAACTGAGGAGGGTGAGTAGGAGACAACAGACTCCCGAGGAAATTTCAGACTTGCGTGTCAGAGCAGATTTGTATCTGGGGTGGTAAGTGGGGTTAAACTCAAGGTCAGACCTAGTCAATCTATTTCCATACCATCATGGCCTTGGGTGCCCTCTATTGCAGTGGCTGGGACCCAGGTGCCCACTCAGCTGGAGATGGCACTGCTAATGCCTCATTTGTCCCTCTGCTCTGAACACTTGGTTACCCACTTGCTTTCTGCCTGTGTCTGGGTTTATGAGGACTGAAGCATGACATGGAGAACCTAGACATCTTTTCCACTCCCAAATTACAGGGTTCGGGGATCTCAGAAAAGGAAATGGGGTTGAGTTGCAGGATGAGCTGCTGTGGGAAGACACTGACAGAACTTCCTAACCTTCAGCGGATGAGGTAGGAGGTGGCTTACTACTCAGACAGAGGGGACAGGACCAGGTGTATCAGAGTTCTGTATAATCCAGGCAGTCACTTAGCCTCCATTTGATTTCCTGGAGCTCATCAGCCTGCCCCGGGCTTCTGGGTCTTCTACTTCATTCCTCCTTGCTCTCTGCCTTATACCTTTCCCAGGCCAGTGTTGTGTTTCATGACAGCAGTTGAGAAGGAGAAAAATGGGAGAAGGAGGGAAAAGGGATCTTTGAGAACAAGCTGGACCAAAGTGGACCCCAAGCAGGATGCAGTTGGCAAGACGCAATGGTAGATGTATTTGTCCACCTGGGCAAAAAATGTAGAATAAGTCAGCAACTTTGCATCAAGAGGACCTGAGGCTAGAAGATACAAGGGTCTTCCAGAAGGGGCAATAGTCCTTGTTTCTGGAATAGAATTTGTATATAGTGGGTGGGGTGGGGTGGACAGAGGAAGAACTGCATCTTCTGACTTTGAGGGGAAGATGGTGCAACAGGGAGGTCAGAAGGTGGATGGCAGGTAGGATTCCTAACTGTCCCCATGTGACAGGGCTGAGGGAGACAGAGGGCCAGCTACTGGGCCTGCAGCCTTCTTGTCCCTACTCCTGGCTCACCCGCCCCCTGCAAACACTCCTCAGCTCCCCCACCCCATTTTGCCCCGCAGCCTTTGGGAGGCTACATGGCATTCTCACTACAAACACAGTGCTGGCTGCGGCTTCTTCCCTCTGACCTATTTTTTAATCATCTGATGGGATTTTCACCCCTCCACACCAAAGCCCTGGCCCCCTGGGCCCGTCAGCTCCACGCGTGTCAAAACTGCCCCTGTCACTTTTCGTTGGTTTCTCAGTCCAGCCAGCCCCTCCCCCAGGGCCTGAGAGCAATGGGTAATTACCCAGCTGCTGAGCCCCCACCCCCATCCTACCCCTCCACCCTCAGCCCCAACAGAGAGGGCCCCAAGACTGCTGGGAGGAGAACCTGGGGCCTCCTCAGCCTCCTGCGTGACAGGAAGTCCTTTCTGCTGTCTAATTTCCATTCTTCCTTCTGTCCCGCCCCTGGATGAATCACAGACACAGAGGATATTGGTACTTGAAGGGACTTCAGGATATTCCTCAAGGGAGAGAAAGGGGCAACCAGCCTCCTGCCTTGGGTTTAGGGAATTCTTCCCCGCCAACCGGCTCTCACAGAATTCTAGAGGACAGTGTCTGCCAACGGTCTCATTTCATAGAGCAGAATCAATACTAAGGCACAGAGAGGGAAAGCGCCTAACACAAGGTCATCAGGGGTTAGTGGTAGAGTTAGGAGCAGAACCCAGAGCTTCCCGTCTGTCTTTCCATTTGCTTCTGGGTCCTCCCCATTTGATATCTGTTTCTGTGCAACTCTGCTCCCACCCCTGACCAGGTGTGTTCTCTGCCATGTCCCTATCTCCGTTGCCCATGGGCCTAGCGGAGCTTCACCTTGGCATTTCAGGGCTGTTCCGCTTGCTTCAGGCACCATTTAGGAATGGGATTTGCCCCTCCGTTTTCCCCCCCACTATCCCCTGTGTCCCCCTTTGCCCTCCTTCTTTCATCCATCCCTGGTCCAGCCCATAAGTCTGTCCCCATCTCATCCCCGCCCTACAATGTTAACCAGATGGACAAGCCAAAGGGCCTCAGGCCAGAGGCAGACAGGCCCAGGGCAGACTCACAGATGGAGGCCTTGTCCCAGACAGACAGACACGCAGCAGGCACACTGAGACCTGGATAAAGACATGGAGATACAGAGACATAAGCTGACTCAGAGCTCCAGAGAAAGCAGACGGACAGACACAGAGAGATAGGTACAGAATCTACACTCAGGACAAGCAGGCAGATTTCACAGAATCCCCAAGACGGTGGTGATGTAAAGAAGATTCACTGGGGACAGGCCGACACACAGGGGCCCTGAGAGACACAGAGTCAGACACACAGCAGAGAAGCAGGCTCAGAAGTACCGAGAGTCTAACCGAGTCTCAGGGCAAACAGGAAGCCAGGAGAGGGCCTTGGAGTGAGAGGGGCTGAGCAGGGGCTGTTTTGCTGCCCTGTGGCCAAAGGCTGTGCGGGAGGCCTTACCTGGGAGGCCTGGCCCAGCACAGCCCGACTGTGCCAGGGCATTGTGCTGTGTCCAAGAACACAGGATGGGGAGCAGAGACGAGCCTGGCTGTGAAGGGGTTAATCCTGGGCCTGTATCCCACTCAGCTCTTCTTTTTCATCCCTCTCTCCCCACCCCCTGCCCCCCCACACCCAGCTCCCTTTACCCAAAGCCCTGGGTATTCCCCCCCCCCACTCCCCACTCCTGGTAACCGGACCCTGCTTCCTGCCTGAGCTTAAGGGCCTGTCTACTGAGATTCCCCAGGAAGGGGGGTGGGGGGGGGACCAAGCCTCTCCCCAGGGCCTCCCTGAAGCTCCAGCTTGCCCATCCCTAACCTGGCATACCACATGATCACAGAGGTGCTCAAGTGCCCAACATCTTAACCTTGCTTCAGGAGGGTGCAGGAACCCTTGTCTGGGG
This sequence comes from Rhinolophus hipposideros, assembly GCF_964194185.1. Lineage (NCBI taxonomy): Eukaryota > Metazoa > Chordata > Mammalia > Chiroptera > Rhinolophidae > Rhinolophus > Rhinolophus hipposideros. The sequence goes on along the minus strand of NC_138066.1, from coordinate 33,716,095 downwards.
ACATAGTGGGGGTGGGGTGCTGCATGGGTGTGTGTGTGTGTGGGGGGGGCTGTAAGTCTTGTGTGAAGAGCTGGGTCAAGAGTGAATATGTTTAGAGACAAGAGAGAAGAGATGATCCGAGGGGGAAGGACTGAAATGCAGAAGGAGCCAAGCATGGCCCGGAACCAAAGGCTGCCTAGTCTTGAGCGGTAGGTGTAGGGCAGGGAAGGGTGAGCCAGCCTGGGGGAGAGAACCCAGAGCCCTTGACCTTGGGATGAGCTCACACTGACCACCTGGTGCTGGGTGCTGGGGACTCAGAGCTCCTGCAGCTGTCACGGGGGGAGGGGGTTCTACAGGTGCCTGTCACTCCCTTTCTGCCCTCCCTGGCTGTTAATCCGATGGTTCCGGCCATGCTCTCTGAAGGACTGGCAGTCTGGACCCAGAGAGGGAGGGAGTTCAGAGTGGGTGGAGGTGAGCCAAGCAGATGCCCAAGGACCTCAGAGAGGCTGGATGTGGGACAGGAGAAGAGGGTACGGCTCCCAGGGATTTGTCTAGTGTAGCTCTGAGGAGGGTATATGAGCGCACACCTCGGTGATGCCGTGTATACACAGGTTGGAGTGTGGTGAGTCTGTATCTGAGGGGCAGATGGGCTGAGGGCCTTGAGAACTCCAGTCCTTGGGGTCACCTTGTTAGGAGCTCTTGGAGAGCAGGGGCTAAAACGAATTTATCTCTGTGATCCCAGAGTCCCCAGGGTCTCGCTCATCCCAGCCCTCATTCCATGAGTCTTCAAGAATGGTACATAAGTGTTAGGAGGGGAAGCCAGTCCTTTCTGAGATGGGGGTCTTCCAAACAGGTTCTCTTTGGGCCCAAGGCCCTTAGTGGAGGCTGTAGACTGGATCTGAAGGGTGCTTTGTGGGGACCAATGGATGTCAAAGGAAGGAACGGGAAGATGCAGGCAGCTTGGAGGAGAGGAAAGAGGAGGTAATTCAGCCCAGCCCCGTTTCTCCTGTTCTGTTCCTGTCTTGTGGCAGAACCCCTCAGCCTTTACACTACCTCGCACATCATTTGAGACCCAGTTTGTCCTGGCAGAAGGTCTATTAGCTCCACATACTGACAAGGAAACCAGAGATGTTAAGAGACCTGAACAGGGTTCCGAGCCAGCTACCGTATCCCTCTGTCCCAGCCTCTGATACCCACAGGACCCACAGGTGTCCCTGCCTCTGTTCACCTCCCTCTCACTGGCTCAACTCCCTCTCTTCTTCCTTCCTCTCTTGCCTGGCTGAGACTTTCTCACTGAGTCACGCTCTGGGTGTCTGACTTTGTGGTCCCTGTCCCTCTCCATCTCTAAACCTCTCTGAGAAATGCAGCCCAAGTCTCTCACTGTGCTCTCATTCCTTTCCTGCCCATCCCCAACATGCTACCCCCATCTCTTTCACTCATCTACCCTCTTACAGCTTCTCAGGCTGTGCCCAGCAGGGTAGAGGGCAGAAATCCTGGGTGCTGGTACCCCTGTGCTCTAAGCTGTCCACTCCCTGACTCCCCCACATACTTGCCGCTCAGTCCTCCCCACACCATGCGGTATGAGCCCTTTCAAGAGCCTTTTGGGTCCCTGGGGAGCTCAGAACTCCACACATTTTAAGGAGAGGACCCAGGCGGCCGTTAGATTCTAGGATGAGGACAATTCCTAGAATCTGCTCCTAGAGCTTCGCTAAGAAAGTGTTTTCGATGCCTGTAGCAGCCTTCTTCAGACACTAAAACTTCTGTGCACTGAGGAGCACGCAGCAAGCAAGGTCGGGACTCAGTGACTTTCTTATGCTGGGACAGGTCTTGGAGATAGAAGAGCAACATAGAAGGGGGCCTGAGAGTTGGATGTTTGGACTCCCTGGGGTCCAGCCTCACCTGGAGTCCTTCTTCAAGACAGATTTTGCCACAGGCCTGGGAATCAAAATCTCTAGAGGTTGGTCCCAGGAATCTACATTGTAGCAGCTTCCTAGCGCAGTCTGCAGCCCACAGGTGTGGCAGTGTGTGTGACATCATTTTAAGTCGATGGAAAATGGCTTTCAAAGAAGTCTTGAATACATGCAGAAGACAACAGAATGAAGAAAACCGGTATCAAGGCTGGTGGGTTAGGGGCAATTTTCTGTTTTCCAAGCCTTTTCTAATGTGATCATGACTTTTCATTTATTATTATTATTCTTCCTCAAGATGGGAAGGCAAACACTCTTGTGGGAAGAGCACTGGGTCAAGAGTCAAGAGACCGGAGTTCCAGCATGGCTCTGTCATGAATGCGCTGTGCAAGTTTGGTAAATCATTCAGTTTCCCATATTTTGTATCCACCTGTGTCAATAATTTGATGTTTGTTGGAGACGGTGACTCTTTCATCCTGGACACACACCCTGTGCATCTTTGCTCCCTCCCCACCAGGACCAGCCTGCTGGATGCTCAGTGGGTTGATAGGATGAGAGGGGCTGAGAGGGCCAGTGATACGAAGTGAGGGAATCCCAGGGGGCCTCATTTCCTGCTCCTCCTTTCCACCTCTCCAGCCCTGGGGCCTGGGAAAAGGAGGAGGAGGTGTCACTGCCAGGGTTCTTCTTCTCACCCAAGCTGGCAGAGGGGCGGAACTGGCAGTGGTGACACTAGGGCCACTTGGCCCCTGCTTTTCACAAGCACTTTCTTTTTTGGGTGAAAGAAATCGGAGGAAGGGGTGTGAGGAATCTGGGGTTGATGAGCCAGGCTATAAGACCCTCTAACAGCCCATCTGGTTATAGAGAGACTGTCCTCGACCACCTCTTCCTCCTGGGACATGTCCCCAGGTCTACCTGATTCTGAGATTCCTAATCCCTCCTTCCCCAAAAAGCTGGGTGGGAGCTTGGGGTGAATTTGTTCAGAGGCAGAAGGATGGCTCACTTGACTTGAAGATTAGTGTGGAAAAGAGAAGGGGAAGAGCTATGAAGGAACAAGATTCCATTTGGCCTTCCACAGGCAAGCACTTAGCAAAAATGTACCCCTGAAGAGGTGTCAGCATTCAACAGTCTCATGTCTCCTGGGGAAATCAGTCATTCAGGTAAGTCTTACTGAAATCTCGAACGTTTCCCAAATAGTAGCCAAGGTCACCCTCTCTTTCAAGCAATGCTGGTTGAAACAGCAGGCAGAAACTTCTGCCTTCCTTAAGGCATGGGGAAATGGTGGGGAAAGGGGTGGCAGGAGGCCTGTCCTCCCTTCTGGTGCTGTCATGTATCTGGTCTCAGTCCTCAGGGGATGTGCTGATTTTCTCCCCCCCCCTCCCTGGGTCATGCCCGCCCCCTGGGGTCCCCAGCTTTGCCTTCACCTGCCAACCTGCTTCTCGGTTCAGCTCTACTTGGGAGCAGAGAGTCCCCGTAGACCCCTAAGGGTGAAGCCCTGTTGGGCTGGGACAGGAATGTAAAGATGGGGCAGCCCCCAGGGGAGAATTGAGTAGGGCTGGGGAGGTAGGAGTGAGGAGAGGTTAGCCTTTAAAAGATGAGTCTTTTTCAAAACACTCTTTTAAAATGTAAATCTTTATCTATATACTGATATGCAAAAAATTCCATGAGACCTTACTGAGTGAAAAAGAAAAACACATTATAAAGCAGCACATGTGGTCTTTATAGAAAAGTGTGTGTGTGTGTGTGTGTGTGTGTGTGTGTGTGCAAAAGACAGAGACAGAGAGGCTGTGTGCCGGGAATGACGTCTGGAAGGGTGTTCATCGAAATTTTAATCCTAAATTTGGGGTGATTTATACAGTCCTGATTTTGCCTCTACTGCTTAAGTTTTCTAAATGTTTTACAAAGGAAAACTCCCAATGATACTATTTTCAATTGGGAGAGAAAGGATAGTTTTCATCCTAAAAGGACTATAACTACATTAGTCAACAGAAAAGAGAAAATAGAGACAAAAAAGCCCCCATACTCCTATCACCCAAGTAGCCCTTCAGAATATGTGGTGTATTTCCTTCGGGTCAGCCATCTCGAATCTGTTAAAAGCAGCTTTTCCATCGGGGTATGGTAGATTGGAAGGGGCTGCACAGGTACCTCCTTTCATGTAAGGCTCACAGCTGCTCTGAAAAGTACATCAGTTTCCCCCAGTCTATGGATGAGGCACTTGAGGCTGTCTTTCAGGCCTGATTGATAAGCAGAGCCAATTCTGAGACTCTGAGCACTGGCAACCCAGTGCCATTTCCAGTGTCCCTGGTGCCATGCTCAGGTGGAGGAGCTTTTGTGGGTCCATCCTAGCCCAGGGCTTTCCAAGCCTGAGGCTGTTGTGGATGCAATCCCTTTCAAGGAGTTGTCCTGCTGCCCATCAGGTTTCAGGTCCGCCCTGAGTCTGGAGGAACAAGGTACATCCCACATAGCCCATCTGGGCCCCTGGTCAGGAGAAAGAGCACAAACACTTCACGCAAATCCACTTAGTCTGAGCATATAGTGGGCATCCATGAATATCTAATGAATGTTCATGGTCGAAGTGGCTCTGAGCCTGCGAGTGCTGTAAGAAGGCCCCTTGAGTCCCCTCTGGACCATCACTGAGGGCTTCCCGTAGGAGGAGGGCTTTGAGCTGAGCCTCCAAAGGTGGGTGGAATTTCCACGAGGGTCCAGGGAAGAGAAACAGGTTGGCGTTTCAGGTGGAGGGGTTGGCTCTCCCAGACGGCAGTCTTTAAGCGCTAACAACAAGGCTCGGGGACTCGCTGTCTAGAGCGGGGGACCCTCCAGTCCTCGCCTCCCGCAAAGAATTTGTGAAATATTAGCCATGAGGGGGCGGGGTGAGGCGGGGCGGGGCCGGGCCGAGGTGGCGGGTGTGTGTGGGGGGATCCGGAGAGCTTCATAAAGCCACAGCAAAGGCGCCGCGAAGCTAGTGACAGCGGGCTGCTGGAGAGAGAGCCCAGGAGCTGCCGCGCGCCCGCCAAACGCGGGCGGAGGACCTAGGCGTCGGATCCCGGGCTCCGGTGGGGCCCCCCGCTCCCGGGGCCCCCGCCCCACCCCCGCCCCGCCCCCGCCCCCGCAGCCCCGGACCCTCTGAGCCGCCCCAGCGCGGAGGGGGCCGGTCCTCGACGGCTGAGGGAAGGTGCCCGCCCGCCCCGGATGGGCATCGTGGAGCCGGGCTGCGGAGACATGCTGACGGGAACCGAGCCGATGCCGGCGAGCGCCGAGGGCCGGGCGCCTAGCGTCGACCCGCAGAACCGCTACTTCTACGCGGAGCCAGGAGCGCAGGACGCAGCCGAGCGTCGAGGGGGCGCCAGTCTGGGGGCGCCCTACGCCGGGGGCGCCCTAGTGCCCGCCCCGCCTGGCCGGTTCCTCGGAGCCTACGCCTACCCGTCCCGACCCCAGGCCGCCGGCTTTCCCGGGCAGGGGGAGCCCTTCCCGCCGACACCGGGCGCCGAGGGCTACCAGCCCGGGGACGGCTACGCAGCCCCGGACCCGCGCGCCGGGCTCTACCCGCGTGAGGACTATGCCCTGCCGGCGGGGCTGGAGGTGTCCGGGAAGCTGAGAGTGGCGCTCAACAACCACCTGCTGTGGTCCAAGTTCAGTCAGCACCAGACCGAAATGATCATCACGAAGCAGGGCCGGTGAGTGAGACGCGCTGCAGCCCCAGCCGGCCGCCCCGGGCCCCCCCCCCCCCCCCCCGGAACTCGGACGGTGCTCGCTCTCCTTTTCCCTCTCTCTCTCCTGTCTAGACATTGCTAGCGTCTCCGTGTCCCTCACTGTTTTGGTTTAGGCTTTGGGGGGAGGGAGAGGGGCTGGTAGTGAGGACAGGAGAGTTCTGGGGGTTGGGGAGATGACACCAACAGGCAGGACACCAAAAGGAAGATGCATGAGAGGGGGGGCAATGAAAAGTTACCTTGGTTTGGAAGGGAACGGTGTCTATGGGTTCATCCAGAATTGGTGTGTGCCCGCTCTCTGCCTGAGTGGGGTGCACAGTGGGCAGAGGGGGGTGAGTGGTGCTGATCTGACAGGGCCAGACGCCTCTGAGCCCCTGTGTGTGGGGAAATAGAGAGGAGGGCAGAGTGTTGCAGTGTGGGTGACACTAACCCAGCCCTCATCTTTGGAGCCCCATGGTGCCCACCTCTCCCAGCCTCTTTGCTGGTGTTGTTCACAGGTCAGCTTTGGGAGGGGTGGTAAAACTGGGATATGGTGACATGGAGACATGGTCGCCAAGTTTCCTTTCCGGTAGCACTTTGAGATCATATGTCGTGTGTGTGTGTGTGTGTGTGTGTGTGTGTGTGTGTGTGTGTTGGGGGGTGATAAAGCGTAGGGGGCACTTATCCCTTCCAGGCACACTGCTGCAGAGTACAAATACCTATGTGTCTGGGCAGGTGAAGCTAACTGGGTCTCAGCTAGCATCCAGTCCCGCACTCTTCACACTTTGAGGTCTGTCCCCTGAAAGCCTGTCCACACCCGTCCAGATATTCACTGGTCCAGCCTGGAGAACCCATGGTGCCATTGCTCAGGGTCCCCTAGGCTCATTACATGCGGAGTAGGGTTTGGGGCCAAGAGTGCTACTTCCGGACAGAGCCTCCTGCCTAGGGAAAGAAAGAGAAACTTGTGACTTGTGTGGTATTTGTTTAGTAAGCAACACTCTGAGCAGGCCCTGCCTGTGTCTGGAGTGTGAGTGTACCCATCCTTCCCAGTTAGGGGCCGGTGTGGGCAAGAGACCAGCAAGGACCTGTGTGTGGAGGGGCTGTGTCATCAGTGGCCCCGGGAAGTGTCGAAAGGTGTATATCAAGTATGGAGCTGGGGAGGAAAATGGGAGAGGCCATACTGGGCCTGGGGGTTGGCATTCAATCTGGGCATTGCTGGAACATTCTTCCCTCCTGATGATTTCTGTGGAGTGACCTAGGATTCAGGGACCTGTCCACCAACCACAAGTGACTTCAAGTTGCTGAGCTGTTCCTCTTTCCCTGGGTTGGACCCGGGGAAGTTGGCGTTTTGTTTTATGGCACGACCTTCTTCTCCTAAGCCTTCTGATAATTCCTCTCTGCCCACCCCCCAGCCCTTCTGGGTACACCCAGGCACAGCCCAGGCTTCTAGTGCCATTGGCTCTGAGTTGGAGGGGACCCTGAAGATCCTGTCCCATCCCCTTCCTGCACAGACAAGGAGGGAAACGGACCCAGAGACAGTAAGAGGCTCTTCTGAGGCACACAGAACATCCATCCCTGGTAGAACTGGCTCCAGAACCCAGATGGTATCTGCCTCACTTTCTTTCTCCGGCCTCCCATGACCAAATAGTAAAAACAGCCGCCCACACTGTCCGAAGGCCTTGATGCATTCAGAGTGCTTTCACTTCCATTATTTCATTGTGCGCTAGGTAGGCCAAGCCGTCTCCCCTTTATACAGCTGAAGGCACTGAGGCGCAGGGATAGCTAGTGCCTCTACATTTGGTCACACAGAGACCTGATCTTGGGCCTCCATCCTGTCTTGTGGTCAGGAAGCCTCCTTCCCTGAGGCCTGGCCGGAGTCTCCCCACAGCCTGCTGCCAGGCCCCGGCCCCTCCAGGCCTGAGGGATGGGGTGGACGGAGCAGCAGCCAGAACTTTAGGGGCCTGATGGGAGCTAGGCCGGCTGCGGGTCTGCCCACAGGCTGTTTAGGAAGGTGGCTCAGGGGATGTATCTCTGGGTGTAGGTCCCCACCTAGCCTATCTACTCCTACGGCTTCCTTCTTTCCTTTATGTTCCTGCTCAATAATTTTCTCGACAAGTTTTATTGTTTCCTTTTTTGATCTATACACTTATTTTCTTTTATTATGAAAAATTCCAGTACGGTTGACCGTTGAATAATGCCAGTTTGAACTGTGCAGGTCCACTTATATGCCTATTTTTTTCAATAAATACTGTAAATGAATTTTCCTTACGATTTTCTTAACATTTTCTTTTCTGTCTTACTTTATTGTGAGAATACATTACATAATACATGTAACATACAAAATGTGTGTTAATTGACTTTGTGTTATCGGTAAGGATTCTGGTCAATAGACTATTAGTAGTTATGTTTTTGGGGGGAGTCAAAAGTCATACTTGTACATGGATTTTTCACTGCACAGGGGATTGGTGTCCCTAACTCCTGTGTTGTTCAAAAGTGAAAAGAAAAGCATAACGGGCTTCCACCTACCCATACCCAGCTTCAACAGTTGTCAACACCTGTCCAATCTTGTTTCTTCTTTATCTTCACTCACTTAACTTCCATCTCTCTGGTCTACAACTATATTAGTGATAGTATGAAGAATTACTAAGTAAATCCTAGACGTGATATTATTTTATCCTTAAATATTTCTCTATGCACCTCTAAAAAGGCTTTTTAAATATAAACACAATACCATTAGCAAACCTGAAAAGAAATTCCTAAATATCGTCAAATTTCCCTGATTGTTTCATAAGTGTGTGTGTGTGCGTGTGTGTGTTTATAATCCTCACGCTTTTAATCCATCTTGAGGGACTGCTTCAGATACTGCCTGTTGGAAGGGGGCAGTGGCCCCTCACCATTTTCTTTGATGCCTCCCCTTGGATCTGGTCTCGGGGGCCCCATGGTCGGATGGAAGGGACAGAGAACACACCATCCCCAATTTAGTCCCATCAGCCCTGAATCACCCCATATCTGAGTTTGGGCTCCAGTGATCTGGGAAGTTGGCAGCCATTTTCTTCCGTTACTGGCTTCTGAGAAGCAAGACCTGGGCTCAGAGAACAGCTCCCTTTCTGTCCTCCTGCTTTGGCGGTCTGGCCTGACCCTCTGTGGGTTCCAGTGACCTGTCAATCACCACCACATCACCCACGGCCGTCTTCCTTTTTGAAAAATCCTTCCAGCCCAGGCCCACCCACAGTCCCACAGCCTTACCCCTTGGGCTGACTCACTTGCTCCCAGATTCTTCCTCTCCCACTCACTCTAGACCCATCCCTCAGAATGGACAAGTAGCACAGTCACGCTCTCCTCCATGGGTAGGAATGGGGTGAGGAGCAGGTGGGTCCAGAGACTGATCCAGGTAGCTCAGATGGGGCCCTGAGGGGAAATTGAGGACAAAATAATGGACTGGCTAACTGGAGATTTTGGTGTTCAAGTCTCTGTTTGTGTGTTTGTGGAGATTTGGGGTGCCTGCTAGTGCCTACCCTGGACCGGTGTTATGTTTCTGTACAGCACTATGAATGTGTTGGCGAGCGTGTAATAGTCGACGGTAGATATTCTCAGTAGAGGAAGAGAGAGGCTGGTATTTGTGGGTGTGTGGGTGTACATTAATTGCTGGCAATCCCCACTTTTCTGGGTGTGATTAGTTGATTATTATAATTAAGATAACTTTTGGTAGGTCTGTTGTTAAGTAGTTCAGTTTGAATTTGTGTATGTATATTTGAAGTTAGGGCTTGATAAAACAATTTCAATCCTGCACGATCTTCCATCACTGGCCTCACGGCCATTGTGGTTTTCCCTTTTCTATATTCCCAACTCTAAGAACTTAGTAAATCGTTCAAAAATATGTTTAGCTTTAAGGCTGCTTTCATTTGGGCTGATTGGCTTCATTTTTCTTGGGGCAGGTAAAAACAGCTTTGCTTTCAGTTTGGCTGTTTGCTAGTGGCCCCCTGATTTCTATTAATTGGGTCTAAGGTTGGTGTAAGTAGGAGACCCCCTTGATGGCCCAGTGCGTTTTGCATTTTGGTAGGTACAAGGTATGGCAAGAGAACCCTCCTGAAAGGTGGTACCAATTTGCTCACCCACCATTAGTGTATGAAAGGATCCATTTTCCCGTAGGCTCCAGAGGACCCACAGGCTCACCAGCATTAGATATTACAAATTTTGAAACATTTTGCCAACATAACTGACAAAAACTGTCTTTTTTCAATTTGTACTTAATGGTGGTGAATTGGAGCATGTCAGAGGTATTCAGCATGAGGGAGGGATATGATGACCCTGCAAATTATTTCAAGACTGGGTGGTCCTTAGGGGCAGCAGAGGAATTTGAAGTCTTGGACCCTGTCCTATGAGAGTAGAATGGTCAGTGGTCTTTTTTTGGGGGGTGAGGGGGGCTCAGTTTGTCACCAGACCCATCTTCACTCCCTGTTCCTTCCCAGCAAAGTGTCATGTAAATCAGGGGCTATTTTGGGATTCCAGCTGGTGGTGATTCTAGACTTTTAAGGTGAAATTGAGACCTTCCTTCTCCTCTCCCTTTTGTTCATCCTCTTCCTGTATGTTCTCCATTTCCTTCTACTAGTGATAAGCAAGATGGAGGGACGGAGACCACGGCCTGTCCTTTGTGATCACGAGACTCTGGCTCTGCTCTCCTACCAAGGAGCTGTCACCAAACCTCTCTAAGTCTCATTTTCATCAAGTGTAAAATTGAAAATAACATTTAATATCTCAAAGGACTGGTTTAATGAACTGGCTGCTACATAAGTATTCAGTGAATATGTTCCCTTCTCTTCCTTTATTCCTTCTAGTTTGGATAGGAGCTGGTGACAATATAGTGTGAGTAACCTGACCACTGTCGTATAATGAGTTGGTGGTAGGAATAGGTTGAAAATATTCTCCCACCGTCGATTGCTCAAGGCCTCATTCTTAAATGATTTCGCAAGTCAACGGGCCTAGCAAGGCCCTGTGACCCAGGGCCTAGAACCGGAACACTGCTCAGGGTTCTTCAGCCTAGCCAGAGGGCTTTTGACAACTCTGGGCCTGGGAGAAAGTGGGATGAGGGTGGGACAAGAGAAAGGGTAAGCTGAGCTTCACGTCTTTGGAACTTCTTAACCTCTGTCAGAAGAAAGATGGACAGGAGTTATTGTCTCCATTTACGGGTGAAGAAACGGAGGTTTGGTTTGGCAATTAACTTATCGAAGTCATAGAGCCAGTAAGTCTCTTGTTCTCAGTCCAGCAGAATCTGGGGAAGAGAGGAATGTGATAGCACCCTCCTGGAAGTTCTCCCCACGGATATTAAGGGTGTTTCTCTGGGACCCTTTGGGGACTAGGATCCACTCAATAGTGTTCTTAGGCCCCTGGAACTCTCCCTCCCTCAGGTTTCATGATTCGTGGGCTAGTTAGTGCCTTTCTTCCCATCCTATGGGACTTCTCATAGGAAATGGGGAGAAGTGTATGGGAATGAAAAGTAATTCTGACGAGGGTTGACTCTGCCATTCTGAAAACTCTGCTCTTCCTGCTTGGGTTAGAAGAGGAAGGCTATCCCATTGGAGATGGTGATGGAATTGGTGTTGGTAGAGGCGGTGGTTGTAGTGATGCTGTTGATTGGACTGCTGATAGTTATCATGATGGTGGTGATGGTGGAGATGCTGGTTGTAGTGATGGTGGCGATGAGTGGCAGTGGTGGTTATAGGGATGGTGGTGACAGTGGAGGTGATGGTTATAGGGATGGTGGTGATGGTGGTGGTGATGGTGGAGGTGGTGGAGATGGTGTGGTATAGGAGTGCTTCTCTCTCTGAATTTATTACTCTGGCACAATACTGCAGCATCCCAACCCCAACTTCCTCCACTTTCCCTGGGAACCAGGGAGGTTCCCTGGGAACTAACTTCCTCTACTTTCCCTTGTACTTGAGTACAAGGACTGTACTTGATAGAGTCCTGTTTCAGGTGGATGGGAAACTCCACCTAGGACTTTAGCTACTTCTCTGAAGTCCCAGGCCTAGGGCAGCCCATACTAACAGACATCAGGCCCAGGCGGATGGGACAGGGGGACCCTATGGATGGGAGCTGTGGGGCTAGGACTGAGAACCACAGTGGAAAGGATGAATGACAGACTGAAGTCAGACCAGGGATTGGGGGACCGAGGCATGCAGACCTACTAGGAACTAGCTATGGGGGACTGGATTGTGGCTTTGCTCTCTAGTGTGTTAGGAAGCACGCTAAGGTTAGAGACAGTGGTATTCAGCTAATGTCTAGCACCTGACCCTCTGAAAGAAAAGAATTTTAAAAAGCCCTGATTGTAATGTTTGCTGATTTCCGTGGTATAAATACTCCTTGATGGCTGATTTCAAGCTACCCACATGATGTCACTGAACGCGGAGTTGAGAAGAGTCCTGCAGTAGTGCACACTATCTGGTATTTCCACACACAGGTACAATATATGTAAATAACCTCAAGACCCAAGATAACAAGAAAATGTAGTGAAAGAATTGGGAAGTGATGATGGTTGAGTATTTATTGCCTTGGTTTATAATATAACGTGTTTCGTTGTAATTTTATATAATTTAATTTTTGATTATGGCTGTTTAACAACTAACTGGCTGGCAGACTTCCTGAACATTTCCAGTTGGCTCTCCTGAGGAGTGGAGGCCGGCTCCAGCACACCACATGACGTTTGCACAAGGAGTCACTGTTGGAGGGGTTGAGGGCTGACGGATATTGGTGGGTCTCTCTGTTCTTCCTAGGCGGATGTTTCCATTCTTGTCATTTACTGTGGCTGGGCTGGAGCCCACCAGCCATTACCGGATGTTCGTGGACGTGGTCTTGGTGGACCAGCACCATTGGCGGTATCAGAGCGGCAAGTGGGTGCAGTGTGGAAAGGCCGAGGGCAGCATGCCAGGTACGCGCCCCCTTGGGAGCTGTTGGTACTCTTTTTCTCCAAGACTGGGCGCCCCCTGGTGGATCCAGGAGGAACCCCTAAGCCTCTGCCCCGATACCTAGAATTTAAGTCCCCATCCCACCCCTCCATCCCATGCCACCCCATCCTCTCCCACTTCTCTTTTCTGTTCTGTTTGTCATCCGTGTTTTGCTCTGGCCTGTATTCTGCTCTGTCCTATACCCACATCTTCCCTTGCCCTGCCCTGTCTGGTCCCCCTGTATCCTTTTCGACATCCTGCTCAGAACAAAGCCCCACAACTCCGGGGATCTGGTTGCTGGAGGGCTGCATGCCAGAGAGGTTAACTGTCCACAGGAAACCGCCTGTACGTCCACCCAGATTCCCCCAATACTGGAGCCCACTGGATGCGCCAGGAAGTTTCATTCGGAAAACTAAAGCTTACGAATAACAAGGGGGCCTCCAACAATGCGACTCAGGTGGGACTCCTCCCCACGCACTAACCCAGTCCCCGGCACCACTCCCTGGACCTGGTCTCGAGGCCAGAGTGGGGTCCTGCAGGCTGATTCCGTTCTGGAGTTACTTTTCTTCCTCTCTAACTCTGTTTTTCGCCCCACCCACCTTGTGAGGAATATGATGTGGGAGGAAGCTGAATCTCAGGACAGACAGGGCATCACATTCAGGCAGACACAGGCCAAGCCAGCCTGGTGGTTTCCCGACCGAACCCTGGGCTACCATCATTCATGTACCATGCTGGGCATAGATTTGGAACCCAGTGGTTCCAGGGAATGGATGCCCTGAAAAGCCCTGTTTGTGCTAATACCTTGGTCACAGTGGACATCTGGGGGGAAAGAAATGGGACAGGAGGGTAGAATTGGTGCCCCAAAGGGGCTGGGGACTGGAGTTGAAAGGCCTGGGAGAAGTTACATGATGGCAGGGCAAGGGAATGGACATGCTGACCTCAGGGTGGGGAGATCCTTCAACCCCATCCCCAAAACCTTCTTGCTGTCTCTCAGATGATTGTGCTCCAGTCCCTCCATAAGTACCAGCCCCGGCTGCACATCGTTGAGGTGAATGATGGAGAGCCAGAGGCAGCCTGCAATGCTTCCAACACGCATATCTTTACTTTCCAAGAAACCCAGTTTATTGCTGTGACCGCCTACCAGAATGCCGAGGTGCGGGCTGCTCCTGGCAGCCGAGTGTGAGCCTGAGCCTGAACCTGGGAGGGGGCGGAGGACTGGGAGAGTGGGGCCCCCAGCCCCCCTTGGGAAGGATTTTGGAGGTTTCCTAGCCTCAGATTCAGGACTCAGGTCACTCTGTTTCCCCTCTCTCTAGATCACTCAGCTGAAAATTGATAATAACCCTTTTGCCAAAGGATTCCGGGAGAACTTTGAGTCGTAAGTGCCACTGGGTTCAACTCACCTTTGCAGAGGCCACCTGTTCCTTCTGAGACTGGGACTCCAGACATGTGCTCAGCACATTTCCCTCTCTGCCCCTGAGGATGGTAGAGGGTGGGGTGGGTGCTAGAGGGCAGGCGGGCCAGGGAAGGAGGGTCAGGGAGGGTTGTGCTCATAGGTGACTGGGTCTGCTCCTGACCCTATCTTCTTGCCTCCTATATTTTTTAGCATATATGCATCTGTTGACACCAGTGTCCCCTCCCCACCTGGACCCAACTGTCAATTGCTTGGGGGAGACCACTACTCTTCTCTGCTACCCAACCAGTATCCTGTTCCCAGCCGTTTCTACCCCGACCTTCCTGGCCAGGCCAAGGATGTGGTTCCCCAGCCTTACTGGCTGGGAGCCCCCCGGGACCACAGCTACGAGGCTGAGTTTCGAGCAGTCAGCATGAAGCCTGCATTCCTGCCCTCAGCCCCGGGGCCTCCCATGTCCTACTACCGAGGCCAGGAGGTCCTGGGGCCTGGAACTGGCTGGCCTGTGGCCCCCCAGTACCCTCCCAAGATGGGCCCAGCCAGCTGGTTCCGTCCCATGCGGACTCTGCCCATGGAACCTGGCCCTGGATCTTCAGAGGGACGGGGGCCAGAGGACCAGGGCTCCCCTTCAATGTGGACTGAGATCACCCCCATCCGGCCAGAGTCCAGTGACTCAGGACTGGGTGAAGGAGACTCTAAGAGGAGGCGTGTGTCCCCTTATCCTTCCAGTGGCGACAGCTCCTCCCCTGCTGGGGCCCCTTCTCCTTTTGATAAGGAAACTGAAGGCCACTTTTATAACTATTTTCCCAATTGAATAGATGACACCGTGTAAAGAACAGAAACAGTATTATTAGGTTGGAGGACACCAGCTAATGTAAACAACAGACTCAGGACTGAGCAGTCCCCAGCTCCCTCTGTCCCTTCTCCTTTTGTAGTTGGTTGGTAAAGGGATTCTGGCGTTCACTGGCTGCTTTCTCACCCACAGTGAAACCTGAGTAGAGTGTCCCCTCCCTTTCCTGTGCCCTAACTACAGTCATTTACCTGGTGCTGCTTCTGGCTGTGGGTTCCCAGGTGGAGAACCAAAAACAGAGCAAGGTCTTCTGGGGAGGGAGGGGTTTCAGGTGGGGAAGGTGGGGAACTGAAGACTAAACTCTCTTCCTCTGGAGAGGAACTTTCAGCATTTTTGTTTGCGTGTGTGTGTGATAATCCCTGATCTGAAAATAAAGATACGTGGATTTTAAAACAGCCAGCCGGGGTCAGGGAAAGGACTCAGGTGACTTTCGTCAGCTGGCCTGGACCTCACCCACTCAGAAACAGCGGGGTCCTGAGGGAGGGACTGGGAACGGGGTGCATGTCTCAAGAAGGTCTTGGGGGAGGTTGATTATGTGTGTGTGCGTGCTTTTTCTTCTTTTTTTTATTTTTTTGGAACAGGTTGACTATTTATTGTACAGAGAGTGATGTCTGGATATATTTCTTTTGTCTTCATCACTTTCTGAAAATAAACACGAAACTGTTGAATGTGTCCTGCTTTGGTGTCCTGGTGGGGTACATGGGGACTCTACTGGGAATTGTAAGTGCACCAAAGCTATTCTTTGGGCTCTTGAACAGTACCTGAAGTTCTGAAGGATCTGTACCGTCTAGAAACACGAAGTGGCTTTATCCAGAGGATAAACTGAGTTAGAGCGAGAACACATGTCCTACCTTCCACGTAAGGCATCTTGGGACAGAAAAGCATCCCTCTGCCTATGTGTACGCCTTGACCTGTGGAGGAGGGGTGTGAGGGCAAGACCAGAGGACGGGTCTGGGTGAGGTGTGTGGGCTCCAAGGGAAAGGATGGCCTTCATTTCTCTGCATTTCTAGCAGCTTTGGTTCTCCATCTTCATCTTAGGATTGTTCAAGGAGTAAGTGTAAATTGGACCACATGAAATTGCTGGTTTTGTAGGTCAAGAACAGCCAAATATTGGCAATTTCATATGATTCAACCTATTTCATGTGAAGGGTTTTGAACAGTGCCTGGTAAACAATAAGCAGTGTGTAAACTATTAGTGTTATTATTATCATTCTCTAGCTCTGTTTGTCTTTATATACACAGCTGAATTGTGTTTGATATATGCTTCTTTTAAAGATTTTAAGAAATGCAAAAAAGTATAAAAACAGCAACAAATTATCCCGTCTTACCACCCATCAATAATTATTATTAATATTATATGGTTAGATAGATAGAAATACTTTTATAAAATTAGAATCATACTGATTCAACTTCAACACAATTGAATTTTGGTTAACAGAATTTATAACAACGACAAAACCAAACTTATCAAAGAAACCATCAAAAAAACCCCAAATTCTCAGGTGAATAAGAGAATTGATGAACTCAAGACCAATTTTTCTTCATGATAACAAATGTTTCCTGAAAGAGCACTCTAAGGTTAAGAAAGGCCTTATGGGAAACATTAAGAGGCTGGAGTTGCTATGTTTGCCTGAGCCCGGTCCAGGGTATTCCCATTCTAAGGGAAATGTCCTATGGGCTATGACGTGTTCTCCCAATTGGAGCCTAGAAAACTTCACTTCTGTCACAATTGACATCTCTTTCTTTATTGGTCTCTGCCCAGAGCCTATTTTCATCACCATATAATCAGAAGAAGGAAAAGATAAGGTGACATATTTGGTTCCTTTCTCTCAGATTTGAGAGCTCAGAATTTTGTAAGTGACATCATGAGTTCCACAGCCCTGTACTCTGTGAGGGCAGATTATTCTTCGCCCTGCCCCACAATTTGGAGGTCAGTCTCTGGAAGTAACTTATTAAATTGGGCCTATTTCCTGTCTTGGGGAACAGTTAATGAGAATTACAATACTCTTCTCCCCCACTGTTTTTAAATGGGTTTTGCTCACTTCATTAGATACAAGTTGAAGGGAGTTGTGATCAAGTCATACTCCACCATCTTTTTCCGGAAGTCTGACTGCATATGTTTTGATGCTGTGTCATAAAGGTTCATCACTATTATTTCTTCTCTATCAAATGTACCTTTAACTGAATATATATATGTATGTATATGTATATGTACATATGTATATATGTATATGGCTGTAATATATGTATATACATGCACAGTCTTTAGTTAATGTAATGCATTTACCTTAAATATTTTATGGACTGGCATTAATATTCCAATTTGTGCTTTGTTTTTATTTGAAGTCATCTGATAAATTTTCTCATATTTAGTTGATAATGACAATTTCATATTTGTTGTAGTTATGTTCTTGTCAAGCAGCAAACTAGTGTATTTAAAAACACATTTTAAGACTGTTTACTTAAAATATTTTCTGTTTATTTATAAATATAATAATCAGTCATTAACCCACCACACAACTCAAAAACTAAAACACTAATAATATCATATTAATAATAATTATTATTAATAAAATAATAATATCTCCTACCTTTCCTTTATAGATAACCAGTATCCTGAATTTTGTATTTATCTTTTTCTTGGTTTTAAAATTATGGTTAACAGTTTATATACTTAATTATTGCATTATTTAGTTTTAATTGTTTTGAATTTTATAAAAAGTATATATATGTGTCTATATATATAATTATTGTTATCTTTCTATGCAAGAACGTGGAATAGTTCTTCATTTTATTTGGGTCAACCTTAAGGTCCTTCAGTAAAGTTTTACAATTTATAGGTATAGGTCTTATACTTCTTTTATTAGATTTATATTAGATTTATTCTTAGGTATTTTTTTTCTATAAAAGCTATCTTTTTAAAATGTATTTCTAATTGTTTGTTGTTATATAGAATCACAATTGATTTTTGTGCATGCTGATCATAACATCCAGCCACCTTACCTAACGCTCTTATTATTTTTCACTGGTTTGCTATAAATTCATTATTTTCTCTATGGCAAGTCAGATTGTTTCAATGACAGTTTTATTTCTTCCTTTCTAATAATTACACTTCTAATTTCTTCTTCTTATGTTATTGTGCTGCCCAGAACTTTAACTGCTAGTTTCTTGCCTTTTGAGGGGTGATTTCCCCCCTATTTATTTCACTTTTTCCCTTATGCTGGTTTAGCATTTCTGTAATCGGTTTCTATTATTTTAGTGATTCTATACATTAATATGCACATTTAGCCTAACAAATGTGAATGACATTTTGCCCTCCATTCTGGCCAATAAAACAATATTATTATTATATTTATTATTAGTTTCAGGTATACAAAACAACATAGTGATTAGACGTTTACCCGCGTCACAAAGTGATAACTCCAACAAGTCCACAACCCATCTCACACCGTACATAGCTATTACAATACCACTGACTGTATTCCCTATGCTGTACTTTACATCCTGTGATTATATATATATATTTAATTATAGTTAACATTCAATATTACTTTATATTAGTTTCAGGTGTACAGTGTTGTGATTAGGCATTTACATAATTTATGAAGTGATCGCCCTGATAAGTCTAGTACCCATCTGACAATGTACATAGTTTTTACAATATTATTGACTATATTCCCCATACTGTACTTCACATCTCCCTGACTTATTTTGTAACTACCAATTTGTACTTCCTAATCCCTTTACCTTTCCCATCCAATAAAATAATTTTAGATTACTTTATTGCTGATCTTCTTCTTCCTGATTTACTATTGTTTTCCCTCCTAATTAACTAATTTTGAACATTTAAATTCTGTCTTTTCTTAACCCCCACAGATTAGATTTCTGTATTACTTTACTGAGACAGTACTTGTTTTTACTTGGGTTTAGTTTTATGTTACCATTCTTTGGTTCATTTTTCATTTTTGCATTTCTACCTCTTTTTCTGGGATCATTTTTCTACTTCTTGAACTAAATCCTTTATAAGTTCTTTCAGAAAAGGTCTCTTTGTAAACTCCTCATGTGCTTGTTTCTTATAAAGATTATTATTTTCCCCTCCATTATTAAATGATAGTTTTGCTAAGTACACAGTTTTAAGTACACAGTACTTTTTAAAACATTTTATAGAAGTTATTCCACTGGCTTCCATTATTATTTGTGAAACCTACTGCTACTATAATTATTATTCTTTTGTAGGTCATCTCTTTCTTTCTGCTTTCCAGGTCTTCTATTTATATTTGATATCCAACAGATTCACTATGACAAGGTATGAATTTATTTTTCTTATTATATTTGGGATATGTTGTGCTTCCTGGATTTGTGTATTCATGGTTTTCACCAGTTCTGAAAAGTCTTAGTCATTTTCTCTTTAAATATTGCTTGTCTCCATTCTCTCTCATTTCACCCTTTGGGACTCCAATCAAATGGATATCAGACATTCTCATTCTATTTTTATTTATGTCTCACAACTTTCTATTATACTTATTTCTACTTGTCTCTCTTTGCTGCATTCTGGATAAATTCTTGGGATATATCTTTAATTCTACTTTCAACTGTATCTAATACGCTGATTAGCCCATCCACTGAGATTTTTTTCACAGTTTACAAAACACTTTTCATCAGTGTTTTATATATCTTCACTGAGTTTTATTTCAATGTTATGCCTTGTATTATATTTCTATAACTTTTATTTTTTTTCCATTTTGTAAAATCCTGGTGATTTCCTGTTGTATATTTTCCCTTATGATTGCATTTTTTTGTTTGTTTCTATAAACATTCTATACATAGCCGTTCTGTATTTTGTATTTGACATTTCTAACATTTGCTGTCTTTGTGGAGAGTGGTGGTAGGGGTATTGTCTAAATATGTTGTTTCTCCTGACTCTTACTTATAGTGAGTTTGCCTTCTTGCACACTTACTTGTAAGGTTATGTTTGACTTTTAGCCCATGGAAGTCCTATAAGACTAACTTGGGGAAACTTTCTACCACAGATGTTGCCTCTGATTCAACAGATGTGGAACACCAAGTTGTAGCTGTACTTTTCTTGTCAGCAGTATAGTTGATGATCTTGGCTTCAGGCTCCAAATGAGTGAGACAGAAGCTTCCAGGCCTCTAAGGGCTGGGCCTGGAACTGGGAGAGTATCACTCTTACTACAGTCTATTGGTCAAAACATGTACAAAGGGAGGGGAGAAAATGTGTTCTCTGAATAGGAGGAGTGTCATGTGCTGTCTAGCTATTGTCTTGGGATGTTTCCTTTACCATCAGCCTGGGCATTGCCTTCACTTCTTTCTTGTGTTGGATCTTCTGTTTCCTGGGTCACATGTCTTCTTCTTTCTTTGTTTATTCTCTTATTTTTCTGAAGGACATCTTTTTCTTCTTTCTTTCTGGAGTTGTTTTCTGGTTCACAGGAGGTAAAACTTCTGGATTTTTAATATGTGTGAACATGTCTTGATTTCACTTACAAATCTGAGTGATAGCTTGACTGGGTATAAAAGTCTAGGTTGGAAATAATTTTCTCTTGGAATTTTCCTTGTCTCTTAGTTTTCAGTATTTTTCCTTGTCTCTTAGTTTTCAGTATTGCTCTTTTTTTCTTAAGATTTCTATTAAAATATAGCTAACACAATATTGTATTAGTTTCAGGCATACATCATAGTTAGTCAACAGTACCCATTTGGCACTATACAAAGTTATTATCATATTATTGATTATATTCCCTATGCTAAAGAAGTGATCACCACGATAAGTCCAGCAACCATCTGAGACCATACCACACTATCACAATATTATTGACTATATTTCCTATGCTGTATATTACATCCCCAAGATTTATTTGTTTTATTCCTGGAATTATGAACCTCTTATTCCCTTTTATCTTCCCCCCACTTTTCTTATTTTTCAATTACGGTTGACACTCAATATTATTTTATATTAATTTCAGGTGTACAGCATAGTGGTTAGACATTTATATAATTTACAAAGTCACCCCCCTGACTAGTACCCACATAGCACTATACATAATAATTACCATATTATTATGTTCCCTATGGTTTACTTTACATCCCCATGATTATAACTACAAATTTGTATTTCTTAATCCCTTCACCTTTTCACCTTGCCCCCAAACTCTTTTCCATCTATCACCCCAATAGATCTAGTGCCCATCTGACACCATACATCGTTATTACAATATTATTGACTGTATTCCTTATTCTACACCCTACATCCCCATGACTACTATGTAACAACAAATTTGTACTTCTTAATCCCTTCCCCTTTTTCACCTACCCCCAAAGCCCCTCCCATCTGGCAACCATTAAAATGTTCTCTGTATCTATGAGTTTGCTTCTGTTTTGTTTGATTGTTTATTTTGTTCTTTAGATTCCACTTATAAGTGAAATCAAATGACATTTGTTTTTTGCTGTCTGACTTACTACACTCAGCACAATACCCTCTAGGTCCATCTATGTTGTCTCAGATAGAAAGATTTTATTTTTTTTATGGATGAGTAATATTCTATTGTATATATGTGCCACCTCTTCTTTATCCATTCATACATTCAGGGATAACCAGGTTGCCTTCATATCTTGGCTATTGTAAATAATGCTGCAATGAACATATAAAGTCTGACAATTAAGTTTGTGTACTTGTTGCAACATTGTTGCTAACTTTTTTATATCAGAGGGATTATTCATTATGAATTTGTACCAACTGGACAGTTAACCAAGTTTACTATTTGGAAGTGATGACAAGGCTGCATTTAAAAGTTAGACGACCTGAACTTTTCGCCAACAATTCATGGCTCTTGCATCACGACAATGCACCAGCTCACACGGCACTGTCTGTGAGGGAGTTTTTAGCCAGCAAACAAATAACTGTATTGGAACACCCTCCCTACTCACCTGATCTGGCCCCCAATTACTTCTTTCATTACCCAAAAATAAAGGAAATATTGAAAGGCAGACATTTTATGGCATTCAGGACATAAAGGGTAATACAATGACAGCTCTGATGGCTATTCCAGAAAAAGAGTTCCAAAATTACTTTGAAGTATGGACTAGGCGCTAGCATTGGTGCATAACTTCCCAAGGGGAGTACTTCAAAGGTGAAAGTAGTGATATTCAGCAATGAGGTATGTAGCACTTTTTCTAGGATGTGTTCACAAACTAATTGTCTGACCTCATATGGATGAGCACGTCCCCTCAAAATAAAATTTGGGTTTCTTTGGATAAATACCCAGAAGTGGGATTACTAGGTCCTTATTTGTCTCTTGTTATAGTCTTTGTTTTAAAGTCTATTTTGGCTGTTACAAGTATTGTTACCTCAGCTTTTTTGTTTGTTACCATTTTCATAAAATATCTTTTTCCATCCTTTCACTTTCAGTCTGTGTGTGACTTTCGATTTGAAGTGAGTCTCTTGTAGACAGCATATGTAAGGCTCTTATTTTTTTATTCATTCAGCCCCCCCATCTTTTGATTGGAACATTTAATCCACTTACATTGAAAGTAATTGTTGATAGGTATGTAGTTATTGCCATTTTATTTTTCATATTTTTTTTTCATCTTAAAGAAGTCCCTCTAACATTCATTGTAGTACTGGTTTGGTGGTGATGAACTCCTTTAGCTTTTTCTTGTCTGGGAAGCTCTTTATCTGTCCTTTGATTCTAAATAATAGCTTTGCTGGGTAGAGTAATCTTTTTTTATTATTATTGGGGAACATTGTGTCTCTCCAGGGCCCATCAGCTCCAAGTTATTGTCCTTCAATCTAGTTGTGGAGGGTGCAGCTCAGCTCCAAGTCCAGTCACCATTTCCAATCTTTATTTGCAGGGGGCGCAGCCCACCATCCCATGTGGGAACTGAACTGGCAACCTTGTTGTTGAGAGCTCGCACTCTAACCAACTGAGCCATCTGGCCACTGCTCCAGAAGCTCAGCAGCAGCTCATTGTCTTCAATCTAGTTGTGCAGGGTGCAGCATACTGGCCCATGTGGGAATTGAATCAGCAACCCTATTGTTCAGAGCTCGCCCTCTAACCAACTGAGTCATCCAGTCTCCCCCTGGGTAGAGTAATCTTGGTTGTGGGTCCTTACTTTTCATCACTTTGGATATTTCCTGCCAATCCCTTTTGGACTGCAAAGTTTCTGTTGAGAAATCAAGTTTCTGTTGAGAAATCAATTCATAGTCTTATGGGAGCTCCTTTGTAGGTAATTTTCTCTTGCTGCTTTTAAGATTCTTTTTGTCTTTAACCTTATGCATTTTAATTAGGATGTGTCTTGGTGTTGGCCTCTTTGAGTTCATCTTCTTTGGGACTCTCTGTGCTTCCTGGGCTTGTATATCTATTTCCTATGCTAGGTTAGGGAAGTTTTCTCTCATTATTTCTTCAAATAGGTTTCCAATTCCTCTTTTCTCCTTCTGGTACCCCTATAATGCAAATATTAGTACTCTTGAAGTTGTCCCAGAGGCCCCTTAAACTCTCCTCAATTTTTTGGATTCATTTTTCTTTCTGCTATTCTGATTGGGTGTTTTCTGCTACTTTATCTTTTAAATAGCTGATTAGATCCTCTGCTTCATCTAATCTACTGTTGATTCCCTATAATGTATTCTTCATTTTCATTATTGTATTCTTTATTTCTGACTGGTTCTTTTTTATGTTTTCTATCTCTATTTTCATGTTTCCTATCTCTTCATTGAAGTTCTCCCTGAGATCATTGAGCACCCTTATAACAAGTGTTTGGAACTCTGAATCTGGTGGATTACTTGTCTCCATTCTCCATTTTGTTTAGTTCTTTTTCTGGAGGTTTTTTTGTGTTCTTTTATTTGGGATATGTTTCTTTGTTTCCCCATTTTTGCTGCCTCCCTGTGTTTGTTTCTGTGTATTAGGCAGGGCTGCTGTATCTCCCAGTCTTAGTAGAGAGGCCTTATGTATTAGGTTGGTGCAAAAGTAATTGCGATTTAAAAGGTTAAAAATAATTGCAAAAACCACAATTACTTTTGCACCAATGTATTGGTGGGTGTGCTGTGGGGCTCAGTGGCAGTTTCTCTGGTCACTTGAGCTGTGCATTCCAGGTGTGTGTGTGTGTGTGCCCTCCTCTGGTAGCTGAGCCTTGGTTGCTGTTTGCATATCAATGGGAGGGATTCACCCTAGGGCTCATTGGGTGTGAGGAGTTTTGGTGCAGGGGCTGATCCTACAGAGCAAGATCTGCTTCAGCAGCGTTCTGGTGCCTGCCCAATCTGCCCCTTGGATGTGTTGTCCTTGGAGGTGACTGGTTGATGCTCCAGCTTGTTTTGAAGCTGGCCACTGGAGGCGCCAGCCTCAGGGCTACCGGGGAGAGGACCTGCTGCAAGTCAAGTTCAGCTGCAGCCCGTGCCCCATTCAGGGCCTCCCAGCAGGAGCCACAAAGAAATCTGCAAATGACCACCACCTGTACCATGCTTGGAATTGCCTTGAGAGGCCAAGCCGGGAACCAAGGCAGGCTGCTGCTAGTACTGGGCTTAGGGTTACTCAGCCAGTGGTACAGGACACCCTCAAGCCAGATGCCACTTGTCTGGGTTCCATGAACCTTTGAGAAGCCCTAGGAAATTCTGCAGCATGAGCCAAGGCAGGCGGTTTGTATGAAAAAGCCACTGGAGGCGGCTTGGGTGTGCCAGAAAGTTGGGCGGGGCAAGTGAGCGGCTTTAGCCAGCTCAATTGAGATTCAGATATGGTGGGCGCCTGCGTCTGCATGCTGGGAAGATGCAGGACTCAACAAAGAAACAAAGAAACAATGGCCTCCACCAGCTCTTCCATCCAGGAGAAAACTGCCCCTCCAGCCCCCGTCTTGAAGCCAGACAACTCAGTTCTCCACCATATGTCCCCGCCACCTCTCCAGCGGCTGCCCCAGTGCTGCAGTGATTATGTCAGTAAGTTCAGTGATTATGGAGAGCCAGCGATTATGTCGGTAAGTCCTTGCACGGTCCCTTTAAAGAGGAGAATCTGGGACTCCAGCTGCCCTCTGTCTCACTCAGTCACATTCTCTGCTGGTTTTCACAGCCAGAAATTATGGAGACTTCTCTCTCCAGCACCAGAACCCTGGGCTGGGGAAGGGCTGGGACCCCTCGCTCCTCCAGGGGGACCTCCTCAGCCGAGATATCCCTCCCAATTTTTAATAGTCACACGCAAGTGTGGGACCAGCCTCATTCGTGTCTCTGCCTCTCCTGCCAGTCTCAAGGTGGCTTCTCCTGCATGTACTTAGTTGTAGGGCTTTGGTTCAGCAAGATTTTAGGTGATTCTCAATAATGGTGGTTTTGTAGTTCAGTTGTCATTTTGATGTGGTTGTGAGAGAAGGTAAGCACAGTGTAGTATTACAAGATACTACACCATCTTGACTGGAAATCCCTTCTCATATCTTTAAATATACTAATTGAAAAGGGAAGTTTTTCTTTTTCTTCTTGCAGTATTTATTTTTTTCAAAGTTGCTTTTTTTTACCTTCTTCAAAGTTCATTTTGGACTCTTTCTTTCACATTGGCATCTTTGCTCAAATATTTGGTGATTCTTGGAGGTTTGTTCATATCTAAGAATGAGGAATAATAATAATACACTAAAAATCTACCTAAGAGCTCTTGTGTGTATATGAGGGGAAGGGTTAATCAACCAGGAGGGCCTCTTGTCAGGGTCATGTGAAAGGATGATCAGATGGGAAAACTGGCAATGGTATATTAGAGCTAGCTTGCAAAAGCTGAATGTTCACGTATTTCCTAACTCTGCATTCAGTGACATCATGGTGGTAGCTTGAAATTGTCTGTGGGAGTATTTACACCATGGAAATCAGCAAATGCCACAAGCAAGGGCACACTTCCTCTCAGATTGCTGGTTGTTAAACATTTAGTATCACACCACTGGGAAATGCCTTCTTAGGTTGGGGTCCCCACAGTGTTAGTCTATAGAGAGCTTTTCTCCTGAACTATTATTCAGTTCTGCTAAGGAGACTTACAAATCTCTCCCTAGCTGATGGCGTTCTAGGATTGGGATAAAAGAAGGGAAATTGGGGGTCTAGTTTTTGCTTTTACAAACTTTCATGTAAACTTTCTGCTTTCAGCTTTGCCTCAGCCCTCTCAGCCACTGTCTTTGGTATCCCTAAGTCCCATGTCTATTCTTCCTATTTTCTTCAGAGAATAATACTCTGTTCTTTTAGGTGGTGTTGGTAGTGAGATGATTGTTTGGCTACTCAGGGTGGGAAGCAGTCATGAGCATCTTGATATCTCTGATTTCAGACTTTTAGCCAATCTGCCAATTTTCAGTAACATGCCTCAACTCTACCTTCCACTATGCTTGATATTCCCAGGCCTAAGCCTTTTAAGGGTTATTTGGTGGTAAGTCAGTCCACTCATTGTTAATCCTGTTTGTAGTAATTTCAGGCTGTTCTTGTTCCATCGTGCTTAATCAGATACTACTTCCCTATCTGCTTTCTATATTCCAAAAATTTGTTGAAATTTATTGTCTGCCTTTTCCCCATTTACTGTTATCTTTGCTTCTGTGGTTCCATATATTAAGAAAATTCCTGTGCTCACTTCGGCAGCACATATACTAAAATTGGAACAATACAGAGAAAATTAGCATGGCCACAATAAAAAGAATTCCTATATTATTGTCTTACATTATTATTATTATTATTATTATATTCCTATAATAATAAGGTTATTATTATTTTAGTAACCATTATACAAATTTTATTATTTTTAATTTTTTTTATTGGGGAACAATGTGCTTCTCCAGGGCCCAGCAGCTCCAAGTCATTGTCCTTCAAGTTGTGGAGGGTACAGCTCAGCTCCAAGTCCAGTCGCCATTTTCAATCTTTAATTGCAGGGGACACAGCCCACCATCCCATGCGGGAATTGAACCGGCAACTTTGTTGTTGAGATCTTGCACTCTAACCAACTGAGCCATCCAGCCACCCCTCCGGAAGCTCAGCGGCAGCTCATTGTCTTCAATCTAGTTGTGGAGGGTGCAGCTCACTGGCCCATGGGGAAATCTAACCGGCAACCATTGTTCAGAGCTCGTGCTCTAACCAACTGAGCCATCCGGCCGCCCATAAATTTTAAACTAAATACCCTTCATCAATTTTGAATGAAACCTTGTAAATCTCTTTAACCTTCATAAGCTGGCCTCCACCCTCCACCCCCTGACCCCCATTTTAGAAAAGTTTTATTTCATTTTGTCTTTGATTACTTCTCATCCAGTTACTGTTTATTTTGTTTTTCAGAGGCATCTGTAACTCTTTGACTTGATCACTACTCTCTATTTCTTTTCCTATTACTTTATGTTCATCTTTTAAAACTTGTATTCTGTATTCTGGGAGGGATTTTCAAATTTATCTTAGTAATGGAGTATTAATTTGGGGATGACTGAAAACTAATTTCTAAAGAGAGAATGATCCAGAAGGTTAAATACCTATATTTATGATTTACTTGAATGCCTTTGTGAATGTATATAGTTCTAGCTGTGTCTTAAAATGTTGTTTTATAAGAGTTAATAATAAGAGCTATACATAGCTGGGCATAAAAGTAACTATTGGGGTCAAAATGTGAAACCAGATTAAACGCTAGTTTAATTTTTTCTCAGATCAGCAAAACCCAGCCTGTTTGAGTTACTTATATCTATTACCAGAGGTTCCTCCAAGCAGGGAAAAGTGACACAGGAATTGCTTCAGGAAATATCTAAAGAAACACAACTGCCTATACTCATATCCTTAAGTGACAAATATCCTTATGTGATGAAAGAGAAATTGTGGCATAGATATATGGCTGAATCGTGTCCAAATCCACCAAATCATAATGGATTTTCACTACACTGATTTGGTTTTCCCTCAGTTCAGTTGTGCTCTTTAGAGACTTCATTGGAAGTTTAAATTCTGCCATTGAATTTTAATCTCCTTTTCAGTTTTGTCTTATCTCATCCTGATCTATTATTTTTATTTATTTATTTATTTATTTATTTATTTATTTATTTATTTATTTATTTTAAGGAGGGCGCAGCTCACAGTGGCCCATGTGGGGATCGAACCAGCAATCTTGGTGTTATCAGCACCACACTCTAACCAACTGAGCTAACCGGCCACCCCCCTGACTTATTATTTTTGTATCTCAATTCTCTCCTAACAGATTTCTTTATTTCATTGAGGATGCTGAATAGTTCCCTGGAATTTTCTTTTGGATCTTGAAATGGCAAGATAATTGAGTGAGGCAACTTACTGTGTGGGGTTATTAGCTATAAATTAGTTAAATGAATAGTTGAACTATAGCACTTTTGGGCACAATAATTTTGTCTTCAGACCATACTACTTTATGAAAACTCTACCCACACCTTCTTCTTTCCAGGGATTAAGCCCCTGAAGGTCATCTTTATATGATATGACCCTGCTCCACCTCATACATCATCATAGCTGATTGAAAAAGGGTTGACACGTAAAGGAATTGGGGTGGAGAGTCATTAGTTAGTTTGGGGTATTTCTTGAGTTTGGGTTGTATAAATTATGGTGCAACAGGGCAGCCAAGTATATGAAAATGGAAAGAATGCAGTTGGTGGAGAGAGGAACAGAGGAAGATATGCAAAGAGATATAGATAAAACATAAGAGAGTGACTGAGTGGTAGAGCAAGAATGAGAGTGTGAAAGAACTTTCTGGACCCAGTTCCTCTTGAGGTCCTACTAAACTTCCTCTCT
Organism: Rhinolophus hipposideros; assembly: GCF_964194185.1. Taxonomy (NCBI): domain Eukaryota; kingdom Metazoa; phylum Chordata; class Mammalia; order Chiroptera; family Rhinolophidae; genus Rhinolophus; species Rhinolophus hipposideros. The sequence continues at coordinate 33,687,595 of NC_138066.1, read as the reverse complement.
TTGTCCTCTGAGCCACACCCATTATGCTCACATTTTCCCCTTAGTTTGGAATGGGAGCCTGGGACTACTACACGAACGTTGATGAAGACATCCCTTCCCAGTCATAATAAGCGAATCACAACATTATGAGTAACAGGATGAGGACGATGCTGCACATTTTGTTCCTGTCGTGGGAGGACTTGTTTCCAGCTCATCCCAAAGTAATATCAGATGATTAGGAAACAAAGTGAAAAGGTGTGGGGGTGGGTTCGGTTGGGGGACAGAGACCACATCCTCATTTTACCCTTGTGGAAATTATTTTCTGATCCATCAGAAGGTTGACCCTGCCATTCCTAGGTCTTGCTGAAGTATTAAAGTGCAGGTTCTATATGTGTAGCAAAAGCTCGAAAAGCCTAGCTGATGGCCAGTTCCTGATATGAAGTTAAAGGCAAGAGAGAGCAATCAAAGCTTCTAGCTTGGTGGTGAGGACCACAAACATAGTCTGAAACGTAGGGTCATATCTAGGACGTACCTACTCTTCATGTTCAATACCAGCCAGAGAAATCTAGGACTGCAAGTGTGTGAAAAAGAGGTGGGCATTTGGATGGATGTTGTGACCTTGGGGGAACAGCAGGTTGCCTTTTAAAAAGGACAGGACTGAGTGAGATTCACCTAGTTCAGCCTGTGGGGCTGACAGCAGGTTGACAGGGACCAGAGGCCACTCTCCAAGGTAGCCCTTGAATATCACCAGGGCCAGGGAGCTTTCTTGGATGCTATACCCAGTGACTTTATTCTTTTGAAATGTTATACTATGAAACTTTTCAAACATACAAAATATACCTCAGATTTAACAGCTAACATTACACCATGTTGCTTCATCTATTTTTTTCAGACATTTTAAAGTAAATTATGAATATCATGATATTTCACCTCCAAATATTTCAGTCTGCATTTCTTAAAAGTAAGGACGCTTTCTTACATAACCACAATGTCATTATCGCACCGAACAAAATCAACAGCAATTGTTAATAAGTTCCCATACTAAGCCCTTATTCACATTAACCTAACTGTGTTCTAAATGTCTTTTACAATTGTTTTGTTTGCACGCTGCCCAAAGTCCACACCTTACATTGGTTGCTATTCCTCTTAAACGTCTTTTAATATGGAATAGTACCCCTTCCTTTTCTCTCATGCTGTTCACTTTCTAAAAAGCCAGATCAACTGTTCTGTAGAGGACTACCCCACCTTCTGGATCTGGCCAATTGCTTTTTCATGGTGTCATTTGACTTGTTCTTCTATCTCATTCATTTCCAACAAATTATATATAAGAAATCACATCAGAATTCACAGTCTGATTGTCCAGCTAGAACTTTTTGACCAACTTTATAGTGAGAGGGATTATAAATGAAATTCAAGGAGGTACTGATGTCATATTTTCAAATATGGGATGCCTATATAATATATAACCTCTACTTGTGCTCACAGGTGGGCCATCTACTCACCCTAAATTTAAAGGTCTACTAGGAAAAGAAATACATTTTTTTCTTTAAGCACTCTACTTTGAGGTCTCTTTGGTACAGCAGCTTAACCTATTCTAGTGAATACACCCCGCTTCCCACTAAGTCAACAAGGAAAATATGTGCTTAAAAGATAATGGATAGTCATTATCATAATGCCATTTGTTGACTAGTCCATTAATTCCCCACTGATTAGCAATGCCATCATTATTATATATGAAATTCCAAGGTACACATGTGTATCTTTCTAGGTATTTTCTTCCTCTTACAGTCTTGTGTCACATAATGATGTTTCAGTCAACGACAGACCACATATATGTGGTAGTCCCATGAGATTATAATGAAGCTGAAAAATTCCTATCACCTAGTGATGTCTGGTTGTAATGTCATAACCATCATAACATTGTAGTTATCAGCTATCATAATGTCATAGTGCCACACATTACAAAACTACTTGCCATTGTGTTACAATTGCCTACAATATTCAGTACAGTAATATGCTGTACAGGTTTGTAGCCTAGGAGCTGTAGGGGAACAGAATTTGTCACCCTATAATATGTCTATTTGGCATAAGGATTATTTTAGGCTGGTTAATTTTAAGAAACAGCAGACAAATTTACAATTCGTAAATTGTAAGGGAAAACTCCATTACAATTGTAAGGGTGTCTCCCTCAGCTGTACCAGGAAGAGGGGGATGACCTTATCTCTAGAAACTCTTATCAAAGGCAGAAGAGAATAACTTAAATCTGCATAACAACCTTACCCTTCTTTTTTTATTATTTTAAAAAATTTATTGGGGTGACAATTTTTAGTAAAATTACATAGATTTCAGAACCTTATCCTTCTTTACTGTGCTTTTCCTGGTAACCTCCCATAACTGACTCCCTACCCGCAATGTCTCCTTTTGTCTTCAGCTGAAGATGGTATTTAAAGTAGTGGCTTCGGCCATTTGGGGGAGTTACACAGTTTTCCTGTGTCTCTCCCATGTATATGGGAGGCATACACATTATTAAACTTTGTTTTTCTCTTGTTAATCTGTCCTTTATTACAGGTGGCCTCAGCCAAGAACCCAGAAGGGTAAAGGGCAAATTAATTTTCCTCCCCTATAGAGCAATAGGCTATACCATATAATCTAGGTGTGTAGTAGGCTATATCATGAGGTTTGGATAAGTGCACTCTATAATGTTCGCACAATGAGGAAATCACCTAATGGTGTGTTTTTCAGAACGTATTTTCATCATTAAATAGCACATGATTGTATTCATCTATTTGTTTATTACTAGCCAACAATATACTTTCTAAATGAAACATTTTACTTTGAGATAATTGTAGATTCACATGCAGTTGTAAGAAATAATACAGAGAGATCTCATGTACCCTTTACCCAGTTCTCCCAATGGTAACACTTGCAAAACTATGGTACAATATCACAACATGGATATCAACATTGACACAGTCAAGAGACAGAACATTTTTATCACCACAAGGATCCCTCATGATGTCCTTTTGTAGCCACACTCACTTCCCTCCAGACCCCATCCCCTCCTTATCCCCTGGGGGAGTACCCACTACTCTGTACTCCATCAATTTTTGCTTCATGTTTAGAGGGCTTTGTTATTAGGTGCATATATATTTGTAATTGTTTTTTTTTCCAATATTTGTAATTGTTACAGAAACTTTTGTATAATGTCCTTCTTTGTCCCTTGAAACCTTTGAAAAAAATTAAAGTTTGGCCAGCCCGGTGGCTCAGGCAGTTGGAGCTCCGTGCTCCTAACTCCGAAGGCTGCCAGTTCGATTCCCACATGGGCCAGTGGGCTCTGAACCACAAGGTTGCCAGTTCAATTCGTTGAGTCCCACAAGGGATGGTGAGCTGTGCCCCCTGCAACTAACAACAGCAACTGGACCTGGAGCTGAGCTGAGCCCTCCACAACTAAGACTGAAAGGACAACAACTTGACTTGGAAAAAAGTCCTGGAAGTACACACTGTTCCCCAATAAAGTCCTGTTCCCCTTCCCCAATAAAATCTTTAAAAAAAATTTAAAGTTTACTTTGACAATTATATAGCCACCCCAGCTCTTTTTTGGTTACTATTTGCATGGAATATCTTTTCCATCCTTCCACCTCAATCTCTTTATGTCTTTATATCTACAATGAGTCTCTTGTAGACAGCATATAGATGGATGATATATTTTCACTCTCCCTGCCAATCTTTGTCTTTTAATTGGTGTCTTTAGATCATTTAGACCATTTCCTCTTTTCTATAAATTTGTCTCTCAGCACTGCTTCAACCCATAAATTCTGAAATGTTATCTTTTCATTTTCATTTAGTTCAATGTATTTTTTAAATTTCATTTGACACCTGAAACTGATAAAAAAAATAATAATTACAAAAATAAAATTTCCTTTGAGACTTCCTCTTTAACAATGGATTATTTAGACATATGCTGTTGAGTTTTCAAGTGTTTGGAGATTTTCCTGTTTATCTTTATGTTATTGTTTTTTAGTTTGATCTCACTGTGGTCAGAGAACACATTCTATATGATTTCAATTCTTTTAAAATTGTTGAGTTTGTTTTATGACCCAGGATGTGGTCTATCTTGCTATATATTTTGTGGGCACTTGAGAAGAACATGTCATCTGCTATTGTCAGTGGAGAGTTCTGTAAATGTCAATTAGATCTTGTTGGTTGATGGTATTAAGTTCTTCTGTAAACTTGCTGATTTTCTGTCTAGTTGTTCTACCAATTGTTGAGAGAGGGATGGTGAAGTCTCCAATATTATTGTGGATTTGTCTATTCTTTTAGTTATATCAGTTTTTTATTCACATATTTTGTAGTTCTGTCCTTTGGTGCATACACTTTTAGGATTGTTATGTCGTCTTCATAGAATGACCCTTTCATCATCTCTGTTTCTGGTAATTTGCTTTGCGGTCTACTTTATATGATATTAATTTAGCTACTTCTACTTTCTTTTTTTCTTTTTTTAAAGATTTTATTGGGGAAGGGGAATAGGACTTTATTGGGGAACAGTGTGTTCTTCCAGGACTTTTTTCCAAGTCAAGTTGTTGTCCTTTCAATCTTAGTTGTGGAGGGTCCCGTTTAGCTTCAAGTTGTTGCCCTTTTAGTCTTAGTTGTGGAGGGCGCAGCTCAGATTCAGGTCCAGTTGCCATTGCTAGTTGTAGGGGGCGCAGCCCACCATCCCTTGTGGGAGTTGAGGAATCGAACTGGCAACCTTGTAGTTGAGAGGACGCACTCCAACCAACTGAGCCCTCCAGGAGCTCAGCAGCAGCTCAGCTCAAGGTGCCGTGTTCAATCTTAGTAGCAGGGGGCGGAGCCCACCATCCCTTGCAGGACTCGAGAAATTGAACTGGCAACCTTGTGGTTGAGAGCCTACTGGCCCATGTGGGAATTGAACCAGCAGCCTTCGGAGTTAGGAGCATGGAGCTCTAACCACCTGAACCACCGGTCCGGCCCTACTTCTACTTTCTTTTGATGTTTACATGATATATCTTTTTCCATCCTTTTGCTTTTGATCTGCCTATAGTGTTATATTTGAAGTGAGTTTCCTGTAGACACCATATAGTTGGGTGATATTTTTTCATTCATACTGCCAATCTCTGTCTTTTAATTGGTAGATTTATACTATTTACATTTAATGTAATTACTGATATGTTATGGATTAAGCCTGCCATTTCATTTTTTATTTTAAAATTGTTCTTTCTGTTTTTTATTTATCTTGCTTTCTTTTTCCTGCCTTCCTGTGGCTTACTTGAACATATTTTAGAATTTCATTTTGATTTATTTATAGTGTTTCTGAGTATATCTCTTTGTATAGTTTATTTTAGTAGTCATTTTAGTTATGTTATATATATATATATATATATATATAACATAGTTATATATATATAATATAGTTATATATATAGTTACATATATATATGTAACTTGTCACAGTCTACTAGTGTTGTCATTTTGCCAGTTAAAATATAGAAACTTTACCTCCTTATATGTCCCTTTACCTTTCCCATTTTTAGTATAATTGTCTTAAATACTGGGGTTACCAAAAAAATATATACACATGACTTGTATTCATCTTTTTTTATTGGTATATATTGAGTATTACAATATTAATCCCATTCTTTTCCTTTCTTAAAATGTGTATACTTTTTTTGGCACCCTCTGTATTTCCTCCATATACACTTAGAACTATATCAGGCAATGTTATAATTTTTGCTTCAACCATCAAATATAATTTAGAAAACTCAAGAGAAGAAGGAAAACTTAGTGAATTTATTCATATTTTTGTTTCTCATGTTCTCCCTTCCTTCCTGACGTTCCAAGTTTCCTTCTTTTGTAGTATCCTTTCCTTTAGTTGTTTTTTAAAGAGTAGGTCTATTTTTGTTCATCTGGAAATGTCTTGATTTCCCTCTCATTTCTGAAAGATATTTTTGCTAAATATACCGGGCGGCCAAAAAAATGTATACAAGTAGACATGTTGGTCAATGTTGCTCAAGCAGTAGTTCGCCGTAATCAGAACTGTCTGGACAATGATGGTAACCACTTTGAGCACCTCTTGTTATTGCAGAAGTCAAACGTGACTTATATTCATCTTTTGTTATTGTTACATATTATTACAATTTTAATACAGTTTTCCTTTCTTAAAATGTGTATGTATATTTTTTGGCACCCTCTGTAGAATTCTGGGCTGACAGTTCTTTCTTTCAGCACTTGGAAAACATGTCACTTCCTTTTGGCCTCCGTGGTTCCTGATGAGAAATCCACTGCCATTTGAATTATTTTTCCCCCATAGGAAAAATAACGTTATTTATTTAAAAATAATGTTATGTTATTTCTTTCTCACTGCTTTCAAGACTTTTTCTTTGTTTAGTTTTCAAAAATTTGACTGTGATGTGTCTTGGTGTGGAACTCCCATTTGGAATTCACTCAGCTTCTTGAATCTGTAGGTTTATGTCTTTTGCCAAATTTGCAACATTTTCAGCCATTATTTCTTCAAGTACTTTTTCAACCCTGTCTTTCTCTTCTCCTTCTGGGACTCCAATAACAGGAGTGTTAGCTCTTTCCTTATAGTCCTACAGGTCCCTTAGACTCTGTTCATTTTTGTTTTCAGTCTATTTTCTCTCTGTTGTTCAGCTGGGTAATTTCTATCTTCTAGTACACTGATTCTTTTTCTCTTTCCTTTCTGTATTTTGCTAATGTATCTATTGAGTTTTTTTATTTCAGTTATTATATTTCTCAGTTCTAAAATTTCCATTTGGTTCTTCTTTATGTCTTCTATTTCTTTGCTGAAAGTTTCTATTTCTTTGCTGATAGCTTCTATTTCTTTGATGAATAGGCTTCCTGTTTTTTCATTTGTTTCAAGCATGTATGTTGAAGCATTTTTATCATGGCTGTTTTAAAATCTGTGTCAGATGGTGTTAACATACTTTTCATCTGTATCAGCACCTATTAATTTTCTTTTTTCATTCAGTTTGAGAACTTCCTGGTTCTTGACATGACAAGTGACTTTCAGCTGAAATCTGTACATTTTGGGCATTATGTTATGATATTCTAGATCTTACTTAAACCTTCTGTTTTATCTGGCTGCTTCTGACACTGTTCAGGCAAAGGTTGACACTCTCTCATTACTTCCAGGTAGAGGTGGAAGCCCAGGTTTTCCACACCATCTCCTCTGACCCAGAGGGAGGTAGGACACTACTCTTAGTGGGGATAAAATTCCCAACTCCTTATTCAGTCTTTTGTTGACAACACTACAGTGGGTTGAAGGAAAGGAGGGTCAGTTGTCTCCTTACAGCCTGCCAAGGATGGATCTAGACTCCTCAATTGGTCTTTGATGGCAGATATTGGAATTAGGCCATGGTTTTTTTGGTGGTGTTTGGCTCTAGTAAAGTGACTCACGTCCAAAAGTTTCCTGCATTGCTAAGCTGCCTTTTTTCTGGTCTTTTACCTCCTGGGGCTATAAGCTTTTTTGTTCAATATCATGAAAGAGCAAGACCATGTCCCAGCATTTTCAGCAAAAGTCCTGTGATTCACTCTGTTTGGGCTGCTATAGATCATGGGCTCATCCCTGAACAATCATTTTGGCTAAGGAGATAGGAACATAATGATTGGCACACCCCTAGATTTGGGGGTAGAAAACAATCCCAGATTAAATATCTTGGCTGAGAATGGGAGAAGGATGCTGGGCAGTGAACCACAGATGTCTATATACAAAGGAAGAATCTTAACCTAAAACCTAGATGGATAGTCAGAGCCCCCAAGCCTGTTGCTAAGAGACAAACCACAAGAACCAGGTTCAGAGTCAAGTTTCGTGACTGGGCAAGATTTCTGGCATTGGTTACTTGCACATGGCATCCCTAGGAATTGAAATGGCAGACAGCCAACTAGGATTTAAAGGAGTTATGTCACCAAAGAAATCCCAAGCCTGGCAAGCAGGGGCCTCTGATTGCTCAGCTCTTTGATAATTCCAACTCTAACTATGCCAGCAGGAAGTGGGACACTTGAGCAGGACACCTCCCGAGAGGGGAATTCTCTTTAAACTCCCCTCCGGTATGGCTGTGGAGGACAAGATAAATCTAGGCAGCGGCCAAACTCAGGGGCAATCAGACTTGCTAAGAGACATCTGATTTCACTGTCAGAGCAGTGAGTCCTTGCAGGTCCTATCCTTCTGCCTGTGGTATTTTTCAAACTCTGACCACATTGTGTGTTATTTTTCCCTTCTCCACTCTTTTTAAAAATACACATTTAAGTTTTTTAATAAAAATAATGAGCATTCATTTTCATAACACCAAATAATATAAAAAGTTATAAAATGAAACCTTGGTCTTTTCCCAGACTCTCCCCCATTGGGTCCACTCCTGCCCCCTGGAGGGTTCAGCATTGAGTTAGGTATGTATCCTTCAAAGGTTTTCCTACACACATACAAGTAAAAACATACATCTAAACTGTGCAAGAAAGTAAAATTGAAAAGGTAAAGTTTCCCCCATTAACTCTGAGGCCTATCCCTGAGAAGAAATTATTTTCAACCGTTTCTCTTTTTTAGCCCTCCTGATAGTACTTCCATAATGCCCAAAAATATTCTAATATCTTTGTACCTAATTCATGAAGTTTAAACAGTATCTCCTGATTCCTTGCAATGAAAGATGATGAATTTAAGTTGCTTTCACTGCTTCTCTTCTTTCCCTAATTCCTGCCATTCAGATATTTATGTCCTCCTCCTATTGTTTACTTGTAGGGCTTTAAATGATGTATTTAAACATCTACTTCCTGACTTCTTGAATTGTTTCCTGTACAAAAATGACTATTTTATTCTCATACTTGATTGATATTTTGGCTGGGTATAATTTCCCCTCAATATCAGTTAGGATTAAGCATAGCTGTAAATAAGAGACCCACATTATCAATGGCTCAAATAAGTTGAAGTTTATCTTTTTCTCATGGAAAAGACTAGAGGGGACTAGGCTCCTCCCAGTGTTTTTACTCTGCCTCACATAAGATGTGGTTCTTGTTCTCATGGTCCAAATGATGGCCTCATATTGGCTCTCCAGGCATAGAGAAAAGTGCAAAGAAAGAAAAGACAGACAGAACTCAGTCACATGGCCACACTTAGCTTCAGGGGAAGCTGGAGATGTAACCTTGATTCTGGATGGCTATTTGTCTGGCTAAAATCCCAAGTTTCTCTTACTAAGTAAGAATGGGGGCACAGATGTGGGGACAACTAACAGTCTTGCCAATCCCTCCACCCTTTGCAGGCTTTGCTTAACCTTCTTCTTGCACCAAGGGTTGCTGATGAGATGTCTTACAACAATCTGATTTTCATTCCTTCGTAGGCAATCTGTTCTTTACCCTGAAAGATTTTAAATTACATATGCAAAGGCCTTGGGACCTGAGAGTACAAATCATTTTCTCACAATGAGCAGCTGACCTGCACCTGTTCTTTTCTCAGATTCCTTCCTGCCTGTGCCCTCTGTGTTCACCACTCAGCCAATGTGGGTGTTCTCCAGCTTCGTATCTTTAGCTTTCCTGTCAATCCCTGAGTGGCAGCCTCCTCCTGTGGCTTTAACCACCACCCAATGGGATGATCTCAGATTTATCTCTAGAGCTTAATCCTTTTTCTCAACCTCTGGATCCAAAACAATCCAGTCATCTACTGGTATCTACCAGGTTGACCCACAGCTCCCCCACAAGCTCCTCGTGTGTCAGTCTGAACACTCCAGTCCTTCTCACCTCACAGACATTTCCATGTACACCTTTCAAGACACTGCACAACAGTTTGCCTTTTGCCCAACCCAGAAACTTGCCATCTCTGTGTGGCTTACACTTTTATATGTCACTCCCTCTCCCTGAACTTCCTTCTTCCTTTCTTCCCATGGCTCATTCTCATTTATCTTTCATAACCCAGTTGAGGAGCAACATATTGGGGAACGTGGTTTCTTCCTGCCTCAGTCTGGATTAGGGGCTCCTCTCTTGGATTCCCAAGGTGTCTGGAGAATCCCCATATCCCATCATCACCGTGACAATTTCTAATCATTGGAACCCTCATATGGACTGGGAATTATTTGATGGTAGAGATGGGATCTGATCTCTGACTCCCCAGCATCTAGTAGAACATTTGGCACACAGCAATGGCAGCTTCCTTTTTAATATTATTTTCTGTTTGGCTCATTTCCCATGCACCTCCTGATAACTGCACCCCCTGTTCTTTGGGGAACTCCCTCCTTCACTCCATGTGGTCCTAAGGAGCTGTAAGTCCAGGGTGCTCTCTCTGCTTATGCCTCCTCTACAGAGGTGGACATGTGACTCAGGATGAGTTAATCTCAGTTTCCCTGGTCCCCAGCAACAGTGTTTAGACCAACAGGTATCACTAACCAAGCAGGACCAATCAGACCCTTCCTTGGGATTAATATACAAACATGGGAAGGAGGTCCTCTTCATGTTGGGACTGCTGCTTGAGATGATACAGGCGTAGCTTTGGGGGTGGCCATCTTCCCTCCATATGAAGAAAGTTTCTTGCGGAACACAGCCAGGCAGAGATGAGTAGAAATGAGCCATGGGCAGGAATGGAGTTCTGGTGGCCTTGAGTCCCGACTAATAGAGAACCCCTTTAAAGTTTAATGAAAACATTAATAAACTAAGTGAACTACCTCCAGTGCCTCTCTCTCCCCCACCCTCGCTCCCTCTGAGTATGGCAAGACACTTCCTCATCTAGGTTCTTTGTAGAAGTTGCACCATCCCTTGCCTGCCCTTATGGTGTCAAGTCTGAACTCACTAGCCTGGCAAGTGAGATCTTTGCGATCTGACCCCAACTCCACAGCCAGTCTCTGGTCCTATCCCCAGGCAGCCTCTGCGCCAGCCAGAAAAATGCTCACAGTTCCCTGCACTTGCTGTTGTCTCCCACCACTGCCTCTCTGCACTGGCTTCAACCTGAAATACTCTTCTCCCCCACCAGGACTCCCAACCCACCCTCCAAGACCAATCACCACTGACACCTACTTCAAAGTCTTCCTGCCCCACCAAGCAGAGTCCAGCCTCTTTTTCCGCAGCAGTCACCTCTGTTGAACACCTTCGTTGTACACTGAATTGCAATTATTGTTTACTCATGTGTCCTTCCTGTACTAGACAGAGTTCCTTAAGGGGAGAGAGCTGCTCTTTGTCCACCTCTGTACCCCCTTCTCCCAACACCCACAGTAGATTGTCAACTGACATGTGAGTGAGTGGGGATCTTAGGAAGAGGCTCATTTCCTCATCTGTAAAATAGTGGAAAGGGAATCTTTTGACCACCCCCAGATTTCAGGTTTCAGAAGAGAGGCAAGTCTAGTGATTACTCACCAGAACCCCATTCATGCCAAGAGGGTGGAGAGTGGGAAGGCAGTGTAAATGCTACCTGACCAGTCTGTGTCTACACTGGTGTCTGGTTCAGTTAGTAACAGGACCAGGTTGCCTGAGATTCACAGGGCTCTGAGCAGTCCTGCTTCCTCCCTCACTCTTTACCTCCCAGAAGTGATTAAAACAAAAACAAAAACCAATAAGGTCAAAGAAGGGAGGTTCTTGGAAATCTCCTGACCCTCCATTCACATGACAGGACAGATTCATCCCCAGGAGGTTCAGAGTGAGCTTTGGGGCACTCCGAGGAGGGACCTGGGAAGGTTCTGTTGCATGTAGGTCCTCTGGCTATGTCTCTGTATTGAAGTATGAAGCTTTCTACACCAGTGAGAGGCAGCATGGTTGAGGATCTGGCATCCAGAGTGTCTGTGTGACCTTAGGCAAGTCACTTAACTTCTCTGTGCCACGATTTCCTCATCTCTTAAATAGCGATAATAGTACTTATCTCATAGGGTAACTGTGAGGAATAAATGAGTTGATATTTGGAAAGCACATAACAAGTATTATGTAAATGTTTGTTTCAACTATATTAGGATTTCATGTGTTGAAATCCAGACTTGGGATCACAGAAGCCTTTTTGTCCTTAATAAAGAGACCCCTCAAATGACTGAGTGGAGTGCGGGGGGTGGGATACGGGGTGGGGTGGAAATGGTCTTGGAACCCCTTGGAAGATAAAGACGATATAGGGAAATTCCTCAAGTGTCCACAAGATGGCACCCAATTTCCCAAAAGAGCCCACTTCAGAAAGGAGAGCCAATGGGACATACCACCTTCATTTACTTCCACTTGGGTATCTGTACCCCAATGCAGGTCAGTCAGAAGCAGACCACAAAGTGTAATCATGGCTGAAGGTGCTGCTCAGTGATGATAAATGCATCTCCAAACTCAGGCTGTGTGTATCCCAATACACACCACCTCTTAATCCTCAGAGACTCAGATACCCTCAACCTTTTGCACTGTCGTCAAATCTGTTCCTCCCAGGGCTGGCTGGATATTTGGGAAAGGGAGTATGGCCCAGGGCCACCTTTCCTGCAGCCAACTCTGTGGGCCCCAGATAGGGCAGAACCACTCCTGACCCCTGGCCCCTTCACAATACCCCACGTAGAGGGAGTCATGGGCAAAGGAAAGAGCACTGGACTCTAGGAAACCTGGGTTCTGTGCCTACCACTGTCATCTACTGTTGTCACTTCTCTGAGTCTCAGTTGCCTCATCTGTAAGGTGGAAGAATAATGCCACCCAGCTCAGGCAATGTGTGGCAGACTGGCTTCTGCAGATGGAATCCGAGCTTGGAAGGCTGAGTGGCATAGGGGTCCTGCCAACTGTAGGTGGGAATCGAAAACAGTTCCTAAAATTACCTAACAGCTTAGTTGTGGCAGGAACAGAGCAGATAGTGGAATTAAGGTCCCTCTCAAAAGATGGGATCCCCCATCTCTGTGGTCTCCGTCACCATCACTCCCTGAGACAGACATAGCATCCTTTTGTCCTTAGTTGTGGGATTCCCCTCTCCAATTAAGAAGCCTCCAGCTGTGGGGAGTTCCTGCCCCACCCACCTCAGATACACGCAGAAACCTAGCTAAAAGGGGCCAGAGAGTTCTGGAAGGGCAGGAATCCCAGGCTGGCAAAGAGAAAGGTAGAGGGGGCAGAAATGGGCCCCGGCCCCAGGCGTCATCTTCAGCGAGCGTGCTGCACCAACGCGGGGTGGCCCAGAATGGGAGGTGGCCGGGGTGCGTAGGGACAGCCCGCTTCGCAGGAGCTTGGGGGCAGAACCGCGGCCCAGCCAGGCAGCTCAGGTGCAGCTGGCCCAGAGGCCGCGGGGCAGAGCCTGAGGACCAGAGATGCCGAAGTGTGGGGTCACCCTGGATTGCTTCTGTTTGGAACAGCACCGAGGGACCGCTCCTTAGACCCCGCTGGGATGCAGGAGGGAGGGTAAGGGGGTTGGGGAGCGGGCTTTGGCCCAGGCAACGCTTCGGTGGAGTCTCCGTGTGTTCCCTCCACACATACAAATTCGGGTCCCTCCCCCAACACCTGCCCCCCCCCCCCCCCCCCCGCTGGAGCCAGAACCGTGGGCCCAGCCTGCAGCCCTCCCCCTGCAGAGAGGGTAGGCCCAGGGTGCCCCAGTATTGGTGGCGTTCTACCACTCATAGTTAATTACTAAGGGACGTGGGGAGGCTATAGGATGACGACGAAAGAGGTACCTCAGGTTCCATAAATTAAAGGATTGAGGGCCAAGAGCTGGTTGGATTAAGGGAGAGGGGAGTTGGAATGTAAAGGTGCGGTGCGGGGTTGGAGACACAAGCCACTGCAGACATCATTTTATGGGGGAGGGGTTGGAGGGACCATCTGACCCTTTCCAGGCTTAAATGCTCTTTGTATTTATTTAAATCACTGTTGTTTTTTTCTTGCAGATGAAATATTTACAACAAAATTAAGATAATTGTCAATAGCTCCTGATCTATTATATATCATATATGTATATATATATATATATATATATATATATATATATATATAATATATACATTACTGTATTTAAATTTATATCCTGCTTTTAAAACTTAACATTATGGCAAGATCATTTTCCCATATCATCAAATAATTTATAAAAAGCGTGATTTATATTTAATTGGCAGAGTAGATAACAACTTATTTAGCCAATTCTTTATTAATGTAAAGTTAGGTTGTCAATCTCTAAATAGTCTCTAAGTCATGCAGCAGCCAACATCCTTGCACATGAATCTGTGCCAACATATGCTTGTTCTTCTTTTTTATTTCATATGCCTGTTCTTGTAGGATAAGAACTAACAGTTGAAGCATTGAGTGAAATATACGAATACTTTTTCTCCAATTTCTTTTAATTCTAAAAGAAGTATTAACTCTTGCAAAATATATAAGCAATTCTAAAGGGTACAAAAGAGAACACTGAAGTCCAGCCCCTACTCTTTGTTCAACTCCTGGGAGGTGACACCATTCACAGTTTCGTAAAATCTGTTCAAGATTTTCCTATATGTATTGACAGATACACATACCCTAAGGTGTATATTTGTATATGATGGGAGAACAGCAGAGCACACTTATTTATAATCCTTTCGTCCTCTTTTCAAAATCAAATAAGTCATTGTAAGAAAAATTCACATTGTTAAAAAACAAACAAACAAAAAAACACCCACATTCATTGTAAAAACAACCACAACTAATCAAATAACATTAGGAAAGAAAGCAGGATTGGGAAAGATGGGGCCTGAGTGTCTGTTCTGCCTCCCAAATGTTCCCATGTCTGCCAGCGGGGTCTTCTCACCAGAGGGTGACCGGTTCTGAGGATGGCAGCGGTGCCCCGCACCTCCCTCGCGCTCCGGGAGCGGGGGGGGGGGGGGGGGGGGGGGGGGCCGGGGGGGCCTTCGCGCCGCTCTGAGCAGAGGCGACCGAGGACGTGAAGTGCCGGGGCTCTCCCGCCGGGCAGAGGCCCGAGCTCCCGCGTCTGTGGTCCTCGGGCGCCGCTCCGTGGCCACCGGGCCAGCTGCGCCCTGGCTGGGCTGCGCGGCTCTGCCCCGATGCTTCTGCGAAGCGGACTGTCCCTATGCGCCCGCCCGCCCCGGCCACCTCCCATCCCAAGCCACCCTGCGTTGGTGCCCGAGCGTGCGCTGAAGGTGATGCCTCGGGCTGGTGTCCATTTCTGCCTCCTCAACCTTCATTTTTGTCAGCCTGAGTCTTCTTGCCCTTCTAGAACTACCTGGCCCCATTTAGCCAGGTTTCTCTGCCTGTCTGAAGTGGGACTACCCAGAGCCCGAGGCTCCCTAACTGGGGAGGGGATCAGACGTAGGCTATTAGATATAAAGATGTTACAATGATATTGTGTTTTGTCTGTGGAGTACACAGTGATGGAGCCAGGGTTGAGATCTCTGCCTGACCACCAGAGGGAATTGGAGCCTGAGCTGAGGTGTAGTAAAGGGCAGAGCTGAGGACAGCCCAGAATTGTAAACTTGAAATCCTAAATGCATCCAAACTAACGTTCAAGTGAGGAGGTGAAGGAAAGGATTTTTAGATGTGCAAACCCTAAGAAAGTTTATCACCCACAGACTCTCTCTGAATGATTTGCGGATGTGTTCAGGAAGAAAAAATAGTGAAGCCACAAAAGGGCAAGATGTGGGTAAGGAGTAAAAAGCTAAGTAATTAGTATCCTTATAGTTAAGTCTAAGTAATTGTTGGTAAGTAACAAGGGAAAAAAGTAATGCCCTGGAGAACACCCCCCAGGTGTCGCAGTGTGGGAGTGGGCAGCAGCAATGGTCATGTTCTTGGCAGCGGATGACGGTGTCGGCTTCCGAGGGGCTCGTTCAGTGCAGGCCACATTTTCTGTAAATCCACGCAATGGAACATATTATGAATCTGTTAAGGTGAATGATGTAATTCTATACATATGCAAATGAAAAGTACCCAAATATATTTTAGGTTCAAAAAGAAACAAAAGGGGGGGGAAAAGAAACAAAAGGAAAGTCACAGAAGGATGTTTACACAATGTTCGCTGTTTTAGAATATATATATATATATATATATATATATATATACAGTTTGCACGTGCAAAAACATCTGGATGATGCAAATAACATAGGATTCAGCAATTGCACTCCTGGGCATTTATCCTAAAGAAGTGAAAACATGTTCACAAAAAGTTTGATAATTGTTAATTCTAGGGGATCAGAATATAGGGGTTCATTGTATGTGCTCTTCACAGTGTCTTTTATATTTTCATAATAAAAAGGGAAATTTCATACAATAGGTGGCTATATTGTGAAGATCATGAATAGCAAACGGGTAACTTGGGATAAAATTTCCAGGGACATAATCACACATGATGCAAAAATTTTTTATCCTCAAGTAGCTCAGATGGAAGTGCTCAAACAGTCCCAGTAGTGAAAACAAGCATAAGATACCAAAGGAACAATTTGGATCAAATAGTCTCATAAAATGAAAGAGTGACAAAGCAGTATTTCTAAACTCATCTATAAAATATTGTATTATTTTACATAGTGTCATTTTCAATATAAAATTGTAGTAAAATTAACAATTCACATGTTTTCCATAGTAACAAACAATGTGGGAGACAAAAACCCAAAAACTTTCATTTCTTTGAGGGGCCCAATTCTTCCTGCAGCATATAAACACCTCCCTAGGCTTCTCTCTATTCAAGATTCCTTTAAGGAATCTTATTAATTTTCATGATCTTTTATATTGCATTTTTGGTGCATACAAAAATACATATGGCATATACCTATGATTTAAAGTGTAATATTGAAACAAATGCCTATGAATAAAACACAAATTAAGATCCAAACAATACCAACCATTTTGCATCTGTGTCCTCCTTCCCTATCCAGTTACCTTGGTCTCCCCCAGAGTTTACCATTATCCTGAGTTGTGAGTTTATTGCTATAACTCTTGGTTTAAAATTTTCAATCCAATGTTCATATACTCTTCTCCAAGGTATCATTTCGTTGTGCTTTATTTTGAGCTTTGTAACTCCTTTCAAGTTTCCTTGGGATTCTAATCTATTGGGGTCAAGACAGGATGTCTCTGACTTACTTCTCTCCAGGGTGAGGATGGGGAGAGGAGTCTGGATCCTCAGTTCTCCTTGGGGCTGGAAGCCATAAAGCCGCTGGAGCTAATATCATGATGAGCATCAAATCTTTCCAACCTGTTTGGCAGGATGGCTTGTGAGTTATCAGCACCTTGGACAGATCAGGGTCATCTTAAGTGTTCTGCAGCCTTATAAAAATATAGAAGAAAATATTTTATTTTCTTTCATCGTTGCCATTGTGATTTTCTAGTGTCCGAAACGTATGTTTCCCCATGTAACATTCATATTTTAGGTAACAATGACCTCTTCAAAATACTGTGTAATTCCACCTATATATAGGTACTTGGAGTAGTCAAATTCATAGAGACAGAAAATAGAATGGTAGTTGCCATGGGGTGGGGGAGAGGAGAATGGGGCATTATTGTTTAATGGGTACAGAATTATAGTTTGGGAAAATGAAAAAAGTTCTGGAGCTAAATAGTGGTGATGGGTGCACAAATATACAACTTTTATGTTCTGTGTGTTTTACCACAATTAAAAATAACATAATAATAATGTGGCTATTCTGAGACACAGGTTATGCTTCCGTCACAGTAAGTTTATTGCAGTGGTGACAATGAGACCTGTAACATTTTTTTGCTATGCTCAATGAGTAAAACTTGGATGTAATAAGACTTCAATATTAGAAACAATTAAGGAATAATATATTTTAGATCATTTGTCAAAGTAGCAATGTACTTTTTACATTTTAACTTCTAGGGCCCTAAAGTAAACTGCTTGAAGAAATTGGGTCCCAATGATTATGGCACTGATTGACTTGATAACTGTGGATTGAGCAAAAATTATTTTTAAAAGGGATTAAGACTCAAACTCAGGAGGAACTAAGGCAGTGGAAGGAATCACAACATGAGAAATTCCTTAAATAAAAATTGATTTACTTAAAATAATTGTGCCTATGTTACACATAAAATACAACCAAAACTTTATGATTTTTGTAGAAAGTCATCATGTATTTTTGGCTTTAAGTTTCTCTAGTGTTTTCTGTGGTGGGAATAAAAATAAAATTTAACAGTGAACAGTTGTATTGTACCTTTGACATAAATAATTGTAGAGGACCCTGCTCATCTGATGAAATCCTTTGCCCTTTCTCTGTTCTGGCCATAAGCATCTTGCTTTGCTTTCTCTTCCTTTTGCTGTTTTACTTCAGCTAACTCATTGTGTAATCTGTAAGAAATCATATGAGATTCAGAAAAAAATAATAACATAAAATTACTATTTGCATTTTTCAAAACTTAGAAAGTTCATAATAATCCTCAAGTAATAACTGAGAAAACCCTAGGAAAATCCAGCCATGACTGTTCTGGGCAAACAGCACATGTGTTATTTAATTATGCTCACTCTAGAAATAATAAAGTTTTAAAAATAACCAAATGGTATCTATTAAAATATGAAACAAAAGGAAGGATATGAAGAGGTCACAAGAAAGGAAATTCACATTTGGGGAAAATGCTGCAAAACAGAAGTACTTTTTTCCAATTTTTTTTTTTTTACTTTGTATTGAGGTAAAATTATACACAGTTAAGTGCACAAATCTTAAGTGTATAGATAGCTTGGTGAATTTAGAACATTTCCAGCACCCCCAGAAGGTTCCATTGGAACCCCTCTCAGACAATATTTTTCTATGTAAAGGTCACCTTTAATTGGTTTTCTGTCACCATAGAACTTTCTATAGTTCTATGTCATTCATTATGTAGTATGGCTTTGCTCAACATTATGTCTGTGATATTCATTCATGTTGTTGTAAGTAGCAGTACTTTCTTTTTTCATTGCTCTATTGTTTTGTTTTGTTTTTTAAAATGTTACTGGGTGATATGTTTTTTGTTTTGTTTTTATTGGGGAAGGGGAACAGGACTTTATTGGGGAACAGTGTGTACTTCCAGGACTTCCAGTGTGTACTTCCTTGTGTCATATTTGACAATAATTTTATTTGTTCAATATTACTCAAATAATAATTGTTTTTCTTTCTTCTCTAGTGGATTTTGCTCATCTGTATTCTGAGAAAATTGCCCATTTAATCCACATTTCCAAGTCAGTCTGTAGTCTGAGTGAGTAGGTAGTTTGAGGTAGGTAGTCTGAGTGAGTAGATAGTCTGAGTGAGTCTGTTTCGGTTAGAAGGGTCTAGAAGTGTGTGGTGAAGGTTAGCAATGACTGCACCACAGGGCCCAGGGTGTTTGGTAAAAATTCCCAGAGCAATAGAATGTGCCGCGAGGCTTGAAACCCACTGCATTAGATCTAATAATTTCATGTTTAGTAATTTAGCCTTAAAAAAAAAAAATCAGATGTAGACAATGTTTCAAGGATTTCCGTTGCTGTGTTATGTCATTATGATATATTTTAAAGGTTATAAATCTAAACCTCCTATTCTACAATGGAATATTATGCATACTTTTAAAGTAATATGGGGTTTTTGTTGTTGTTGTTATTTGTCAATTTTCCAACAATGAACAATACGTTGTTTGAATAAGGGTGAAGAGGTGGTAAAACAAAAAGCCTTGTGTTACGCTGTTGTCGTTTTAAAGAACTTCAAGGAGAAACAGACAACCTAGAAAGACAACCTAGAAAGAGAACTCGGTCACCACCTCCTTTCCATGACAAAGGGGTTCTAAATTATTCTACCTTCAGACATCCCTGCCTCCTTCCTCTTGTTCTCACCCTTTGCCACTCTTCCAGCCCATGCTGCCCTTTTTCCCATCCTTTTTTCGCTCGGGACATCCTTTTCCAGAAGTTCATTCTGGGGCAACCTGACACCCACTGACATGGAGGGGGAGAGTGGCCGAGGCTGTTGCGAAAGGCCGTCCAGGTTTGGGGCGCCCTGGGCCTGCCCTCTCTTCAGGGGCTACAGGCTGGGGGCCAAGGTCCCAGGTTGGGCAGCGCCCCGGTGTCCTTGTTGGGGAAGGGACCGCATTCGTGTGCGCGGAGGGAAGGCTCAGGGACGCCAGCCGCCCCTCTGCCGCCCTGGCCCCCGGGTCCCCCGAGCCCTTCCTCGCGCATCCTAGCAGGGTTTCCCCACCAGTGGCTAACCGGGTCCCGCGCCGCTCCCGGCTGAGGTGCGCCAAGTGCCTCCTGCCCTACCAAGGCTCGCGCTCCGGCGTCTCCGGTCCTCGGGCTCCGCCCCGCGGCCACCCGGACCGCTGCACCCGAGCCGCCTGACTGGCCGGCGCGGCTCTGCTCCCGACGCTCCTGCGAAGCGGGCTGTCCCCACGCGCCCCGGCCGCCTCTCATCTCGGGCCACCTCGGTGCCAGAGCGCGCGCTGAAGGTGACGCCTGGGACCGGTGCCCATTTCTGACCCCACTACCCTCCTCTTTGCCAGCCTGGGATTCCTGTCCTTCCGGAAATTTCTGGCCTTTTTTTTGGCCAGGTTTCTGTGTGTCTCAGGTTGATGGGGCAGGAACTCTCAGTGGGGGAGGGAGGTCAGTCAGCTAAGGCCATAAAGATGCTGTGTCTGTCTCAGGGATTGATGGGGAGGGGGACCACGGAGATGAGGCGGGAGGCCCCCTCCCCCTTGACCCATGCCTGAGGCCCCCATGTTTTGTGAAGATGCTCTGTATCCTCCTTTTCCTGGCAAAAGCATTGGGAAACCTAGGGCCCCAACTGTGTCTGCACATCCACCCCAGAGCTCTGGTTCCCTCTCTCAGGGAGGACTTGCTGCTTTCCTGGGAGGCCCCAGGTGTGGGAACGGCAGAGCTGGTGGTGACTCTGCCCAGGTCATGTGAAGCCACCCTTGTCTGCTGCACCATTGCTTGGACGATGCCAAGTCCCACTATCTCCTTTGAAAGAGGAGGTAAACTGTGAGGGAGCTGGGTGGTTATCACCACACCCACTCTACAGAGGCAAAACCAAAGGAAGGGAATAAACAGCAGAGCCAGGCCCAGAACCATACTTCCTGGCTCTTAGTTCAGGGCTGGTCCCTGTCTACCCTGCCTCACACCAGGTAGAGGGGAGTATGCTGGTTTCTAATGGCCTCGCTTGGAGGAGAGAGGTTGCCCAGAGTCTGGAGTACCTTGCTAAGTGGCAGAGAAGGGAAGGCAGGCAAACACGACCTGCTCTCCCCACCTCCCACCTTCTCTATTTCTTTCCAGGGGTCCTAGGTGAGATGGCTTCCCCCATCAGCAAAGATTTCTAGCTAAACTGGCACTGGCCTAGCTTCCTTCTCATCCCCATTCTCATCATTCCCAGGAGGGCACAATGCACGTCCCCTTGACACACACACAGGCATACACCCTTCAGAAGCACAATACGAGGACTCTTCTTGGGCCCCCCCTAACAGTTAGAGGGCCCAGGAGTACAGAGGCCCATACATATGTTAAATACTTAAATTATAAACCAAACTAACAACTTAAATAAGATGTTTTATCATCCAGCCTTGACAAAATATAACTTTGTTATGACCTGAAACACCAGGTTTGAATTTAGAATTCTCAGAATCCTCCGAGTTCTTCACCAGTGTAGGGAGACCTGGCCCTAGACCAATGGCTGACCCCCAGGTCTGTCATGCACTAGGAGGGAGCTCACACACTGACAGGCACAGTCAACCCTCAATAAGGAGTGCCTGGGAAATACCTGCACAGTGGTCTAGAAGCCAATTAATTAGTCAGGGATTCCAAGGTCCCAGTTACCCAAAATGTTCTGTGAGGGGTCAGATACCACATTTCCTCAACCCCACCAATTTCTGGCCCTGTGAGGAGGGGCATTGTCAGAGAAAGGCTAGAAAAAAGAACTTTTAAAGCAGAGGGTCCTGGCACGGGCACTTTGTGGGGACAAAGCCCCAAAAAACAGTTTCAAGGCTCTCAGCCTCACATAAAAAGGTGCTGGCTTGGGTAGTAAATGGCCATCAACTGTGATCAGATGGCCAGCAGCTGTGGCTAGTTGGCTGTCAGCTGTAACCCGTAAGCCATTGGCCACTAATATAACTGCTGTGGCTACGCTAGCAGGAATGGAATGGGGGCTAGCAAGAAGATGGTGGCTGGCAAGTGCGGACTGCTGTTAGGCAGATTATGTAGATCCTGCTTCCTGTGTCTCCAGCCCAGCCGCCAGCGAGAATATATTGGTTTGACTCCCCTGTCTATGGCTCCGTGGGTGTTCCTTTTTGGCCTTACCGTGTCCTGCGTTCTTGGGCGGGGAGTGGGAGCAGAGACCCCACCGGCCATCCCGCACGACAAATGGCGCAGCGAGCAGGGTCCCCTGCGTGACACATGGCGTAGTCGGCAGGATACGGTGCTGGCCAAAGCTTTCCGAAGGGCAGTGGAGCAGTTTGTGCGTATGAAAGCTCAGTCTGAGGAAGGCCAGGAGGAGCAGCTGTTGGAGAGCTCGATTCCCGTGGAGGGGTGGAAAGATGTGGATGGTTCCCCAACCAGCAGAGGCCGGAGAAAGCGGAGAAAGTGGAGGTTGTTGCTGCCCTGTGGGCTGGGAACTGCTTGCTGAGGCAGCCCGGATGCAGGACTTTTAGTCCCAGGAGGAAACGCTTGCTGAGTCCTCCGTGGGAGATGAGGGTGAGGTCAAGGTCATCCCTCACCCCCAGGACAGCCCTGGCGAATGACTATGGACTATGGGGAATTGCCTTCCATCCCTAATTTAATGGACGCTTGACTGTTTGGGAACATACCACCATGTAGTGGGACTGGTGGATGTTTGCTTTTGTGTCTTGACTGGCCGCCATTGATAATATGTAAGCACCTTGATGTGAGCCGCTGTTGTTCCAGCACAGTACCCCGAGAGGCCCAGAGAGAGTGGCAGTGCCCTGAGGCCCTGGCTGTGTCCAGGAAGTCTGGCTGTGTCCAGAGAGAGTGGCAGTGCCCTGAGGCCCTGGCTGTGTCCAGGAAGTCTGGCTGTGTCCAGAGAGAGTGGCAGTGCCCTGAGGCCCTGGCTGTGTCCAGGAAGTCTGGCTGTGTCCAGAGAGAGAGTGGCAGTGCCCTGAGGCCCTGGCTGTGTCCAGGAAGTCTGGCTGTGCCCAGAGAGAGTGGCAGTGCCCTGAGAGCCCTGGCTGTGTCCAGGAAGTCTGGCTGTGTCCAGAGAGAGTGGCAGTGCCCTGAGAGGCCCTGGCTGTGTCCAGGAAGTCTGGCTGTGTCCAGAGAGAGTGGCAGTGCCCTGAGAGGCCCTGGCTGTGTCCAGGAAGTCTGGCTGTGTCCAGAGAGAGTGGCAGTGCCCTGAGAAACTCTGGCTGTGCCCGGGGAAACAGGTGGTACCCTAAGAAGCCCAGGAAGTCTGGCTGTGCCCAGAAGTACTGTGGTGGTGCCCTGAGAAACCCTGGCTGTGCCCGGGGAAACAGGTGGTACCCTAAGAAGCCCAGGATGTCTGGCTGTGCCCAGAAGTACTGGTGGTGCCCTGAGAAACCCTGGCTGTGCTCAGAGAGCCTGGCTGTGTCCAGGATATTGCATTCACCTCCAGGCTCCTCGCACAGGGACCCTCGCGGAAGACACTTGTCGCGTAGATTGTGAGGCGAGACCCTGTAGGGGTGGAGTGTGGGGACAAAGCCCCAAAAAACAGTTTCCAGGCTCTTGGCCTCACATAGAAAGGTGCTGGCTCGGGTAGTAAATGGCCATCAACTGTGATCAGATGGCCAGCAGCTGTGGCTAGTTGGCCGTCAGCTGTAACCCGTAGGCCATTGGCCACTAATATAACAGCTGTGGCTACGCTAGCAGGAATGGAATGGGGGCTAGCAAGAAGATGGTAGCTGGCAAGTGCGGACTGCTGTTAGACAGATTATGTAGATCCTGCTTCCTGTGTCTCCAGCCCAGCTGCCAGCGAGAATATATTGGTTTGACTCCCCTATCTATGGCTCCGTGGGTGTTCCTTTTTGGCCTTACCGTGTCCTGCGTTCTTGGGCGGAGAGTGGGAGCTGAGACCCTGCACGACACACTTCTTGCCTAGACCTAAGGGTGGTCTTCTTCCTACTCTCCACTCCACCTGCCTTTCTCTTTGGAAGTTCAAAGTTAGGGTACAAGACAAAATTCAGTGTTCTTCCCCCAGTGTGATGGCTAGGGGAGCAGTACACAAACAGGAGAGGTATTAGTGGAAACTAATACCTCTCATGTGGAAAGGTGCTCACTCGGGTAGTAAATGGCCATTAACTGTGATTAGACGGCCATCAGCTGTGGCTAGTTGGCCGTCAGCTGTAAGCAGTGAGCCATTGGCCACTAATATAACTGCTGTGGCTACGCTAGCAGAAAATGGGTGCTAGCAAGATGGTGGCTGAGCTAGCAAGAGCGGATTGCAGTTAGCTCGGTGGATTGCAGCTAGCAAGTGAGATTGGTAGGCAGAGAAGCAGACGGCAGGTTGCGGATTGTGTGGCACATGCTTCCTGTGTCTCCAACCCAGACGCCAGCGAGACTATAGTGATGTGACTCCCCTACCTATGGCTCCCTGGGTGTTCCTATTTGGCCTAGCCATGTCCTGCGTTCTTATGTGGGGAGCGGGAGCAGAGTCTGCATGACACCCTACATGACAGGGACCAGACAGTTTTCTGTCTGGTTGAAGTGTTTGGATTTTTCCTCTAGGCACTCAGAGTGAAGGATGTATTTGAAGTAGGCACAACGTGCTCTTTTCTCCTTTAAAATCTTTTCTCCTTTAAAACCTCACCTTGAAAGCCAGCATTAAAATGGAGCGACTGGGGGCTTCAAAGCTACTGCAAGCGTTGGACCCAAGCAAGGGTTGGTAAGGGCCCAGCCGAGGACAGGCACAGCAGAGAGAAGGGCCAGAGCTGCGGGGTACTGAGGTAGTACTGACAGGATGTGAGGATTACGGGAGAGAGACAGTACCAGATTTTTAGCCCAGGTGAGTGGGTAGATGTGCGCCTTTGAACTTGAGCACACGTGTGTTTAAGTGAATAGTCACAGGCCAAAGTTTGGGACAGTCTTTATTGGAGCTTGGAATGTCAGCAATTCACCTTAATCAGAGGCAGACTGTGTGAAAATGAGCAGCAACAGTGGTGGACACCCAGGTCCAGGCTACATTAGGAATCCTGCTCGCCTGCAAGCAGTACACAGGCACACACACACACACACACACACTTCTACACAAACTTCCACTCTCACGCGTGCTCACTCACTCCCGGTGGGTCTGAGGCCAGGCTCCCTGCCTGCTCAGTCTGCTCTCCGTCTCTTGGAGAGGAGTTATCTGCTCTGGGGGGGTCCTGAAGGAAACCACTTGAGGACTAGGGCCGAAGGAGCTGGAAGCTGCAGGCATTTTGCAGTTTGGGAGAAGGGGATCCAGGAGTATGGGAGAGATTGCCTGGGACCAAGCAAAGGAAGCCCTGCTGGACCAGGGCAGCGGGGAGAAGATGCTGGAGAGGGGCTGGGAGGGACAGGGTGAAAGAAAAGGCTGTCTCCTCTCCTTCCCTCACCCCGTCCCACAGCGGGGGCCCGAGCCCTGGGCATAGGAAGCCTGGGGAGCATCAAAGGGTTCCCTGTGTCTTAGGAAGGCACTGAAATGGGGAGCAGATCAAGGAGAGCCTGGAATCTCCCCCAAGTACCCCAAGGGGGAAGGTAGGGGGTGAAAGAGCAAGAAGGGTCTTACATGCCGGTTATGGGGGCAACAAGACTGGGGAAGCACGAATCCTGCTTCTCACCCCAAACACAGGGTGGGTGATGCACAGAGATGTAGCCCCTCTGGCCAGCAGTGGGGAGAGGGCTGGAGCCAGGGTTGCCCCTCTGGTCCCCAGAGCAGTAAGTGGGGGAGCCTGGCCTCACCCCTGTGTCCGTGGCGGGGGTGGGGGCAGGATGGAGGAACTGGAGCCTACTGCCCCTGGGGCCAGGGCTACCAGAGCACAGCCCCATCCAGATTCCCATAGCCAGGCTCGGCCCGCAGCCGCCAGTACGTGTTGTTAGTCACCCACCACTCCTTCCCGCTGCCATCTGTCTGCCGCCTGAGGGAAGAGAACCATGAAGGGAGAAGGGTGAATATCCAGAATTAAGACTGATCCGAGATGCTACCTCCAGCTGCTGGCCTCGCTCAAAGCAGGAAGGGTCCAGAGGGGAGGAGGGGTGGGGGGCCTGCATTGCAGAGACCCAGGGCGAAGGCAAAGGCACCTGAAGAAGCGAGCCTGGTGGACGATATTGTTCTCCTCCATCACTTTGCGCCTGTCTCGCTGAAGTTGCTCAATCCTTCTCTTCTGGGCTTCAGCGGCCTGTACGTTCCCCTCCTCCAGATACCTGAGCATCCAGACTGCTGTCAGCGGAACTGTCCCCTCAGGGGCCCCCAAATCCAAGGCCTCTGTCCCCTACCCAGCTCTGCCCCCAAACAGGCCCCATTTCCCTGAGGCAATGCAAGGAAGGAAGGACACAGTCCCAGCTCTACACAGAAACCCACGTAGGGGAGAAGCCTGGCAGTTCTAGGGCAGCGCCCGCCTGGCACTGACCTCTGGTCTGGCCGGAGCCGTGTGTCTGTAGAAGGCAGTGACCGTTTCAGCTCTGCCGTCAGCTCATTCAGCTCCAAGGCAAACTGAGTGAAGCCGAAGTTTCGCTCATAGTCTGGGGGCATTGAGTCTGGGGGGAAGGCAGGGGCTGGGGCAGGTGGACTGTGCTGTAGCTGCCCTCACCCTGCCCAGCCCTCCCTGACCACCCCACTTACTGGGTTTCCAGATGCACTGACCACGGGGTGGGGGTCCCCGGTACAGCCCCTCGTTCCACTTCCCGAAGAGACGGTGGAGAACACGACCACTGCGGCTGAACACAGCCCCCTGCACCTCGTGGATGTTGGAACTCCAGTATTTGGCCTGTGGTGGAGGTGGGGGTGAGGGCAGGGGGCTTAGGGAGGTGTCCCCAGGGTGAGCTGCTGGAGGCGGCTGGGCAGGGTCAGGGACGCATGCCCACCTTGCAGAAGGTGATCTTGCAGTGGCAGGAGCTGTCCTTTGTGTTCCGGATGAGTACTTCCCCATAGTGCTCGATCCAGCGCTGGCCACTCAGGATGTTGTGAATGCAGGATGTCACCTTGTTCCATTCAAAGTGGTCCCCAAACCTGAGAGAGACAGAGTATGGGAGGGCAGCTGGCTGGCGCTAGTACAACCCTGAGCCAGAGAGAGCCTGTCTCACTGGCACAGGTCACAATGGTCCTGGTTCTGGCTATACCATGAAGGGTGACATATTGTATTTATAACACAGAGCAGCCTCCTCAGAAAGGACTCAGCTAACACAAGCTCCTGAGTGCCTAAGTCATGGGGATAAAAAAAACGCAAACAGGGCCCATGCCTCGAGGGGCAGGACGGTAGTAGGCCTGTTCCATGCACTCATCCATGTTACTCGTTACTCTTATTTTATAGAAGAGCAAATGTGAGACTCTGAGGCATCAAGTCTTTTTGCCGCCTGCATAGCTATTAAATGGCAGAACCAGGACTCCCAGCCAGGACGTCTGACCCCGAAGCCCAGGCTCTCCCTGACTCTGACCCCTGCACTGGTCTCTGGCTAACCCCTGGACCATGCTGGGTAAGTCCCTCTTCTCTGGCTTCAGTCCCCACCTGTAAAGTGAGCTGCATGAAGGGGTTTCAAATGTGGTTTGTGACCAGTCCTGAGATCAATTTGTGTGTGTGTGTGTGTGTGCTGCCATGAAGTCTCAAATGCATTTCTTACTGTGAGTCATGGTCAAAAAAGTGTGACAGCCACTGCACCAGATGACCTCAATGAGCCCTTCCAGCTCTACCATGCTAAGATTTTTCACCTTTCTTTATTGGCAACTGCTGCAAATATGGGTACAAAGTGTACAGACACTGCCCACTGCAAGCAGCTTCAGGCAAGATCTTTGTGTCCTATGCCTCCTACCTCCCCATCCTAGTCTCGAGATGGCCTGCGGACTGGGCCCGGGGGCTGAGCGCTTAGGAACACTCACCTGGGTAGGCTGACATTGACTGTTCCCACAGGCACAATCTCCAGGGATTTGCCCCAAAACTTGTTCTTCCACTTCATGTCTGGAGTTAGGTTGGGAGAAGGAGAGTGACAGCAGAGATAAGAGCAGAGAGTGTTCCAGCCCCTCCACCATCTGCCCTTCATCCCCAGGCATGGCCACCCCACCATGACCCAACCTCACCTTGCCAGAAGATGAAGTTCTCAGACTCCGCATGGCACGCCGAGATAGGGGGGTGGTGGGAGACCTTGGTGAGCAAGGAAGTTCTCTTGAGGCTGCCCTTAAGGACCTTGAGGTCTGCCCCTGACCCCAGGGCCCCTCAGAGTCCCTTACCTCCAGCCCCATTTCCCCTGAGAATCAGAAGACCAGTTAGTTCCAGGTTTCTTGTCCCTCTCATCCTTGGCCACCGCCCAAATTCCATCATTCTCTCTTTTTTCACAAGGTCCCACTGTTCTCCCTTCTCTCACTCCCCTCCTTGCCACCCCTGTCTATGGAGCCTTCCAGAGCCCCTGCTCAAACCTATAAAGTCCTCTGGCAGTGACAGGCGGGGTGGTCCAACGCTCCCACGAGCACCCTCTTCTCTCACCTTCTCCTCCAAAGCTAATCATTACCCTGCAACCTCCACACAAACCCCTGGAAAACCCTGGGCTTGTGCTCTTTGAAACGAACGGCTCCACATCTGGACCCTTGAACTCCTGTATCCCACAAGCCTGCCTGCCTTGCCTCTTTCTCCGTTCACTGTTGCCCGTGGCTCCTGCCAAGACTTCCAACTGCTCTGCTTTGCCATGGCCTGTTACCGGCTCCACCTCCTTCCCACCCAGCAGAGACTGCTCAGTCACTCGCTCCCAGCCCTTGCTCCCAGCACCCTCAACAACCTACTGCCACCACTTGCCACGACTCCCAGCACTGACTGGCCGGCCGCCTCCATGGTGCCCCAATTCCACGCTCTTCAGAACCGCGCCCCCCCCACCACCATCACCACCTCTCTATGTAGCAGAGACACAGCACATGCTGGGAAACTTCTAATTCTGCATCATGTCTATACTGGGCCCTCACATCACCTATAACCGTCCTCTGAGGGTTGATACCCAAGCCATCCTCTTAAAACGGAACTCTCCCTCGCATAGTCAGAGGGAGGACAGAGGCAAACTCCTTCCAGCAACTTATGGGCCCCCACCCCAACCCGCTGCCAGGCAAGGACCCCCTCCTCCTCCATGCTGCCTGCCATCCCTTTCTGCAGGCCCCTCACTCCTCCCCCCACCCCCCTGCACTTTAGTCTTTCCCTCTACATTTCTCTTTCTCTCTGGACAGAAGTATCTCCTGTTTCTTCCATCTTAAAAAAGAGTAAAACAAACACTGGCAGCAACTGTCCCCTCAGAGGAG
This sequence comes from Rhinolophus hipposideros, assembly GCF_964194185.1. Lineage (NCBI taxonomy): Eukaryota > Metazoa > Chordata > Mammalia > Chiroptera > Rhinolophidae > Rhinolophus > Rhinolophus hipposideros. The sequence goes on along the minus strand of NC_138066.1, from coordinate 33,658,358 downwards.
TAAGGTGGAGGGTCATTTTTCTATTGTACACACTATTGGACTGTGTAAACGTGTCACCATGTTTTCAAAAACATCTAAACAAACAAAATGCCTCAACCCTTTATCTCCCCCTCTGGCTGCCACTCTCTCTCCCTCTCTTTTCCCTCATGGTAAAATTTTTTGGAAATAATCTGCATTTTTCTCTATTTTATTATTATTTGTTTTTTACTTCCAATTTACCCCAAATATAATCCAGCCTCAGCCTCCAGCCTTTGTCTGAAATCTCCCTTGTCCGGAAGCTAAGTGCCCCCCTTTGCTGCAGAGCTCCTCCACCTTTCCTGCCTGCCCTCCTCTCCAGACCCTCTCCTGGGAGCAGTCCATGACTTTCCCCGCCATCTACAATGGTGACTCCCCGATCTGTCAGCCCTACCCAGAGCTCTTCGGGGAGCTCTAGGCCCACATCTCCCAGGGCCTACTGGCATCTCTCCTTGGAAGTCAAGTCCCCGTGACAAGGAGCCTCCCTAACTCAGTGACCTTCCTCACATCTTTCCATCTTGCTGGCTGGCACCACCACACACCCAACAAATCCCCCAATCCAGAAATTCAAGGCCACCCCCGACTTCTCCCTCTCATCAAGCACCTCCCCGACTCCTTAGTTGTAAGAACATTCTGTTGACCACTGAGTTCTGTCAAGGGCAACACATAAATAGCTTTTGAATCCTCCGTCCCCCCAATCCAGCTGCCACGGCCTAAATGCAGGTCCTCATCAGCTCTCAGGGCGGTGACTAAAATGGCCTCCTAATGGGCTTCTCTGACCTGTCCGTACACCACTGCCCGAGTGTCCTTTATAATTCTGAGCATGTCACTCTAGTACTTAAAACCCTTCAATGACTCCCCATAGCCTTCAGGATTTAAAAAACAAACAAACTCCTCCTTACCATTACCTACAGGGCTCCTCAGCGTCTGGCCCTGCCTTGGCTTCCAGCCGCTTGTCTAACTCCTCCCAAACATGCTCATCTGTTCGTTACACTGTCTGGGACATCCCATTTTCCCCACCGCCTTGTACTCCTGGTGAACTCCAATTCAGCCTTCAAGACTTAGTTCAAGGTCACCCTCTAGGGCATGCCTTCCCAGGGGAGATGACTGGCCGCCCATAAGCCTCCACGATCCCAGCTCTAGAACATGGCACAGTAACTCCTTATTTCAAGTCCGTCTCCCACACTGAATGGGGAGCTCCTTCGAGTAGAGCCCTCTGCACTTCCAGCATATGGCCCAGTGTCTAGCACTGAGCCAACGGTCCTGTGTTCTCTCCCATGCCCTGGCCCCTCTGGAGCCCAGGTGCCATCCTGCCCCAGACACCCATGAGGCCAGCCCTGTTCTCCAGGGCCCACACCTGCTCACTGATGAAGCGGAAGCCTCGGTCAGGCCGCTCACACTCGTAGGTCTCCCCCAGGACAGGGTTGAAGGGTTTGCAGCCCGCTCGGTGGTACGTGGAAGAGTAGGCAGAGACAGCAAAGGCTGCAATGTACACCTGTGGGCGGAAGGGCAGGAGACTGCTAACGGGGATGGGGGGTGGGGATCAGAGAAGGAGACACTGTCCCACCGCAAGCAAGGAACTGGGGTGGAACTTCAGCAGCAGCCCAGCCAGGATTTTCTGGGAGGCAGGGGCCCTCAGGAGGAAGAGGTAGCCTGGCTGGGCCCAAGGGCGGGTGGGGGCCGGTACCATGCGCTCGCAGGGGTCGGCGATGCGGCTGGCCTGGTCCAGAAGGCTGCTGTACTCAAGCTCCTCACAGAGCCGCTGCAGAGTGTTGAGCGGCTCGTTGAGCTGCACAGGCATTGACACCTTCGACAGGTCCTTGCCGATGTTGTTACGCAGTATGTTCCACAGGCTCACGTCAGCCCCAGGCCCGCTGGCCGCAGGCAGGCAGCGGCGACGGGGTGGCCCCGGAGCTCTCCCTGGAACACACACCCCTGGGGCCCACCACAGCTGTCACTCGCCCAGCACCCAGACACAGCAGGCCCGCAGGCTGGCCCACAGCCCTACTGCCTCCCAGCCAAGACCCAGTCTCGACTCACTGTGGGGCAGGACAGCTGGGGATCTAATTCTTGATGAGCTCCCTGGTGGGCAGCAGGGAAACTGCACTCCAAAATCCCTTCCCTAGTCCCCACCCTTGCTTTCCGTTCCTTTCATAAACACAGAAACCAAAGTCAGGATGCAGATTATTCCATCCACTTTATAGATGAGGAAACAGGCTCCAAAAAGTAAAATGACATGTCCAAAGCCACAATGCTAAAAAGTGGCAAAGTGGGATCTTTTCCCTCTCTATCAGGCCCTCTGCGAGCCTTCTCAGAAGACCAGGTAGCCTCGAGGCCTGAGCCTGACCCACCTCCGCAGCCACTGCTGGAACATTCTGTAGCTCACAGCTTAGCCTTCCTCACCTCCAGGGGTCACCTCTGGAGTCAGCATCCAAAGCCCTTACCCCACCAATTACCACGAGGGACTGCCTCCCCAAAGGGCCTGGGCCATGGACAACACTATCTCTCTACCCACCTCCAGCCCCTCCTGCCCAAACACCTGGCTGGCACCTTTCTGATAGCGCTCAGCTCCCCTGAGGTCCAGCACCTCCTCGGACAGGCTGGTGGTGATTTCACTGGTGCACGACTCCTCTTCCTCTGAGCCCTAGGCCGGGAAGATGACAGGCCGGGCATACTGGGCCTTCCCCGGGCAGCTGGGCAGTGCCCAGGGCCTGGCAAGACTCTGCCCAGCTAGCCCTTTGGTGGGAAGGGGAAGAGAACATATTTGGGGGGGTCTGAGCCCTAAGACACTGCCCCAAAAGGCCAGGCGCCACCTTGGGAGAAGGAGGACCTGGCCCTATGACTGGGGCAGAAAGATCAGGAACTTGGTGAGACAAATGGGAAGTTGGGAGTTACCAAGATTCAGCAGGGATGGGGGTTAGGGATCAAGGGAGATTTTGATCTGAAATGAGATCACAGGAAGATGGCTGGGGTGGAACTGAGGCAGCAGTTTCAGGAGAACAAAGATAAAGCACATTAAACTGGAAGAAGGGTCCCCAGCAGAAATTTCTGAGCAGGGCCACTCAAACCCAGCAGGGTTAGACATGTTCCCAGAGATCGGCTGAGGCGGATAGAAAGGATTTGGGAATCTACACATTCTAGTCTCTCTGAACCCCACCCCTACCCTATATTCACAGGGTTCCTCTCTCTCACTGCCAGCTTCTCTCCTCCCTCACCTCATTCTCAGAAGAGCTGGCAGACAGGAGAACCTCGCAGGCATCAAAGAACTCTGTGTGGGAATCAGCGAGAGACAAGACGCTGCTCTGGGACAGCTGGGGGGTCAGCTCTCGCCCCTTCATGTACAGAGCTTCTTGCTGTGGAAGTAGGACAGGTCAGATCCCAGAGGCCAAGCCAGGAGAGTCAGGCAGGGCTCCCCTTGCCTGACAGCTCCCTTGAGAGGGAAGCATAACCAGGACTTTCACTGTCTGAGTCTGAAACCTGTTGAGCAGGAGAAGATGCAGGGGGGGCGAGCATAGCGGAATGAACACCAGCCTGTGAGTAAGGAGACACGGGTTCCACAGTAAGTGCTTACACTTCCTGAGTGCTGATTCTGAGCCCAGCTCCGAGCCCTTCGCTTGCATTAACTCAATCCTGCTGCTCATCCTATGAAGTAGGTGTACTTATTACCCCCACTTTGAGGATTAGGCTCAGGGTCACATAGTTGACATGCAGTGAAGCCAAGTTCAAACCCATGGAGTAGGGCCCCCGAGTCTGTGCTCAGAATCCCTAAGTCCCAGCTCAGCCGGTCCACAAATGTGGGAGGCTGAGCCCAACAATTAGACTCTTTGAGTCTCTGTTTCCTGGTCTATGAACTTGAGACTAGGAATCACTGTCCACAGGCCTCTGAATTAGAAGTAAAAGCAATCTGCACACTGTTAAGGAGTTACCAAGATGCAGCTGCTGCCAATGTTATGAGCTAGGATTTCAGGGCTCTGTTTCAGGTCTGAAAGCCAGGCCTTCACTCCTGCTAGGACAGAAATGGTCCCCACCGCCCACCCGGCTCCTACCTCCTCAGGGTTGAGGGAACTGAAAGAGTCTGCCGTTGTGTCCGAGGAGATGGACAGCGAATGGAGGCGTCTTGGGCCAGCTGAGGCCTCAGAGACCTGTAGGGGGAGGGGGAGAGGACAGGGTACCAGGAGAATGAAGCCCTTCCCTGCCATGCAGAGGCCGCCTCTGTCAACCCCCCTGCCTGGCCCAAATCCACTATCACCCCCAGGCTTGCAGTACTCAACTTCAAGCCCTCTCCTCCCACTGGCCACCTTGTCCCCAGGCCTCACCCCCATCCTGGACAGCTCTGAATCCTGGTGCAGTTCCCTTAGTTGGTCCCGTTCAGCGGTGAGGGCAGCTAAGACGCTGCTGAGGGAGCTGTGCACTGTGGGGGTAGGGGCAGGCCGTCAGACTCCTGTCCCTCCCCCTCCCCCTGCCTGCCCCTCGTCTCTCTCCCTCACACACTCACCCTTCTGGGCCAGGGCCCAGAAATTGCGCTGCAGGTGGGCATAGTCTGGGGGTGGCAGCCCACGGGATCCTGAGTGGTCCCGGGACTCCAGGTAACGAGACAGGTTGGGAACAGAGCCATGGAGACGCCCAACCTGTGGGTAAAAGGGAGGGGTTGAAGGAGAAGCCTCCTTCAGAGCGTCTCACGCCCGTCACTCGGGTCCACACCCCACCTCACCCGTCCAATGGTGTCGTCCTTGGCAAAGCTCTGTGTGCACCACATGCGGCTGGTCCGTTTCCCCTTCTTGGGTCTCTCGGTCGTCACCGAGGCCTGGCAAGTCAAGGTGAGGGGAGTTTCACTCTTAGGGTGGGGAAAAAGGCCGCAACCATCAATACTGGAGAGAGGCAGATGGCCACAGAGGAGTGACAGAGACAACTGACATCCCAGAGGAAGAAGACCAACCCCCTGGCAGAAGTACGGGCACAGGAGGAAGGGGTCATTCCAAAGAAGCAGAGAGACAACCCTGAGGCAGTTGACATGGAAAGAGAGGCAACTAGGAAGATATGTGGCTGTCCTGAAAACGGCAGTGACATAAGGGGGACTGGGGACCTGTCCCAGGAAAGTGATGGAATAAAGGCAGCAAGCAGGAGAGAGACCCCTGGGCAGGAGCCTGCTTCCTCCCCTGGACCTCACCTGGTGTGTGGGGATAACGGGGGCTGAGGGGATTCGGTGCAGGGACTCCAGGCTCTGGAGGAGTCTGTGTAGTTCCTGGAGCTTCCCCTGACACTCAGAGAGCTCTGCGAGAAGAATGAATGAGGAAGACCCTCTCCCAATACTGGCCGAGCACCCCAAAGTCTGTCCCCTAGCTTACCTTCCTCCAAAGACTTCACCTAGCAGCCAGAGAAATCCTGATACTATCTCCCCACCCCCCGCTTGTGACCCAAAGGAGTCCCCAGTTCCCACCTCTGGGTCTGGCCTCACACTGGTTTCCCAAGAGGGCCAGCACCCCAGTCTCCACTCTGTCACCAGACTACACCTTACCTCTTCTATCTCCCCACAGGTGGGGGACGGGCCTCATTCTCTCTCAACTCTTGGTCTGCACTTCCCCCCAGCCAACATCACAGCCCCTACGCCAGAGCACCCTTCCCAGGCACTACTCCTCAGGACCCTTCCCTGCATTGGCATTCTGTGCTTTTTCATGAAGCCTGGCCCTGTGTCCATGTGTGTCCATGCGCCGAGGGCACGAGCCCAGTTGCCCTCTGTAAGATTAGGGCTCCCAGGGCAGAGCCTGCGTAGACCCTATCAGCTTAGAGACAGAGGCTGTCCTCCCCATCAGACGGGGGCACCCTGAACCAGGGCTGAAGGTAACAATTTCTCCTCCTTGTGACTGCTCATGTCACCTAGACCTGACAACATGGGCCCTACCCATCAAGACTTGGTGCCAGAGGCTCCTCACCATGAGAGCAGCGGTCTAGGCCATCACTGCCCCTCAGCCAGGAAGACACCTTCTCACGAGGTCCAACCCCAGGAAGAGCTGAGGCATTAACCACTGTGGGAAGCTGGGCACCCGGAACCTGCAGGGTAAGTCAAGAGTCAAGAAGGATAGTACCCGACTCCCTGGCTTTCACAGTTCCCTGAAGCCGCCACCCCTGAATCCCCATGTCTCCTGGCCCAGGACCCATCTTACCTTCTGGTGAGTGGTGCTAGGCAGTGGGCCGCGGGGCACGTCCAGGCGTTGGGCCAGGCGGTGGGCACGCAGCTGGGCCACCCAGCTCTGGAACAGGTCCTGGGATTTGATCTGCAGAAGCGATAGAGTAGGGGGAGGCTACATGAAAGGAGGACTGCTCTCCAGGGACAAGAAGTCGGGGCTCTGGTCCCCAGGCGAGCAGGCTCATTCCCTTTACTGCCCAGCTTGTGCAAAGGCTCCTACAGGGAGGCAGAGCACAGCTTCCCCAAGTGTCTGAGCCCTTAGCTCTGTGCCTGTTCACATCAAAACCAACAGGGGCAGTTTGCCATTGGCTACTAGACACGATTCCCTTGTTGTCAAACTCAGGGATAAAGAGACCCTCAGCCCGTCCCCTCTCTTGTGTGTCCCAGTGCCTCTGCCAGGCTGGGTGCCAAGCCACCACCTGGCTCCCAGGGTGTCACCTTGAGGTGGTAGATATTGTCTTCGGTGTCAAGGTCAATGCGCTGGGCCTTTTTGTTGATGGACATGACAGATAGTCTGACATCAATGGAGCCATGGAGCTTCCCCTTGGTGATCTAGGGTGGAAGGATGGTGAGGAGGAGGGGGCTGCTTTTAGATCCCTGGGCCACAGAGCTACCATCTCCCTGAGGCCACTCTAGGCCCAGGGCCAGGCAGTAGGTTCACCCTCATGCCCAAGTAACAGTATCTGCAGGGACTTGACAATTGTCCTCCTGTGCGCAGAATTCAGAAGTCACATTCTGAGCTCGAGGGAGTCACAGAGCAGAGAAAACTATCCCCACCCTCGGGCGTCCTCCAGGCTGAGGAAGAGAGAACCCAGGAGGCTAGGCCTTCGGTTTCTCATTCCCAGCATGAGAACGGGACAAGGATAATAAAACTCCCCTTTGTGGACACTTTTGTGCCAGGCACAGTCCTGAGGGCCCTTACCAAGAAAATGACCCTACAAGTGGGTGATGACACTCTCCTCTGCTTAGAGACGAGGGAGCTGAGGGCTAAGGAAGACACTTGCTCAAGACCCCACACCCAGGAATGGTTTGCCTGGGATTCAGGCCCTGCTCTGGAGGATTCCAGAAACAGCCTGCCTGCCCAGAGCATTCTGGGGCCAGACTCCTCCCACCACCCCAGGCCAGGCCCTAACTCACATCTTGCTGAGTGGTTGCATAGCGAAGGATCCCGTCCTCGAGCACAAAGTATCTCTGTGACATTGCCCAGGAGGTATAGGACCCGGATAGCCAAGAGGAAAGAGTGTGGGGAGAGAACAACCACTCACATGGACTTTTCTTCTTCTCAACACACCCACCCCACCCCACCCCATCCCCGTACTGCCCAACCCACCAGCATCTGCCCACCCTACCTTGTGCCAGCCCTTCAAAGGCCACTTTCTCTTCTTGAGCAGGTGGCCTTCCTGCCTCTCAGGCATGATACCCTCTGCACGCCTCCGGCCCCGAGGCTCCTCCATCACCTCCCACAGCTCGGAGGCCTGCAGTCCAGGACAGAGTCGGGGAGCCGCTGGTGAGGCCCCTTTGGGCCAAGTGAGGCCCACCCACTGCCTGCTTCCTACCCTCAGACCTGCTGAGCACCACTGGGCTTTGCAGACTGAGTTCTCTCCACCAGCGAGGGAGGGTCTCTCTCTTGGAAGTCCATGGAGAAGGGAGAGGCTACTCCCTCTGAGGACCAGAGCGGGGTGCAGGTGAAGGATGTCACCTTGTCCCGAAGGGGCTCTTAAAGCAAGAAAGAGACACCATTAGCATAGACCCTGCTATCACCTTCTCCACCTCCATCCTCTGAGACGAGCTCACCAACACATCTGCTGCCCGGTCTCGCCGCTCCTGAGTCTGTCCCCACCCCACCTTGGGTGGGCCTCCCAGTCTAGACCCTCCCGCTGCAGCCACTGTGTGCTAGTTCACTGAAAGGCAGACCCGAGCCGGAGGGAAAACCATGAAAAGTCCACGCAGCCCCACCCTAAACACACATTCCTGGGCTCCAGGAAACACTTGGTGTTATCTTTGGAGGATCCCCTGGGGGTGATCAGAGGTGAGGCAGGGGAGTGAAGAGGCTCCAGAAAAGGCCAAAGGAATTCAGAGACTAGATAAAGCAAGATCTCAAACCAGCTCCTCTTCCTTCAAGACCCCTGTACCCCTACCACCATGGCTTGGAGACTCCCCTGTCATGACTCCCCTGCAGAACCTCCCTTCATCCCCAACTCCCCACCAGTTGGTCCCCATATCCTCCAGTTCTTGGGCTCCCATTTTCTACATAGGAAAACTGAGGGCTGAGACAGCCCCCATTTTTCCCTGTGCCTCCTCCCATCAAACATCCCCTTAGGATACCCACTTTGGACCCTGTGTCCCCCCAAAACCTCACCATTGCCTTTCTACCATCCCATTCCTTGGGGCACCCACCCAGAGAGGGCAGGGGACTAAGCTAATGGAGACACTCTGGGGGGGAGGGGGAGAAGTGGCTAAGAACATGCCGAGGTCCACACAGGTCCTGCAGCGGTGCCCACAGGCACCCTTGGCACCAGCCCTGGCCATCCTGGCTCCACAGGGAGATCAATAATGCATGAGACTCTGTGTGTGTGTGTGTGTGTGTGTGTGTGTGTGTGTGAGTGTGTGTGTGTGATGGGGGAGGGGACGGAAGGGGCAAGGTTGGCCGGAGCCTGGGGAAACAGCTCAGATCGTCCGAGGGAGCTTGTAAGCACCTGAGGAATTGGGGCTAGAGGGAACAGGGACTGGTGGGGCAGGGATGGCCAGGAGATCAGGGCAGAGGGGCCCATGCTGCCAGAAGCTGATCCAGGTGAGGAAACTCCTGCATTCAGCCATTGAAAGTTCCGAAACTCTCCTGGCGTTTGGGTATCCCTGTGCCCTTTTCCTGCCCTGTGGGACCTCGGCCTCTCACTGCTTAAGGGTAGAGGGGGAGGCTCTGTCATTAGAGGGTGCAGGGTTGAGATAAACCAGGTGGGTACCCCCTCTCCACCTCCATTCCCGCCCCCCCGTCTCCGGAGGAGCAGACCCACCAGCTTCAGGTAGGAGGAAGCCCTCGCCAGGAATGTCAGCTGATGCCAGCGTGGCCCCCTTACCCCAGGGTCCATGGACGCCAATGCTCCTTGGCCCGCACACCAGTCTGCCTCTGAGTCACCCTCTCCGAGTCGCTCGCTCCCTCCTCACGGAGCTGAGCAGTGGCAGCAGCTGCTGCAGGAACCAGGAAGGAAGGAGCCGGTGGAGCCTCCCCTCTAGCCGGATCTCCCCAACCTTCCCCTCCCCCGTCCCTCCTCCCGCCAAGCTCCGGGCGGCCGCTCAGCTCTGCCCCCCTGCTCCCCGGAGGACTCAGAGCTGAGTGACTCCCCAACGCCAAGGCTTGGGAATGGGGGCAGAGTCCCCACTGGGCACAGTTCCAAAGGGATCACAGAGGGCTGGTGAGCTGCTGGCCTCAAGCCAGTGACGGTAAAGCGTTTACTCAGACTAGCATGGCCTTGACCCCAGTTAGTACCCAAGGCCACTTCCTTATTAACTCCCGCCTCTCGTTTTACATCTGAAAATAGATTGCAAAATTTGGAACCAGCATAGGTATCAAGTTGATGGGAAAGGCTGGATGCCCCTTTGGGACCACAATAGACAGTGCCAAGAGCAGTTAGCAGGGCAGTCAAGGCTCAAACGGGGCAGCTGGTAGCCCCCAAAGAGGCTGTCACTGGTCAGGCCTGATGGGGTGCGGGGGCTGGAAGCACCTATGCAGTAAGACAAAACCCCAACCTGCTGAGTCTCTGCACCAGGAGCCAGTCTGGGGCAGGAGCAGCTGGCTGTTAAAGGGCTAGCTGGAGCCAATTTGGGTACCCTCCCTTTCTGAGCACTTCTGCCCTTCTGCTGGAGTACTGTGTTCAGCTGCTCCATTCTCATTTTCAAAATCAGCTCCTGAGAAAAGTCTAAAATTCATTCAAACGAATGTGAAACAGACAGCTTTAAGAACCGTGAAGCCACTTTCTGGAAAAAAGTATTTTAGTGTTGGGGCCTCAAGCGCCACCAGCAGGGAAGGGTGCAATGTGGGGTTTTTCCTTGATCCAGAAATGACTTAGGCTACTCCCCCCATTCATCTCATCCCCACATGGCCTTGGCTGACCCTCTGGGATCTTACACATCTCTCAGGAGAGCCTGCTAGCTCTCTGTGCCTTTCAGAACCTTAGCACTGCTCTGACTACCCCAGGAGGATGCGGTCAGCACTGATGATTCTGGGGGTCAGGGAGAGCACCGGGAAGCACTGGCCACCCTGACTGGCATCTCAGGCACCATTTCACATCACATTGATTGAACACCTCTGGGTGTCCGGCACAGAGCTGGGCACTGTTGGTGGTTGGTCCTGGACCAGGCCACAGAAGAGCTGCTGCAGGTCACCACTGCCAGGCAGGTGCCTGTCCAGGACTGAGGCATTGCTCCAAGTCCAGGAGGAATGCTCAACACCTGTTCCCACCCAGAACAGGCTCCAAGGAAGAAGGTGGGCTTCTAGTTAAATACCCTCTCCTTCATTAGGAACTTTTGTTCCCCAAGACTTGGCTGAGGCTTTCTACTTGAGAGCCGTCGGACCCCCTCATTAATACAGAATCCCAGTTTTCCCTCAGCTCCTTTGCTCAGAACCAGCTGAGACGTGTTAGCTACTGTGCAAAGCTGGCAGCTGCCTTCAAAAGGACAAGCATGAAGAAATGTCATCTGTGAAAGTAGGGACAAGGAAGTAAAAGGCTTGGACATGGGAAGGAGGATTTTCTAAGAAGGGAAGTGAGAATCAGAGACGACCTGAGAATAAGTTACAGGGAGAATAAGCTGATAAACAGAAAACAGACTAAAGTAACCTGCATTTCTTTTTATTATAAAGCAATGCTCCCAAGTTTCCACAACATGGCACACCCCCAGGGTGGAGAGCTTCCTCTAGTGTAGAAATCCAGGGCATGATCTTCAGAGCAGAGAGCCAGGTTCAGGTCCTTCATCTGCCACTTACCAACTGTATGACCTTGGACAGGCTCTAACTTTTCTGCCTCTTAGTTTTCTTCTCTGTGAAATGGGGCTAACATGGTGAGAAAGAAAAGAACTAATATGGAAAGTGATTAGCAGGCAGCCTGCCACAATGGGCTCCCAAAAGAAGCCATTCTTAGCATAATTATTCAGTTTTGCTATTTTGATACGTGAGGGGACAGGCTGGGGAGACATGTGCAAGGGACAGTGAACACAGAGGCAGGGGGCGATGTCCTCATCTGTTCAGCTTCTCTGCCTTGGACACGGAGAGCTGAGACTTTGCTCTTGTCAGGTCCCAAGGTAGAAAATGTAAGGACGGAGCCAGTGATTAAAAGCCTCCAAGGAAACGGACTTCTTCTTTATCTCCAAGTGGCCCTGTGTCTGAGGAGGTCATCGTCAGTAGAAGCCAGAGAACACATGCTACCCCCATCCCAAGTTCTTCCACATCTCTGGAAGGACAGCACAGCCCATGAGGCGGGGTGTGTTTACGGGCAGGCTAGGTACAAGGCTGGCTATGAGTCCGGAACAGGGTCAGGAGAACTGGGCTGCCCACTGGCTGGCATGACGGGGTCCCCCGCGTGTTGCTGTCTGACGTACTGATCCAACAGGGCCGTCAGCTGGAGGGGCTGGTACTGAAGCAGGGAGTGGGTCTGGGCCATGAGGAGGCTGAGCCCTCCTACCAGCTCGCCCTGTACCAAGGCCAGGCTGGGGAGCTGGGAGTAAATGATGAAGCCCTGCCTGCTGAGGATGGTGTCATCGATGCAGCCACCTGCAAGAACACAGGGTCAGCTGGGCGCCCCGCAAATGCCCTTCTCTGAAACCAGCATTCCAACCCCGGGGCCATTGGCACTGCCCTTCTCTAGCTCCCCGCCCTCTCCCATCTCGTTCCCACAGTGCCCGGCCCCACGCCTACTCCTAACTCCCTTCCCCTACTCTTAACTCCCCTCCCCCTCTTCCTAACTCTTCCCTACAACACCCTTACAGGAAGCACCTACCTGGCCTGACCCCCACTAAGTCACCGTTTCCTAAACTTTCTTGAAGACCCATGGAGTGTGTGTTTGTGTGTGTCTGGGAGGTCGGGGCGTTCTAAACACAGATTCCTGCCGCCTCCCACAGAGACCTACAAAATCAGTCTTCTAGAGAGAAGCAGCACCTCTGGGGACTCTTAGAATCAGGGGAATCTGGAGAACATTGCTCACTGTCCTTCAGCACCCTTCACTTGGGCTATCTGTTTTAAGTATCTTTGTGTGGGTTTCTGCACCTACTACCTCACTGCTAGACTCAGAGTCTGAACTTCCTCCCCCCAGTAGAGCCCTCTCTCCCTTCCCTAATCTTCCCTCCAGTGCAGAAGTGATGCCGGGCAGCTGAGCCAACACAGGCATTAGAATGACACAGGCAGCCCTAACAAATGGTGCTGTGGACTCAGGTCCCCTCTGTGAGAGGATGTCCACGGTTTCACTCACCCACTCATGCCCAGCAGACAGCAGGCACCCGGCTCCTGTAGCACCTGCTCCCTTTACCTCACCAACCGGCGGCAGGGTGCTTACTCACCTAGCAGTGGCAGGAAAGGCACACCTTTCAAGATTCGCATCATCTCCTTGACCTTGGGCTCTTCACTGATCAGCAGCAGGTTGTGCCCCACAAAAAGGGGAAGCAGGTTTTGGTACTTGGAATTTTCCAGGAAGGGCTTCAGCACCTGGAAGGCCAGGAAAGAAGGGTTTACTGGGGATGAGTGGGAGGAAGAGCCGTCCACCATGGTCACAGATGGTATCAGGCTGAAGGTCTCCTCCCGGATTGCAGTTTAGGCCCCAGACTAGAGGTTTGCTGGTACAGTGGAGCAGTTGAAGTGCCCTATGGAGGGAGAGATGCTGGGGTCTGAGCTGGCGGGGGAGGGGGAACACGCGCCAGTGAGTAGGGCCACTCCCTACCTGGTTAGGGAAGACCTTCATCAAGATCTTGTGTTTCCGTAGCCGGTGCCGCATAAGAAGCTTGTCCTCTGCACTCAGGGCCACATTCTGGCAGACAGCTATCATTCGGTTGTCTCGGAAAACAGCTGCTATCTCCCGACGGAGGAGCCGGATGAGACCAGTCTCCTGAAGTCAGGAAGGGATGATCAAGGGGACATAAGCTGCCTCTTCTCCTTGCACCCCTTACTCCCTCAGGGGTGGGTGCTGGACTTCCAGTGATGCCAAAATGTGGGGAAGATCAGGGTACGGGCAGGACAGTTGGGCCCCTAACTCTCAGAGACACGTTCCATCTCCCTCTCTATCCTTTCACTTTCGTTAGATAACTGCAGTCTTTATCGTGGTGTTTGTCAAACTTGAGAACACTCAGCCCCCCCAAACTGGTCAGCAGTCTGACCCAGTCAACATTATTTGACAATAATGTTGTCAAAATTACTTCAATTATCCCTCTGACACTATACTCATGTTGAGTTACTTTACCAACTATAAATACAAAATAACTCCTTTGCAGTGTTAATTCAAAATTGAGGCATTTTCACAGAACAAGACTTCATTTTCTTAAGACACTGTTTCTCAAAGTTGAGAACTTGTGAACCTGAGAATATATTCACAGATCTCCATAAACGCTGTGTAAGAGATTTTTTTTTTTTTGTACCACAGCAATGATTCTAAAATTTATTGAACGAGTGGAGTACCTGGAAGTCATGGTGCTCTTTGCAGAATTCCATGAAAATATTAATACATACAAGGTAAAATATGGACAATTCACTATTGTGCTAAATCTAGATTCTAGAGCTTCCCTGTCCAATACAGTAGCTGCTTGCCACATGTGGCTATTTACATTTAAATTAAAATTAAATACAATTAAGAATTCAGATCCTCCGTCACACTAGCCTCATTTCAAGTGCTCAATAGACAGTCAAATGTAGAATATCATCCCAGAAAGTTCTACTGCATGGTGCTGTTCTAGTCTTCTATAATTATGAGGTAGCAAGCACTACTGGCTTAAGAAAAATTATGGGGGGGGAAACTTGTGTAGAAAAATTCCATCTAATGACTTCACTGTTGTCTGAATTGGGGGCTATCAATTCATTTTTCTATCAATCAATTCTGGTTGGGCAATAGCTAAATCCTGCTGAAAGCATTCCAGACATTAAAACATGGTTTGTCAAGCACTCTACAGGTTGACTTTTCAGGGCTCATTTCAGATAGCTCTTTGCTTTCACGGGGACAAAACCCAGATATGCGGGTTCTGGCCAACCATTAAGTCCTTGAGGAATCTCGGCCAAACAACTCATTAACTTCTTGCATCAGTGTTTGACATCTGACCTAAATCACTCAGGCTGCAGTTGCTGCTCACCTACCCATATCCCAGCCACTGCTGGAGAAGGACAGCCAAATAGTCCTTACACAGCAGTAGCCAAACAAAAACTAGAATTTATTAGTTACTACAATAATAGGAACCACCATAAAGTCACAAATTCCCCACTGGTCTTTCTGTTCTATTATAAGAACAGAAAAATCCCTATCATTATTCTAGGAAAACGTGGAAACTTCAGGTACTTCAAGACGGGAGAGAGATACTATCCCCTCCCTCCACCTGCTTGGATAGCTTTCACACACTTATTTCTAGAGACAAGACTGAAGGAAATTCAGGAGGCCCATCCAATCCACAGAGCACAAAGACTAATGCCAAATCAAGCGCAGATTCCATTTTAAAGCATCTGGGTCATGGGGTCAAAGTAAGTAAGTAATGATGTGGAAGATTGTGTCCTGGAATCCTACTTCATTACGGCCACAGAGACAAGATCACTTTAATCCACCATCCCACCATCAAGTGACATGACCACTCTCCTCCTCACCTCCTGGGGTGGCCTGGAAGGACGTGTTAGGCATCTTGGATTGACAGCAGGTTTGGGGGGGATATACTCAGTCACAGCCATCAGCTTTTGCCGTTCAAAGTGCATCACACGACGGTGGCGGGTAACAGCCTTGGAGCCACAACGGACAGTCTGAAGGGTGGGCAGCCGGCCTGGGAGGAGAAATGGTAGTGCAATGAGATGCAGTCTGCCCCAGATGGAGACAAAGCCCACCCTCTAGGCAGAAACAACCATGGCTCACAGAGCTAGACTCAGTGTAAGAGTGAGATGAAACATTTCCTGCCAGAAATCCTGAATCCCGAAACCTTCTCTTTTAATGGATGACCGTAGGTCAATTGCTTGATCCTTTGAGGCGCCCTTCACTCCAGTGCTTCTTTATGCACAGAGATGAGGAGAAAAGATGAGAACCAAAGAGAAAGTATTTTGAACACATTAAAAAAAGGGAGATGGGGAGAGGATTAAGCAAACTTTTTCTTAAAAGGCCAAATAGCCAATAGTTTAAGTTTAAGAGCCAAACAGTCTCTGTCATTACTACTCAACTCTGCTACTGTATCACAAAAGCAGCCATAGATAATATATAAACAAATAGATGTGGCTAAGTTCCAATAAAACTCTATTTATAAAACATGGACTAGGGCCGGCCCGGTGGCTCAGGCGATTGGAGTTCCATGCTCCTAACTCCGAAGGCTGCCAGTTCGATTCCCACATGGGCCAGTGGGCTCTCAACCACAAGGTTGCCGGTTCAACTCCTCGAGTCCTGCAAGGGATGGTGGGCAGCGCCCCCTGCAACTAAGATTGAACATGGCATCTTGAGCTGAGCTGCCACTGAGCTCCCGGATGGCTCAGTTGGTTGGAGCGCGTCCTCTCAACCACAAGGTTGCCGGTTTGATTCCTGCAAGGGATGGTGGGCTGCACCCCCTGCAACTAGTAACAGCAACTGGACCTGGAGCTGAGCTGCGCCCTCCACAACTAAGACTGAAAGGACAACAACTTGAAGCTGAACAGAACCCTCTACAACTAAGATTGACTTGGAAAAAAAGTCCTGGAAGTACACACTGTTCCCCAATAAAGCCCTGTTCCCCTTCCCCAACAAAATCTTTAAAACAAAAAACAAACATGGAGTAGCCCTGCCATAATTTGCCAACCTCTGGTCTAAATCAGTGGTTCTCAAGTGTGCCCCGATCAGCAACAACCGGGAAATTCTTAGAAATACCAGTTCTCAGGCCCCATTCTAGACTTAGTGAATCAGGAGCTCTGGAGTGGAGCCCAGCACAGTGTTTGAACAAGCCCTCCAAGTGATGCTGACGCATGCTGAAGTTTGAAAAACACTTCTCTAAGCATTGCTCTGAAGTCTTCTCCCAGGATTTGAAGCAAGAGGGAAAAAGTTACACTGCCCTCACAGCTCCCCAAACAAGTCTCCCTTCCCTCCACTCTTCTTGTTTGCTGGAGAGCACCCTTCAAAAGACAAAGGAACCGCTCCAAAGTACTGAGCCAAAGTGACCCCTTCAGCCTCGACAAGCTAGAGCTTCCCCCTTTCAGTCTTTCCCAAGACTAGGACGGGATCTCTGGGAAAAGTTCAGCTAGAAGGTGGCTCTAACAGTCAGAGAGCCTGGAGAGTACCAGGGGTCACAAAACCTAACTGTTAAGAGCACAGGCTCTAAATCAGATGGAACCATATTTTAATGTCTCTTCTGCCACTTACTAGCTGTGACCTTGACCCGTCACTTGACTGGTCTAAATTTGAGTTTCCTCATCTGTAAAAAGGGGATGAGAATGCCTTCTTCATAAGATGCTTAAGATTTAAATGAGATAATACACGGAAAGCGTTTATCACTCTGCCGGGCCTGTAATAAGTGCGCAATGTCATTCATTAAACAAACACCTATTGTATGCCAAACGTCAGGCACTAAGACACCTGTTAGCTATGCTGAATGAACATGGTTCTGCCCTGATGGAGTTTAAATGCTAATGGAGAGAGAACAAATAAACAAACGCAAAATTATAGATTGTGATGGGCTAAGGGGGTCAATAAACAGGGTGCCAGGTAGATTTAACAGGGGAAACCTGCTTTGCAGAGGGTGGCGAGGGCAGGACTGAGGTGGCACTTAGGCTGAGACCTTAGAAAGACAAGGTCGGGGCGGGGAGCGGTCTAAGCAAACTGGAAGCGAGCCAAACCTGGGTGGTGGATTAGAAACCCGACACGGCAGGGGGACGGCGGCGTACAAAATACGGTTGTCGGTTGTCGACAAATGTGGTTGTTGTCGACGCTGCGGCTGTGTCGCGGTTACTACTAGAGTCTGTGGAGTCACAGGGAATTAGACGGGGGAAGGAGGCCGGCGATCTAGCTGAGGTCATCGGGAGTTGTCTGGGGTCAGAGATTACGGAGGGGATCAGTCGTCGAGATGGGGAGACGAGGACTAGAGAGCACCGGCCGTAACGTGCCGTGATGGCCTGGGCCGCTCCTTACCCGCCTGGGGCAGGAGGCCCCCTCGCAGCATCCCAGCCACCGACGCCGCCATTGCCACCGGAAAAATAGACGGGAGCCCAGCGAGACGGAAGGAGCTAAGGATTGTGGGGCCGGAAGCAGTGGGCGGACCCGCCGCCTGGAGCAGTGATCCGCATGCGCTGAGCCCCGCAACTGAGAGCCCTCCCCACACGCCCCACTTGGCGTCCGGTCTCCTAGCAACGACGCCTAACTCCACTGAACTGCTCTCCTGCAACTGCATACACCCCCCTCCCCCGGTCTGCGGCCAGCAGAGCCCCTCTACACCCCTCAAACTCCAGACTCTCCATTTCGATTTACTTTTGTCTTCTACCCCACCTCAATAATTCGCTCTAAATCAACCCCTGTCCCCTAAGTTTCTGAGTTTCTCTCTTCGTATCATCCTGGATTCCATCCCCAGGAGCTGTCCAAGCTGCTCTGCTTTTCGTTCCATTCCCGGCCCAGGCCAGCAGCCTGTAGATCATGCCTGGAGGTGAGTGGGGAGGCGGGATGGGGAGTAGAACAGTTGGATAACAGTCGGTTCAGGTCTTCAAGAATAAGGAAATGTAACAGTTGGACCCATCTTTTCACAGCCAAGCTTGCCCAGGTTCCAGAGGAAGGCGGCATGTGCATTACTGAAGCCCTTATCACGAAACGTAACTTAACCTTCCCTGAGGATGACAATCTGTCAGAGAAGATGTGAGTGCACGGGCGAGATAAGGGTGCTGTAAGATTGAAACACAGAATGACCAGTCCCCTGAGCTGTGCTGTCCTGTCAGCTAATCTTTGTCCTTCTTTTACTGCACATCTAATCAGTGGTAATGTCCAATTGATTTTCCCTTCTTAAAAATCGTTCTATTTCTTTTCCACCATGCCCACTCAACTGCCTTAAATAAGGCTGTCATCACCTCTAGAGAAACTCCTAATTAGCCTCCCGGAGCCCAGTCTAGGCTCCCCTCACTGTTGCCAAAGTGATCCTTTCACATGACAAATTTGATCAGGCACTCCCTGATAGAACCTTCCAGAATAAAATCCAGGAAATATTCCCCGATTGCCCTACTCTGGACTCAGTGTACAGACTGTGTATTACCTTAGTCTCTTGTATTTGGCTCTGTCATCCACTTGTCATAGATGTTTGGCCTGCTTCCCTAATAGTAATGGGCAGGGGCTCTCTCATGTATCTCTAGTGAGCACTCAGTAAATGTTGTAGAATTAATGAATGGGTGGATGGAACAACTGATTTTTCCATCCATGGACCACTCAAAAGGGAGGTGAGAAAGGGTCTTCCTGCAAAGAATGTCTCATCTCATCCCAGCCCCTGCCTCCAACATCGAGGAAGGCTTCCTTTGCCTCCGAGTCTCTCCAGGAACTATAAGCTGCCATCACCAAGGTTCCCAGTGAAGGGCCCTGACTTCTCTCTCACTCTGATCCTTCCAGTGCTACTGACAGAGATCCAGGTCTCCAAGTCAATCCAATTTCATGATCTGGGCACCAGCTCATGAGTCAAGAAGGTGTTCCTGACATCTGATCAAAGTCACTTAGCCATTCAGTCCTCCTTGAAACACCTTTCTTCCCCTCTTCCCATCTTCCCTGCTAAGAGACCACACAAGTGGCACTCTGTTGTATCACCCTACTGACCGTTCTCCCAGGTTTCACACGCTCGCTGAACTACAGACTGTGCGCCTGGACCGGGAGGGGATTACCACTATCAGGAACCTCGAAGGCCTCCAGAATCTTCATAGCCTCTATCTGCAAGCGGTAATTGCTTGCCCCCTGCCCTTCCCCACTTGCTCCCTGTGGTTCAAGTCTGTCTAATCTGAAAAGAGCCAACCAGGTCGTCTTGCCCATTTCCTGGTGTTTGGACAGGCAGACCGTCATAGAAATCGTTCCCAGATAAACGAGGAATTCTCCTGAATTAAAAGGCCAATCCTCCCAAAAGAGATCTTGATCATGTTCTTGAATCACTGTTTTTTGTCAGACACTTTTCTTAGTCTAAAAGTTCTTTTTGGTGTCTACCATAAATCTCTCGTTATCTAGCTCAAGCCCGTTTCCTACCTTGAAGAAGAGGGAACCAGAACCTTCAGGACCTTGAAGGCTGTTTGTCAGTGCTGCGGGGGCGGGGGGGGGGGGTTGATTGACCTTTCTGCCTCACTCAGGTTGAATATACCCAGCTCCCTGAAACTTTCCCCAGAGAAACTTTACAAATCGAAATGTTATATGTTCCCTGTTCCCTCCGTGTATGCAATCTTCCCCCTACCAAGGCCTTTTCCATTTCCCTGTGGAGCTTTGGTTTCCTTCTCTTATTTCCAGGTCACTCTTTGGTTGTGAGGTGAGCAGGGTATACTTTAATCAAGTTTAGCTAGCCCCAAGTTTACGCCCTTAACCATCCACCTGGAGAAAGCAAATCACATCGAGGGAGTGACAACCAGAAAAGGGACTGGGGTCATCATTCCCAAATGCCAGAGTAGACATGGTCTTGGGGTTTTGTCCATTTAAAGGTTCCCCCACCCAGCTAACATCAGCTTGGTTTCCCCACCTTGGTTTCTTCCCGCAGAATAAGATCCAGCGAATTGAGAACCTGGCCTGCATCCCCTCCTTGCGGTATGTGGTACCAGGATTCAGGCAGGGTGGTGGGGAGAAGGGAGAGGGTGAAGGGGAAGAAACCTGGTAACACCCCACATAACTGGTTCAAACCTCTCCAAGCCTAGCTTATCAGCTGAGGATCCAGTGAGCCTAGCTCTGCTTCTCATCCCAGAAGGCCATGTGCCCCACCTTGTCATCCAGCTGCCTACCCAGGGGCCCAAGTGCCTGGTGCCCTCTTCCTTTCCTCAGTTGTTCTGTGACTCAGCTCTTTCTATGCACCCTTCCCCTACAGCTTCCTGTCTCTGGCAGGAAACCGAATCAGGCAGGTGGAAAACCTCCGTGACCTGCTACACCTCCAGTTTCTGGACCTTTCTAAGAACCTGATAGAACAACTCAAGCTGGGTAGGAATGCCCTCACCCTGGTTCCATGCAGAGCCCTCCTTCCTCTCTGCCCCCATCTCCCTGTGCTTGCACTAATGGCACAACCTACAGGGGTTCTGGGGGCTGTGCAGAGACAGTGGCTTTGGGCTGGAAGGTGGGTATGAGGACCTCATTCCCCCACTTTGGTGTGAGCAGATGAGTTCCCCCAGAGCCTTCTCATCCTCAACCTGGCTGGAAACGGCTGCACCAACCACGATGGCTACAGGTGAGGAGGAATTGAAGGTGGGGGAAAAAGAGGTGATGGCTGAACTCCTCTTACTATCTCTGTGTGGGCTCCTTCTCAGCCTACAAACGTGTAGTCCTGGCACATGGCACCTTCTCCTCCCCCACCCCAGCTCAAGTCAGCCACTTTTCTCCTTTCACCCCCGTAACTCCCAATGGAGCCAGCCCATAGCTCTTTGGGGCTGACCACAGGCCCATCGTCCCTCTCACTGTGGGTGACGGGGTGTCTGCGCATCCTCCCAGGCCCCACACCCAGTGGTGCGCTCTGCTTTCTTCTCTGCAGGAAGCTGGTGACAAGAGCCCTGCCACTGCTCCTGGACCTGGATGGGACGCCTGTGTCGGAGCGCTGGACGTCAGACGAGGAGGAGGAAGCCTCGGATGAGGGGTTCCCGGAGCTGAGTGGCCCGTTCTGCTCAGAGCGAGGTGACCTTGATTGCTAAGGCTTGCAGCCTCCCCAGACCTCACCCCTGCCCTGTGGGGTCTGGGAAAGTGGCCCCCAAGCCCAGATCAGCATCTGGACTGGAGGAGGATAATGCAGCCAGGGCCAGGTGTCAGCCTGGCACGCAGGTGACTCGTCCTCCCCACCCCAGCCTCAGGTGCCTTCCTCTCAGGGATGGCAGTTTGCTCAGCTCAGCCAGAGACCTTCTCCCTCAGCCCAGGGGACCTCCCGCCGGGACCCTGCTCCATCTGACACCCACCATCCTGGCCCTCACAGGCTTCCTCAAGGAGCTAGAGCAGGACATGAGCAGGCACAAGGAACAGAGGCAGCAGGCAGCCCTGATGGAGCACCTCCTGAGGATGGAGACACAGCCTGTCCTCACTGAGCTCCCCCTGCTGCCCGGAAGGTCCATGGCTGGGGACAGCAGCCCTACAGTCACTCCCAGGCAGAGGAAGGAGACATCCCATGAGCCCACCTCCTTGCCACAAGCCTCCTGTTCCACCAAGAAACCGTGCCGTCTGGTTTCCAGGGGCCCCCAAAGCACTGCCCAGGCAAGGAAGGGGACCAGAGCAGCTGTAGCCCCCAAGGCCTCTCTGGCTGGGGGCCCCAGCACAACCAAAACTATGACCAGAAGAAGCAAGAACTGAAGTGCAGCCACAGGAACAAGGAGCGGAGTGGGCCTTGCCCCCTCCTCAGAGCCCTCACCTGTGGCAGGAGCCTGTCCCAATAAAGTGTCTCCAGGCCCTGAGGATATCTTTCACCTCACTGGGGCATCTCAGGGGGAGCAATCAGTAAAACACGTAATAAACAAAACACATTTATTAAGGCAAAGGCCAAGCTGGCCCCTCAGAAAAAGGCTGGGGGCGTGAAGAGAGAGCTCTGATCCCACTACCCCAGGGGACAGACGCTCACCCCCAGCCTCTACACCCCACCCCAGGCTGGGAGGAACTGCAGTGCTCAAGCATACGCCTGACTCTCCCTCTCCACAAAGGCCTGGAAGAGGCCACCCAGCTCCTGAGGGGGTGGGGCCCACTCCCCAGCCAACAGACACCGCACAGCCTCCAGGCCTTCCTGTTCCAGATCCTGCTGCTTCTGCTGCAGCTGCTGCCCCTGATCCTGCCCGGGAAAGGCAGAGATGAGGTCCAAGGACAGGCTTCCCTCCCGATTAAGGGAGGCATGTCTGCTGTCTCACACAGCCGGAGAAAGGACAGACCACTGGACATTCTCCCGGGCAGCTGGCTTTGATGGGAGACCCCTCTCCCCAACCTGGAGTCTCTCCATTTCCAGGTCCCTTCATATTTCCAGAGTCCCATTAGGGTGTGGGGAAGGTGAGTTATCCCTCCAGGGCAGCTCCTATTCTCTTGGGGTTACCTGGTCACGCTCCATCAGCTCCAGGGCCTCCTGGTGTCCACGGTAGAGAGTGTGCCGGCGATCCACCTGAGTCTGGAATCGGGGCACGGTCCGAACGGGGTCCTGTGCTCCAAAAGTGGGGGACAGCACCTGGGGGGCCTGGGCCACTCCTACCCCGAAGATGAAAGGTTTAAAAACTGACCTAATGGGACACAGATGGAAGGATTGAGGGCTATCACGTCCCTCCATCACCCCTGCCTGGCATACTCTCCCCAGCCTCATTCTCTCACCTGGATGGGTCCGGTGTGGCAGTGAGGAAATGTATGCAGGGCTGTATGGGATCCCGGGGCAGAATGGACACCATGCTGGCCGTGGTGCGGAAGCCCCCAGAGTCCATACAGATGCCACTCTCCTTGTTCCTGAGGATGCCCATCATCACCTCTGCCGTGATGCCCCCTGCCAAGGAGGACAGGATAAGGGGGCCCCCAGGGCAGAAGGGGGACCTCTGGCCTCAGACCAAGCCCCTAGAATCTGTAGGAGGGGAGAGAGTCTGGCACTGCCATGGCCCTCCTGGCCCTTATCCTGTTCACTCTCTGACCTTGCTGTTGTTGAAGCAGCTCTTGCCCAGCCCGGAAGCGGGCCTTGGCAGCCTCCATGCGCACGGGCTGCTGGGTCAGGGAGAAGACCTCAGCGAAGTCAAATGTGCCCTGGCCACCCCACCAGCCCTGGGCCTGGGCATGGGTCCGAAGCTCCGGGTGTTCGGCCGAGATGTCTGTGCCAATGCTCAACTGGTTGGAGATGTTGCGAGCCCCCTCTGTGGAGGAGGTGGGGGTCACTCGTTTATCGTTAAACACCTATTCTGTGCCAACCGCTCAGCGAAGAGCTGAGAACACAACGGTGAAGAGAACAAACCTACCCTCGTGGATGGGGAGACAGACAAAAGAATCACAGAAATAAATGTGAATTTGCAACTGTGGTGAGTGCGATGAAGAGGCCCCTGCTTGCATATAAGGGGGAAACTTGACCACACGGGAGTCCAGGAAGGCTTCCCAGAGGAAGCGGCAGGCTGGAGCACAAGGAGACTTAACTAAGTGATGGGGGAGGATAAGTTCCCCAGTGGGCTCATTTCCCATCTCCCTGGATGGCCCTGCCACATGAGAGGTTTACACCTGGATTGGCCCTTCCCTGTCACCACCCTCTTTCCCACCCCCATCCCAAGGCTAGGAGAAGGGAACACCTCTGGAAGACAGGCCCCAGCACTGGGCCCCTTACCTTGGATCCTCTGTGCAGCCCACAGCCTCCCCGCCGTCTCCAACACCCATGCCTCAGTCCTGTCAGCCAGCAAGAAGGTGTTATGGTAGCAGAATGGCGTGGTGTCCTCCCGGCAGCTGCCCCCCTGCCCATAGTGTTCCAGCAAGCCTGTGATCACGTGCAAGGCCTCCTGAGCTGAGCTGCTCCGTTCTAAAGCCAGCCTGACACAAAGAGAGGCCAATGGAATATTAGTGGCTGGTGGCAGAAACTACAGTGGACCAAAGAGACCCAAAGAGATTTGGTGACAGACCCAAGTCACAGAGAATTTGCCAACATTGCACAATTATTCCAGTGGTTTTCAAGCTATCTCCGAGGATTCCATGAAAAGGCCTGAAACAGTCTCGGAGAGAGAAGTGCTCCCCCCAACCTCTCTTCATTCAGAGCTGCTCCACTTTTATTGGTTTTATAAATCTGGACTCTATGTGACAAACACTCTACTTCTATTGAAAAGAAATTTAAAACCACTGCCCTATTTCTGGGCCAGGAGAGGCCCAGAGGTGGCCACAAATGGGAGCTCCTTACTAGACTGTGGATGGGGCCAGGAGAGAGGAGGGACAGGGGCAGCCTTCCTGGCAATGACACCAAGGCAAGGTGGGCATAAAGGAGGCCCTTGTGAACATGGCTTGGAGGAGAGAATAGCCTGGGTCAGTACTCGGCCCCAGACTTCTGGTGTGTCCACAGGATGAGGGAGGGCAGGGGCTACACCTGAGTAGATCCATGCCCAGCAGGGCTTCCCCCTCCCCAACTGGTTCCTTGGTCCACACGGCCTCGTTGCCAATGCAGACACCATGCTCATTGGCGCCCATCTCAGCACCCCACAGCCAAGAAGGGCGGCTCAGGATCACAGCATGGGTCTTCGACACCTGTTCCACCTCAAGGTAGGTGCACTGCAAGTAAGGGAGGAGAAAGGGAGAGTCCACTTAGGAAGGAGGAGGTAACAACAAAGTGCTGGCCTACAAAGCCCTTTAAGGAAGGTCTTATTATCCCCATTTTACAGATGAGGAAACTGAGGTTGACAAAAGTTAAATAATAGGCTAGGTCCAGGCTGGTAGACTTGAAGCTCATGCTCTTTCTACCACATCTGGCAGTTTCCCAGGTGTGGAGAGGAGAGGAGAAAGTTCTTAGAAGAATGCCTGTATCTGCCACCTCCTGGCACCCCATAAGGCCTAACCCACCTGGAGTCGGCTCCCAGGGGTGTGAGTGCCTGCTGGTACAAACACCACCTCCTGAACCTCGTCTCTGGGTCGGTCTGAGTTCTTGGCAAAAATCACAGCTGGGATGGCGGAGGCCGGAGGCACCGAGACAAAGCAGTCGCAGGAACATGGGGTGTCAGGGCTCCACAATGCCATCTGGGGAGAGATGGGGATGAGTGTGTCCCTCTCATGACACCTCTCCACCATCCTGGGCAGGACTCAGTCCTAGGGAGCTCCTCTCCCAACATGTGCAAACAGACACTCAGGGGAGACACTTCCCTCAAGTTCTGGATGTTCAGCACCCCACGCACACTCGATGCGCTGTGCGCTAACGAAGGCACCCACTCTTTCCCCAAACTCCAGGCTTGGGAGTCAGCAGGAGGGCACAGACCCTCCACGCTCCGGGGGGCCTGCCCTACTGAGAGTCCTGGCCCTTCGTGGGGTCTCCTAGCTATCACGCCCCTCTCCCAGAGTCCCACGCCCCCTTTCTGTACACTCCTCTGGCTTCCCTAACACTCTATGTTCCTCACCCTTTCTCCCTCCAAGATCCCCAGCTTAGTCCTGGGCTCCACTGCGTCCGTTTAGGGTCAGGTCCCTCCCATTGGACAGAGGCTCCCAGGTGACCTGGAGGGCCTTGACCCGCAGGGGCGGAGCCGGAACCGAGCACCTGCAGTTCCGCTGTCTTCCACCAGGGCGCACGCCAGCACCACTTCTTGGAGTGGAGCGGACTCCCAAGACCTGCCTGGCTGCCTGCCCTTCCAGGGCGCAGCTTTCAGGCCGGATGAAGGCTGCGAATCAGCGCCAGTGGGGATCAGTGTAGGGAGTGGGAGCTGGAGGTAGAAGGGAGCCCACGTGAAAAGGGAGGAAAGAAAAACCGGCCTGATTTAATAGAGAGCAGGGACTGCTGGGGCACCTGGAGATTAAGAAAGAACCTCAGCTACTCGTGCCCTGGTTTGAATTCCAAAGGCACAGTTCCAGGCTGGTGCCCACCCACCTCTCCAATAAGATTTATAAAAGTGATCAGGGGCCAGCCCGGTGGCTCAGGCGGTTGGAGCTCCATGCTCCTAACTCGGAAGGCTGCCGGTTCTATTCCCACATGGGCCAGTGGGCTCTCAACCACAAAGTTGCCGGTTCAACTCCTCGAGTCCTGCAAGGGGTGGTGGGCAGCGCCTCCTGCAATGAAGATTGAACAGGGCACCTTGAGCTGAGCTGCCGCTGAGATCCCAGATGTGGCTCAGTTGGTGCTCTCAACCACAAGATTGCCCGTTTTGACTCCCGCAAGGGATGGTGGGCTGCGCCCCCTGCAACTGGCAACTGGACCTGGAGCTGAGCTGCGCCCTCCACAACTAAGACTGAAAGGACAACAACTTGACTTGGAAAAAAGTCCTGGAAGTACACACTGTTCCCCAATAAAGTCCCGTTCCCCTTCCCCAATAAAATCTTTAAAAAAAAAAAAAAAGTGATCAGGCCCAGAGGTGTAGGTCATTTCCCTCTATAAACCATCTCCATAACCAGCATTTAAGCCAATGCATCTCACACCCTTTTGCTCTGTGGAGCCCTCCAGGAATTGCAGATTATCTCCTTCTCCCACATCCATCTGCCAACAAATCTGGGCTGCTGTTCCAAGTCCTGGCCACAGCATCTGAGCTTGTGGTCACTCCTGGGATGGGAACGAAGGCAGAGGCCAAGGCTTTCCCAAGAGGCAGGCTCTAGGCTCGGTGATGGTTGGAGACCTGCCAGAGAAGGCTGTTGGGGGGTTCTGAAATCTGAGATATTTCCTAACCGATTCCAGGCATACAAGGTTGAGTCCTGAGAGGATGCTGTCTCCAGAGATATGGGCTTCACTTTCACAAAGGGGACTGCCACTTGCAGAGAAGAATGACCTAGAAGCTGGGCTGGAGGCAGGAAGGAATATTACCTAGAACTGCATACTGCCATCTCATCTTCTCTTACAGATCTGTGGGGTCTCTTCAGGCAAGTCACTTCTCTGTGAGGGCCTCAGTTTTCCCAGTGGCAAATGAAGGCATTGGACAAGATTGGTGGTTCTCAACCATGGGTGGAGTGAAGAAGGGTTATTTTTCAACCACACAACTCCCACTGCACAACACAATACTTTAATACTCTGCTATCAAAGTGTTTTCAGACTGCCATTATCAGCAGCATCTGAAAGCTGGTGAAAATTGTAGAATCTCAGGCCCCATCTCGGACCTACTGAATAAGAAGCTGCATGTTCACAAGACCCAGGTGTGAAGTTTAAGAAGCACTTCTCTAATACACCCCCAAAGGACATGGCCAGGTGGGGTTTTGGGGAGGGAACTGGGGCTTGAAAACCTCCACAGGTGATTCTAATATGCCCTCTACTGGGTGGGAAAATGGACTGTTTGGTTCCTGAGATTCTTTTCAAATTACACTGCTGGGATGCTGAGCAGTCAGGCTCACTAAGATTAATAGGGAGGTGAAGGCTGCTTGGGTGGGATGTTGGGGAGGCATGGTGGGGTTGTCGTTGGAAGTCATCCCAGGAGCAAACATCAAGGCTGTGTGCTAACATGAGCACCGAAAGGGCCAGCAGGAAAGCTGGTTAACCTCCTGCACTTCCCCAGCCACCCGCTGTGGGGCATGAAAAGGCAGGAGCAGAGGCGTGGGTTGGCTGTCCCACAGCTCCAGGCAGCAGTTCCCAGGCTGCCTGCTTCTCAGTCACTTTCCCATTCCTGATTTCACTCACCCACCCTAGAGGAATTCTACTCCCACTGTCCAGGAGAGGGGATGGCGGCCAGGAAATGTCTCCCAGAGGGTCAGTTCAGATGTTCTGATTTCCCTCCCTCTCTCCCAAACCCTCCAGGATTGTCCTGCAGGAGGCGCCAGATATGAGGGGTCAGAGGTGGCCCTGGGCTCCATCAGGGGGCCAGGCCAGCCAGGCAGCATTGCTGCCAAGGCAAAGAGCGTAAGTGAGCGTCAGAGCCCCACCAAAGGCCCCCGCTAAGAATGCAGGTCAGCGGGAGGAGCTGCAAGGGGAGGAGGGGCGGCCCCAACCCTGCCCAGACAGGCCCAGCAGGCCCCACAGCTGCCCTTCTGTCCCTGGGGGCAGTGATAGGGGAAAGGGAGGAAAGGACTCACCAGGTTCCTGGGGTCTAACTCCTCCAGAACCAGGAAGACAAAAGAGGCGCCCCAAGGAGTGGGGCAGGCATGAGGTCACAGGAAAACATGCCTGTCCCTCCTCCTCCCAGCCTTCTAAATGCAGCAGCAGATGGAAATAAGCATTTGGCCCCCAGACCAGTCTGGTTTCCTCTGACCCCTAAATCATTCTGATGCCCCATCCCAAGGTGGACTTTGACTCCAAACTCTCCCAAACATGTGATGGAGTGGGCCACACTGGGTACCAGATTTGGTTCTGAGAAATTGGGTTAGGGTTAGAGTATGGGAAATAGAAATCCCACTAGGGGAAAAAGAATAATCTTGGCAAAAAACAATGCAGGATAGGAAGGTAAAAAAACACAATAACCTATCCTGCGCCCTTGGAACCCCCAAATGATCCGCTGTCCACCTACCTAGCTTTGGGACTCTGGAGTTGAGGTTTTTACTCATTTGACATGAATTAGGCACCAACTGCATACCAGGCATTGGGCAGCCTGGGAAAGTGCACAGATGGGCATTTCTGAACATCCAAGGCTGCTCCATGATCCCGTGAGGGCGCATTTGTGCACAGCGTGGTTGTGTAACTGTGGCGGGTCTCTAGCTGAGAGTTGCAGTAGGAGCCTTTCCCTCATACTTTCCAGCTGGCCGGGAGCCCATCAGATATCTTGGCTGCCTTTCATCACCTTGTTCCTGATAGGGATCACTCCGAGTGAAGAAATCGCTGTCAGTCACCCCCACCTCATTCACAGCCAGAGGGACCAGTCGAAACACACACCCCCATGGGGGTGGGGTGAGGGTGCCAAGAGGCTGGCTATCTCTGGGAAGTCAGGGAACCAGCGTTCTTGGTAGGGGAGGGGAAAGAGGGGGTTTGTATGTGGAGGAGGAAGGAAATATCTAGAACCTCCTCATCCCCATAGCTGAAGACCAGGGAGGGACAGTCTGCACAGCTGCCAACCCAGCAGGAGCTCCTCCCTCCTTCTGCACCAACCACCTCGGGGGCAGGATCGGACCCTTCAATCAGCTCAGCTCTGCCCCAAACAAAGGGAGATGAGGTTGCCCAGGGCTGCAAGATCAAAGGGAAGTGTCCACCCCACCCTGCAGCCGGCCTGGTCCTCTCTGCTGAGGGACACTGAGTCAAAAAGGAAACCCGAGCTGGAAGACAAATGAAGCAATGATGTGGTTGATGACTTTATTATGGCATAAAAAACACAGGCTGTTTCTTCCTCCTCCTCCCCTCCCCCCCACAAAGTGGGTTCACAGCAGTTAAAGAAAAAATTCCTACATTTCTCCTCTAGGGGGCTGCCTAGAAGGGGGCAGACAGCCAAGCAACCTAGGTCTATAAAAGGGGGAGCAGAAGAAAACCTAACCAAAGTCCACACCTGACACCTTAGAGCTCAGGGCCTCCACAGGGGCAACTCCATGTCCCCCCAGCACTAACACCCATTCAGGAGTTCCCCTTAGAATGGTCACTGAGAAAGGCGGTCCTGGTGGCATAGGGAGAGGGGGTGGCTGGTTTCGATGGGTGGAGGAGAAAGACACCCCACACCCAAGTACCCTCCCTCTCTCCTTCTCTCTCCACCTGGCCAGGCAACCTACAGGTACTGCCAACTCTCCTGCCCCCAACCCTCTCAGCAAGAAGAGGGACCTCTTATTGGGTTAGCAGGAAGTAGGGAAAAGAGGGAGCATAAAGAAAGAGAATTACTTCTTAAACTACCCCAGGCCCAGAGTCCTTCAGGGAGAGTCACCCTATCCTTTTCAAGAAAGGCTCCCTTCTACACAAACACATATTCCCACCCAGGTCCCAGCCCCATTTCCCGTAGAACTCCCATTTCCTTGGACTGGGCTCCAGCATCCCCAAGGGAGAAAGAGACACTGCGTGCCTAGGCCCCAGGACCTTGGATGGGGAAAACAAGATAGGGTCTCCCTGGCTGGAGACCCCAGGCTCAGTAGAGAAACACACATGCACACACGTACATACACCCAACATGCACACACACATGCCCTAATATTAAATAAAATACCCTTTGCTTATAACTTAAAAATCAATACACAACTAATCCTCACATAGGGCCCTGGGTGGAGAAAGAGGGCTGGGGAAGGGGAGGTCGGGGGAATCTTATGGCCTCTGCCTCAAGCCTGGGAAAGCACACTAGCTCCAAACCCTTCCATCAGCTTCCTTCCATTTGCTGGTCTCAGCCTTCTGCTGGGCATCTCCCCTTCCCCTTTCCCCACTCATGATCATAATCAGGATGTATTTCTAGCATCTAAAGAAAGGAACAGAGACAGCCTCCTTGATATCACCTCAGAAGGCAGTCCCCTTCCAGTGGAAGAACAACTCCTTCATATGGAAGGTGGGGAGGAAGGAGCCTCTTAACAGGCACTCTAAAGGAGGGTCAAGGCTTGGGAGGTGGCAGGGAGGAGGGGAGGAAGGGGAGGGTCCAGCTAAAAAGTGGGGCTTAAAAAGAGTGGAGCTTAACCTCAGGTGAACAGGAGATGACCAGGCAAAGACAGAGTCTTCCACTCTGAGTGGGAATCACTGAAGCTCTCTCTGCTGGGACACCCCCAGCAAACCAAGGTGACCCTCTTCCATCCCCAAGGGAAGGCAAATGATGGGGCACCTGGGATGAGGAGCAACATCAGTTCTAGAGAGGGGGCTTCTGGCTGCCTTGAAAGCTTACAGGGGTTGGGGAGTAACAAATGGGGGGTGTGGACTACTGAACTTTATTTTTTATAAAGACAAAGAGTTAAGGACTGAATCCAAGTTCAAGAGGGAAGGGGTTAGTTCCTTCCATTTCCCCGCCAAATCCCTTTCTCTCATTTTAGAAAAGGACTTCCTTGCTCAACCCCCTACAGCTAGCTCTCTCCTCCACCCCACAGTTCTGGCTGGGCAGCTGTCTCAGATTCTGGTCCTTTCCCCCTCTTCCTTCATGGCTCCATCAGACTGGATCTGGAGGATTAATAAGGAGGTGCATCAAAGCAGTTATTTCTACAGCAACAACCATCCCAGCCTGATAGAGACCCCTACTCCATCTCAGCTCTCCCTCTGGAAACCCTACAAGAAGTACTATGAGGGGGATGAAAGGGACCCAGGCCACCGGGCGGTTCCGGAAGTGCTTTTATGTCCGGGTTCCTAGGTGCTAAGGACGTGTCCAGACAGCTACCCCCTGCGCCCAGGCGGCCCCATTCCTCTTTACTGGGGGACGCATAGTCTCCTCAGCGGGTCCCCCGCCACCCTCCTTGGGGGTACCCCACCCCAACGCCCAGCCCAGGGTCGTGAGTGAAATAGTGAAGCAAGCAAGACAGAGGGGTATGCGAGGCTCCTCCCGGCCCAGCGAAACAGTCAAACGCGTCCGTCCAGCCCCAGAGACTAAATCACCCCCGCTAGTGCTCCCTCTCCCTGGCCCCCCACCAATTTTCCTCCCTCTCAATAAATAACCACCTTCTCCTCTTACTTAATTCTTTCCCCAAGGGCATCAGGCCAGGGAGCTCTCTTCTGATGCCCCCAGGGGAGCTTAGGGGGAGACAGTGTCGAGCTCAATTGGAGGGAGCTGCACTGCCCTCAGCCTCCCGTTTGCCTTTGCTCCCGGGGGGCTCCACCGCTCCGCCGGCCTTGCCCTCTCCTGTGGCCGCCCCAGCAGCCTCTTCTTTGGCGCCCTCATGGGTTTTCATGTGTTTGGCCAGGTGGTCGCTG
This sequence comes from Rhinolophus hipposideros, assembly GCF_964194185.1. Classification (NCBI taxonomy): domain Eukaryota; kingdom Metazoa; phylum Chordata; class Mammalia; order Chiroptera; family Rhinolophidae; genus Rhinolophus; species Rhinolophus hipposideros. Next base: position 33,626,479 of record NC_138066.1, on the reverse strand, counting down.
CGCATGAAGACCCGGCTGCAGACCGCACAGGGAAACTTCTTGGTGCCTGTGTGGGTCTGGAGGTGGCGCTGCAGCTCATCCGAGCGCGTGAAGCGCTTGCCACAGAAGAGCCAGTTGCACACGAAGGGACGGTCGCCGCTGTGCCAGCGCAGGTGCGCCTTCAGGTGCGATGTCTTGGCGTAGGCTTTCCCGCAGCCGGGGATGTGGCAATTGTGCAAATGCTTCTTCTTGCCCCCATCGGGCCCGCACGGAGCCCCCAGTCGTTCCGCCTCTAGGCAGTTGGGGCAGCGGCACACGGTCTGGCCTGAGCTGCGGGGCACTGACCGCCGGGAGCCTTTGGGCCGGGTTGCCCCGTCCAGACTGGAATCCAGCCCCTGGGACTCTGGGGCGGCAGCTTCCAAGGCCTTTGCCCCGTCGGGAGGCCCCAGGAGGTGCTGCCCTCCGGCAGCTGAGAGGAGGTGGTGCGGGTGTGGGTGGGGTGGCGGGGCACAAAGCTGGTGGTCTCCGACGTAGCCTCCCAAACCAGCCTGAAGCGCCCCCGGGTGGCCAGGTGAGGTCAGCGCGCCCTGAGTGTGGGGGAGGTCCATCCAGCTGGAGCCCGGATGAAGGTCCCACCACGAGCCATCCTCTGTACCTGGGTGAGTCGGCCGGAACCACGATTCATAATGGTGTGACATGTCCGGCTGCAGGAGCTTGGAAAAGGGTCCCGGGGCCAAGGGACTGTCGCTTTCCAGGTCCTCACAGGTTACCCGAGAGGAAGACCCCGGCAGCTCATAGCCCTGTGAGAAGTCCACCTCCGGGCCCAGCGGGAGGCTCTGCAGCTCTCCAGGCTGCAGCGGGGAGGGGTAGTCCCCGGCCTCCGGGCTCGTGTGGCCCTGGTATGTTTGGAGAGGCTGCAGGTCGAGACGCGGCGGGGAGGCGTGAGGGGCGTCCGTGTGCTGGCTGCCCAGAGAGCCGCAGACAGCGGTTAGCATTGCCGGGATCCTGGGTGGGGTGGGGGACAGGGACGGTCAGGGGCACCTCAGGTGGGACCTAAAGGAGGAAAAGAAGACGTGAAGTGAGGGAATGTCAACAGCTAGCTCACGGACAAATTTCAACCTAGATCCTCTCCCTGCAAAGTGCCCCTCTCTGGCTCCCAGGTGAAAAAGAGAAATGCATCTCTGAGTGGGGACTAATCATCAGTTAAGAGAATTTGGGAGTGTTAGGAAGGGTTGAGGATGGGAGGTTCTCAGCCAAGAGCGGAGGATTGTGGAAGTCTACCTTGCTCTAGTTATCCCTTCTATGGGACCCAGCTTATTCTGGGAGTTGGGTTGGTCCAAGGCTGGTAGGTTAGATACACCTACAGTAGTGGGTTTTTTTTGTTTGTTTGTTTGTTTTTGTTTTTTAAAGGAGGGCGCAACTCGAAGTGGCCCATGCAGGGATGGAACCGGCAACCTTGGTGTTAGTAGCAAGGCGCTCTAACCGACTGAGCTAACCCGCTGCCCCTACAGTATAGTTCTCAAACCATCCCACCCCAACTGCCCAGACCCAGGCAATGAGCAGTGGCATTTCCCCCAGCAGACCTGCTGCCAGCCCAAATGGAGAATGTAGACCCATCTCAACTTCCCTACTTTAATTCAGCACACACATGGGGGGGAGCGAGGTGGTCTGTTTCTGAAACTCAAAGCTTAAGGTGACCTGACTTCCCAAAGCCCAAAGCAGATTCTGAGATTTTGGAAAAAGAGCCCTCATTCCATCCCGGAAGCATATTCAGTGAGGATGAGTATTTCACTGCTCTACTCCACTCCCCGCCAGCTCCCTGCCTGGCCCCCACCCCTTTCCCTCAGGCAGGGACTTCACCTCCCTGGGGGTGCAGCTGCAGCGCCAGTTTCTAGGACTTCTCACCACCAGAGTAAGTTAAGACCCCTTCCCGGTCAGGACACACACTAGTGCCAGCCAGCTCTCTGGCTGCTGCCCATGCCCTCCTCCAATGGAGGGGAGACCCAGATGTGAAGCTAGGAGGGGTCGGCTTCCCCAGAGAAGCCATCAGGAAGAGAAGAGCTTACCAGCAAGCTCAGGAAGGTACAATTGCCACTCCTTTAGAGATGCAGGGTCAGAATGGGGGAAGCATAGGATAACAGGGAAAGCCAGAATCAGATATTAAAAAGAAGAATTGCCCAAAGAGATTATTTAAGGGGATGCATTCTAAGCATGAATCATTTTTAAGAGCTCCACAGATGATTCTAACACGCAGCCAAGTGTTGAGAACCACTGCTTCAAGCCAACCCTCTTATTTTAAAAAAGAGGAGACTGAGGCAGTATTTGGAGAAGTGACTTAACAAACACATGCATTTATTCATTCAACCAACAAATATTTACTGTATGTACCTCTGTGAACCAGGTCTCTTCTCTCTTTCCCTGAATGATTGGGAACCTAAAGACCTCCACATCTGTCTTGACCGCATATCTGTGACTTGAAGGTTCTCCTCTTATCGCCTCTCTCCCTAAGGCCTGGGAGCCCTGGTGCCCCAGATGTGTCCCTAGGCCTCCTCTGATGGTGGAGGTGGAGGCGCAGTAATTTAGGACAGGGACTTCTTCCCACAGCTTCTTACCACCTTGTGCCTCTGGGACCCTGGAGGTGGCCCTGGTAGTCTGGCAGAGGGGGACTGGAGCGCCTACTCAGGCTCCTGCTGCCTCACCACAAGAAAGGAACGGGGTGAAGCAGCAGGAATGGAGCCTCAGGCCCAGGCGGGGCAGCCTAGAAGGGGCTGGGCGGGAGCAGAGAGGCCTGGGACCCTATAGCTTTTGGCTCCTGGGAACGGCCCCAGGGGCTGGGGTGTGGGAAGGCTAACAAACCAGGCTCCACAAAGTGGCCTCTCCCGACCCAGGAGAGGGAGCCCCGTCCTAGGACGCTTGGCCTACGAACAGGTTTCGGGAGGGAGACAGAAGAACGCGCACTCGCTGCTTCCCGCTCTCCAACGCGGGAAGAAACACCCTCCTTCCCCGTTCCGCGCGGGCTGCCCCTCCGGATCGCCGGCGCTCAGGTGGTCAGGACTTCCGTACGCCCAGTGCTCGAGGTTCCAGCGCTCCGGTTGTCCCAGTCGCTCCAGTTTCCCCAGTTTCCAGCCTCTTCGGTCCCTCCAGTCTGTCCCGTCCGCCCAGTTTTCACTCCGCCGGGGCTCTAAGCCCCTCGGATTACTTAGGATCACCTCCCCCGAAGCCATAGGAGGCTGTGGAGCGTTCCGTGCGCGCATTTCCGAGAGGATCCGGAGAGCGCGTACCCCTCGCCGCCCCAACCCGGGCTCCTACCTCGAGGCTGCGCTCGGGCTCCGGGCACTGCTGGCTGTGGCGCTACCGGCGGGCACGGCTGGGCCCTAAGCGCCGGCGGGCTCTCCAGCGGCGAGGGGCAGGGGCCGAGGGCAAGCTGGGGACGCGATCCCACCCGGCGGCGGGTGGCGGAGGAGGGGCCGAGGGCTGGCAGGAGCCAGCGAGCGAGCGAGCGAGCGAGGCCAGCTCCGCCCGTGACTCACCCGCGCGCTCTGCCTTCATCCCCGGCCCTGCGCTCCTTTTTCCCCGAAATCGCGGCCCCGCCCACCTCACCTGCTGCCGCCTTTAACCCTTGCAGGCTCGGCAGGACCGGAGGCCCTGCCTGGCCCTGCCCGCAAGGAGGGGGCGGGTAGGGAGTGGGGGAGGGATCTCTAACTAGGTCGTCTCTCGCCCCCTCCCTCGCTCCTCCCTGGTCTCTCCATTCCCTGGGCGAGGGGCCCAGGCGGAGTGTTTCCCAGGTTCCGAGACCCGCCCCACCCGGTGAAAAACTGCCCTCGAGATGGCTTGGTCTTGCAGAGACGCTGGACTCAGACCCTCGGGCAATAGAGGAGGGAGCGGGGACTGGTGGTGATACCGAGCCCCCTTAGGGCGCCGTTTGCTTCGACGGCCCTCGGCCCACCAGCGCTGTCCCGGAACTCGGAGCAAAGAAGGGAACGGGACTGAGCGCCAAGTATGTGTCCGGTCTACCCCCAGGCCTAGGCCGTGAGAAATGTATCTTGGCGGCTGCCCTCCTTCGCCAGGACCCTCGCCCCGCCGCGTCTCTCCACCACCACCACCCTCCCCCGTCCTTTACTTTCGGTCTCTTTCCGGTTCTCCCTCTCCGGCCACTTGCTTTTTTTTGAGTGACCTCCTCTTCTCTCCCCACCGTCTCAACTCCCCCACTTGCCGTCTTCGCCTGCTCGCACTCGTCTCCCAGGCCCCCTCAGCTCTCACTCTCCATCTTCCCTTAGGCAGCAGCCCCGGCGCCTCCTAAATCCACCTCTCAAGTAGCCCGGTCACCTTCGCCCCCGCTCACCCGGCCCTGAAAGCTGGGGCAGGCGCCTGAATGGCCCTGAGAAGGGACACTTCTGTAAAGATTCAGCAACCCCTTGCCACCATTTCTTCCCGATTCTCATCTGAATGTCTAAATCCAAGATTCTTAACTTTGGGGAAGGGTCTGGGATTTCTTTGAGAAAAACGAATGCGCACACACAGTGCAGCGTTTTGGCAAAATTTCGGGGCGTTGGAGGAGCCCACCTACAACCTCTCAAGATCCGAGTTGGTTGCGATACCCAGCGCCGGTGGTAGGGGCGTCCCCCCATCCGCGCCCCACCCCAGCCTGGCTGGCTTCTGCGCCCCGGTAGTCAGATGCCCTTTTCCCGGTTGGTGTCTACCCTCCACGTTGACTCCCGAAGTGACCCTTGTCTTGTAGGGGAATTCTGATAAATTCTCGTGTTTTTTTCGTTGCGCCAGTTGGCTTTCCCTAAGCACTCTGCCACGGGCTTTTTAAAATTTCGTTTTTGTCATTACAGTTTATTTCGCACAGCCCAACTGAAATTTAGGCTGATTCAATCTCGCCTCTACAGCCCAGATCCACCACCATTGGTTTACCCGTTCGGCATTCTCATTTGCGACACACTCGAGGTTCAACTATAAAACGACTAAACTGAATCCACAAGCCAATTGAAAATTGATGTTTGTGTATGTTGTTGCCCCCGCCAAACACATACGTTCTCCCATTCAGAGCCAGTGTCTGATTAATCTGTGGATCTCACGCTTTTCTGTGACTCAGTTTCCTCATCTGGACAAACTGGGTACAAGTTGAGAGGGTTTCCCGGGGCTTAAAGTAATTGATGTACCAAAAATACTTAGTCCCGTGGGCGCCTGGTAGGCTCACAGAAAACGGAAGATGTTGTTGTTGTTGTTATAATTATTTAAAACGTTGGCTCCCAGCAAATGTTTGTTGGATTAAGGTATATTCACAAAGGTCTTTGGACTAGAAGTTGACAGACCTAAATTCTAGCCCTAGCCCTGTACTTGCTAAGCTGATCTGGCGGCTCTGAGCCTTAGCTTCCTTCCTCCTTGGTGAAATTCTGTTAGAGCGACTGCCCTGGGAGGAAAGGACAGGCTCTTGGGAAGCCGTGAGGTGTCTCCCAGACGTCAGGGCTGTACGTTCTGACTGGGTTTCCTTGTTTCTGACACTCAGGTCCCTGAAAGGTAGATTGTCAAGAACTGCTCTGGACCTTTGTGGCCACAACTACAATGACAGTCCTCTCTATCATCAAGGTTTATCTCCTCTGTTTATTCAGCCAATTTTGGCTATTTGGGTTTGCATCTCAGTTCACAGCCTCCTCCAGAACAGAGTTAGGAGCTCCTGTCACAGAGCCTGCTACTTGTATTCCTGAGTTAAGTCTGATTAGACCCCTAGGCATTCTTTGCCTCGTCCTCCCTTCAGTGGGACAGAGAGTTCCCCTCTCCCATTTAGTTATAGGCACCAGACTGTCTTAGGTTTCTGGCTTCTTCTATGTTTCCCTGGAAAGCAAGAGGGAAAGGGATCCAGCCCCTGGATGGTAGACATCCCATCCCACTTTTACCCAGGCCCCCTTGAACCCCACTCTGACCCACAGACACCTGGGATTCCCAGAAGCAAAGAACCTCCATCTGCCTGTGTCTCATCAGCATAGAATTCAACGGTAATACAGTTGTCTTGGAAAACTCAGCCATTCTGATTTCCTACCCTGCCTAGTTTTCTGCTCCTAACTCAAGACACTATCTTCCTTCCAGATCTCCCCCTACTTGCGTGACTCTGGTTCCATCCGTGTCCGTTTCTATTCCCCACATGCTAGATGTTTTCCTACTGAACAGTGTCCATGGTCTGATGTTGACATGACTGTCCAGTATTCTCTTCTCATCACAAAACTGAACAATGCTGCCCACCATGTCTCCCACACAAACTGAGATCTGCCCAGGACTTGGGCCATTTCTCGCCTCTCTTTCATTCCCCCAAAGAGGTAAACAGATTTTGCCACAAGTGCCCATCTCCCATTCCTGCTACTCCTCGTCTTCTCACACCTCGCTGATAATCAGCAATCCATTTTGTATATGGAGTAGTCTCATTAGTCCCCATGGTCAGCGTTTATTTATTGAGCATTTACTATGTTCCAGGTGTTTTACCCAAATATGTCTAATTCTTATGAGCATGCAGCTAAGTAGTAATTATTCCCATTGTACAGATGAGGAATTCTGCCAGGGATCAAAGAAGTTAAATGACCTGCCCACGACTACGGAGCCGTTAACAGACAGAGAAGGAAACCAAGTCCAGATCTGCCAGGCTCCAAACCCTGTGTCCTGCCTGCTATTCCATTCAGCCTCACTATGGCAGCAGTGTGGCCCTGGGAGTCTTGGCTCTCCTAGATCCTGAAAGTGGAAGGAACAGCATTCTTAAACTGATCCCTAGATCAAAGCCATCCATGACCCTGACTTTAATTGGACAAACTGGTCCTATCCTGGATTGCTGGGACAAGTCACAGCTACCTCTGTGGTCCCTTCCAAACCTCAATTGCCTTTCTGTGAAGATCGCACTATGAGAATATCTAAGCTGATCTACCCATAAAAATTGTCTAGTGCAAGTCCTCCTTTCACTGGTAGGAAAACAACCTCAGAACACAGAGGCCAGTTGCTCAAAGCCACACAGTAAGTTAAAAGCAGAGCAGGGACCAGAACCCAGGCCTCCTAATTCCTGGTTTCCTAGTTGCTCACTCTTCTTCCCTACTCTCCACCCCAACCTCCAGGCTGTACTAGGAAGACTGCAAACTGGTAATCCTGGACACCAACACATTCCTCCTTTCCTTTCTTCTTCCCACCCCACGGTCCCAGGCTCCTGGGAAACTGGACAGAGTCCAGACCTGGGGCCAAATGTTTTGTTTGTCATTCATCCATTGTTCATTCAGCAAACATTTACCGAGGGTCTACCTAGGGTATAAGCACTAGGCTGGACACTAATTCATCAAAAATCCAAATATCACTAGCACCTACATCCATTTTCAGTCTGAAAGGTTAACTCAGCTGAGGATAGTGCATCTATATGTTGGGGAGGGGGTGTATCTACAAATGTGTGTGTGCACATTTTGCCTGCGGGGACCCATCATGCCTTGTGTGTACCTTTGGGGCTTAAATGTGGGGTGTCTGTCCTCTCTCCTCCACGACAAATGGAGTTCCCCACAGGACATGTAAAGTGGTTTCTCCTCCTACTACTTCTGCAGGTGTTTATCATGCATGAACTTCTGTGTGGTGAGTGTGTACCCTGTATGTCTATTAATATTTGTCCTTTTTTTTATCAGAATGAAGCCCCCAGTCATCTATTAATGGGTGAACCCACTCCACTTTTCACCCAGATCTCAGCCCACCCCAGTCCAAAGGAACCCTCTTTGGTTCTCCATACAGAGCCCTCCAAGATCTCCCTCTTATCTCCCCCTCCCCAATTCAAAGAGAATCTAGCCTTCCAAACCCTTCTCAACAATCCCCATTTAAGTGGAGACCTCTCCTCTCCTGAACTGGACAGGGAATAGCCCCTCTTACCAGTCCATGGAGCCCAGAGCTGGCAGCGGCAGTGAGGGGCAAGTGGGGGTGATGGGAGAGCCAGGCTTTATAAAGGAAGCAATATTCAGAGCCAGAGGGGGAGGTGAGAGACGTGGGCAGGGGTGCTGCCAAGTCCTCACGGCCTCGGAAGCTTTTAGGATAATCCAGGAAACAGTGTCCCCCCCCCTCCTGGGGGACTGGTAGGGGGTGAGATCTGAGTTTTTGAGGTGTGCCAGGAAAGGAGGATTTCAGCTGGAAGACGCAGCTGGGGGTGGGTGGGGGAGCAGGACTTCCTTCCCTCCCCAGAGGTTGGACAGGTAGTAGGAAAGGGACAAAGTGGTTCTTGCAGCATGGAAGAAGTGAGAGCATCACCAGGGGAAAGAGCTGGTGTGGCTGGAACTCTCCAAATTCCAGCCCCCTATTTTCGAGGTTTCCTCCATGGACTGGGTGGGAACGAAAGAAATACCACTTTTAGACCTCTCTCTCTCTCTCTCTCTCTCTCTCTCTCTCTCTCTCTCTCTCTCTCTCTCTCTCTCTCCCTCTCTCTCTCTCACACACACACACACACACACACACACACACACTGACCCCAAGCCAGGCCCCCCTGCAGAGCTCCCCATCAGTGATACTGGCTACCCCCGTGGGTCTCTCCTGCTTCTGCTGGAGCCTCATTCCTTCTCCGATTTCTTCATCCCCTTCCCAGTTTTAATCCCCATGAGGATCCAGTATAATGTACCTTTTTGATCTGGGATCTCTCATTGTCAAATGGGGAGAGAAGACCCTCTCCCTGACTTAGGAGAGGGTGGCGCAGCTTCAGATAGACAAGAGGTCACCTGAGACCAGAAGCAAAGCCCTGCTGAGAACTTTTATAGACAATTTAGGAATGCTGGGACTCCAGGAGAGTGAAGAGGCTGGGCACATGGCCTGGAAGGGGCGAAGGGGCCTGGAGGTAAATTTAGGTGGAACCCCCCCCCACAACCCCAACTATTTACATGAACTTAATTTTAGGGTTGTAAGTTTAGGCATGTTGGCTAAAGGAGCATGTCCTGGAGCTGAGAGGGACAAAAGACCAGGAAAGAGAAAGGGTATGAAACAGAATAAGGCTGGTTTCCCAAAGCTCTCTGAAGCTAGGATTTCTGACCCACATAGGAGAGTGAGCGGCCTCGAAACTTTTTATGTGATCATGTCCTACTCTCGGCCATAGCTCAACGCCCTTGGAACTGAGGACAGGAGCTTCTGTGCACCCCTTCTACACATGCCCAGAACCCAGCAACCCAAGGCTTGCATGCCACCTCCCCCACTGAGTCCTCCACAGGCTGAGTCAGGCAGTCTTCACCCTGAACTCTTGTCCTGCTCCTCCCCCTCCACCCCCAGAAACCTCGGGACTGGGGATTCCCAGTCCCTTCATTAGCTTTTCAGTAATTATCCTGTAAAGGCCCCAACAGGTCCTTCCTCTACCCATTTCAGAGATGAGAACATTAAGGCTCTTAAGAGAGCTAAAAAGCTCAGTAGAAAGCCACCCATCAGGCAGGAGAGGGTAGAGCGGTAGGGGGCTTGGGAGGCAGAGCTGCACCCCTTCCTTCAATCCTCAGCAGAATTAAAAGGACAGGGCCAGTACAACTCCCTGGGGGCACGCAGGCGTCAGGACTGAGGCAGGCTCCAGGGAGGGGCTTCCCTGTCCCTCCCCACCTTCCAGCCCAGAAAGTTGAAGTGAGGGGGGAAACAAGGAGAAGACCACACAGGTGGAGTAAATAATGTTAATACGGGAGCATTATCACTAGGGCATTTCCTCATGGATAAATGTCTCAAATACCAAAGGATGCCTCCAAATTATAGTTAATTACAGAGTTGATTTGCATAAATTATAAGGTGAGCATACAAATTCTTTCAATCGGTTCCATATGCTTAGGTAGCAGGTCCAGTCCAAAAGATGGGAGAATCTTGAGGTGGGGGAGATGGGGGGGAGGGAAAAAGACAGCTCTTGGGCTGGCCCTATTGGCCCACACCCCTTACCCCAGCTTTGGATCAGTAAAGGGTATATGGAGACTCTAACTGGTTTGTGGAGAGGGGAGCTATTAGCACAACCCGGACCCTATTTGGCAGGAGACCCCCTTTCCTCCTCCATTTGCACCTTGGAATGACATGCTTTCCCACCACCAATGATGAGGTAGGAAAGCAGGGGGTGGGTGCAGTGGGGCCTAGAGATACACGTGGAGGGTGGGATTACGGTGCTGGGTGAGGCTGAAGACCCAGCAGGGTTAATGGTAGATTCAAGCCCCTCTCTTTTGCTCTCAGCTCCCCCTGGAGACACCCACCCCCCCTCCAACTCCAGCTCACTCCTAGAGCCAACCCTCGATCCAAAGTTTGATGTTGCCGCTGCCTGCACCTTCCAGGTGGCTCCTCAGAGGCTCAGACTCCCAGACTTTTGTCTCCAGTGCCTGGGCCCATTTCCTCTGCCCTCGCCTTCCAGTCCCCCACCTCTTCTCGCTGCTAAGACTCTACTTCCTTCTCCAGCTCTCTAATTTGTCCCTCCCTGTCTCCTGGCCCCCATCCTCACCCAGATGTCTCCTACTGTTCTCTCCATCTTTCTCCTCCTTCCTCAGCCTCCCTTCCCCCAGAGGATCCCAGTTCCCCCCTGTACTCAGCTGTCAGCTTTTCCCTCCCACCAATAGCTCTCTGCTGCCCAAGCTGCTTACCCTCCCTCTCAAATGTCCCTCCTTCATGCTATCCCTCAAATCCTTACTGAATATGTTCTCTATTTTTTTTCCCCATATACCTACTCCAAAGACAGAAGCTACTGGATTAGCTTGGGATGGGGCGGTGGGGGAAGACTGGGCTAAGTTCCTCAGGTGAGTGTGGGTAGGAGTTTACCTTTGTCTTCAAATCCCAAAGTCAGCAGTGTGAGTTGGGGAATGAAAAAAGAACCTAAAATGGTTCCTGGTACTTAGCAAGCGCTTAATAAATATTTGTTGAATGAATGAATTAGAAATGGAAACTGGTCTGTGAAAATCCTACAGAAGTGCCCACTTGGTGACAGGAATTACTTGTCTGGATTATTTTTCAGATCTCCTCTAGGCTTTCTGCCAGTTCTGTGCCCAGCCACCTAATCTGTCCTGCAGACCAATAACAGATTAATCATCCTGAAATGCCACTCCATCTTGGAACTCTCCATCTCAAACACATCCAGTGACACCCCCCTGCCCCCCCGCACTGCTAACCAGGGTATTCAAGACTCTCCTACTTGGCCTCCATCACCTCTGCGATCTTCACTTCCATTGGTCCTTGTATAAGTCCTCCAACCCAGCCCAGCCCACTGGACTCAGTGTGCACCAAACACGTCTAGCCTTCCTACTTTCACTCCAATTATTTCCACCCTGCCACCCCATCTCTACCTCAGGAAAGTTTATCATCCTTCAAACTCCTGGCTCAAAGTCTGCTTTCTCTAAGAAGTCTTCTCTTATCAGCCCATCACTGGCTTGCTCCTTTGAACTTCCCTGTACTTATTGCTACATGACCTGTTTCCATGGAGTTGTCTTCTTAGTTCCCCACTAGTCAGTAGGCTTCTGGAGGGCAGGGGCTATGTCTTTTGTCATGCCATATCATCCTCAGCCCAGTGACTTTCTTTGAGAAGGGGTTGGATAAGCCACAACTGAGAGAATTAGAAAAATGTTTTCCTAGAATCAAAGATTCCAGAAGCTCCTCAGCTGGGGAGGGTAGCAGTGAAGGCAAAAGCCTACGTCAGATGGGAGGACACAACAGAGGTCTTGAGACCCAAAGATCCATAAAGCAAATGGGCCCAACTTCCCTGCCACCCCTTTCCTGCCCACTCATCCCCCTGTCCCCCTACCTCCTACACTGGCCCTGGTTGTGTGATGAAGGTGGAAGGACCCACCAGAATATCTGGGAACTACAGGGTTGGGGTGAGAGCAGGTTTGGGACAAAAGGAACAAGGGCAGTGAAGGGGAGCTGGGAGAAAGGGCTGGCTAGATAGCAGCCATGGAGCAAAGCAGAGGCAGAAAAAGCAGAATCCTCTTTGTTGCTCTCTGGGCAGTTAAAATTCTTCTTACCAAGGTGGCAGCATTCTGATCATGTCATGCCTCAGCTCAAAACCATTCAATAGGACCCCATTACCTACAGGAGAAAATCCACACCATTTGGCCTGGAATTGAAGCCCTATACCCCATCTGGTCTCAGCCTACCTTTCCCGTTTCATCCCTGTCACTCCCCAGGTTCCAGCCACAAGGGGCTTATTCATCATTGTTGTCCACACCTTTTCATGCCCCGTATTGTTCCTGCTCTGAAATACTCTTCCCCATTCTCTGCCTGTGAGCTTGTATTGATCCTTTGAAGCCCAACTCATATGCCCCCCTCCTCTGTGAAGCCTTCTCCAGTTCCCCCAGGAACCCTCTTCTGTGTTCCCAGAGTCCTAAAATGCAGAGGTTCTAACACTGTCTGATGGTGATATCTTTAGTTGTGTATGTGTCAGATCATGAGCTCCTTGAAAGATTGGAATTTTCTCTGTTCCTTTTTGTATCTCCCCAACATCTCATATGGTACTGAGTGTGCAATAAATATATGTTGCAATGTATTGAATTGCACCCTTTACAGAGGAGAAGGGGCTGCCAGGCCAGAGGATGGTGGGTTTTCTGTAAATCCCTTTGTCACAGCCATCCAGAGTTTGCTTCATGGGCATCAAGATGCTGCACTAGAAGCATGCCCTGTCCTTCCTTTTTCACTCCCCTCTCCCAGTGCCTAGTGCCCTATCAGGAATCCAAGATCAGCCTGGCAGATGAGGCTACCTGAGAGGCCCAGTATCCTGTGTCCTGGCCAGCTGGGCACTGCCACCAACCTGTAGCCAGGGTCAACCAGAGAACCTCTAGCTGAATCCCATGAGAAGGGAATTAGAAGGGAAGGCTGGGTACCAGGACCTGGCAGGCAAACTAGAGCGGGTGGGGGGCAAGGCGGCCAGTGCCCTGGAAAGGGGGCCGGTCTCATTGTTGTGGTCTGTCTGGGAGATTCCTCCCCTTTTTAATTTGCTTCCTGATTGAGGGGTTGGCTCTCCCTGCCCAGCTCCCCCGTCATTATCTGCTGCCGGTGGCTCAGGTGCTGGCGAGCCTGGCGTGGCCCCTAGGTTATTACCTGGAGTTCTGGGGGTGGCAGAGGCTGCCCCTCTGGCCAGGGTGGGGGCCTGTCTGGAATTTGCCCTGATCCTACCACCCACAGGGCAGCCATCTTGATGTCTAGCATGGTGGACACACTAACACAGTGGAGGGCTAGTTTTATGGGAGACAGCTGGCCCCAGGGGGACTTCAAAGCCTAGAAGAAGCTTCATCTGTAAAGCACCTACAGTATTGATTCGGGAAACTGAGACAGGTAAGACTTGGGAACTAAAGCACTCAAGGCTGGAGCCACTCCCCAGTGGCTAGTGAAAGGTACTTCAGTTAGATATCAAGAAGAACTTCCCAGCCATGTTGGGATTGAGAAAGGGAGAGAACAGTGAAGCTTGGTGATTCCCACCCTGAATTACGCTCTATTCTGCAGCCTTAGAAAACCAAGAGTCGTAAAGGGGAAGGTGTGTCATTGATACAAGAATCTGCAATGACCTGAACCCAGAACCTAGGAACTTCCTGTAGTGTGGGGCAGAGGGGCTCAGGCTCCTCACTGGGTGCTCTAGAGCATTAGACCTCAGACTTCTGCCCAGTGCCCTTGGACAGAGACAGGAAACCTACAGGAAAGGGCACCCTTGCCTCGCCCTCTCTCTGAATGCCCAAAGCTCCGATCCTGACCCTTTGCCCCATCTCTGATTGGGCCTGTGGGCTTCAAGGACAAGAGATAATATCAAGACAAACAGGAAGTACCCAATTAGAGACATAAGGTTTGTTGTTTTAGAGGGCGCCCAGCGCCAAGCAGCGGTGCCAGGTTGGCAGCCCTGGAGCCTGGCGTCTGCCTGCTTTCCATGCAGCCAGCTTCCCCTTCACACCCTCACTTAGGACCATGGCAGGAGAGTTCCCTGGAGAGGGAGGGAGGCAGGGTGGAGCATGGCAGGGAAGGTGTTAAGCAAGTGATTCTTTTTTTCCTTCACCAGTTAAATTTTTGTAGTATCACCTCTGATTCAGACTCGGCACTTAGTCACTCATTCAGCAAATATTTTTAAGTGCCTATTCTATTCCAAGTACGTGCTTGGCATAGCCCTTTCCCCCTGTGGCTAACACACTACCCACTAGACTGTGAGCTCCATGGAGGCAGGGATTTTGTGCATTGCTCCACTCCCAATGCTTGGATTGGTACCTGGCATTCAAGGGCATTATATGTTTGTGGAATAGATGAATGGAAGGCTGGCTAGGTGGAAGGGATGGAGATGGGGGGGAGGGGCCTTTAGAATGGGCATAGGAGGGTCCCATGATTTTCCAGTCCTCTGGACTTCTTAATGATAGCATTGATTATCCCCAGGTGCTTTTCTCCCCATCCTGTCCACCCCAAACGAATCTTTGAGTCTTGACACCAGTAGATGGCTCATTTTCTTATCTAGATGCCACCATGGAGTTCAGCTTCTAGGATGCTATCAGAGAGGGTGAGGAAAGAGGGCTCATCAAGAAACATGGACCGTCCATGGAAGAAAGCACACGAGGCCATGACAGGCCTCTCCTGGGGCCTCAGGGAGCTAGTGGTCTCCCAAGTCTCCAGAGCTGACTGCTCTCCTGGGCCCTGATGAGTCGCCCTCTGCCCCAGCCCTCCTCCCTTCGTGATGGTGCCAAGTAAGGCTTCGGGTATGGCAGGGGCTGAACCAAGAGACACCCCACCTTGTTCCTGTGGCTCCATCCCCCCATCCACACCCAAGAGGTGAGATCCTGGGGCAGTTGGCATCTGACAGCCTGGCATCAACTCATGCCAACAGCGTGGAAGCTGCAGTAATTAGAAGGGAAGAGGGAGAGAGGGGGAGAGAAGGAGAGGGAAGGCAAGCTCAGGAGAGAAAGCTTCTCCTGCCTGCCGCAGGGCAAACTACTTCAAACGAATTCGTTTCACTCTTGTGAAACTGAAGACAATTTCCTTTTCTGTCATAAAACAAATTATTGCTCATCAGGAGTGCTGGGCTCCTCTCTCTCCTGAGGGTTTGCTTCTGCTCTGTGCAGGGCCCCATGTGGGCAGGGAGATGGGGAGGGTCAAGGGAGGAGGCCCAGGGCCCAGGAGGGGATTCACAGGAGGCACCCTGAGGAGGGGTGGGCAAGAAGGAGGGCAGAGATTAGTGTTCCCCACAGGAGTGGAACAGGACGATATCAACTTCCTCCAGTGACCAGAGAAAGGGTCTGGGACCAAACCATTGGCCGTGGCCACCAGCACCGAAAAGGCCTCTGCAGAGGTCATCTCATCCATCCTCTTGCCTCAGAGCCAGCCTGGAGGAGGCTCCACCTCCTCCCTCAGGCACCTGTTCATGGGGTGGAGGGGCGGGGACAGGAAAGGGAGGCCCAGAGAAGTTGAGGAACTTGCCAGAGATCACTCAGCAAATTAATTAACGGCAGATCCAGGATTAGAACCCAATGGGTTCTCTTCCAGGCCAAGACTGCAGGATGCCTGCGGGCTTTTGTTAGCACTTTTTATGACTTTGGATTGCTGCAGTGAGCCCACAGCACCCAAACACTGCTGTGAGCAATGTGGGGCTCAAGAAAGAGAAGACCAATGGAATGGATTCCCGCTGTCCTTAACAAATGGCCCCCAAAGCTGGCCTCCACCATGCCTGCCTGCCCCTATAGGAAGGACTGTCACCTCTCCAGGCCTTTGCTTTGGGACACTCTTTCGGGGAACCTCCCAACAGACCCACCAGAAGAGCCATCAAGACTTTCTCTCTTCCTTCCTCACCCCTCCCCACTAAATTTTCATAACACTTCTTTTCTCTTCTCTGCCCTGATCCCTGGGCCAGAGCTCAGGGGAGACACAGCTCTTATTTATGCTTCAACTTTTGCCAGTTCTTTCTCATTACCTCCCCTGATAATTACCCTCATCCGCTCCCTCACTTCTTCAAGTTCTGTTTTCATGGGTTTTGCTGGGAATTGGGAACATATAAAGGTTCCTATCCCTGGGGGGATCCAGGTCCCATCCTCAGGGAATCCCTGGCTTACGAGAGACACTGGCAGACTCTGACTGAAGGAATGAGGGTGGGCATCAGGAGTGGGGAGATAGGGCAGAAAGGAAGAAGAAAGGCCAGGAGAGGGCTTCCTGGAGAAGGAGCAGGAGGGAGATGTAAGGAAGGTTTGGAGTGGAAAATCCAAACCACAGAATTTTTGGAGATGAGGAGGAAGATTGGCCCAGGTCGGGGAGGCATTGTGATGGTCGGGATGGAGTTGGGAGCCCAGACACAGGGTCAACCAGGCAGCTGGGAGGGGTCGAGTGGAGCAGCCATTTCCAGTGATGTGGAAACCCAATTCTAAGCCAGGGTGAATGGAGAAATGTTTGGGGATTGGCTGCCAGACCGGAGCAGCCAGACATCTGTAGGGAACAAAGGGTTGGGGATGGCATCCGAGGACGGAAGGGAGACTGAAGAAGTCACTCTACCTACCTCTCTGCCCCCAGGCACACATATTCCTTTCCCTCCCAAACTCTTTTGCTCCCAGGGGTAGTGGGGCCTACCACCTGCCCAAGTTCCTCATTTGATAACACCACTAAAAGTTCTTCCTTGTGTCCACCACAGTTCCCTTGGTGGCCAGTGGCAGCTTGGCAAGGAGACGGGCAGGAGGGAGACTGCAAGCAACTGCCCCTCCACCACCCGAAAGTGGTTTCACCAAGGCTGGGAGGGAGACAGGGAGGAGGAGATGAGCAGAGGGCAGGGCTGGGAGAGGATCGTGTCCGGGCGAAGACTCTGGCTCATCGGACACGCCACGCTGGGAATCCGAGAATCCGTGGTGGGAATGGGCCGGGCTGGCAGGAACAAAGGATGAAAGGGAGGTTGTGCGGCTGGTTGGGACATACACACCCACCGCTGACGTACTTCAGCGGCCAGTGACCTCAGCTGGGCTGTCAGACCCCATCTCATTGCACTGATCCAGTGGGTTCCCCTGCACCCAGCCCCCAAGCAGGGTCTGAGTATATGAGGGAAGTCGGTTAGACTCCAGAAGGACCTGCTGTGAGGATGAGCTTGGGGAATGCCCTTTTCTGAGATGGACAGGGTCGGAGGAGGGATTGTGGGAAGGTGAAGAGAAATGATGAGGCTTAGAAGGAAAGTGGGGAAACCACGACATCAGCGCCCCCGAATTGAGGATTCAGGGTCCTCATGATCAATGGTTCATGTCTATGTAATGATTCTGACAATGGGAGGGCGGGGCCTGAGTTGGCCTTGAATATAGAGGATTTGGGTTAGACACCAAGAACTTCCTTGCTTTGGTGTAGAAGGACCACGAAGGGGTTGAGTGCAGAACCCCACAGCCAACACAGGAAGTGTGGAATCATGCCTTTCATTCAAGGGCGAATCACCACTTGTATACACAGCCAGTGTGTGTGTGGGGGGGGGGGGGGGCGGGTCTGACCCTCCCAACCCCAGCTTCCTTGGACCCACCCAGCTTCCTGGGCCTCCCAAAGAAACCCACTGCCAGCACCTCACCTGCTCCCTTGGACCAGGTGGGAGTGGAGGACGGTGTTGGGGTGATTGCTGCCTGCCACTTACCCACTCTGGGGAAGGAGTGGGCCCTTACTCTTTTTCTTTCCAGCCTTACGGTGAGGGGCCTGGGAAGGAAGAAGGTCCCTGGTTGGAGATCTTTTTAGCTCCTCTAAAGAGCTCAACACACTGGAAGCCCTAAACAGACCCTTAGGCACAGCCACACTTGCATGTGCCCCACCCCGACACCCCAGACACAGATGGATTCAGCTCCTCCTGCTCAGTGTCACATGCAATCATACACATAGATCCTCTGCCATCACACACACACACACACACACACACACACACACACACACACACACACACCCTTTCACTCAGCCACACACCCTCATAAGTCATCAAATACTGAGAGGCTCATTCAGACCTGAACTCAGACAGACGCTGCAGAGTCACTCTGCTCCTCATAAGCCCACAGTGACCACTTGTGCACACAGACACACACACACACACACACATTCCCCCTCTCACTGTGGTACACAGCAGCCACACACACTCTCATGCTGATCCGGAGACCTCGCACACTCCAGAGGAGCCCCTCATTCCTGTGTCTCCATCACGCGCCCCACTGCCTCACCAGCAGTCTGTGCAGTGACCACCTGCCACGTTCTGGGCACTAGGCTGAGAACAGATACAACAGGGCTCCTCAAGGAATTTGTCTGCAAGGTGATAGCAGACTCGGACTAAGAAACAGTTTGTTGCAAAGCAGTGTATTAAGTGCTGGAAGGGGAGGAAGCATGGAGTACCACAGTCAGCTCAGTCTTGGGGGGCCAAAGGAGCCTTCTCCCATAAAGTGGCATCTCTCCCATGCTCAAATAAACCTCTGGTAAAGGCTAAGCCTTTTACATGCATTGTTTCATCTGTTCTTCACAACCACCCCTTGAGGTAGGCACGAATGTCCCCATTTTACAGGAGAGAAAACTGAAGCTCAAATAAGTGAGAAGCAGTCCTGCAGCTAATAAAGTAATGAAATACAGATTCCGACACAGCTGCCTAAATCGGAGTCCAAGTGCTCATGGCCCCCACTGCCTCCATCACAGACTTGAACTTTCACAGTAGGGGAGGCCCTCACCTACTCCCTAGTGCCTCTCAGCAAACCTCCTAATGCCACCCAGACCCTCCAAACCCTGATCCTCATGTACATGTGCAGGCCCACCTTCCAGCCCTCTGCTCTTACACGCTTCTCTCTCAGAAGACAGGGCCACTTGTCACTAGAGGAGCCATAATTGGCAGGTGCTGAAGTTGCCGCCAGAGCTTTAGAACAAGCAGAAAGGAGGGAGTAGAAGGGTTCCTGAGGCAGGGGGCTTGGGAGCTGGGACGGGGGAAGAGGGAGGGGGCTGGCTCCAGTGCCCTCTCCTCCGCTCTGCAGGTGTAATTAGCCCTGGCAGATGAAAGGGCGTCTTTGAAAGCGGGCGAGATCCTTGTCTGTCAGCAGGGCGCTCTGGGTGGCATCGGCAGCTTATCCTGAAACCACACACGGCACCAGAGCCTGGCTGTCTGGGTGCTGCCCGGGAGGTAGGGGGCAGACCCAGGGGCCTGGACCCTTGACTCCCCACTCCCCAGTATCTCAGGCCTGGGTTCCCTGCCTCTTTGGGCAGGAGTTTCTCAGAACCTCCTGAGCCTGGCAATCCCAATCACAATAGGCTGATGCCCATCCCTGGAGCCTGAGGGGGTAGGGTACTCCCCTCCCCCGCCAAGCTGGACAGGAGGCCAAGGACAATGGCTCTAGGCAGTCCTTTCATCCTGAGATCTCAAAGCGCCATCTAATTTACCCCACCTAAGTCGGGGACTTCCTCTAGAGTCCCTTTGGAGGGGTGTGGTCTGGGACGAGCAGTTCCCAGATCCCAGCTGGATAGGAGCCCTGAGAGGACAAGGTCTTCCAGAATGCTCATCCTGCTTGGAAACTGGGAATCTAAGAGAACCAGCAAAGTGGGGGTGCTGACACCAAACTCCGAAAGGGGGCTGAAAGGGATCTCAGGGGAGCTTGAGTTTGAGACCCAAAGGGGATAATTGATATATCCCATCCCTCCCCTCACAGATGGGTTCAAACTCAAGCAAAGGGTGAATCTCACGACCCTATGGAGTGAAAGAAGCTGGATACAAGAGTACACAGGATATGACTCCACTGATAGGAAAGTCGAAAACAGGCAAAAAAAGGTCTATGCCCTCTGAAGTCAGACTAGCAATTCCGTTACCCTTGGGGGGTTTAGTAACCAGAAGAGGGCACATGGCGGGCTTTGGGGTAGCGTTATGTTCTGTTCCTTGAGCTGCGTGCTGGGTACCTGGGTGTGTTCTCTTTGTGAAAACTCAATCCATCTTTTACTTATGATTTACTGATGTCATATGCTTATGACACTTTTCTATATGGGTGTCATAGTTAATAAACACTTACATTAAAACATTTTTATATGTCAGGCTCAAACTTTGTTTTATAATTTCTTTAAGGGGCTCTCACATGTCTTTCCTTAGCTGGAAGATCACAGGTCTCCAGAATGAAGACAGGGTAAGGCCAGATTCTAGAGAATTTCTTGACTGTGTGTGGGTAAGAAACGGGGATATGGAGCTGTGCAGTCAGGATCCTGTACCCCATTCTCTACCATCACCACCCCAATACTCCACACATACACATGAGTAGGTTCTACTTTGCTGAAACCAGTGGATGCTTTGGTGCCAAGAGAACCAATGAGCTTGCCAGAATCCCTGCTCTCCTCTTCCCCATCCTCTCTATCTGCTCCTGAGATCTGTTCCCAGGCAGGTCCCACCCGCTCTTCCCCCCCCAAGGTCAGCTCTGTCCCTTTCATCTCCCTCCTCTGCTTTAGGGCCTAAAAGAGGTAGCTGGGGAGAGGTGGAAAGGTGTTTGTGGAGGAGCCTTTGTTCCCCACCTCATCAAATGACATCTTTGCTTCTTTGTCCTTCCTCCACCCTGGAAAAGGGCAGGAGGCACTGCTTTCCTCCACTGCCACTGCGGGAGAGGGCTTTGAACTGGATCTTTGGGACAGAGCTGATAGCTGGGGTGGCTAGAAGTCCTTGGAGATAGTGCAAAAATAACCAGGAGGGCAATGAAGATTTCTTTGAAGACTGACCTTTCTAGAGACAGAGGGAGAAATGAGGTCACCTTACACGTCCTAAGCTTGCTGGGTTTCCACTGCAAGAATCCCCCCATACGAGCATGAACACAATGAAGGGGCTTGCTCCTGACATCTCATATCTGGCTGGGAAGAGATCCTGGGTTTCCTATTTGGTACCTCAGAACCCACAGCCATACCAGACACTGAAACTTTGCCTGTGCTGTGTTACCTCAGGAGAGATCCACTCTTTCCTGCTCTAAGCTCATTGGTTGTACCACTGGCAACCTGGCCCCTATTGGTGTGATGGTCTCTATAATCTGGAGCCTAGAGCTCACCTTCCCTAGTTTTCTGGCAAATCCCACCACCCCCTGAGCACATCTTGTCTAAGTGGCATCCCTAAAACACACTGAGAAGAGGAATTTACTTTTTTGGCTTTTCCTTCCAGCAGGCAGAGTCCATAACTTTCTCAAGTATTCCCAAGGATCTTTGTTTTTGTTCACTAATTGTATCAGAAACACCCCAAATAGTGTCTGGCACATAGTAGGACCTCTGTATATATTTGTTGGACGATGAATGGTTTTATGCTTGGAAAGCCCCTCCTCCAGAAGTCCTTCTGACATTCCTATTGCGGCCATTTACATTTTCAATTATTCTTGTCTCAGAAGAGGGGTCATCTGCCATCAGTTATGACTGATTGAATACCTACTATGTGCACAACTTTGTGATATGTGACTATATCTTCATAATTTAAGAGTCTTGGCTTATCCCAATGTCTCTCACTGTCCCCCTCGGTCTCCAAGTCCAGACTTCATTCAACTTCAATGGTCTATTCTCCAAGAGTTACCCAAGATTTAATAAATATCTTGCGTTTCTAATTATATTTGTCCATTCTATTTCTTCTTTTGTCTCCATTTAAGAGAAGTGCAAACCTCTCCATTTCTCTGTCACTTTGTCTCTGTGTGCCGCTGGCTCTCCGTGTAGCCTTACTCTGTAGCCCCTCTGTGTCTGTTTCCTTGCTGGAGTCTCTCTGTTTCTTCCTTGGTGTGTGAGTGTGTCTCAGGCACGCAGCACCCTCTCTCATTCTCTCTCTTCTTCCTTGCCTTTACAACAAATGTGTAAACTGGTGATTGAGAAATGGGAAAAGGAAAAAAAAAAAAAAAGAAGAAGAAGGTTGAGTGGAGTGTTTTCTCTCAGGTGTCAGGGTCGCAGGTAGCTCCAGCCCTAACTGGAGACGAGTCCCTACAGGTGCCTGTCCTGTCCAGATGTTGCGCAATGAGAGGCACGTGCCCAGAGTCCCGTCCTGAGTGCAGTTCCCCGGGTCAGGAGCGGCGGAGCGGCGGGGGGAGGGGAAATGTATGCAGACCAGAAATAGCCTTTCAGGTCCCTGTCCCAGCGACGGACCCGGCCGTGTCTGCTCCTCCTCGCCCGGCTCCAGGGAGTAGGGGGGAGGCAGAGGTTGTTTGCCGGGAAAGGACAGTTTGGGACGGGGAGGGGAGTTCCCTGCGTTTGGGCCGAGGGGGGAGCTGCAGGCCGGCGGGTGAGTAAGGCCCAGCGGACGCAGCAGGCTCAGTGGCGGCGGCGGCGGCGATGGGGAGGAGGGTAATTACGCTGGGAGGCTCTCGCCACAGCACGTCCCCACAAATGAGAGGCCCCGGGCCCCAGACACCACACAACAAAGCAGGAGGCAATTATTTGGCTCCAGTGGGAGGGGACAGCCCTTTGCCGGCCCACTGCCGCTGAGGCCCCGGCCTCTGCTGAGGGCAGAAGGGTGGGGGTGCCCGGACCACTCTCACCAGCCCCAGCGGGCGAGGGAGGGCCCGAGGGACTCCCGCTGGGTTCCCCTCAGAGGGGGTCCCGGTTTGGGAAGGCAGAGCGGTGGGAGGCCCTCAGCCAGCCCGGAGCCTTCCACAAGGCCTCAGGGGAGGCGCCCAGGGTACCCCGCAGGAGTGAGGCGATTAGGGCCTGGGGTGGGCTTGAAGGCCTTTTGTTGGTCTTGGGGAAGCCAGTGGCCAACATCTGAACCCCCCCCTCCCCCAGCTGTGGCCACACAACTGGCACCAGGAGGCTCTCAGACAGGTGGGGAAACCACAGAGGAGGGAGCAGGAGCCAGGGAGATTCCAGAGCACAGAGCGTGTAGCCAGGCCTGGAATTCACACAATTGATATGCAAATAAATGCAAATTTGTCAACTTTTATTCTCCTCAAAAATCAACAGATCTGACCCTTTTGATACTAGAACTTGCCTGATCAGCTGGGGGTACCCCAGCCTCTGTTGGCCTCCTTCTCCTGCTCCATTCACCCATGTTTGTTACAGGAAAACCGTTAGCAAGTCCTACGAAGAACTTGGATTCATTTGGGACCTTCCTGCAAAGGACTTTCCCCTTCTTAGATGAAAGAACCCAAAGTACAGACGGGGAAAAAGAGGCCTGAAGAAATTCAGGTACTTTCCCCTGTTCTAACAGCCCACCTGGAGGATGGCAGGGCTCTTCCTGGAGCCTTCTGACAACAGCCCTAGGTCATCAGCATGCCAGCCGGAGGAGGGGAAAGAATACAGGACTAGGAACCCGAAAATCTGGTCTCTGGTCTAGGCTTGGCCCCTAATCTTGATCAAGTCCCTCCTCTCTAAGCCTCAGTTTCCCTGAATGTCAAAAGACCATTTCTGGAAAAAAGACTCTTAGACCTGGAGTCCTCCCCTTATAACCAGGCCATCAGAGTTGCTTTCCAGAGCCTTTGAGCCAACTGTCCCCCTCTTCACCCTCACTAGCTCTCACCCCTCCCTGCTCCAGGCGAATGGAGGATGAACCCCTAACCCCCGTCTTTTACCATCTTCAAAACCACTCAAAATCCACCGCAGGAAGCCTCCCCTGATTAACCCTACTCAGCTGATTGCTACTTTATGTTGGGGTCCTTCCATCTGTGAAAGGCTCAATTTGTCCCCTTGCTTATATGTTGCTGAAAGAGCTCCTAAGTCATTTTGAGAATGTGTATAGTATCCCTTTGTGCCTCCACACCCCCACTCAGGGCTGTCTCCTCTGTTAGACCAGGGCTTCCCAAGGACTTGGGCTGTGTCCTTGCGACAGAGAGAGAGCCCCCATCAGGGTGGGACTGACTCCACCATCAGATCAGGACTTCCCCCTAGGATTGAGGACTCTGTCTCCTTCACCTAGTCCAAGCCTGGGTTCAGCAGGAGTCATTCTACAGGGGGGAGAGGCCTGGACAGCCAGCCTCTCCCGTCTTCACTGCTGATTTCTCAGCTTCCCCTTCAACCTGCAGCCACAGCCAAGGTGGCAGCTTTTGCTGTCTCCCTTTCCTGCCCAGGAGTGATTCTGCCTTCCTTCCTCAGGAAACTCTGTCCTGGCGTCTGCCTCTTCCTCTTCCTACTCCTCCTCTCCCAGCCTCCAGCCTCCCTCACTCCTGTCTAGGGCCTCAGGGCAAGTATTTGCCACCTGCATTCCTGGATCTGGCTCCCAAGCTCCCTGCTACTCCTGGGACCCTGGGACCCCTGCTTGGCAGCCCTCCTCCATCAGGGCTGCCCTCACCAGCCCCAGAACACGTGGGTTGCTTGCTCAGGCCTCTCCGAAGCTTTCTGGGGCCTGTAATGCCAGCGCTCCTAAAGTCCGAGACTGGCCACTCTGCTTGGAGCTGGAAAGGCTGTCAGAGTAGGCCTGGGGGTCCCATTATAGCTGCAAGGCACCTTCCTGTGCTTCCCTCCTCCACATCTTCTTTGTCTTCACCTCAGGGAGACTCCTTACCTTGGAACCCACCACTTTCTATTAATTTGCATACTACATTTATTGGTCCTGCCCAAGCAAATTAATGCAAATACAGTGCAAACCAGATGCAAAAAGGCAGTGAGACTGGATGGCCCTGACACAAGGACAGGACTCCACACGTGCGTGCACGAGCCTCTGTTCTCTTTCCAGAGGTGGTAATTTGACATTCAGGAAAACTAAGGCTTAGAGAGGAAAAGTGACTGATTTCATGCATTCCTGGCTGGGATGCCTGGTCCTTTGGAAAATTCCAGGGGCCACTGACTTGAGTTGCGCAACAAATGTGCTCTTCTCTTCCTTAGACCTCATCCAGCTGTGGCTCTTTCACACAGTTTCGATAACTTCCCTTCTCTATGATTTTCCCCTTCCCAGGCTCCTGCCATTCCTTGCCTTGCACCCCACCACAGCTCCTTGTGGCTAGGTGGCAGAGGTGGTTCCTCATGTGTAATCTGAGCAGAGCTGAGGGGTCTCACTTGCTCCAGGGACAGCCGCCCACCAACCTGCCCTGGTACCTAAAATCCCTACCGTCAGAGTGTTTCTGTGAGTCCCAGTGACGTATGCAGATGCCTTCTGTTTAAAGACATGTGATAGCGCGGGGTTCTGGCTGAGATAGTCTGGCATTACCACCTCAGCAGAAATCAAGAACTTGAGACTCTCCCTCTCCATAGATTGGGGTTGTTGGAGAGGCCAGGGACGAAGTCCTGCGGGGAAAAAAGGGGCATTCACTGTTGAGAAATGCATTCAATCAACAGACGGTTATTGAACACTTACTATTAGGTTGGTACAAAAGTAATTGCGGTTTTTGCAATTGTTTTTAACCTTTTAAACCGCAATTACTTTTGCACCAACCTAATGTTCCAGGCCCTGAGGATGTGGTGGAGAATGAGAGCCTGCCCTCATACAGCACAGGGGGGTGGTCTCTAGCTTGAATTACACCAGCATCACCCGGGATGCTCATTACATTGAAAGGGGTCCAGCCCCTCTTGACTCAGTAAGTCTACAGGACCCAGACAATCATTTCCCCTTCCCTTTCCCAGTGATGTCGGTGTAAGTGGTCTGGGGACCACACTATAAAAAGCTGAGAGTTTCAGGGCCCCAGGGAAGCAAAGAGAGAGGAGAAGGGTGCTGTGAGAAAGAGTCAGCTGGGGTAGGAGGGGAGAGGCAGGGTCTTCTCCCCAGGGCCACATCCTGGGAGAAGATGGGGTTCCACCAGGCTGGCTCTCTGCCTGATATCCTTCTCGTGGTGCCACTCTTTGCTCCTAGCAGACGCTCAGGCTTCCAAGTACCCTGTGGATTCCTACCCTTCACCTCCCTTGGGACCCAGGGCACCTTCTCTGGAGTCCACGAAGGGTGAGCACCAATAGGAAGAGATGGCAGAGCGGTTTGACAGACACCAGGCCACACTCCCTACACTCCCTGCCCCTCCCCGCTGGTCCAGGAGTGCCTCCTGGAATCAGTGACCAGGCTGAAGAGAGAGGGACTGAGAGGAAGAGATTTGAGGAAGCAAAAATAGAGGTTGAGAGGGGAGGCCAACAGAGGGAGGCTGCCCCCCTCCCTCCCAGCGCCTGGCGTTTGATGCTGGGGGTTGCTGAGACATCTCCTCTCCCGGAAACTGGAGGCCAGACAGATAAACACAGATGGAGGGAGAGACTCAGCTGCTTTATTTATGGGCCTGGTGACAGGCCCTCTCCTGTCTCAGAGTCACTAATCTACCAGGCGGAAGAGACATCCCACCCCCTCGCCACCGCCACTGTCTTCCCTCCCTCCTAAGACTGGGGCTCAGCCAGGCTCTGAGCCTCCCCAGTCAGTCAGGCACAGGCCTGTGGTGCCAGTGTTTGTGGGCTCAGGGAGAGTGTCCAGGGGCTCAAGAGACACCCCCTTCATTCCTCTTCCCCAACAAAATGGGGACCACACATCCCATTCCATGCCCCTCTCCCCATGTCCCACCTTGTCTTGAATGTCAAAGGCTATCAGAAGCCTTTGGCTCTGCCAAGGAGACCCACCCCCATGGATGTGTTTGGGGACAGGAGGAGAGCCTAGGTGCTTTAGGTCCGTCCTGCTGAGAGGTTGGACAGTTCAAGTGTCTTGACTTGGAAGTCCATGACCTGGACTGGCCGGGCAGGGGCCTACTGAGAGCAGAAGCTGATGGGGATTGATTCCCTGATGCCTCTCTAGGGTCAGACCCAGAGCTGAAGGGTCCTGTCCCCTGCAGAGTTCCCTTCTGACGAACTCCGTCTAATGGCAATTAGCACCCATTATAAAGGGGGCTCTGAGGACCCATGTTAATTCCTCCTCCTTTCCACCTTCACCTTCTCCCCACCCACCCACACGAAACATACCTACTCCGGGCAGCCTCTCACAAAGTGTTAAATTCCACTGTGGCTAATGGAGTGGGGGCCAGCAGTGGCCAGACGTCCAGGCAGCTGGACAGCATAGATTTCTCTGCCCCCCTGCCCTGTGCCCAGCGGCACAGTCCCTTCATCCTGCCATTTTTGTCCAGGTCTAACCCAAACCTGGGTGGGGGAGAGGTAACTCAGCCTTCCAGGAAAAATGGGTCTTTTAGGCCCTAGGATTGGAGGTCAGAGAGCAGCAGAAGGGCAGGAGGAGGAGGATAATAGGGAGGGCGCAGAGCCCTATCTGGAGAAGGAGGTGGCTAAACACAAGGAGCCTTTAAGGCCTCAGAGATTCAGAGATTTGGCTCCTAGGATCAGACGCCAGCTCCCTGACTCACTGTGGCTACACCGGCCACCACCACCACCACCACCGGGACCTGTTCAACTGGCCTTTCTCTCCTTTTCATTTAAGTGATTTTGGGTCATCCATAGGCCAGGGAGGAACTTTACCAAAATGACAAGCTCCCCCTCCCACTCCCCCCTCCCTGCCTGTCTTCCAGCTCTCCCTGCCTTCTCCTTCTTCTGCACCTTATCATCGTAGAGCTCTCCCCGAAGCCTGAGGAAAGGGGGGGATTTGGAATCCTGGCTCAGATTTACTGTCTCAGGCAGTTTCTTCTTCGGATAAATGGGCATAGCTTAAGGATAAATGGCATTTACTGGCCTCTCTCCCTAAATCTATTTCACGTTCTCCTCTAGGAAGCTTTCCCCAATGATTGCACTCAGCCCTGTCCCTAGATGTTTTTCCCTTTCTTCTAGCACCACCTCAAGAATTCCACTCATTTGCTATCTGTCCTTGTTTCTGGACTCTGATGATGAATCAGGAATGCATTCAGTCTTCCTCATCACACTGGGAAATCTCTGTGGCCAAGAACTGTGTCTCTCCTATCTGACCAAGGGCTTCCTGAAAGGGTCGCCATCTGGACCTGCTCCCAGCTTGGGCACAGGACCCTAAGCACTGACAAGAGTAGCCAACAGCAGAGGAGAGGGGAAGGGGGGAGTAGAGGAGGCACGTTCATTTCTCCACCCCTGTAAACAAATCCAAAGCTAAGCTCAGGGAGTGATGGGAGCATATGGAGAGGCTTCCCAGTGTAGGCAACTTTTAAGTTGAAACTGAAAAGAAGGAAGAAGAGAGAGCATTTTCCTTCAAGATCTTCCCAAGAGCTTCAGAGCCCCTCCTTCCACCCCACCTCCCATTCCAGCTTGCTTCTTCTTTGGCGGCCCCAGACAGAAGGCAGTGAGGTTTGTCCCATCTCTTTTGTAATGTCACGGGGCTCCCTCGGCCTCCCGGCCCTGCCTGCTCCACCCACCTGAGGGCCCTGGCTCCAGGCCAAGTGTCAATGTGTTCAGCCCCACCCAGGGTCCTTATTCAGGGCAGAACCCGCTGGGGAGGCAGTGCCTCTTCTTTCTCAAAGCAGCTGCCAAGCCTGAACCTCCCCTAACACCCCTTCTCGCCCAGGAGAGGCAGTGTGGATATGTGAAGCAGCTTGTGGACCACTCTGAACTCAGGGGTATGTCTCTAACCATGACAGAAGAGGTGGATGTGTGCTCTGCTTCCATGTGTTTTCACCTCCTTCTGTCTGCCCCCCTCCTTCAGGAGATTTTGGAAAATCCATGATCTGGGAGAGGTCATTGTGTCTAGCCCCCTGCCCATGGCCAACCATCCACACATCTCTGTTGGGTGAGATCACTGCCACCCTGATGAAGAAGCCACTATATTCCTTCCTGGTGTTTGAAGCAATGAAACTCACAGCCCTTTCTCTCCACTCTGCTGGGTCCTAACTTGATAAACATCTTCATTGCTGTACTCTCTGCTCCAGGCCTCTGAGGTTGCCCATGCTGATCACAGCTCTCCTTGCTCCCTCCTGGAGATGATGGACTTGATCTGTCCAGCCAGAGACCCGCACAGAGCCACCAGGCCAGCTGTCCCCCGCCACTCCCATTCTGAGGGATATCCGGCTAGGCCTGGGATGTTGGAGTCCCATCCTGATTTCTTTTTCTTTTTTTTTTTTTTCCATCCTGATTTCTGATAGGCAGAAAGCTGCTGCCCAGGAAGGAGTCTCTTCCCTTTTGCCAGTTGCCCAAAAAGCTAATAAGAGCTCTCACTTACTGAGCCCTTACTGTGGGCCAGACTTTACTTAATCTTCACAACAACCCCTGAGGTGGGTTCTGTTACCGTATTACCCCATTTTACAGATGAGGAAATGGAAACTCTGAAAAGCTGCAGTGGCACTTTCTAACCAGAATGCAGCCCTTTTGGGGTCAAAGCCAGAATCATTGTTCTATGGACAGCAGCTGTGGACAAAGCTCTGCCTTGGGACACTGAGGGAAGAGACAGGGGACAAATGAGGCATGGCCCTCTTTTGGGAAGACACTTTCTCAAGGAGTGTTCAGTCTGATGGAGGAGTCAGGACCAGTGTCCTCTGGTAGCTATGGGTCTGAGAGAGAAGTCAGATTGTACTTGAAAAATCAGTAATTCCCTGACTCCTGAGCCAACACCCAGGGTATACCAACCAGAGGCCTCCACAACCCTGTTGGTGCCCTAGCTCCCTGCCAACCCTGTCCTGGGAACAAACTTCCCTGAGTTGCTGGAGCAAAGGACTAGAGAAACCCCTTTCTGAGGCTGAAAGACTTGGGAGACACAAAGACCTATCGATTCTAGGGCGGTGGCCTCACTTGGAGGAAAGTTCTCCTCGATGGCATTTGGGCTCTCCCATCTGGAAGTAGGGGGGTGGCTGGGATGAACTCTGAAGGCATCTTGGAATTCCATATTATCCCACTTCCTCTTCATCCTGGCCAAGCTCTGAGGATTATGACGGTGTGGGCAATAAAAAGTGCCTAATTGGGTGTTGTCCAGCTGAGCCTGCTTCCCATTTCCCTAGGTGGGGGCAAGAAACCAGCTGAGTCAGTTTCACTTTTGCTATTGCCCTGTTTCCCGATGGCTGCTGGGCGCTAGCGGAAGCAGGGCACCCAGTAGGAGTCATCAGCTAGTTCCTGATGCCGTTTCAGAGGTGGGTAATCCCCGGGAGGCAAAGGGCCCCCAGAGAGGATGAGAATGTTAGGATACACTGCTCCTTTCCTGAGGAAAGAGGACAATACCCCCGTTGGCCTCAGTGGGAATCGGGAGTTGGTACAGAGTATGCTCTGGCCCTGGCCTCAGCGATGGCACCACTTACTTCCATAGCAGAGGGCAAGGTGAAGAACACTGGGCTCCAGAGCCAGCCTGCCTGGGTTGGCATCCTGACTGTGCCATTATCCAGCTGGGTGATTTTGGGCAAGTTACTTAAGCTCACTGTGCCTCAACTTTCTCATCTGTAAGGTGTGGGTAAGTGTATGTAAAGTGCTTAGAGCAGTGCCTGGCAAGGGGTAAGTGCTCAATAAATGGTTACCACTAGTACTCTCTTGGCCTGGCAGTGAGAGTGGGGAGATAGAATGTAAGTCTGGCTGAATCTGGACGTGGCAGGATGGGGGAGGGATGGGTGAGATGACTTGCATCACAGACAGCATGGGTTTCCCGATGTCCTCTCTTCTGGAAGCGAAAGCCAGGGGGGTCAGCCAACCCTGGAGTGGGAAGTTCTCCTGCCTGCGAGTCTGCGTTCCATTCTATGGTGGAGCCCTCTCCCCCACGGCCCACCTTGCCTCTCCCAACCTTCGGCTTCACCTCGATTCCAGAAGGGCAGAGCCAACCACAGGCTTCTCTCCTTCCTGGCAAACCTGCTCATTTCCCCCCGCCTCGCCTGCATCCTCTCCCCCCCCCCCCCCCCCCGGGAAACTTCGAACAGACTGTTCCCTCCACCGGAGACGCCCTGTCTTCTGCTGTTCTCACCTTGTCCTCCTTCCTGAACCAGTCCTGTGCTCCCTTCTCCATCCAGAGGTTCCCAGACATAAGCCTGCCCCAGCCCTGAGACTCAACTGAGGGCCTACAAGCTGACCCCCTTCTCTCTGGCCTGGTCCAGGGCGAGTCTGATCTCCCCTATCAGACCAGGAAGTTAACTGTGTTTTTACCACTGAATCCACTGGACCCTAAAAGTGATCCATGACCCCTCCAGGTTTCAGCCACTATTTTCCCCATCCCCATTCCTCAGGCTCCCCATTTTGATCCAGGAAAGCAGCATAGTCACTGGGCTGCCTGCCACTCCTGATTGCACCTGGGGGCCTGGCAGACAGACAGCCACCTGTCTCAGGAGGCTCAGGTGGATGCTGGAAGGCCATGGAGGCCAAGGGCCTCCCAACCAGAGACCCCCCAGAAACCCCTCCAGCACTGGAAGCTGCTGCAGCAGACCTTTCAGTTACAGGGTCCAAACATAGCCAGGCAGTGGCTGATGGCAGAGGAATAAGGGCAAGGCAGGCCCCAGAAAGCCCCCGCCCAACTGCGGTCCTTCTCAGAAATCCTTTTGCTTCTGTTCTCTGCTACTGCTCTGCTATCTGCTGTTTCTTGGGGGGAGAGATGCTTATGGGTGGGAGGTGGAGTGGGAGGAACGCTGCTTGGCCCTTAGGGGGGCCGCCGAGATTTATGGGACTGGATTTTTACAGGCTGGGGAGGGGCCCCAGGCAGGAGCTGTGGAGCCTGACAGAGGAGCAAACGCATAAAACCTCCCAACATGAAAGTCAGGCAGCAGCCCCCCCAGGCCTGCGGGTGGTTAGAGATTTATAGCTCTTGCACAAGGCCTGGAAGGGGCCTGGGGAGCTGCAAGGACACTTCAGAGCCAGAATAACTCCCCACCAAGGCCTTCACCTTTCTCCTCTAGGAAAAAAAAAATACGCACCAATAGAACAGGTTGGAGCTGCCAGAAAGATGGTTATCTCTGTGGGGATCCAGCCCCACTTGGAGACTAGGTGACTCCCAACTTCCTCCCCCACCCTGGATTCTCCTCTCTGCCCCCAGGTCAGAAAGAGGTGCCTGGGGCAAGATAGGAGGAGTCGAGGGAGGAAACCTCCAGAAGGGGCCTTCTTCTGGAGACAGTGGGGCTCTGCTCCTGTGGTCCGTTTTCCCAGACAAGGAAAGAGCAACAGTGGCCTGGAAGTGGGAACAGGAGTGTGGGTGGGTTCCGGCCAGTTCTGGAAGAGTTTCAATATTGAGGGAGTACTTTCAGAGTGTGTACGTAGGTTAGGAGTCTTACCTGAAGGGAGACAAAGATGGCACAATAAGGCTGCAGAAACACAGGAAGTCTCTGTGCTTGGTGGCCATCTCTCATTTCAGCCAAAAGGCTGAGCTGGGAATCTCGGGAGCGGAATGTGACTGGGCCCCAGCTCCATAGCCTTAGCTCTTGCCCACCAAACCAGATGCCAGTTTTCCCTTGGGCAGGACCCCTGGCTCCTTCCCCACCCATGGAAGGATTATCTAGTGGCCAATGTCTTGGGCTTGACATCTTTGGGGCCAGCTCAGCTGGTTTAGGGTTGTGTTTCTGCCTCCTCCCAGACTCTGGACTCTGCACCCCAGGTCCCCTACACCAGCATGGAGAAGCCCTGATCCTCAGCTGGGTGGGGGAGGGGTACACTGCTAACCACTTAAAAGGGCCGGTAAGCATCTGGGACAGGTGAGGAGCCAGAGCCTTTGAACTGAGAGGGGGGCGGGGCTGCTGCCGGAAGATGGAAATCCTGGGCCAGGGCCTTACTGTAGCACAGTAGGGAGTGGGGTAGGGAGGAAGCACCATAAAAGGCTGACCCACCCTCTCTCCAGCCTGACTTTCTCCTCCCCACCCCTTAGTCCAGCCTCCCAAGACCCGAGCTGGCACTGAGACAGCCAACTGAGTAATGTCTCTGGTGCCCAGCCAGGTGGGCACAGACTTGCCCATTGCCAGGCCCCACCCTGAGTGGTCGGTCAGGACTCCTAAGGAACAGGCCAGGGGCACAGTGGGGAAGGGGACTGAGATGCTGCCCTTACAAGCAGGTCACTGCTCTAATCCAGCCCAATAGGCAAGAGGTTGGGGCGAGGAGCCCAGTATTAAGGAAGTTGGTCAGGGGAGCAGCTGTTCTGTCTGTCCTTTCATCCTTTCTCCTGCTGATTGACAGATAGAGATGGAAGACTAACTTGAGGTCAGTGCTCTAGCAGGGAGGGGAGGAAGCCGGAGAGGAAAAATGGCTTTGCTTCCTTGGCCCCCAACCTTCCTGTCACCAGCTTCAGACTGCAGGCTCAAGGAAGAGTGGGCCGGGCTGGTCAGGACCTGCCTCCAGTCTGCTTTCCTCCCCAGCAGGTCGGGGAAAATTACTCTCCTGGTACTGCTTTTTATTTTTTGAAGCCAGATCAAAGGTGGGACCCAGCTGGGAGCCCTAGTAAAATCTCAGCAATGTGGAGCCTGGGAGTTTCAGCCAGGGAAACCAGGAGCTGGGGGAGGGACAGTCCCAGGACCTGGCTTCAGGGGTCAGGGGTTCAGAGGCTTGAGAAGAGTCAGGAGTTGAGCTGGGGGTGGGGGCCAGTCAAGAAAGATCAGTGACTTGAAGAATCTAGTCAAGGCTGCCATAAGTTGGTTTCTACTGCTGTTCTCTCCAAACAGGGACCCACCCAAGAGTAACTCTCGCAATCCCAGTGTCCTAGCCAATTGGAAGAGGAGTCTACATTAGCTAAATATCATCCCACCTTTACCTCGCAGGCCTGGGCTGTCACCTGCTCCAGGGTATTACTTTGTATAAGCAGGAAGCTCTTAGATTAGATAACTTTGCTCCCTCCTGCTGTAAACAAAAGCACATTCCCCCTTTCCGTACCTGAGTGTAGACTAGAAAAAAGCTTCTCCTTGTTTTTGTTATACTTTCCCGGTGAAGACTGGAAGCTGCGATTGAGTCCTATGCCCCAGCACCATCTCTCCCCTCTTCCCCCTGCTCCTGTCCTCAGTATCTTCTTGTGTAGGCCAAACAATTGCCATTCTTGCTCTGGGAGGCCCTCTCCTTCCTCCCTAGGGCTGCCCCACCTCTTTTCCTGCTAGGAATCATGTTGCTAATAGGGTTCGTCACACTGGTTTTCAGAATGAACATGGGTCTGGCACTATCAGTGGGGGACATAAAGTATGAGGGCCCCAGACACCCCACATTTCTTTTCTCATGAGTCGTGAAGTCAGGAGAGGCTTGGTCCTGACTGGCACAATGCCCGACATGAGTATCCAACAGAATAGAGAAAGATTTCCCCGGAGCTTTGGTTGGCCCTGAGAAGGCTTCCTCAGGGATAACTAGGAGGTCCCTCCCTGTAACACCAGGCAACCATCCCTTACCACAGTTCTTGCTTCTCCTAGATGTTGATGTCCCTGGCACGGTACATTTGGGATGGGCAGGGAGCGTGTACGTGTGTGTGCCAGTATGTGTATGTACATGGGTACACACACCTAAGTGGGTGGGTCTGGATAGAGAGGAAAGGAAGGGGAGAATGCTACCCTACCTTCTGCTGTTACTAATCTACGGTGTGACCTTAGCCAACTTTATCACCTTCTTTGGTTTCCCCAGGCCATAAAATATGGGGTTAATTGTCCCTCCTAGCGAAGCTGGGAGGGTTAATTGGGCAATGGCTCTGAAGTGTCTAGGAAGAGAAGGAGATCTATAAATATAAGGCATCATTATAGGGTATTTCACAGCTGTTTTGTGAGCCCCAATGTTATTATTAATATTATTATTGTTATTGTTATCGCCACCGTCGCCCACTTCCTGAGTCTCTGCCAGCTGGGTTGGTGCTTCCAGGGGAAGAAGTTAGGCCCCCGAGCCCAGCATCCCAGCCAGTGCTCTCACTATATCCACACCCTCCACACTCGAGGGGTCTGGGGAACCCTCAGGAGACTTGTGATGGCAACAGAGATGGGACTTAGACAGAAGGGGCTCAGGCCCCCAAAAGAGAGAGGGAGACAGTGCCTGCTCAGGGAAATTCACAACCCTCCTTTCTCCCCAGGGACGTTTCCAGATTGCTGTGGGAAGTGTGGACTCAGAGAAGCAGACAAGGAGCTGTGGTCGTAGGGGTCAGGAGGGGTGGAAAGGGCTGAGTGCAGGGGAGAGGCTGAAGTGGAGAGAGTATGTTGTTACCAGAATCAGTAAAATGGGCTGGTTAGGTAGGAAATGATTCCTTGAAGAGGTGAATGGCTCCTTACGAGGAGTCTTTGTAAGGGCTAGATCTGGCAAACAGTAGGCACTCAATGCATGCTTGTTAAGCGGAATTTCTATGCCTGCCTTTCCTTCCTGTAAGATTAAAAACCCCTATGTATTGCATATTTGAGAGTTGCTGGGAGAACCGATCTTGAAGGTTCTCATCACAAGCAAAAAAAGGTAATTTTGTATGGTGACAGAT
This sequence comes from Rhinolophus hipposideros, assembly GCF_964194185.1. Classification (NCBI taxonomy): domain Eukaryota; kingdom Metazoa; phylum Chordata; class Mammalia; order Chiroptera; family Rhinolophidae; genus Rhinolophus; species Rhinolophus hipposideros. The sequence goes on along the minus strand of NC_138066.1, from coordinate 33,591,486 downwards.
GACAACTAGACCTGTTGTGGTGATCATTTCGCAATATATACACATATCAAATCATTATGCTGTACACTGAAACTAATATAATGTTATATTTTAATTATACTTCCCCAAACAGAAACAAAACCCACACCGGCTTTTGGAAATGCCTTGGGCTCCCCCTGGTGGTGACACACAAACGCGGAGCAGGCGCCAGTGTTTTCCGCCCTGAACGGCTCCTTCTCCCTTAGGTTAGGGGTGGGGACTGCCCTTTCTTCCTTAGCTCCACAGACCTCATGCTCAGGGCACTGAGAGTAAGAAGAACCAGAGAAGAAGGAAGAACCCTGTGGGGAAGGATGGGTGGAATGTTTTCACTGGAAGATTCCATGGCAGTTGGACAGCCATCCGTCTGGGCAGGAGAACCAATGGGTAGAGGGAGTTGACGAGTCAGGCTGTGTGGGTCTGGAGGGGACTCTCTGGGCAGTGGAGAAAGACGGGTGGCTGTGTGTGTGCACCTGGGTTGTGGAGTGGGGTAGCTGCCGAACTATAACAGGGAGATGCATTTTACAGCCTCTGTCCATTTTTCATGCTCACAGAAGACCGAGGAAACCTGGGTAATTGAAATCATAGATGGACCTGGGAAGAAAAAAGTAGCCATGATTTATTTAAATTAGGTGTTTGTCCCATCAAATCTCTCTCTGGCCATGTGAACGTCAGGAATGGTTTGAAAAGTCTGCAACCTTGATTTCTCTGTAGGTGGAAAGAGAAGAGAATGTAGAAAACCAGAGGAAGTAAAGGAAAGAAGCAAAGGCTACTGGGAAAATCCTTAAGGCAGAATGAGCAGCCTTTAGAAGGCTGAGTTGGCTGTCACTCTTCAAAAATAGAGATTAAAGCTTGGGTTGTAGCTATGAGTGACGACCAACAGATAGTCAAGGGCTGAGACATTGATATTCTTTTGGTTTCTGGACATCCAGCAACAGCTGGAACACGTGGTTTCTTTTATAGGAGGCCTCAGAGAAATTTGGAGTTTTTAAGGGCAGAGACTGTGGTTCTGCATCCATCCATCTCTCCTTCTGGTGCCCTCAGCATCCTTGGGGATAGACATTCACTCTTTGGTACTAATGAATTAGATGGGGGTAGCCATATGCAGAAGAGAAGGACAAGAGGATATCAGGAAGCAGGAAAAGTATGGGGAAATGAAGAAGAAAAGCGGTTAAAAAGCAGACAAGAAGGAAAAGTGAAAGGGAGGTGGAGGAAGCTGGGTCTGGAACGGAAAGGCATAAATCCATGAAGTGTTAGGAGGATACAGTCAGCAAGTCAGTCCACAAACATCTACTGTGCTCCTACTGTATATGGAGCAGTGTGCTGGGCATGAAAGGTGGACAAGAGACAAGAGAAAGGTGGACAAGAGAAACATGGGGCTCTTAAGGGTGGAGAAGGGGTAGCTTTGTAAATTAGAAAAGGAGAGAAAGTGACAACTTAGAGCAGGAAGAGGCTGAAAGTAGTTGGAAACTAGAGGGAGAACATCACTGAGAACCTGCCCGAGATGCACCAGGGAAGAGAGATCTGACTGAGTGAAGTTGAGAAACCGCAGGAACCACCTATCAGCTCTGGCTCTGCAGACAGAGGCAGGTAGGGTGGGGAAGGGGAGAAATTCAGAAAGGGGAGGGACAGGAATGGGTGGGGGTGGAGGGTACAGTCTGTTCATAGTGTTTTTTACTAGGGCACCCCCAGTGGGAAGATGTCTTGGGCTAAGGAGTGGTTCTCAACATTTGGCTGCCCTCTGGAATCACCTGAGGAACTTCTTAATGCTGTCATCAGGGTCCCAATACTAGAGATTCTGATTTCCTTGGCCTGGGAAGGGATTCAGACTTCAGAATTTATTAAAAGTTATTTGTTGAGTCTAAAGTACAATCCGGAGAAAGCGAGCATTTAGAGGCTGGCTGCCTGGCCTCCTTCCTCTCTGTTGAAGATGGGCTCATCTTGAAAGAAGTAATACGTAGGAATGGAAGTGGAGATGTGATCTTGGGGAGTTGTACATGAGGCTCAAAGACTCCAACGGTCCTGACAAAAGTATAAGGTGGTCCTCCCCTTAGAAAGTGCCCCCTTTTTTGGTTGTGACTGTAGTAAGAGTGGAGCTATATAGGCTAGAAATAAAGAAAAAAACACAAGAAAATGGCGGCCTTCAAGAGGGAAGAACCATTCAAGTTAACTCAAAACTGCTGCCAAATTCTTCTAAGTTTTTGCACCCTGTCTTCCCACCTACACATATGCACACTCCCCCCCCCCCGCCCCCCCCCACACTTTTGCTGACTTCATGATTGGGCGCCTAGGGTGAGAGAAGCACAGCTGCCCCCAGCTTTTGTACCACAAGAGGTTTGGCAGTGGCCCAGCAGGATATTTAACCCCACCTCCCCCCCAAATCCCTGAGTCACTGAACCTGGGTGGAGTTCTTAGCTTGACAGTGAAGCAATCTTAACTTGAAAAATGGCCTGGGAACAGAATGTATGGTCTATATAAACAAGTCATATGTAGATGTAATTGTATGCAAATGTTCATTCTTTAACTCAGCATACATTTCCTGCCAGTCCTCTGTGTACTCGCCTCACCCCAATCCTTCCACTGCAGCTTGGTCTAGCAGGGAATCAGAAGTAAAAATAGTGTGCAATTTACTCACACTTACGCAGTGAGTGAAGCCCTTTGCATGTTCCAAGAACAGTCCAGAGAAGGAAAAAACTATGGCTGGGTAGGAGTTCAGTGTTCAGACTTTGAGTAGGGTCTTGAAGGATGCATAGGAGTTTACCAAAAGAAAGATTAGGTAGGAAGGAAAATAGTAGAGGGAAGCAAAAGTGTTCAGGAATTGTGAAATCTTTCCTTGAGGCAAAAGGAGAGGATTTATAGGAAAGGAATGGGGTGGAGGAGGGAGATAAAGCATGAAAGATACACAAATAAAGAATGTGAAGGACCTGGTTTACCTAAAAAGGAGTTTGGGCTTTTTACCCAGAAAGGCATAGGGAACCAATGAAGGATCTTAACTAGAGGAGTGATATCTTTCTAAAGTCTTATTTTTCAAAGGCTAAGGCTGAGAGGGGTAGACTGTAAGAGACTATTAACATTTATTCAGCAATTACTGTGCATTGGGCATTCTGCTCAGTATTTTATATAATTTTTATCACGAACCCTTTATGACAGTGTTTTTCAAACTGCCAGGAATGAAAGAAAAGGACAGAAAAAAGAAAGAGAAAAAAGAGAGAAAGATTAGGGTAGGATCGAAAATATCTGTGCATCACAGGTAGTAAGTATTGTTTTCAGAAACTGTTATACACTCATAAGGGCGTAAGTGTACTGGGCCGGATGCAAATGTATTTCTCACTGTGGGTTATGGTTTAAAAAAAAAAAAAAAAAGGAAAGCCACTGTTCTAAGGTGTAGGTGTGATTAGCCTGTTTCATAGATGAGGACACAGGCTCAGTTTCGGTACCTGCCTCTCTGCAAGTGGGATGTGTAAGTTTCGAGCCCAGGCTGGTCTGGAGCCAGAGTGGATTCCTTCTCACTGTCAGGTAGACTTCCCAAGTTACGGGTCTACAGGAAAGACCTGGGAGAGATAAACCCATACGGGTAGCACCTGCCACATGCTTTACTCACAGCACCTCTTTCAAACAGGGAAGTGGGGCCAGACACCAACCCTGTCCACCCGAGGTCCTGGTTAGAACGCATATTCCAGGTGTCCCGGAGGTACACAACAGGATTAAGAGGCGGCACGGAACATGTATTTTTAGAAAGCTTCAGGTGATTCTGATGCCCACGTTTGGGGGCCATCAAACGTTAGGGGGTCACTGCAACAACCAGGTGAGGATTACAAGTCAGGGGCTTGAACTGAGACGGTGAAAACAATCCCTTCTCTTAGAAGTCACGTAGCCCCAACTCCCGCTATCGTGTCGAACTCCAATGCCTCGTTGTACAAAGTAGCCTGGGGGCTCATTTCCCTCTCCTGGGGAGAAAGGCGAGGGACTTAATAAAAGGCTGGTGGCTCACCAGGTAGGAGGTTGAGTGGCCGAAGAGGAGAAAGCCCCAGTCACACCAGGGCGACACTGGATTGAGGCGTAATGTATATGCTATTTACAGGGCTTTTCAGGGCCTCACCCTGAGGACTTCTGATTGGCTTTAGGGCAGATCTATCACTCATCTTCTGGGTTAGAGGTGGGTGGAAGGTCAACCACGACCAATACAAAACCACTCCTCAGGTAAGACCCTGCCCATCTAGCTTCCTGTTGCTGTCCATCAACCAACTCGTGGGCGGGACTTTGCCTCCCGCTAGTTGGCTGGTAAACATGTCGTTCACTCTTCAATGGGTATCCGGTTGGTGCCCTCTACCGTCCATCAGTGACATTTCACAGACCTATTGGCCAAACCAACGTCGCTCTCGATACCTCTCTTTGATTGGTTAGTAGTGCTGTCGGTCCCCAATGTACAGACCTCTTATTGGTGAACGCTGCCGTCGCTCGGGCGGTGGCGGGCTCCGGGATTGGCGGGTGCTAGGCGGGCGGTGTCAGGCTCTCGGTGGCGGCGGAGGCGGCGGAGGCCAGGGAGGAAGATGTCGTAATGAGCGGTGGGTCTTGGCCGCTGCCGGCGGGGTCTTTCCGGCCCCCAAGGGTCGGGAAGACGGGCAGAGGCCGCAGGGAGGGGGAACCGGGGACGGGGGTTGCCCCCTGGGGCCGGGCCTGGCGCCGGGGCCCGGCTCCGGGAGGGGCGGGGGAGGGAGGATTCCCGCCCGGAGGAGGAGCGGGGCTGGCCAGCCAGGCGGAGGCACCCGGAAGGGGGCGTTCGACTCCCCGCCCCCTCGGAGCCCGCTGGGCGGGAGGGCGGCGCTTCCGAGGGCTGGCGAGAGGAGCGGGCACCTGGGGCCCGCCTAGTACCCCTTCCGCCCGGTTGCCGACCTGTCTCAGCGCTGTCCGGCAGGTGGACATTGCCTGGGTCTGCTCCGAAGAGGCGTCCGACGCCCCTCGCGCTCGCACTGTGTTCGGGCGACCTTCCTGCACTCTTAACTCTAGGTGCCCACCATCCATTCAGGGTTCTCCCGAGTGCAGAGAGGGGCGAGGGAATGCTTCAAATTCAGACAGCGCCAACCACGTGGGCACTGCTGGGCATAGAAGCCAACCTGCTTACCGATGTATCCCAATCTAGAGATGGTGTCAGGACACGAGGGCCGATGGCCTCTCGCCTTAGACTGCGAGTGGGCAAAACCTTTTAACGTGTTCACTTGGCTCTTTGAGCTTCCAGCTAGAGATCTGCAGAATTGTGAGATGGTTGAGAACTTGTTGACAGAGCTTCTATTATCTCAAGTCCTCTGGAGGGAACTGCTGAATCCCAAAGGCCAGGGCAAACCTAAGAATGAACAGAAGAAATAAAATGGATACTTACTTTCAATCCACCCCGCCTCTATCCCCATTGCTGACTTAAGGATCTCCGCCTCTTACCCGTGCTTCTTGGCTTACGTTCTGGTGGCTTTCTAATTTTAGTTGAAAAAGAACTGTGTCTTTGGGCAATAGAGAAACCTGTCTTCACTGCATTACTTAGTTTTGATTCCAATATACTGTCCAATTGTTTCTTAATTAACTTTATCCAGAGGGACTCAGTCTGGCTTTTTTCAGTGCACATTTTCCCAAACTTTGTTTCTTTTTCAGAGGTTACATGTTGCTCATTTATTTGTTTCCTAGAGAAAGGGAAGATACACGTTAAGCAATGAATTGGTCCATGGTCCATCATTAGACCGATTTCATTGCAGCTAGAAGGGTGATAATTTTTTCAAGGTACACTAACATGCACTGTCTAAAACTCGCATGTTGTACCCCAGAAGGCATTAAGGATCCAGTGGAGGGCTAAGTGTCGAGTTGGTATTTTGGATAAGATTTTTAGGGCTAGGAAGTTTAGGGTGTGGCCAGCTCACAGAGAGCCTGGGAAAGGAATGATGGTGGAGTCCACACCATAGGAGTAATTTTAATAACACAAAGAAACCTGTTGTCTGCAATAATGAATATAACTGTAGTGACTTGTTTTGTTTTAAACTCTTATGTGTGATGAAGGGGGCAAATCTGTCAACCTATCAGTTGGGCAGATGATGTCAGTGTTCCAGTGGCTTCTAACAGGCATTAATACTTGCTGGAAATGGATTCTCATTGGCTGGGGCGATTGGTAAGTTTTCTAATTCTGGTTCTTCCACTTGGTTGTACAGAGGCTTAACCTCTTTGTTTAAAAGAAGCAGCAGCAACAACAAAAAAAGCTAGTCTGACATAATTATGAACCCCCTGAGCTAGGCTGTTAAAGATACGGTCTCTTTGCCAAGGAGACCCAAGTACAGTTAGTTCATAATCAGATCCTCACGTGACTGCCCAGGAGGGAGAACTGGCCCCAGAAGGAGAGTTTGGCATCACTGTTGATAGCACATAGACTGGCCAGCTTTTTTCCCCCTTAGATTCCATAAAAGTTTGGGCCTCTGGAGCCCTGTCGGGAGAAGCTGTCAGAAGATTTTGGCAAATGTCTGGGTAAAGGAACCTCATGGCGTAACAGCAGATAGGGTAGTTCATTTTGCTATCTTGACTTAGAACTTCCTCTTTCTCCTGTTGATTAATAGTAGCTTTTTGGAGAAGTTGCAATGTTCCTTGTAGCCTGAACAGTCCTTTGCTATAGGTATGTGAAAATTCTCAAGCTTGCTTTAAGCAAGTATTGCCTGAGGGCTCTGTGAAGACTTCTAAGCTTGTTGCAGCCAACCGGTAGACCCTGGTATTGACTTGGGTTCAGCAGTCTTCAGACCTTGCTCACCCCCATTTCTGTGATGGAAACTAGCATGTTCTTCAAAGACTTATCTTCACCCCTCTGTTCTCTGTATACACACAAATTGGAAGCCTCGCTTCCAAAGATTGAAAAGTTTAGGAATTATTTTGAAGGGAGTGGGCAATGGCCCCAGAATGAAAGATGCAGAGAAACGCTACTTTACAGTGTATGTGGAATACTAAATTATAGAGATGTGGGGGTATGAACACTTCTGGGTTTAAACAGTTACACGGTTCAATCTGAAGCCTTGTGGGCTGCAGACTTGGAGTAAAATCTATTTGGAGAAGCTCTGATACTTTCTAAGGAGTTTTTTGGGAAGCTCTGGAGTGTCCCTTTGGATATCTTAACTGAGTTTGTGAACTTCTCAGCAAGTTCTAAACCAGAAACATTTTGGCTTACATACTAGACCAAACTAGTGCAAGCTGGGCTGAGAAATGGACATCATTATGGAATGCATTTGTTGATGTTTTTGCTTATTTGGTTTTTGCTTGTTTTGTTTGGATCCACATGCAACTCATTGCGTGAATTCTAGGCCTGTTGAAGGAGTGGGGGAAAGGTTTCTCTTCTTTTTTTCATAGAACCAGTGCTTAGATCTTTGTATTCCTGAAATGCAGTTGAAAGTTCTTCCTCAATTATCAGCAGGTCCTTTTTTTTTGGCTGACAGCATTCTCTTAAGAGGCCTCAGGGTAGGGAGGTCTCACTTTTCTGTCAGTTATCTGTTGGAGCTGGGGGAAAAGAAGAAGGTAAAAACTTGGGGCATTACTCAAGGGCATTGTCAGCCTAAATAGGACAGGGATTAGAGCGTGCCCTTGAGGAATTGCTCCCAGGTAGTACTAATGGATTTGTTGCAGTTGACAGGATTCCAAAGTGGGAAACTGATTTTCTGCTGCTGAAGAGTGAGCCCAGATATCGTGCTCCCAGCCTGGGGGAAGCAGTGGCTCCCACTTCGGTCTAGGAAGCGCTCTTTCCAGATTCTCTGAAGCTGCCACTGGTACAGGGAATTACTGTGCTTCTCATCAGGGTGGGCTTTGGACTGGCGTGTTCTAGATTGATGAGCTCTGCTCAGGAGCGATGGAGTATGAAAGGGCGAAGTGCCCAGTTTCAGATGTTTCTCAGTTGGCCCCCCAGTGAGTAGCTCTGAGCAATGTTGACATGTCAAGGCTGTTTGTGTCACAGGAAGAGCATGCTTACAGACCAACTGTTTGAGTTCTTTCTTTGGACATCTCGTTCCTTAGCTACAACATCAGAATTGCATGCTGTACCTGGCCAGAAGCCCCCCGCACATCACAATGCAGAGGTTTCGCGTGGATGACTGCTATTTTTGATGCTAAGGGCTCTGAGATTCCAGTTTGTCCCTAGGCTGTTAAGTGGCCTGTTTCATTTCAGCCCCGGAGTGAAAATGGCTCAGGAACCAATAGGCACCAGGCTGCACATTTCCAAATGTCCTCTTTCTAGAGCTTCCTCTTGGGGTATTTATTACCTCTCCTATGGGACATGGTGGAGTCACAGTGTCCTCTCAAAGAATGTGAATGATGAAAAGAGACAGCAGGCAGAAGCGTGTGATTGGGAGTGAGTATTTCTGCTCTTGGTCAGTCTCTAATTGGAAGTTTCAGATTAGCCTAAAAACAGACCAAAACATTTCCCAGCCTTCAAAAAAATAATTGGTAAGCCAGCCCTCTCTTCCCAGGGGAAATGAAGTCACCACTGGTTTCACAAGCCGATCCCAGCCCCGGGATTGACTCACAAATGAAAGTGCCAAAGCAGAGAAAGCATGTGTTTTTTTACATAATCATATTCTTTAGGGGGAAAAGTATAATTTGGATTCTTTTTTTTTCTCCTGTTCTCCAAGACAGAATTCTGAGGCCCAGTCTTCTTTGCACCATTTCCTGGGACTGCTTCTGTCTGAACAGAGAGTTCTCACCATCCCCTGCTGCCCAGTGTCCCCACTCATTTCCAGAGTCCCTTCTAGTGTGACCGACTAACCCAGGCAGCATGCAAACTAGCTAATGACACAGTCACATTTTGGGGAGAGGAATTCAGGGTAGAGACAGAAAATAGGTATTCATATAGCATGTACCCTTATTTAACTCACTTGGAAAAGAACTCCCTTTAATATATGTTAATTGAAAGAAGCATGGAAATGTAGTGCCTGGGGTGTGGTGATGAGGTGTATGCTTTGTGATATTTGTCCAGCAGCACGACTGGACTGTGCCGGCCCACACATGGGTTTATCCAGTGTGAAGTGACTGGTGGGCTTCAGAGTTCCATCAGGGACTGGATCAGCTGAGCTGACCTGGCAAGCAGATCACAGATGAGCCCAGAGCCCAGACGAGTGCCAGGATATGCAAATCTGCAGGTTTTCTCCTTTGGTTCTTGAATTCCATTTAGGCTGTCCCGCTCTGCAGCCTCCAGGATTCATTCATTTATCCATTCAACAAATATGTATTAAGCACCTACTATGTGCTAGGTAGGGAGGTACATCAGTGGTTAAAGAAGTCCATGCCTTTAGGAAGCTTACATCATAGTGGGAGACAATAACTAATAGATATTAGATAATGAAAAGTGCTAAGGAGAAAAACAGATTAGAGGATAGGAAGAATGGAAGGGGGTGCAATTTATATAGGGCTCTCGGGGAAGGTCTCCACGAGAAGGGGATGTTTGAGTAAAACCGTGAAGGAGGAGAGAGATTTGAGCCATGCTCAGCCTGGGGTGCGGAGCAGAGAGCAATTCAAGCAGAGAGAACTGCCCGTGCAAAGGCCCTGAGAAGGGGTCATACCTGGTATGTTCAGGAACACAGGCAGGCCCTGTGGTTGGAGCAGTGAGGGAGAGTTGAGAGGGGATAAGTCAGAGAGGTCTTGGGAGACAAGTCACATAGGGCCCTATGTGTCTCTGTGGGGACTTTGGCTCTTACTTTGAATAGGAGATGGGATGCTATGGGGGCTCTGAGCAGAGAAATAACATCATGATGTAAGTGTGATGGGTCTCACTGGGTGCTTGTTGAGAAGAGACATAGGTCAGGAGCCCAGCTAGGAAGGAGGCTTCGCAGTTATCGAGGCAAGAGAAGATGGACCGCACCTGGGCGACAACGAGGTGGTGGTGAAAGCACTCAGATTCTGAGTGTATTTTGAAGGTAGAGCTGAAAGTGTTTGCTCATTCACGTGCAGAGTGTGGACAAAAAGAAGGGTTGAGGAAGACCCCTAAGGTTTTAGGGCTGAGCAGCTGGAGGGATGGAGTTCCATTCACTGCAGTGGGGAAGTCTGAAGGAGGCACAGAATTAGCGAGATACTGGTAGCCCTGTTTGGGCCTAGTTAGATTTGAGATGCTTATTAATACATCCGAGTGGAGACTTCTTTAGGCAGTCAGATATACAAGTCTGAAGATACAGATTTGAGAGTCATCATTATATAGAACCTATGTTATTGGTTTTTAAAGTTACCCTGTTTCCCCGAAAATAAGACCTAGCCGGACAATCAGCTCTAATGCAACTTTTGGAGCAAAAATTAATATAAGACTCAGTATTATACTATACTATACTATACTATACCGGGTCTTATATTAATTTTTGCTCCAAAAGACACATTAGAGCTGATTATCTGGTTAGATCTCATTTTCGAAGAAACACGGTATGAGTCTAGATGAAATCACCCAGGAAATAGGTGTAGACAGAAGAAAAACAGGTCCTAAGACCGAGCTCTGGAATGGCCCAACCATTTAGTATTTGAGAGGAGGGGAGGACCCAGCAAAGGAGTCTTAGAAGAGCCAGAGAGGTAAGGAGGCCAACCGGGAAGTGTGTCGTGGAGAAAGTTTCAAGGAGGAAGGGTTAACTGTCAGATCAACACAGAAGATGAGGTCTAGAATTAACTGGTAGCAAGCTGGTGGTCACTGGTGGCGTGAGCAGTTGTTTTTTTTCTTTTAAACTTTTATTTTAAGTGTGTTTTCCCAGGACCCATCAGCTCCAAGTCAAGTAGTTGTTTCAATTTAGTTGTGGAGGGTGCAGCTCACAGTCGTCCATGTGGGAATTGAACCACCAACCTTATTGTTAAGAGCATCACGCTCTAACCAACTGAGCTAATCGGCTGCTCCCGCGTGAGCAATTTTTGTGGCATAGATGGGGAGGGGACAGCCTGGTTAGAACAGCTTCAAGAAAGACTGGCAGGAGAGAAATTAGGGTCAGCAAAAATAGGTGACTCTTGAAAGTTGTGCTTGAAAAAAAAGAATGTATCTTAGCTCATGAAGGGAATTTTAATTTCTTGATAAAATTGTGGACACACATCAGGGTCATGGGCTGAGGCTGGGGTCAAAGTTGGGAGTAGGGAAGACTGGATGGCTTCTAAGGTGTCTGGGTGGAGCCAAGATCTCCATTCTTTATTTACCTTCCTCTGGCCTGTGGCAGCAAGCCATGGCCCAGTTGTTCTTAATCAAAGTCAAAGAAATTCCTTTAGTTGTTATTGAGATTTTTTATATGGTTATTATGATGCTGGAGATTTCCGTCTCAGGAATGTTCAGTGCAATTTGAAGTCATTCCCAAGCTGATTCTCTTAGCCCATTTATCAGCTCCCTTTGAGGTCCAACTTTGTTCTCTAAAACCAGCCTGGCTTACTTTTCCCTTACCAGCTCTGAATTCTTCCAGGCTGGGCAACTGGGAAAGACTAGGCTTAGAAACTGTTTTATTGGCTTTAGGCCCAGCTAAGGCTGACCAAAATAGACAGCAGAAGGACTGTTTGTGCGGAGTGAAATTCCTCCGGGGAAAATACCATAGCAGGAGGCCAAGAAAGCCATAGCTGGGATGGTAGGAACCCATGAGGCAAAAAAATGTCAGTCCCCACAAGGCCTGGCTGTGGAATTTGAGCCAAGTTCTTTCCCAGAGGGAAAAGAGCTTCCTCAGGCCTACTGTTGCGGTATTTCTTTGCGCTCATTTTCTCTCTCATTCCCTGGGTCTCGAGTAGTGAAAGACTGTGGAACAGCCCGCCCCTAGTCTGATGGCCAGGGCTTGGGTCCCTCTGAGGCCTCTTCCTGTTATGTGCAGTGCTCCCTGATCTGCCCATGGAAAGACCCCGAGGACAGAGACACACTTCCTCCCAAGGTGGTGGGGGGAGGTGGTGGGGGAAGGTGCTGTGAAAGGTGCTGTGGGGCCTGTTCACTGGCACGTAGTGGGGCACTTGCCCCACACCTTGTGGGGATGGAAGGGAAGAGGTCAGGAAAGACTTTCCCTGAGTGAGTGAATTATAAAGGAGCTCTGAGGCACGACTGGAAATAGACAAATGGGAGAGAGCACACTTAGGCTCCAAGTGACAGAGGGCGTGTTGTACTTCCAGAAACGGAAGAAACTGAAGTACATAAGCGACTGGGAGAGCTGAAGGGTGACAGATAAAATAGGAGAGGTGGTGGGGAGGGGAGGAAAGGGACAGATTGTTTTGGCTTCTGTAAACTTATCATAAGATCAACTGGAAGCTCTTGAAGGGTTTCATCAGGGGAGTGGCTGGATGGGATTTGTATTATAGAAAATTCTTCTGACCAGATTGTGGAGCCTGGATAAGAGGGGCTGGAGCTGGGAGGTCAGTGTTGAAGGCTTTGGGCAGTATTCCAGGCTGAACTCAAGGTGCTTAATCCTGGGATAATGGTGATGGAGATTAGGAGCAATGAGTAGACTGGAGAGAGATTGATATTTAGGAGGGAGACTCATGAGGACTTGATGATTGACTGGCGACGAAGATGATGGTCAGGTTTTGCTGTGATTGGAAATACCAGAAGAGAGGCTGCTTTTACCAAAGACATTTACTCAACCTGCAGGCACTGAGGGGTCGCTGTGCTCTGTACCAGGCGTGGTGTAGCGGTTCAGCAGTGAAAACAGACTGGCTCGTCAGGGGGCCCTCCTATGACTGAGAGGGAGACATTAGCCCATGATTATTTAAGGGTGGTGAGTGTTACCAGAAGAGTTAACATCATCTCAGGGGTCCTGGAAGGCCTCTCTGAGGAAATGATATGCCAGTTACATAATGAGCTCTCAGGACATTTTGTTGGGGAAAAAACCAGGCTGAGACCTGAAGGCTGGTAGGTGTTGGCTAGTGATGAGAGAAGAGCTCTAAACCAGGAAAGGGCAGCAGCAGAGATGAAGGCTCTTCACGGATCTGGAAGAAGGCCCCGGTGGCTGGGGATGAGAAAGCTGGGGAGAGAATGGGCAAAGGTGACAAGTCAGTGTTGGAAGTTCTGTGGGCAGCCCCGTGGAAGGCTGGACGTACTGGTCTGCGCTCAGAGGACAGACCTGGGAGTTGTCAGCCTATGGAAGGTACCTGAAGCCACGTGAGTGGACACCGTCACCCATGGAACAGGTATTGGCTGAGAAGGACAGATGCTGAGAAACCTCAGTATTTAAGGGGTGGCAAACAGAAGAGGAGCCCACAAGGGGAAGAGGTGGTCAGAGAGGTAGGAGAAAATCTGGGGATTTCAAGGAGGCGGGAACGGTCAAAGGTCAAGAACTGAAGAGGGTCTTTGGATTTAGCAGTGAGGAGGACCTCGGTGACTTGGGCAAGGGCAGTGTCAGCAGAGAGCTGGGGTGGAAGTCCCCGTGCCACTGCTAGGGAAATGAGCACGTGAGAAAGGAGGGGGACAGGGCGGTTTGGCCAAGGAGAGAGGAAAAGATGGCTGGCGCTGGAGGGGCCAGAGGTGGAGGGAAAGGATCTGCACTTCAAGACCTGGGTGCTCAGGGGATGCTTTTCTGCTGCTCTTGGAATTAAATTGACTTCCATTGTGGGAAGGAAAGGAAAGTCAGGTGTGGTCCCATCGGGCACTGGATGCCTCGTTGGATGTCCCTGGAAGTTTTTCTTGGAGCCCAAGAGAGCGTGTATAATACACACACTGCAAAACTTCACCAGACAAGGGACAAGTTTTAGCCGAGCTGAACTAATGAAAAGTCTGAAAGACAGAACTCTGAATAAATGCAGCCTCTTCTTTTAAGAATATGCAATAATCCCCCTGACTAATGTTGCTAACTGTAGGTTTCAGTGATGGGATCTAAAGTGCCGTTCAAAGCAAACAGCACGATTAGAACAGTGGGAATGCTGCAAAGTCACCACATAACTGCCTGCGAGCCCCTGTGCAGTCGTCAGGCGCTGTTTCGCCTCACTTTGAATGGTGTGAAGGAAAGGTTACGCACAAATTTATGGCCAAATGACACCTTTTCAGTATAAGGTTCCAAATTAATGAGGTTCTAAAGTACTTGGATCATAGTCTTACAGTTACGCATCTGCACTATTTCTTAACCACTCCTCATTTCCAAACACCCACTGGAAATGCTTCTCTTTTCCCTTTCATGGTTAATCTCAGGATATAATTCTGCGATGGCAGGGAGATTGGTCTCTGTTTTGGTTGCCCAGATCTGCAGGCAGAGGTCACCAAGCTCTGAATGATGCGAGGAGAAACGCTGGTTTGCATCTAGAGGAGTATTTCAAGAGCCAGCTGGGGAGGAAAATGAAACCAAACTGAAATGGTGCAACGTCGTCAAGCCCCAGCAGTCTGCAACTTGCTTCCATAGATTCTGATGCAGTTTCCTAGCTGAAGACTCACTCAGAGCCCTGCCTGGTCTCCAGACAGTTTGGGTCCAGGTTAATAATAACTGCAGAGGGAGAAAAGGAGATGAGTAGGAAGCATTAGGCCAGTTTTCATTTCGTTTGCACTCTGTCCATCCTGCTCTGCTGTCCTTCCGTTTCATAATAGAGGATGTCTCAGGGAGAGCCACTCACCAGTTTTAGCTAAGTGAACCTGAGTCCAGGGAGCCTCCTGGGAAAGCCTCTGCCTTCCCTTCCCAGCCCTGCCAGCAACTGACTCACCTTGTGTTTTTATCAGCACCGTGGTTTGAGAATTATAAAAATCTTAAAGGTTATTCAGTCCAACTTCCCACCCCATCTAGACATCCTGTCTCCGACAGAAACATCCTGCCTCTGGCTAAATCATTCCAGAGAAGGAAGATTCCACTTTTTGAAAGTTTTTCCATTCTATTAATCTGAAATCTGCCTTCTTGAAATTTCCACCCTGAAATCTTGGTTCCACCCTTTGAACCCACTGATGGAATAAATACCCTGGTGGGTATCGCAACTCTGCCATCCTGGTCACAACCATTGCTGCTCTCCTCTGAACCAGCTCCCTTTGCAAATCCCCCTTTCAAAATGTCCCTGAGAATGAAACCTGACACTCCAGATGTGGCCCAAGTGGCAGAACACACTAGGACTATTATTTTTCTTCTATGATTGAACTTTTGGAAATGCAGTCCAAGTTGCAGTAGCTTTTTTGGCAACTGCATCTAGATTCTGTTGGCTCCCATTTAGCTTTGAGTCAAAAGCACTGGGGTTTTTCACATGAGATCCACTATTAAGCTCTGTCTTCCTGTCCTGTATACATGTGATTTTTGTTTTTTAAACTACGTGCAGGATTTACTGAACTTCAACGTTTAAACCACCATTGATTACCCACTTTGTGTTCAATGCTTTTCATATTAATTACTGACACCTCCCGGAATCCCGTGAGAATGACATCACCTCTGTTCTACAGAAGGTGCAGTGGTGCTGAGAGAGGAATGCCCCAGGCCCCCACTCATGGCAGCACAGTCTGAATTCTCATTTAGGGCTGGACCTCGTGCACAGACCAGTTTTTAAAGATCTCTTTAAAGAACTCTAATACTGACACCCATTGTGTTTACAGCCCTTTTCTGTCTTGTGACATCTGCAGGCTGAACTTGCCTTCTAGTTTTTTGCATGGTTTTCCAAACTTGGGACATGGATAGGCTACTCTAAAGCCGTGTTTACCAGCTTCTAAGGACACAAAACCAATTTAATGAGTCACAATCAGTATGAAATAGAGTAGAAAAATACCAAAGTCCATCACATGTACTAAGGGCAGATTTTGTTTCTGGAAACTCTTATTGCATGAGCACATGACAGGGAAGTGTGTGTGTGTGTGTGTGTGTGTGTGCGCGCGCGCACATGTACACTGGGTCTTGATGTAAATTGTTTTGATAAATGTTTATGGTCTAAATAATTTGAACATCGCTGCTCTAAAGAAAAAATGTTTTGAGTCAACTTGGATTGTTTTCATGATGCTACAACAAATCTGTGTGTCAACTCATTGATCCTAGCCCCCATAAAATTAATAACTACAGAAAAGCCAGTAAAATTCAAATCCACAACCTCATTCTGGGAGGACTACATTTGATTGAACCCGGATCAGCATAAGCGCGGCACAGACGACACCCAGCGGCCTGAGTGCCTCACGCCTACCTGCAGTGTCGAGTGCCGAGCGACAGTCCTCCCACGTTTCTGAAGAGCCGTCACCCCTCATTTTGCGCAAATGTATTCTGAGTTAAACGGGCAGAATTAAGTTGTCCTAATTAGCCCACGCAGTTAGTGGTGCCAAGTGGCACCATATAGTTGTAAACACTCACAGGCCCTGAAATGTGCAAATCTTGGTTAAGCAGCAATCACCCAGCAGTCTGTAGTATTTGTTCATTTTAAAAAGATGATCTTCACAGTGAAAACATAAGAATAAAACATTCTGGTAGAGAAAGCATAAGCCTCCGAGGAAAAGCCTGCAGATCCTGGTCCTGGGACCCACCCCTAGTTTGAGGCACCCCAGTTGACCTTTTGCAGCCAACTGCTCAGGATAGTGTGGATCTCAGCACTTACGTGGAGGCATGTTCAGCTTAGCCCCCAAACTAGACTGTCATCCTGCCTGCAGTTTTTTTCCCTTCTTGTTCATAAGAATATTAGGAAAATGTCAGGCAGATGCCTTGTTGAAAGAAAATGCACAGGGTATACCATTCTCCTAGTGTATCCATCCAAAACCCCATAGGACAGGTTTGTTCAGCATGACATGGTTTTTTTGCAACCCTGTGCCTTTGCCTTCTGATCACTGCTTCCTTAACTCCATAATTGTAGTACTGTCCAACCAGTTATTTGTTCTAGGATTTTGCCAAGGATCAGTGTCTAATATTTCAGGATCTACCCATACTCTGCCTTTTGCCCAGAGCTCTCACACAATTTACAAGTGTGCTGCAAATTCTCTCCTATTCTGGAGTGCAGCTTGTGTGGCCTTTGGGTCTGGAAACCATTTAAGGCTTGGATTCAGTTCTTTCACCTTCTCTTTACCTTTTCCCATTAAGAATCTTTCTCCCAAAGAGAGAAGCCAGAGGCCAGACAAATTGAATGGTTCCACTTTCTCCCCATCCTCTGTCCTCTTTTCCACAGATGCCCAACAGGGGCTCAATGCCCCAGCCATTCGGCCTTTTCAAGTCTCTGAAGTAATACCCTACTTGTTTCTGTACTCCCCGAAATCTATTTTGCAAAGGTCTAGGATACAAGCCTGACTCTGCCCAGTGTCCTTTCCCTCAATATATATGATCTATGAGATTGCTTAGATTCTATCCCCAAATTTCATGATTTCCATTTTACCTATCTTCCTCAATGCTCTTTATTTATTATTATTTTTTAAAGTATAGGAGAGTATATTCATGGTGGGAAAAATGACAAAATACAGCAAAACAAGGAGAAAAATTCTTGTAAGTCAAGCAAAATTCAACCACCAAGCGATAATGGCTTTTAACATTTTAGCATTTTTTTCAGACTTTTTCCTGCTACATTCATATACAGAAATATGTACATTTAAACACAAGTAGAATTTATTCTCATTATATTCGGTGATTAGCTTCCTAGTCTCGGCGATACCTCTGAGGTTGGCTAGGTGATACCTAGTATGGGGCCATACCTATTGTCCTACGTAAAAGTGTAAATTCACTAAAGCTGTTCCCCATGTGCTATAGATCAGTACCCGGACCACCGGGCCCTTGTGGTGAAGGCTGAGCACCCAAGGCTTTAGCATGGAGCAGGTGTGTCCCTTTCAGGGATCCTGGCTGAGCAAAGCTTCTCTCCCAGGCTGCCTTGGCATCTGGCTACAGCAGCAGTGAACAGGAAGCGTGGAGGATTCGCTGGGGGAGTTCCCCCACCCACCACATAGGGGTTCTGATCTTGCTAGGGAGAGTCAGCAGTGCCCCCCAGAGAGGCCTCCGTTAGGTGGCACAGCTTCTTACTGAGGACACTCTTGGCATAGTCTCAGTACCTTCGTGTTATCCTAGGCTTTATGGTGGCTGGAGGGGATAGTCCCAGGGAGGTAGGATTAGCTGTCCTCATAGGCTTGGACACCTGAGTCTGAGGAGAGGGAGGGGCATCTACTGAAAGAGATGTAGGGTTGCTAACCTTGAGTGGGGAAGCATAGGGAAAGGTCTTGAACGTCTCTTGGACAAGCAGCAGTGAATGGAGACCAAAAGGAAATCTGAGGCGAGGGGGCTTGGGTTCTTTATGGGCATCTTGTGCCTGACTCTCTTTTCTTCCACCAGATCCACAGACCAGCATGGCTGCCACTGCCGCTGTCAGCCCCAGCGACTACCTGCAGCCCGCTGCCTCCACCACCCAGGTGAGTGGGCAGGGGCTCTGAGGGTGGGGGGCCACATCCGTCTGGAAGGACTCACTGACGCTGCCATTAAACCACAACTGAAAACACTACACTGGCTCACTACAAATACCCGAGGGTAGGAGGCAGGGGAAGGTTCAGTCATCACTGTTTCTGAACTAAGAAACCATGGCCACTTAACCAGAGGTGCCACAGTTGGGTCAGGCGGAAAAGCAGGCTTAGACTCAAGGTCCTTCTGCCGGACCCCAGTGATCATATGAGGAAAATAGAGACTGTGTCCCCCACCCCAGAGGCTCTTTGCTTGTAGCCTCCATAGAGTCACTCTCCCCAGTAGATGAAGTCATGTCCCACGCACTAGAAAAGACTTCACCAAAGGGTTTATTCCTCCCGTTTCTCGTTCCCTCCCTCCCTTCTTTAATCCTTCCTCAGTTGAGGAATTGGGATCCCTAATCCCTGTGGCCAACAGGAACCACCTAAGAGCAGAGGGTGGTTCCTTCCCCTGTAGAAACTGGCCAGTGGGGAGTAACTGGCCAGCTCACGCTGTTCGTTCACTGTGTCACCGAGTGCTTCTGGGCAGCTCCTTCCTGAAAAGACGTTTCCCAGCCTTTCTCCCTTACTTACTCAATGGAGAAAGCAGCAGGGAAGGGGAGACAGAACCACTGCAGGAAGTGGACGCTGGCACCCTGCCTGCCACACAGGCGGGGAGGAGTCTGCCAAGAGGAGAGGATAAAAACCGGAATCCGGCTCTTGTGTCTTACTCCTTTTCTCCACTTGGTGTTTTTGCAGGACTCCCAGCCATCTCCCTTGGCCCTGCTTGCTGCGACATGTAGCAAAATTGGCCCTCCAGCTGTTGAAGCTGCTGTGACGCCTCCTGCTCCTCCCCAGCCCACACCACGGAAACTCGTCCCTATCAAACCTGCCCCTCTCCCTCTCAGTCCCGGCAAGAATAGCTTTGGAATCCTGTCCTCCAAAGGAAACATACTTCAGATTCAGGGGTCACAACTGAGCACATCCTATCCTGGGGGGCAGCTGGTGTTCGCTATCCAGAATCCCACCGTGATCAACAAAGGGACCCGGTCAAATGCCAACGTGCAGTACCAGGCAGTCCCTCAGATTCAGGCGAGCAGTTCCCAGACCATCCAAGTACAGCCCAGTCTCACCAACCAGATCCAGATCATCCCTGGTACCAACCAAGCCATCATCACCCCCTCACCGTCCAGTCACAAGCCTGTCCCCATCAAGCCAGCTCCTGTCCAGAAGTCGAGTACGACCACCCCCCCAGTGCAGAGCGGGGCCAATGTGGTGAAGCTGACAGGTGGAGGCGGCAACGTGACCCTTACTCTGCCTGTCAACAACCTTGTGAACACCAGCGACACCGCTGCCCCCACTCAGCTCCTCACAGAGAGCCCCCCCACCCCGCTGTCCAAGACTAATAAGAAAGCCAGGAAGAAGAGCCTTGCTGCCTCCCAGCCCTCTGTGGCCGTGGCTGAGCAGGTGGAGACGGTGCTGATTGAGACCACGGCAGACAACATCATCCAGGCAGGAAACAACCTGCTCATCGTTCAGAGCCCCGGCGGGGGCCAGCCGGCTGTGGTCCAGCAGGTCCAGGTGGTGCCCCCCAAGGCCGAGCAGCAGCAGGTGGTGCAGATCCCCCAGCAGGCCCTGAGGGTGGTGCAGGCGGCATCTGCCACCCTCCCCACCGTCCCCCAGAAGCCTTCCCAGAACTTTCAGATCCAGGCAGCTGAGCCGACGTCTACTCAGGTACCACGCACACCCTCTGCACATGCTTTCCTGTACTTAGCACTACCTGGCTAGCGACCCATCCCTCTCAGCTTGCTTTCCAAAATGATGCGGACTCATCTCCTGATCTGATCTGAATGTTGGGAGTCTGTATCGTTTGGGGTGGGCAGTGAGTGGCTACTTCCACCTGACAGACGGGCTCTCCGTAGTTCAGAGGGCCAAGTACAGCTTATCTGTAGAAATCAGATGAAACATATCTATATACCTACATTTTGGCCCACTTTTTCTTTATGGGAGTCTTGTAGGGGAGATGTAGGGGGCAAATACCTACTTTTTAATGTTGTTTTTTTTTAATTATAGAATTATATATTCAGAACAGTAGCAAGAATGAAACAATTCCGGTCAGAACCATAGAATTTGATACAAAGTAAGACAATTAATGAGAAAAATGACAAGAAAACCCAGGAAGCAGGTGCCTGCCTTGACATAGGAACACTTAGGCTAGATTCATCTGGGATGTTGAGCTACTTGGCTCTCTGACGCAGGTTTCATTCTCTGCGTATGCCTATTAAATGCCAGAGATTATGCCCATGCTTCAGATGGAGCACCTGGCACTCAGAGAAGTTATAAAGTATCCAAATCTCATGGTACATAGATGACAAGAGCCAGGGTTCAACTCAAATTTCAAACCCCACACTTTTCCGTTTTCCACCTGGACTCATGTCTTGTGTGTGGCAGGTGCTTCAATGAAAATTCAGGACAAGGATTTCTTTTTTAATATTAAAAAAACCCTCTTTCTATTAAGGAATTTATAATCTAGTTTTCTATAGAGAACCGAGGCATCACAGTGAGTGACAGTAGGAAGTTCGGCAATCTGCTGGGTGGAGAAGTGCCCTTGAGTTTGAGCTGTGGACGTGTAAGTCATGAGGGCCTGCCCTGGAATGCCTCCTCCCTGCTAGCATATTATGTATTGCCAAGTGATTTTCTCTAAATTGTTTCATTTACTTATTACAGTATCTGTGAGATTCCATTATCACACCTACCTTCAAAGGTAAAGAACTGGGTGAAGATACCTGCGCAGGTGCACACATCCTCAGCAGTGCCTCCTCTCCGTTCCCTGAGGTTCCGTATCTTGAGATTGATGGAGGCAGGTCTTTCTAAGGAAATAATCATACATATGCAGAAAGATTCAGCTTTCTTAATAACAACATATTTTTCCATTATCTGGAGGTGCTATCTATTATACAGCTGATACTGTTAACTATATATCTAGGCTCTTTCCAAACTTAGAGCTAAATAAATTCCTAAAGTGGGTTAAAGGAAATGCATATTTTCAAAAAATGTATTCTGTATCAGAGATTGTCAATCCATGGGCCTCAGGTCAAAGCTAGCCCTGCCATCTGTTTTTGTAAATAAAGTATAATTGGAACACAGACATGACCACTTGTGCTGCATTTGCACTATAAGACAAAAGACCTCGTGGTCTGCAAAGCTGAAAAATATTTAACATCTGCCCTTTACAGAAAAAGTTTGCTGCTACCTGCTCTATGTTATGAACAAAAAATGTTCTAGTAACAGAAAACTTCAGATGCACAGAAAATAGCAAGGATTTGCAAAAGGGACACATACCAAAAAACTGGAAGTGAAATTTGTGTGTTTATTAGGAGATGACATGAAGTTTGTTTGCTTCCCTTTAACTGAGAAACGCAGTCACAAGTAACAGGGGGTCAAAAATAACCCCACTCACGATCACAGCAGGATTTTTTTTTTTTTTACAAAGAATTTCTTCCCCTGAATCATTGGAGCATAAGTTGTCACCATGATCCCCTCTCCCTTCCAAATGCTTTATAGAAAGTGTGTAATTCATCCACACAAGGGCATTCTGCATAACGAGGCAACCATCAAACCTAGGAAACCAGCAATGAAACACACTAATGTCTCATTCAGAGACCCTGTTCAAGTCTCACTACTTGCCCCAATAATTCCTTTGTGGCAAAAGGTTCTCCAGTATCATACATCACGCTGAGCTGTCACGTCTCCCTAGTCTCTTTCGCTGTGGAACAGTGCCTCAGTCTTTATTTGACTTTTTTGAAGGCTACAGTCCATATATTTTGTAGAATGTTCCTCAGTGTAGGTTTGTGTGATGTTTCCTCATGACTGTATGCCAAACAAATGTATACACATGATTTGTATTCATTTTTTGTTATCAGTATATATTGAGTACTACAATTTTTTTTTTTTTTTTTTGGTTGGAGAAAGATGGCTGACACTTTATGCTTTATTGCTGTGGAGGGAGGTGCTCAGGAGCTCTTGGTGGGGCGAGCAGTACTACAATTTTAACACAGTTTTTTCCTTTCTCAAAATGTGTACATTTTTTGGGCACCCTCTGTATTTATAGAAAGATAGTACAGTGCACTTCTCACCTGGCTTCCCCCATTATTAAACACTTTAATTACTAGGGTATATTTGTCAAAACTAAGAAACTGACATTGGTATATTAGTGTTAACTAAAGTCCAGACTTGATTTGGATGTTACCAGTTTTTCCATGAATATCCTTTCTGTTTCAGGAATCAGTCCAGATGCCACATTACACATGGAGGGCATGTCTCCCTAGGCCCCTCTGGTCTGATAGCTTCTCAGTCTTTGTTTTCCATGATCTGGACAGTCTTGAGGCACGTTGGTCAGGTATCCTATCGAGTGTCCCCATCTGCGGTTAGGGGTTTTTGGAAAGAATAGCACAGAGGCAAAATGCCCCTCTCATTACATTATACAAGGGGTACATGGTGTCCACACGACACCCCTGAGACTAAACTTTATCACTTGGTTAACGTGGTGTTTGCCAGGTTTCTTCATTGTAAGTTGCTGCTTTTTCCTTTCTCTGTTCTTTGGAAACTAGTTGCTAAATCTCCCACCTTCTTGGGTGGGAGTAGGGGCTGAGAGTTAAGCTGTACATCCTGGAAGGGAAGTACCTGCATAATATTATTTGGAATTCTTCTGTAAGGCAGATTTGTCTCCTCTCCATGTATTTCTCTATTCAATCATTTATATCAGTATGGACTCATATATTTATTTTATACTAAAGGTTATAATTTAATACTGTGTTTATTTTGTTGCTCACGTTGTTCCAGCTTTGGCCATTTGGAGCTCTTTCAGTTTGGCTCCTGTATCCCTAAGGACATACACTCAGACTCTTTTTTTAAAAAATAAGCTTTATTGAGATATTCACGTATCATAAAATTTGCCCTTTTAAAGTGTACAACTCAGGGGTTTTTAGTATATTCACAGAGTTGTGCAGCCATCACCACTATGTAATTTTAGAACATTTTCATCACCACAAAAAGAAACCTTGAATTTACCAGTCACTCCCTGTTTCCCCCTCTCCCCAGCCCCTGGTACCCACTAATCCATTTTCTATTTCTATGGATTTGTATATTCTGGACATTTCATGTATGTAAATGGAATCATACAATAAGTATCTCTTGTGTCTGGCTTCTTTCACTTAGTAAGATGTTTTTGAGGTTCATCCATGTTGTAGCATGTGTCAGTGCTTCATTCCTTGTATTTTTCATGTGTCAGTGCTTCATTCATTGGGGCTTGTATTTTTCCAGCCCCAGCCCTGAGATCAACCACTTCTCCTCGGAGTCCGGGGTTCATCTTATTGTAGGATGTGAGAGCAGATTCGTAATTGTCATTCTCTTCTCCTCCATTTTTTTATTTATGTCTATATGGACTTACAGATTCCTATTTTATTCTGTGGGCTAAAATCCATTTGTATTATTTTTTTTGATGTTCAAATTGTCCCATAATTGGCCAGTGGGAGCCCTTTAAGGTTGGCTCTTGTGTCCTTTTCACATGTCACCACCATTCTTTAAACACTTCCTTACTTTCTGGTACAACAGTTATTCCACGCTCTTTTTTGCCCCCAATCCTGGATTCAGCTATTCTTCCAAGGAGACCTGGTTCCTTTAAGTAGAACATGGGACTGGAAGCTAAAACCTGGGTGCTGGGTGAGCTCCTTATTCCTGTAGTGTTGTTGCTCACAGCCCTTCTTAGTCGACAGAGCTAAGAAGTATCTACAAATATACATATATATGTATACGTATGTACTATCTAGATAAAGATATATGCATGCACATACGTATATGCACACATTTATATTTATCTATGTATCTATTGATATGAAAACCCGAGTTTCTACTAATACCTCTAATTCCCATAGGGTTCCTTCTAGTTTTTCCCCTTTCCATATTTATAACTCCCTTCTCTGACAGTGAGAATCCTCACTTCCCTTATCCATAATATATTTCCTGTCTGAGTCCATCCCGTGTACATAACCGGTCTCCCACAGCTGTCTCAGCTTTCCCATGTGGACATCTCAGCCTGCTGGGGCTCTAACACCCAGACCAGGCTGCTACTGCCACTCCCCCTCAAATGCCCTCCTCGTCCCATCAAGCTCTAACATGCATATTTTTAAGCCTTTTGATACATATTCCCAAATTTCCCTCTAGCAAATCTAGACCGCTTCACATTCTGAGTCATACTGTATGAGTGAGTGCCTATTTTCCCAATGTCTCACCAGCAAGCAATAAGCATTGCCAATCTGAATTGGAAAAAAACTGTTCCTCATTAATTGTGCCTCCTACGAGCTGTTTTCATTTGTTTGATGGTCATTCACAGTGCATCTTTTGTGAGGTCACCATTTAGTTGCCTTCTAATTCTCCAGTTCTAAGAACTGGCAATTCTGTTTTTCCATAAATTCTGTTTAATTTCCATAAATTAAATATTTGGTTTCAAACCAGCAGTCACTATTTGCCAGCTTAGCAGCCCTATGGGTGTCAGCTGTGTACGGAAGTAGGGTCTGGCTAGTTGGAGAAGACTTGGGCGAACAGAAGCACTCCCAGTTCTCAGTGCGATCAGGGAGAGGACACTGCCCGGAAAGCGGCCTGGAGTGGAGTGCGGTCTGTCCTGGGGCACTGACTTCTCTCTGGCTCCTCCCAGGTCTACATCCGGACGCCTAACGGTGAGGTGCAGACAGTCCTTGTCCAGGACAGCGCCCCAGCAACAGCTGCGACCACCGCTACCACCACTTGTAGCAGCCCTGCGTCCCGTGCTCCCCATCTGAGCGGAACCAGCAAAAAACACTCTGCCGCAATTCTCCGGAAAGAGCGGCCTCTGCCAAAGATCGCCCCTGCTGGGAGCATCATCAGCCTGAACGCAGCCCAGCTGGCTGCGGCGGCCCAGGCCATGCAGACCATTAACATCAACGGGGTCCAGGTCCAGGGCGTGCCCGTCACCATCACCAACACTGGAGGTGAGGAAAGGCCCCGGGGCTGGAAGTGGGCAGTGCTCCTGTTCCCTTGCACGCGGAACTGGGGCCCCGCCCCGGGCTTCCCAATAGCAACAGTGAGGATACTCCCCGACGCTCACCTCGTCCCTTCCAGCTTAAAAGCATGTCCACTTGGTCCTTACAGCAGCCCTGTGAGATAGGTTAAGATGCATGCTGGCTCCACCTGACAGCTGAAGACCTTGAATGTGGTGGAGAAAATAAGATCCACTCAGGAAAACTCTCCAACTAACACAAACACAACTTAGTTTTGTCCAGATCAAAGACAGATGTTCAAGAGAGGACCCAGGTTAAGAAATTTGAAGGCTTCTAGAAAGGAAGAAAGCCTTGAGTTAAGGTGGGAAGGAGTGGCTTGTGCTGCACTTCTGTTGTGAGGAACTATTTGGTAATTACAGTGTGAAAGCTGCCTTGCAAATCATCAAAGGGACATTGTAGCTACCTAATAAGAATGATTCCTTGCCTTCTTGAGCTGGGTGAAGGGCTCTTTTCAGGGTGGTGGCACCTTAACACCAGCAATAGGTCAGCGACACGCCCCTGCTTTGACTGGCTTTCTGCAAGTCCTAGAACACTAGAACTGCTGCCTTACTCTCATTAACAAAAATCCCCGGACACTTTCCTGAGAGCAGAGTTGGTATCTCACAAAGGCCTAACGCTGGAGGAGATTCTGGAAGAAACACTCCAAGAGAAGACCTTTCCCAACTGAAATATGTGGGCAGTGTCTGGAAGTGGATTCGGCCTGGGGGGTATAGTGCTCAGGGCATTGACTCTGAAGTTGACCACTGGGTTCAGATCCCAGTTGTCCCACTTTCTAGCTGTGTGACCTTGATATGTTATTGAGCCTCAGTTTCTTCAACTGTGAAAGGGGGATGATGTACCTACTTCGTAGGATTATGAAAGTTAAATGAGTTAATACATTTAAGGTGTCTAAAACAGTATCTGGTATATAACAGGCTCTTAAAAATATTGGCTGCTGTGATTATCCTCCTATTGTGCAGAAGGGAAGAAGGGTGTCAGGCTTCCTCTTCTGCCCCTTCAGGCTTGCTCACCCGGAACCTTGCCCTCCTTCTCCCGTAGGGCAGCAGCAGCTGACAGTGCAGAATGTTTCTGGGAACAACCTGACCATAAGTGGGCTGAGCCCCACCCAGATCCAGCTGCAGATGGAGCAGGCCCTGTCTGGAGAGGCCCAGCCTGGCGAGAAGCGGCGCCGCATGGCTTGCACATGTCCCAACTGCAAGGACGGGGACAAGAGGTAATAGGAGGGGAGGAGCCAGACTGCCAGCCTGGCATGTGCCCTATTCCCCAGGCCTCTCCCTGGGACACGGACCTAGAGGGTACCAGGTAGCAGCTCCATACCACCTGGCCCCCTCCCCTCTTTTGTGCTCTCTGACGGACTCATCCTCTCCATCCTATCCTGCCCCCATCTTCTACCTCCTCCCTTACTCCTCTTCCCTTTCCCTCTACCCCACCCTCCACCCTCAGGTCTGGAGAGCAGGGCAAGAAGAAGCATGTGTGCCATATCCCCGACTGTGGCAAGACTTTCCGGAAGACGTCCTTGCTGCGGGCCCACGTGCGCCTGCACACCGGCGAGCGGCCCTTTGTCTGCAACTGGTTCTTCTGTGGGAAGAGGTTCACGCGGAGTGACGAACTCCAGCGGCATGCCCGTACTCACACAGGTCTGCTTCCCCTCTGCAGTGGTATATACCTGCCCACACGGGGCTCCTCACCCCCCACCCCTCCCCTGGCACGCCTGCACCCACAGGGGTCTGCTCCTGGCCTTGCACCCCCCCTACTCCATGGCCCTCAGTGACATCAGGATTCCTGGCCCTGCCAAGGAACTGCCACACTGAGCGAGAGCTACAGACTGCCTGTAGCTCAGGGTTCTCAGGGTTCCAGGACTGCCCAGGAAATACTTCCAAACCATTCTATCCAGTGTTTCCCCAAGTGATGTATGTCCTTTGCATTATGTAGCCTTGCTGACTTCTGCCATAGCTGCATAGGTACTTATTTAACAAGCACTGACGTAGTGTGCCAGGCACTGGACTGCACACTTTGCAGACTGACTGATTTAATCCTCACAATGATTCTATGGGAGGGAAATTGGATTATGCCCGTTTTACTGAGGCCAGGTCATGCAGCTAGTAACGGGTGGAGCTGGGTTCAGACGCAGGCCTTCTGACTCCCACTTCCACACTCTTACTACCCCACACTGCCTTTCCTGCAATTACTTACTGATTTTCCTGACACTGTTTTACTATTTTTACTCATTTATGTCCAATCACTATTATTTTTTGACATCACAATGTTGATATCAAAGTTACATGTTTTAATGCACTGGCAAATAAATACAAAACTATAAAAGTGAAAAATGTTCATCCATCTACCACCTAAAATTGTCTTGGGTATCGCCAGTGGTCCACACACAGCATGTGCTTTGAGAACGGCTGCTATAGTGAATGCTCCCAGTGAGCTGACCCATGTCCTGGAATGGGGGTTGGGGACACGGGACCCAAAGCTCCAGTTCCTGGCCAGTGTGGCGGTGTGGGTCATGCCCACCCCTCAGAATAAATACTCTGAAGAATAAACACTCCGAACAGCAGCTGACCTAGCCCAGTCAGTGTGGTTTGGACTAAGTAAGTGCTGGGGGCTGGCAGGGCAGAGTGGAGTGGGGTTTTCCTGCCCGGGGGAAGACGTTGAGCCAGAGGGAGTCAGAGGGACGAAGATCAGAAGAAAGCAGGTGACAGCTTACAAGGGACGAGTCCTGGGTACAGGGGCACAAGTACAGCGTTTCAGGCAAGGGATGAATGGGAACAAGTAGACTGGAGAGTGATGTCAAATGGGGGGTGGGGGCAAATGAGAACCGACCAGAGGGTTCAGATTAGTAGACCACAGGGAGCAAATATGTGAGCAGGATGTGGGCCAAGTGTGGTGACAAGCTGACATCAGCTTTACAGGGTACCCCTCATATCTCACATGTGCTCCTCCTTTTTCGGGGCTGGGACAGTGTCTGCACATGGGCTCTGTGAGTGATGGGCATCTCCTCTTCCCAGGGGACAAACGCTTCGAGTGTGCCCAGTGTCAGAAGCGCTTCATGAGGAGTGACCATCTCACCAAGCATTACAAGACCCACCTGGTCACGAAGAACCTGTAAGGCCAACTGAGGCAGGAAGCCCTGAAGATGCAATCCCCCGTCTGTGTCCTGCCTGGGCCCCTGGTGGAAAAGAGGCCCATGACTGTACTGGGTCCTCCCCCCAACCCCTCCCTCCAGTTCTGCGACTGTCTCCACAGAACGGGGCTCTGCTGCCCCATACTCGCCTCCTTCTGAAGCCTGTTGGCTCTGCCCTGGCGCTTCCCTCTCACCAGACCGTGGACACTGGCCATGCCCAATGAGACGTTCTAAACCAGGACGAGTGGGAACCCTTATTTCCAAAGGAAAAACATAAATTTCACTCCGTCGAGGAGCACAGTGAGCCCCCTTCACCCCCCAACACTGCCGGAGTCGCATCATCGTGCCATGCCCCTCTCTCCTGCACCTCCCTGGCCCCCCAGCCACATCGGACGCCCCAGGCCCTGCACCCAGGGCACCACTGGCATCCACCTCCAGAGAGGCTCAAGAGGCCGCCTCTACTCCACAGGCCAACTCTACTCCAGCACATTCCAACTTTCTATTTAAAAAGTAAAGCTACCCACAGACTCCCTGATCCCCCTTTTTCTAAGGAGAACGTTGCCTTATACTCTACTTCAGATGATGAACACTGTGTATTGTGTGTGCTTTAAAAGTTTTATTTAATTGCTCCCTTCTTCCTGTCCTTGTTACTCACCCTCACATGCCTGCTTTCAGTTTAGGGTTTTGGGGGGCAATGATGAGCATCTTAATTTTTTTCTCACTCTAGCAATTCTCTTTTTTAAATGACACAGCATTTCAACTCGAATCTGGATTCAGATAAAAACGTCACAGCCCGAACTGCTCTCCTTTCCTCTCATCTCACCCACCCCTACCTGCCCAAGCTCTACTATGTACAGTGTATATTGTATAATAGACAATTGTGTCTACTACATGTTTAAAAACATATTGCTTGTTATTTTTGAGGCTTTTAAATTAAACAAAATCCAACTTTATTTTTAGTTGTAACTGCTTGAGGTATGTTTTATGAATTAAGTGATGGATTTGTTATCCTTTATTAACGATGTACTTTGTTGCTCAGCACTGGGCTGATAAAAATTTTTCTCTTGCTAATAAATTTAGTTGCCTGAGGCAAAATCTGCAGCTTGGCAGTACAGCTTCCTTTGTCTTTCACCTCAGAGAGCTCAGAGAGGAGACTCAGGAGGGAACCTGGGTCTCCCAGAGCGCTCCACACTGGGATGAAGGTAGCACTTTGCTCTCCTGACCCGAAAAGGGCTGCGGCCACACAGACCTTGTGGCATTGGCAGAAGCACCCTGAGCACTGGGTGGGACCTCCAGGGGGGCTGGACCTAGTGTAGGTGTTCCGCTTTGTTCTCTTCTATAAGCCAGTTTTGCCCAGATCAAAGCAGGCACACTCTGTGCAGATTCAAGTCACAGCAATACCTTCCTTACCAGCACGCTACTTCGTCCACTCAACTCTCTCACTCCCAGACAAAGGCTTTGGTCTCAGAGCCTGCTAAGAAGCGTGTGAGAGAGAGCCAAAGAGGCCAGTCACTTCCAGAGGGCTAAAGAGTCTGGAGAAAACAATTCCCTAAGGCCAGGATCCCTTCCCAGGGTGGAGGACCATGCCGGAGCCCACCTCTGTCCAAGAGAGGACCAGGACCACAGATTCTGCTTTTCTTCTATCCCCTCACCCCAGCACCAAGCATGAGGACAGAATGGAGAGACCTGGTGGCAAATTAGCTCTCATCTGCTGTAACCCACCCCTTAATTACCTTCGAGTTGCAAGGGGTGGGGACTGCTGGTGTGATGCAGCCCAAGCTCACCCCAGGCTAGGGGTCTCCCCAGGACACCGGGCTGAAAACCTGGGGGCAGGCCATCCCCAGAAGCTCGAGAGTGGGGCCATGCTGCCCAAGTTCCCTCCTCTGACCCTTCCCTTTTTAGGGTCATCTGCATCACAGCCACCCCTCCCTACCCCTTCCTCTCAACACAGCAGCTCTTTGATCCCAGATCCTAGGATTTTAAACCGGAAAGAAAAGGGGGCTGGGGAAGGTTCCCTCCGTCCTGAAGGCAAATCCAGGCAAAGTACCTTTTTTTAAAAAAAAAAAAAATCAAACCAGCAAATAAAACCCAGGCTTCCTTCAAGCTACTCAGTCCACTTTCTCAATCACCTTTTGAGGGCCCTATGAGGCCCCCCACTTGAGTTTGATGATGGGAGGGACCTGTAGCATCTCAGGGCCCTGCATCCATACTGACTGATATACGTGATGGTTAAGTCCAGGGAATCTAACGCCGGGTGAGACACTGTCTCAGGACAGAGACCTGGTCATGGTCTTGGGGGCTGGGATGAAGCTACTAAAGTAACTATAGTAATCTCAGGACAGGTGGCAGCTGCGTTTCCTCAGAAGGGGTCTTCAGAGAGTAGCAGAGGCAGGAAATGAGCCTGGGGAGATGGAATAAACAGCAGGGGTGTGGGTGAAAAGAAAGCAAACCATGGTGGGAAATGGCAGAGAATAGGGGCTGGAGAGGAGAGTCAAACATCTGCTCATGGGGATACTGGTCGAGAGGAAATGAGAAATGGCCACAGGGCAGGCCAAAAGCAAGGAGCAACCAGGATTTCTCAATGAAACTAAGAAGCCGCCAGGTCATATCCTTTGGTCCGACCTGGGAACCTGCCTTCAGGCCTCCTCCCTCTACCTGTGGCCCACACTCTACTGACCAAGGCAGCCAGTGCCAGGCCTGAGACTGATGCCCTACGACCTCACTCAGCCTGGGAAAACTTAACATCCCTCTAGCCAACAAAGACTCGGCCTGGCTCCCACCAGATGCCAACCTCCCACCAAAGCCCCACTCACCGTGCCTAGCTCCCAGGTACCGAGAGGCTTAACAAAACAGTTTATGCATAAACATGACAGATTAGCATTTCCTGGTTGGCACTTGGAGAAGGAGCCAGATAAAGTGACGCGGTCTATCCCATGAAGGAGCTTCTAAAGGGGAACACATACGAAAACTACTGGACATATTTGAGAAGTGACCTGTGAGCACATGCAAGGATGGTGTGAGTCAGCCACATAACACAGGCAGGACACTTGGGTGAGAGTCAGCCTTTCTGTGTCCCACCACAAGTCTCTGAGGACCATACTCGGGGCATCTTGTAGCAGAGTACCAAGTACCCCCCCCCCCCCCGTGTGTCCTGAGTTCACCACAAGGCTGGGCCCAAGAATCCCTGAGCTTAGGGCCCCCAATATACACACCCTCAAGTGTGCCACCAGCCTCCTGCAAAGCTGGGCACTGTATTTCACCAGCATCATTTCCATCTTCCTGGGCCTCTCTCCTCCCTTACTGTCCTTAGCCCTCGCTGGCTCTCTTTCCTTCTCAGATATTCTCATCCTCCCTAGGGCTTCAAGTGCCACTTTGGTGGCTCATGACACCTAAACCGGTCTCATCAACCTAGACTTCTTCCCTAATCTCCAGACTTGATTTTCCAACCCAACAGATGTGGGTGTCTGATAAACCCTCACACTCAACAGGTCTGATTTCTCCCCCGCACCTCCTCCTCCGACATGCGCCACTTCAATGAATAGCACCATCCATGTCGCCTAAAGTCATACTGGTGAGTAATTCCCTCCTCTCCACCCCGCCCCCCATACTCAGGCACCAGGCTCCCACTTCTGCTTCGACAACACTGCAGCCTCTTGACCTCCCTCACCCACCATCCACTTGCTCACTGGAGCCAGGTCACAAAACACAACCACTAAGCTATAATTAAAATTCATAATTCAAACAGACTAAAAGATGATTTCAGAACATAAATGCAAAAGCATCAGAAGAAAGCAGGCAAGGCATAGTCCCCAAACCCATATGTAGCCTTTCTGTTTCATGCGGAGAAAACAGTGTGCCTCTGTACAATGAAATATTGCTATACATATATATTTTCTTCCCCCTTAGCCACCGGGCCGGTCCCAATATATTTTCTATTCAAGACTCTCTTGAGAAAAGATTAATAAATTTACAAAGTTGGGGGGGAGGAGGGTGGCAAAGTATTTAATAAAAAGCAGTAACAATAAAAAATTCATTTCTCCCACGCAGGCAAAACCCTTGCTGGCGTTGCAGCAATAGAAGCACAGCCAGAGGGTGTGTTCCCCCCTCCTTTTTGCACGGCAGGGTTGCTTTGTGATCCAGACACCAAATCCCACTAGGCAGAAAAGCACAACACAAGCCTATTTGTTATCTCAAGACAAAGGGGAAAATATAAAAAGGCAACCAGTTGCGAGCTTCCTCACTCATTGCCAAGGGTGGGAGAGGCTGTTAGTATCTAGTACTTTTTCTCCCTACCTGGTCTTTAATTTAAAAAATAGGAATTAAATACTTTGGTTCGACAACAGCACGGGATAAGAAAGAATCGTTGTCTAAAAGCCTGGCCTGCACCACCTGCCCGATCTGTAGGCACGCCGAGCCCCTGCCTGCCTGTGTGTGCAGCCCCGTGTTCTCACCACCCACTCGAGCAGGATCACACTGCTCCAAGTTTCCTCAACGCACACAGCCTTTACTCATGTTGTTCCCTCTTCCTGGCATACCCGTTCCATCGTCCATCTGGCACACACTTACTCATTACTCAAATCAAATGTCTGCTCCCTTTACGAAGACTTTCCTGACTGTTGGACCCCTGGAAACCATTTCTTTCTTTTTGCTCCTTTCCTCACAGAAGTACCTGTACCTGTTCAGCTTACAGATCTGATTCCCCCTACAGACTACAAGCCCCTGTGGGCAGGAACCATGTTATCTTCATCTTAGTATGTTCAGACCTAGCTAGTACCTGGTCCAAAGGAAGTCTTTAACAAACGTCTCCTGAATGAATACATATCTATACAGTTGACCCTTGAACAGCATGGCTTTGAACGGCACAGGTCTATTTACACATGGATTTTTTTTTCAATAAATACTGTTGATTTTCCTATGATTTTTTCAATAACACTCTCTTTTCTCTAGCTTTATTGTAAGAATACAGTATATAATACATATAACATACAAAATAGGTGTTAATCGACTATTTATGTTATTGGTAAGGCTTCCAGTCGATAGTTAAGTTTTTAGAGAGTCAAAAGCTATATGTGGATTTTCAACTGTGTGGGATGGGGTGGGGTGGGGTTGGGGTGGGGTGGGTGGTCAGTGGCCCTAACCCCTGTGTTGTTCAAGGGTCAATTGTACTGAGCTCTTGGCTTTGAAGACTAGGATTTAAATAATCCTAGTCTTGGTGCCGTAGAATCCCAGATCCAGGATAGCATAACCCAGGAATGCTAAGAGTATGGACCCATGAACAAAACGGTCTGAGTTGAAGGGCACTAGTTACTGCTTATATGTGTTCAAGTGCAGGTGCTTGGGAGGAGGGGAGGACAGCAATGTTCATATGTGGAAAGACAACCTCAACAAGAAAGAAAGTCCAGTCAACTCTCTCTCAATCATGTTGAGAGAGGAAAAATGATGTAGCAAAAAAAAAATTCCAACCAGTGGAGAATCCATAGATCAACATCATTAAGCCTTGAGATACGTATTATTTCTTTGCAGCAAATTTGTCTTCCAGATTCTATTTGACTCAAGCTACATGCACATGATAAAGAATGATAGGTACCTATGTAGGAACTTATGAAGCTTGGCTGTAATGCAGACATCTGGGTAAGACAGGAAGTTCCCTTACCTGGCACATCCTGATGATGGTGGAAACCAGGACTACAGAGAGGCCTTGACCCAAGGCTGCCCTAGCCAGGTCAAAACTGGATGGGCACCAGCAGGTTTCCCATTTCTCAGCCCTGCGTCCACAGCCTGGAAGTGGCTTTGCACAGCCACCTGCTCTCCTGTGCCCTCAGCTATAGGTGGCATTGGCCTAGGAGCCAGACTCCAACTACCTAGGACAGGCAAAATGTGAAAAGAGGGAAACTTGGCAAAGATGGGGGAGGCCCAGGAGAGGTCGGGCAGCGCCAACCTTTCCATCTACCTGAACACTGCCTAGTGTGAACTCCATCGCACCATGAAAGGGGATGCCATGAGCAAAGGCAGCAGCAGGCTCTGACCCAGCGTTAAAGAAATTGGGGGGGGGGCGGGGGGCGGAGGGTTCAGAGTTGGACGGGAAAGATGGCTCTGGCCTGGGATGGCTTGATCACCAAATTTCCCTCTTCCCCTTTCCCATTCATCTGTCTTCCTTCTCACCCTACAGTCTTTCTGCCCCCCCCCCCCGTATCCCCCCACCCCAGCAAAACATACACACTACCCAGCACCTATCTGGGGCGATCACAAGTCACTTCATCCTCCCACTCTCAAGCCCCATTTCTTCCCTCAACCAGATGGCCCCTTTCTCTGTGTCTCCCCATTACCGTGCTTCAGGGTCTGACCCCTAATTCCATTTTTCCATTTGTCATTTCCCAGGCCACCAGCCTCCCCCCGGGGGTTACTTCCTGCACTAGGCTCGCCTTCAGGCACCTACTAGGGGCCAGTCACTTAATACTGACCACTGCCCTGAAGCTCCTAGCGGCTCATCGCCCGCCCCCGGCTCGGGCCACAGGAGTCCCTACATCTTTAACAAACCTCCACGTGCGTGTTAACGGCGGTGACAGCATTTCCTTGTCTCCCTGCTACCGCCCCCGGAGGCGCTGCCCATTGGTCGCTGGGTTCCTGTCTTTTCGCTTTAATTGGCCTCGCACCGTGTAACTCCGACCAATGGCCTCTCAGCGCCTGTCTCCCTCCTCCGACCCTGGGCTCCCATTGGCTCCAAGGACTTAAGGTAGCTGGGCTAGGCGACTGACAAATTATTCCCTCTCCGGGGTAGAATCCCGGGCTGAGAAAGTGGTTCCGAACCCAACGGAACCCCGCGCCGGGCGACGCCGGGTCACGTGGCCGGCGGCCCCATGACGTGCGGGCTGCGGGGCGTCACCGTGACGTTCGGGCGCCCGGCCGAGTGGCCCCACTACCTTCGTCACCTGTGCGGCCGCGGTGCAGTCATGGACCTGGGACCGATGCGCAAGAGTTACCGCGGAGACCGAGAGGTGCCGTCCCCGGGAGGGGTCTCCCGCAGCGGCGGGGCAACAGGGGGTCCTGAGTCATTTGTGGAGGAGACGGGGAGTAGGAGGAACCCCACTGGGTTTCTGGGGCCACCCCGTGGGGCGAGGGGACTTGGGGGGGGTCTCCCCGTGGGAGACGAGGGTTTAAAGTTAACCAACTGGGAAGAGGTTCTGGGGAAGCCAGAACGAAGATGGGTTCAGGAGGAAGCTTGTGGTAGTGGATAAGGGTACGCCTCTGGAGCCTGTCTGGGCTGGAATCCTGCCGTTCACGGGGAACATCTCCTCTGGCAGTTTACTTAACCTCTCTGGGCTTCGGTTTCCTCACTTGTGAAGTGTTGGACAGACACAGATGTTTGTGAAGAGCTTAGAACAGTGATAATCGGTGTATAAATGTTTCATAAATAAGTAAAACATGGGGGCGGGGGGTGCTCCTAACTCCTTACTGCCTTCAGTCCCTTCATTACCACTTGGAGTTCTTTTCCTTTTCCCGCCTCAGAAGAGGATTCAAGAGAACTGTTTTGGAATCGGGGCCCAGAGCCTCTGGTTGAATGTGAGCATTTCCAGGGAAATTCTTGTTCTACATGCATTTTTTTTTCATTGAGCTTTAGTCCTACTGAGAATTTACAAGGGGGGAGCCCAGAATCTCTTTTTTTTTTAAGCCTCCCCAAGTGATAGGTTTGACATCCATGACATGAAACCCTGATTCATCCATCACTAACTGTGGGACCCAGCAAGTTAAGCCACCTTTTTATGCCCATGTCCTCACCTGTAATATAGGGCTAACAGAACCTACTTCCTGGGTACTGTTTTTTGTTATGAGATCGTTATAAGGACTAAGTGAGCTAATATTTGAAAAGTGCTTAGAACAGTATTTCGTACACAGTAAGCACTATATGTGTTTATTAAATAAAATGAAACTCCCTTCCCAGGCATTTGAGGAAGCTCAACTGTCCTCCTTGGACCCCATGAAGCAGTTTGCTGCCTGGTTCGAAGAGGCTGTTCAGTGTCCTGACATAGGGGAAGCCAATGCCATGTGTCTGGCTACCTGCACCAGGTATGCATAGCTGTGGGCCCTTCTGTGGGTGGGTACAGATGAAATAGGAAATTTAGAAAGCTCTCAATTTGATGGATGACAACTTTATGGTTCTAGCTCTGTTATTAACATGCTGTGTGGCCTCAGGCAAGTTACTTGTCCTTTCTGGGCCTCAGAGTCCCTACCTGTATACCAAAGATCAGACTTCACTCAATTCCATTTCAGTGATGAAATTCAATGCACAGATGAAATTCATCTGTGTCCTTGATCTACCCACCCACATTCCCCTTTGCCTCCCTTATTTCCCCACCTACCCTATTCCCAGCAGCCCTTTATGAGCTATATCTCCTGGGACCTCTCCATGATGCTCTCTCTCTCTCGAAACCTAGCACAGTGCTCGACTATACCATTCATTTGATAATCAATCGAATGCTCCTTGAGACATTACTTGTATTAGCCTTTTATCTAGCTCTTCTTGTCCCCTCTCACTAAAATGTAAGGCCTTGAAGGCAGGGCTCTTGTGCTGTGCCCTCGGTATCCATCCCCCAGAGCCCTGAGCAGATGGTGTGATGTAACTACAACTTCTGTGATCTCTAAGCACTTGCCGATTGCATTGTTCTTGGTTGCTGCCCTTAGAGCCTTGTTACTTTGCTAGGGCTGCCAAAACAAAATACCACAGATGAGGTAGTTTAAACAACCGAAATTTATTTTCTCACAGTTCTGGAAGCTAGAAGTCCAAGATCAGGGTGCAGTCATGAGGCCTCTCTTCATGACTTGCAGACGGCTACCTTTTTTCTGTGTCCTCACATGGCCTTTCCTTTGTGTGTGCAGGGAGAGAGTGAGTGAGAGGTCTCTGGTGTCTCTTCCTCTCCTTATAAGGACACCAGTCCTTTTGGATTAGAGTCCCATCCTTATGACCTTATTTACCTTACTTACTTCCCTAAAGATCCTATCTTGAAGTACATTGGGAGTTAGGGCTTCACTATAGAATTTTAGGGGGACCCAGTTCATTCCCTAATGGCCTCAGGCAGCAATGTCATATGATACCTGCAGGACAAATCCCCAGGGGCAAGTGGGAATGGGTAGCCTGAGTGCCCAGACAGTGCAGAATAAAGGGGCCCAGCTGCAGGGTTGCTCAGACATCCTGTGGGGAGGGGCAGCAGTGAGGACACTGAAGTGGGCTCTGACCTCAGCACTCTGCTCCTTGTCCCAGAGATGGGAAGCCCTCTGCCCGCATGGTGCTGCTAAAGGGCTTTGGCAAGGATGGCTTCCGCTTCTTCACTAACTTTGAGAGTCGAAAGGGAAAAGAGCTGGTGAGTAAACCTTCCCAGGGCGGCAGAGTCCAGCCCTCGCTGGCTCGGTCTCCTTCTCATGCAACCCCCCGTCACCTTCTCATGCCACCCCCACCCCCAACCCACTTTTGATCTGTGCTCAGCTGCTGCCCTGCCTCTGGGCCTTTGCACTTGTATTTTCTTGTCTGTGCATGAGTGGTCTCTCCAACCACCGCCACCTCTGTCACCTGCTTACCTAAGTAACTCCTGTCCCTTCAGTCTCAGCTCCAGTGTTACCTCCGCAGGAAAGCCTTCCTCAGCTCCTACACTGAGGCAGCCACTCATGCTGTTTGCTGTCATTATAACTTGTAACTTTCCTGTCTGCCATTTTTCAGTTTCTAACTACATTTATGTGTGTGATTATGTGGTTAATGTTTGTGTCCTCTGCTACATGGTAAGCTTTGTGGGGGCAGAGGCTGCATCTGTGGTATCTCTGTTATACCCCCAGGACCTCTCCTGTTGTCAAGCACAGAGTTGGCACTTTGTATACATTCAATACATAAATCCAAATGAGTAACCCTCCCTGAGTCCAGGTCAGCCAAACTTGCACTTCTGAGGACTTGCAAATCTATGGGTTTGAGAAATGGCAAGCCTCACTTTGGGGTCTAACTGTCTTAAGTTTCCAGCATAGCTCTGCCACTTGCTGTGTGAACTTGGGCACGTTACTTAACCTCTCTGAGCCTGTCTCCACACCTGTAAAAGTAGGCCTACCTTTGAGGGTTTAAATGAGATATTACATTGAATTCCTCTGCTGTGGGCCTGCACGCTGCAGACTTCCTGCCTTTCCCCTGCATGCTTGAGGCATCCCCCCCACTGTCCTGATGGCTATCTATGGATTCTTTTTCATTTCCAGGACTCTAATCCCTTTGCTTCTCTTGTCTTCTACTGGGAGCCCCTAAACCGCCAGGTGAGTGAGCATTCCCAGGACAGCCTGGGGTGGACTGGGTTGGGAGAGGCCTGAGTTTATTGATGAGCCCAGTGGAGGTCCTCAGGCTGAGCAAACATCCGGCCTCTCAAATTGCTCTCAATTAGCTGGTCTAGTTGAAGCCAACAGTGGTGGGGCAGTGGATAAGAAGACAACAGAGAGCAGTGGTGCTTGTGCTGTGGGGAAGGCAGGTGGCATTGAATGCCATGTAGCCTGGGCCATCCTTGAGCAGGTGCGTGTTGAGGGTTCCGTGAAGAAGCTGCCAGAGGAGGAGACTGCATGCTACTTCCACTCCCGCCCCAAGAGCAGCCAGATTGGGGCTGTGGTCAGTCACCAGAGCTCTGTGATCCCTGATCGAGAGGTGAGTGGGTCTCCCTCTTAGTTCTCCAGGTGGTGAGGGCCTGGTCTTATCCCCAGAGGCTGTCTCCAGGGGATGTCAGGGCCTTTTCTCTCCAGCAAAGTGAAAAGGAGGGTCTCTCTGGGGGAATGGGGATGGGGAATGGGGATATGGGACTCCTCTGTCTATCTGACCCTCCGGTTGGACTGTGTTCCTGGAGATCAGAGGCCATCCTGCCTTGGTCACCTGTGTCCCCAGCGCCTGGCTCAGCACACATGCTCAGTAAACCGTTATTAAATGAATCATTGATTGGGTCTGGCCTTCCTCCATCTCCTTCCCCTGGACAGTATCTGAGAAAGAAAAATCAGGAACTGGAGAAGCTCTACCAGGAACAAGAGGTGCCGAAGCCAAAATACTGGTGAGTGATACCTAGTAGTCACCTAGAAAGGGACAACAGGACCCTCGTGTTTACTTGAAGGCACCCTGTCTATGGAATTACAGATCATAGACAGATCACCCTGTCTATGGAATTACTTGTCATCCCTCGTCACATACATTCCAGCAACTTCCTTCAGGGGGCCCTGGGATGGTGGTTGGGGGTGGGGTGACATGGCTGGAAAAATGCACAGAGCACTGAAACCTCTGTTTGTCTTTGTAGGGGTGGCTACATTCTATACCCACAGGTGATGGAGTTCTGGCAAGGCCAAACCAACCGCTTGCATGACCGGATCGTCTTTCGGCGGGGACTCCCGACAGGAGACTCCCCTTTGGGACCTATGACCCACCGGGGGGAGGAAGACTGGCTCTATGAGAGACTTGCTCCCTGACTCCCAGTCTGTCAGAGTCCACTGGAGCTGGGGCTAGGTGCTGAGAGAGGATATGGGATCCAGGCCCTTCTAAACTCAACCCATTTCCCCCACCCCTAATATTAGGGTTCTTCAGAGTTCATCCTTCATGTTCTCTCAGTTGGCTCTCAGCAAGTTGTCTAGTGGACTGTAATGGTGGCATGGAGAATCACAAATGGAAAATAATCCCGTAATTATTTTTTTCCCCTCTTGATTTTAACAATTTATTGGAATAGCTCCCTCTAGGGGTAGCAGCGGGTATGAGTCCCTTTTCTGGTAACACAGGGTGGTTCCCCAGCAACCCTGTCTGTTACCACGTGACTGAGTCATTCTGGCCAAAGCTGATTGGTCCCAGCATAAGCTCCTGAGCCAATCTAGCCAATCAGTTTTTCTTGCCAATGATTTCAAATTTGAAATGGAGAGACCCAGAGCGTGGGCATCATGGTAGCCAAGTCATTAATGGCAGCCAAGAAGTAATAGCCCCTGGCTGCAGCTTGGAATTCCCTGAGCGGCCCTGGATCCCTCCTGTTCATGTCTGGACTGCGCCAATTCCTCTTCCTGCCTCAAACACCTACTGTCTCTAAAAAAAAAAAATTTTTTTTGACATGAACTAACAGAATCAATTTCTGTTGCTCACAAATAAAAGAACCTTAACTAATTTATTGATATTTTTATAGCTCTTAGTCTACTGATAGCTGTCTTTCATTATCTGAAGCACAGCAATGTGAAAAAAGACATTAAATTTATTCTCTGTGGTTCCAAAGGACCCATAGGTGGATATTACACAGAAATTTCGATATGGGGAAATTTCATCTCGGTATGGGGAAAGATTTCAAGCAGTCGGGGCTACCTAAAAGGGAGTGGACTACCTGTTAGGTAGTAAGTGTTCTCTTACTGGAAGTATTCGATCCAGTCAGGAGTTTTGTAGTAGGGATTCGTTTGCTGATACCTACAGGCCAGGAAAATTTTAATCAAGCTTTACTTTCCATGTTTATTTATGAACAGTATTTATGTATGTATGTATGTATTTATTTATTTATTTCACTTTCTAGGTATAAAATTAAATTTTTATAGAGACTATGCCTTTCTAACTACTCACACATCCCCTTCCCCTACTCCCTATCTCTACTGATTATGGCTCCTACATCAGTGGTTTTCATCCATGCTGGAATTATCTGGGGAGCCTTAAAAATCCTGATGCCTGGGTCCCACCCTTCGAGATGATTTAAGCCGCATGAGTGAAGCCTGGGCTTTAGGAAATTTAAAAGCTCCCCAGGGAACTCTGTGCAGTCAAGGTGGAGAACCCTTGGTCTAGATCTTTGCTGCTCATCGTGGCCTTAGGCGGGCAGCATTAGCATCACTTGGGAGCCCACCCCAGACCCACTGAATCTCATCCTGCATTTAACAGGCCCCCCAGGTGACTGGATGCACTGGCCTCAATCTCTAAACCAACGGCCTCCCACCCTCACAACTGGATTCTTCAATAACCCTTGGCTGAGGCCTGTGTTGAACTGTGTTTGCTTTCCTTGAACACAAGTCTGGTGACTGGAGACAACCTGGAGTGGACTACAGACTGCAGAGAGGAGTCGGGCTGGGTAAATGTTTGCTGTGACTAAGCCAGGATCAGAGAACTTATTTGTCCACGTTGGCATTGAACTTTCCACTCTAAACTGTGATTCATTCCACTGTATTGGGTGTGTGCTTCAATGTCTCTATTATTGACCAATTCCCCCAACGGCTACCTTCTTGCTGTTGATCCCCCCATGAAGCCTGAGTGCAGGAAGGCACAAAGCTAATCCTGCAGCCTCCTACAGGAGAGAGTGGTGGAGTGCCTTCCCCTACTTTGTCCCGTTTGTTACCGGAAGATGTGTATCCCCCAGCTTTGAGCCTGGTCTCAGCTGTTTCTTTCCTGTTCTGTCGGACAATCACTTTGCCAAGTCTGTAATAAAAACTCATCGGACATGTGTGGTGTTGGTTTTCAGTCTGGCCTGGTCACCCCACCCCCTGGAAGGAGGGGAGTTGGGGAATTTAAGCCACTATCCCACCTTGCTTCTCTTCTCTTGGGAGGTTGGGAGTCCAGCAGGGGGAGCCCGCTGCCCAGGGTTGGCCCCTTCTGGGAAGCGCAGGCCAGTTCTAGCCGGCCCTTCCTGCCTCCCCCTTCCCCCCTTGGGTAGCGTCCCAGTGAAACTGTGGTCGATAACCCGTAGCCTCTCCCGGCTCCTGCACATATTTGCACTCTCGGTTCCTCCTCCTCTGGCCTCGTGAAAACTTGCAGCTGCCTGGGCTCTGAATCCCTGGGCAGCCAGATCTCCCTAGATACCCACGCTACCTCCTCACCCATCCACCAATACCCAGCTTAGGGGTATATAGTATTTCCCTGGTAGATTTCTGCAGGCATCACTTCGGGTTTGTGGAGTAGAGTAGCATGCTTGGGGCAGAGGGGCCTGCAGACCCTCTCACCTAAGAGGAGTAATGGTGGTAATGGGGTGCCAGTATTGTTACCCTCTAGGTCAGCATTAGGCCACTGGTAGGGTCTCTGCCCCAGGGCCCAGCCTCATCCCTCACCCTAGCCTCAGGGAAGCTCAGGATGGGCTGAAGTGGGAGGTCCCTACGATATGGAGTCTCGGGGTACACTAAGCCTCAAAGCTGGTTGGCTTTTCTCCATTGGTCCCAGAGTCTGTCCAGCACCCTCAAATGGTGCTCACTTCCCAGGATCCCAAGGTCCAGGCCTTGTCCTCTCTTACCCTAGCACCGCTTCAGCAGGCGTTCCTTTCTTTGTCCTGAGCCTCAGTTGCCCATCCCCCAAGCTGATGAAAATCAAGAGTGGAAGGGGCTGTGTGGTACAGTGGTCACATGCACAGGCCAGCTCTGGCTTCAGTCCCAGCTCGGCCACTGCAAGGGCCTGACCTTGTGGAGTGACTTAACCTCTCTAAGCCTCAGCTAACTTACCTGGAAAATGGGGATAATGAGAGTCCAAGTCTCTGGGGGATGAGAGGATTAAATGAGGAAATTCAGGGAGTACTTATGACAGGGCCTGGCCTGTCATAAACCCTCTGTCAACATCAGCTATTGACAATGGTTAGGGCTGGAGTATGGGGAAAGTCTGCTCCTCCATGGGAGGCTTTATGGATTGGGTAATTGTTGAGACCCTAGAAAGTTCCATGTGATGGGGAGGGATAAGGGGAAAAGAATCATCCTTCCCTCCCTCTGGCTCTTTGTCTCCCTCATTCATCCTCAGAGCTCCCCCTGGCCTGGGTGAGGCCACCTAACAAAGGCCCCCTTGTATGGTCTGTTTGTTTTGGTAGTAAATTTCCTGAGCAACAGCTCCCTGGGGTGGGTTGGCCCAGCAGCCTGCAAGGAGCTGACCTGGAAGCTGCTGGACCACATTGTTTAGTTGCTACCTTGGTCTGCTTCTCCCTGTTCCCACCAGGAGCTCCAGAGATTTGGCCAATTTTTTCCAGTTCCCAGCTCCTGAGGCTTGAGAAAGATCTGGACCTAACAGCATAAGGAGCACACTCTCTTCTCTTCCTTAAATGGAAGTTGTGGGCTACGGTGGAGTTCCTTAATAAAAGGGGGAAGGAAACCAATGTTAACTGAGCAACTTCCACAGGACCACTTATGGGCCACTTAATATTGACCAGTCCTTGTGAAATAAGTATCATTACAGCCCCTTTTATAGAAGACACAACTGAGATCCAGAGGAGGTTTTTTGATTGTTTTTTTAATATTCCCCAAATCACTCAGTTACTAAGAGGTGGAATCAGAATTTGAATCCTGCTCCCAGACCAAACCACTTTGACTTTGGGGTCAGTCACCAAAGGTCTGCTCCATTCTCTAGGGGCCTCAAATGGCCTCTCCATTGACCAGAAGAACGGACCACTGAGGTGTCACTAGCTCCTTCCTTTGCTCTCTCCATCCTCAAATGCTAAGGGTGGCTTGGTGGTGAAATTAGTGTCCCAGTTACTACATTCTGACATCTGGGAACCCTTCCTGAAGCTTGAAAAGAACAGTTTGAGCACCAAGTTCCACTTTACTTACGTGGAGATGAAGGCATGAAAAAGAGTCATCTCCATAAATGCGAGAAAAGAGTATAGATAGATTCTCTGCTTTTGCGGCATTGTTTATTACAAAGACAGAAACCTACAATTTTTTTTTTTTAAACAAAATTCAAGGCCCCAGGACTCATCTCTGGGGCTGATCCATCTTAAATACAAGTAGGGAAGAAGAGAAGAGAACGGGCTACTCTTAGCTCCTACTACAGCTTCCCCACCCCCTCCCCTAATTTGGACCCATGGGGT
The DNA here is from genome assembly GCF_964194185.1 of Rhinolophus hipposideros. NCBI lineage: Eukaryota > Metazoa > Chordata > Mammalia > Chiroptera > Rhinolophidae > Rhinolophus > Rhinolophus hipposideros. The sequence goes on along the minus strand of NC_138066.1, from coordinate 33,547,203 downwards.
CCCTAAACTGGCCTTCTGCAGCATTCCCAGGGAGTGCTGGCGTTCCCCTCCCCCTCCCCCTGCACACCTGGGGACAAAGTTCCAGGAAGTTTCCCATTTGTGTTAGGAGGTGAGCTCAAGTTCAGTCCACCTCCGGCTCCAGGAAACCACCTCCCATCACATGGCTTATGGAAAATGAGCTCTAAGAACTTGTCCAGGGAACAGTCATGGGTAGAGAATGTAGAGGGAACAGCAATTCAAACTCAACCTTGACCCTGTGCCCTGGGAGGAGGTAAAATCTGCCAGGCCTCCTGTCTCCATCCCTTGTCATGCCCACCTCCCTGCTGGCCCTGACACCGCTTCAAGAAGGGCTGTCCTTCCTGGGTGGGAATTTTCATTCTTGAACTGGCGTGCCTTTGTATGTGGTGGGGGCAGGTGGGAGGACCTTGGGATCTCCCAGGCCTTCTAGAAACCTGGGGCGCATAAATATAAACCTAAAAACAGATATTTCCTGCCAGCAGGCATCAACTGCCCCCATGGCTTCAGCTGTGACCAAAAAGGCCAGCGTGACAAGCTCCTGTCTCAGATCCCTCTGATGGCAGGGAGCAGGGAGGTGCTAGTATCCTCCTTGGCTCCCTTCACTGTCCTTTGCCCTCCTTGTCGTCAAAGAGGTTGGGGTTCTCCGCCAGCGAGGCTCGGACTTTTTTCTTCTCCTTGAAACGGCCTGAATTGGAGACCTTGACATGCTTGCCCTTTGTGCTCTTGTCCACAATCTTCTCCAGGCGGGTGTTAAAGTCACTGTTGGGGACCCCGCCCTCAGGCCTCGGGGGCTCCGAGCTGCCCTCTGTTTGAGCATAGGTGTCAGGGATCTCATATAGCACCTTGGGGGTGGATTTCTTTTTCCGGAGGAAGGTCAGCTTCCACCAACCAACTTCAGTCATGGCGTTCCCTGAGCTGAGGGTGGGGCTTTCTGCAGGAGCAAGGTAGGGAGAAAGGGGTCAGTGGGGAGAAAGGGGGGTGCCTTGGAGCAGCCTTCTCTAGACTCCTAACCGTGGACTATTGTAATAGCCAAGGCCTGAAAGAACTGAAGGTGGGGCTGAACTCAGGATTTGGGTAAACGATGCAATGAGTTTGGAGAATATGAGAAGAGAGGGTCTGGGGAAGAAAGGCCAAGGACACATCGACAGGGAAGCCATCTGAGCTATGAAGCTTTGGGATTCCAGGTCCCTTTGGGGCTGCAGGAAGGTGAACAGCTTGCTCAGGTCACATAGCATCCAGGCCTTCAACACCCTTTGGGCAGATGGTCAACTGGTATCAGACAGACAGAAACACCCCATGCATTTTGCTTGGAATTCATTATAGAATTAAATAGGATTGTGATGCTTGGGGTAATTTGGACTTCCCAGTGGTGACCAGCGGGACTAAAGGAGCTGCTGGGCTTTTTCCTAAAGGAGAAGAACCTCAGGCTGGCAGTGGGAAATCCTGGGAACTGTTATTGCCTTGTGATTTCTGGCAAGTTACTTCTCTGGATCTCACCGTGCTCATCTATCCCGTCCAGCCCTAACATTTAGCTCCGACATTAATGCCTGCCCAGAGGCAGGCATGCTTTGCAAAGTACAACTTATGATAACGGTAATAATTATTGAGAGACAGCTCCCTTTCCCCACCCAGCTTCCACGAGGACAGGAGTTTGAAAGGAAGCTGAAAACGTGGAAGGAGGTTTGGTGGAGCCAAGAGATACATGTTAGATATGGTTATCAGACTGGACCCTCCATAAGGATACTCAGCAGAGATGGGGCATGGGGGCTGAAATCCAGGCTTCTCCACTGACAAGCGATATGCCCTGGATGTGACCTCACCATTTACTAATTTCCACAAAGGTGCTGAGTTTGTGGAAGTTTGGGGAGATAAAGTTGCCTGGACATTGCCAACAGGTGGGGCATGTAAGGTGGAAGGAAACAATAGACCAGTGGAATTAAGATCAATGAAAGAGCAGGCAGAATGATGAGAAATCAAGGCATCCTCTGTGTCTGGAGAAGTTGGTGGTTTGATCTCAGGACTCCTGAAAGTGGCTGTGAAAGCTCCTGGGGAGGAAGGACAATTAGCCACAATACACCAAAAAGTTAGATGGTCAGCCAACCCAAGTATAGGCAAATATATCACTTCCTTTTAAAAGCTGATGGCCTTAACTACCTTGTCTAAAAAAAAAACAGAAAAAAATATGACAAATGATTAATACTGGTTTTCTTTATGTAGAAGGAATATGGAATGCTTTTTCCCCTCCATTTTTCTGATTTCCAGATTTTTCCATAAAGAATATGGAGTTTGCTTTTATAGAGGAGGAGCATATCAAACTCAGGAAAAATAAAGGCAGGATGCTGGCCGAGGCTTGGAATGAGTTGAGTGCCTCCATCCATCGCCCTTTTTGCCGTTCTTGTCCCCTGTGCCTCCATGTACCCACCCCTTTGCCCAGAGCACATGCCCAATGGAATCCTTTCCACCTCTTGGTCCTGGAAGCAGATCCCACATTGCCAGCTCTGTCCCTCTAGGTGAGCTCAAGTAGCAAGAGAAGCCCAGGGGAGACCTGTGCAGCTCCCACTTAGAAAGTGGAGGGGGTGAGAGTGGTCAGATAAATACTTTTAGGGCACCCTGGAGAGGTGAGTGCACAAGGGGACAGCCTGAGAGGTTTGCTTTGGCAGCTTGCCCCACCTGGGCTTAGCACAGCCTTGCACAGAACTCAGTGTTCCAGAATGGGTTTCTGGAAGGAGTTGTGGGGAGGGCAGGGAAGGAGGGACAGGGCTTTGCTTAGCCTGTGGGTGACCCAGTCACCACCAGGTCAAGGGCAAGCCTCACGACTCTACCACCCGGAGTTGCCAAGGAACTTGGGGAATAAAGGATCCAGCTCCTGAACCAATAGTAACCACCAGACTGCCTAGGTCCATGAGAGGAAGTGGCTTCTGCCTGTGCCAGTCAAAATATACCTGCTTTAACGGGTATTTCAAGTTGGCATCTGCAGGGAGGGACAGATCACAAGGAACTTGTCAGAAAACCATAGGGAGAGTCAGGAATAGCCCTCGCACTCTGCCCTGAGACCTCCACTGCAGCACCAAGGCGTTGGTGCTCTTGTCTGCTGGACTGGGATTCTGGTCTCTAGGATGCTTTTGGCCAGGCCTTGCTCAGGCCTGGGATTCTGGTCTCTCTAGGATGCTTTTGGCCAGGACTTGCTGTCTCTCTGTCCAGGAGGACATGCGAGCACCAGTGAGCAGGAGTTCACCTCTTTAGTCAATGCTGACCTATGGAAATCTGAATTTGCAGAACAGCTAAATTAGGTCTTTGTTTTACAGAATAACCCAGCTATAAGATTCTTGTACATAAACTTCCCAGCTATCCAAAGTAGCAAAGATACCAACAACCACACGCCTGTGCCTAATCACAGAAGGCCAGAAGGGACTGGGGGTCAGGGTATCATTGGGATTTTGAGCAGACCCAGCATTTGGTGACACATAGTGGGCCTTGCAGTCTGCTTAAGCAGTGCCCTGAGCTGGCCAAGCTGAGGGCTGAGCCCTTGCCCTGGGGTCCTATAATCTGTGGAATAATAAAAATCTTCCCTGAGGAAACCAGCTACACCTCCACTGTTTGCACAGCTTGAGAACCCACAGAGGGCCTCACGGGACAGGGGCCCCACCACCCCCTGCCATGGCAGCCAGCATGATGGTCTGCACATGAGCACCCAGGACAGGCCCCACTGCCCCTAAGGAGTTCTGGCTGCTCTAAGGGACCTGCCCAGACTGGGTAGAGGCCCTTCTGAGTTGGGCCAAGTTAACCATTGACTGGGGCAAGGTGGAGGAATGGGGAGTGTTGAGGGAGAAAGTCAGCTTCTGTGCTGTAAAAACAAATCCCAGAGCCCTTAGCCCCCAGCCCTCTGCAGGGCCCCTGTGGCACTTCTGTACTCTGGATAAGACTGGGGTACCCTGGATGGGAACAGGGAGAGGTTCATGCCAAACAGCCAGCAACATCCTCCAGGCTCAGGAGTAGGAGGTGGTGGGCTCCAGTTCAACAAGAATTAATAGAGAACTGTTCTGGGGTGAAACTTTCCCAAAAGGAGCTCTGCTGGAGGCCTGGACTGTCTCCAAGAAGCCAGTGGGATGAGTCCGAGTTCTGCCTGCTCACCTAGGCAGAGGTAGGAGCCCCTTCCCAGCTGAGCTTGACAGCCATAGACACAGGACAGGGGGTCCCTGACTGTGCCTTGATTTCCCCACACGCCCACCCTCTGCCTGTACCTGCAATCCAGACTACTGCGGGCTGGAGGCTGAGACCTTCCCTAGAGAAGGAGCTGAGTGTAGGTGCTGCCCGGGAGGGAGGCCGGGGGAGCTGGGGGTGCCGCCAGGGTGCTGTGCCAGGCAAAGCTCAGGCCAGGTGAGCTGGGTAGGAGCAGCTGTGTGGCAGGTGCAAGAGAAACAGGTGCGAGAGCGGGTCCCTGCTCACTATGCCACCAGGAGTCAAGGTGAACCTGAAACCCAGCCCCTCCCGGCTAAGTAAACAGAAGCAGAGGCTGGCTCGGGCTAATGAATATTCATCACCCCAGAAACCCAATCCTGGCGCCCCTGTACCCACCCAGAAGCCAAAGTCCTCCAGAGACTGCCTAGCCAGGAGGAGGAAATCCCAAGGGAAATCTGGGCTAGGGGACACAGGGGAGCCTCTCTCCTCAGTTTCCCCACTCTAGAGTACCTGGTTGCTTCTCCAGCTGTAGCCAAGGTCACCCCCACCAGTTTCATGCCCCAAAGAGGCTCAGACCCCTCTCCAGCACAGACCATGCATGGACATTGCCCCAGGCACAACCGGGAAAGGGTTAAGGGCCGCTGCTCCCGTTGGCTGACAGGGACCGGGTGCACCCAGCTCCTTTGAACTCCAGAGTCGAAACCAGTCCCTGGTGAAACTGGTTGGCAGACCGGTTCCCAGGCCGTCTGCTCCGCCCCAAGTTCAGCGCTCCTCAGGCAGGCGCTGGGTGGGGGGCTGCGGTTGGCTCCCTCCTGACCTGAAGGGTCCCTCCTCAAAATCTCCCTGGGTTGTTGTGGGAAGGGGGCCCAATTTGGTCAGGCTCTCCGACCCACCACAACGACAAACATCCTCCTACCCTCCTCCCTGGCTTAGAGGTGGGCTTCAGGGGCCTTGAAATCACTTGCAAACTCCTATGAGTGAAGGTAGAGGGGCATTTATTTTTCCTGCATCCAGGATCTACTTTTGTGAGACTCTCAAAGAGAACTGTGATGCCTCCCCACCCCCAAAATACCATTTCGTTCAACTTCCTCCAAACGTCCAGCCGCCCCTTGGATGGGCCTCACTGGGTATTAGAATGTGGGCAAAAGCTGGGGTAAGTTCTCAGGGCAGGAGGGGGAAGGGGCCCTGGTGAGACACGAAGAGAGGGAAAAGCAAGAAGGCAGAGTGTGCACATAGGTGGTGACACCGTCCCTGACCCCTCACTGATCTGCAACCACACCTCCTGCAAACCTCCATCAGCCAAGGTGGTTGCAGCCTTTCGCCAGGGTTACTCTTACACGTGGCGCCAGGCTTTGGAGGAGGTTATTTGCAGCCACTCTTAGGTGGCCTGTTTGTGTTTGCATTCGTTCTTCCCTCGAGTGGTGTAGCGAAGAGAGGAAAACTGCTGCATGTTGAGTGTCCCTGCAGCTTCCTGTCCCAGTGCTGCCCAGCTTAGATGCTCAATCCACCCGCCCAGCTACCTTCCTCCAAGGACGGAGTGTGTACGTGCCAGGCTCCGAGGGAGGCGCTGGGTAGAGAAAAGGTATACAATTCCCTCTATCCCCAACTCCCATTCCAAGTCACATTTTAAATCCGAACTAACCAACTCTCAAATCTTCCCCACCGTCTCTAACCCTGCTTCTACTTGGTTCAGCTTCTCATGGCCTCGTGAATATGTATTTCCCTCCGTGTCAAACAGGTGCCCCTAGGCCTCAGGTGGACAGTCCTTCAAAGGCAGCCCACGGCCCATAGTGGAACCCGCCTGGCTTAGTCCTACCGGCATGGGGCCTCTGCAGCCTCATCTCCCAACCCTCCCTGAATGTGCACACTAGGCCCTTTCTCTGTCTATCTTCCTGGGCTCAGAGGCTGTCCGAGAAGGGTGAGATGAGGAATGCATGATGTGCTTTGGGCTAGGAATGGCCTCGCCACCCGGTGTGTAAACCAAGACAAACTCCCATGCGTTCCTCAAGACCCGAATTAACTATTTGCCTCCTACTTCACCAGGAATTTTCCTGTTCCTACAGAGCTTGTTCATATGCTTCTCTTTAACAGGATATATACCACAATTAATTATATATATGTATATACACAGAGGCATATGTAAATATATATAGTCAGTATCTATTCATGTGTTTGCCTCCCTTAAAGAATTTTAGCTCCTTGAGCTGAGAATTGTCTATCACAGATGCAGTCCTGACACGTAATAGGTAGTTAATGCAAACTTTACAACACAAATGAGAAACAGAAGCGTTGTCTTCACCATAAGATATTCTTAATGTAGCCAGGTGCCTTTTTCCCCACTCTTCTTGGGGCAGGTAAAGGTGAGAGAAAATCCATTTATTTCACTTCTTGCGGTTACAGCAACTGCAGGCTTGCTGGTGGGTTATCTTCCTGGGGGTTTATGTGAATCGAGGATACTATTTTTCAAGGTCCCCCTGCCTCTACTGAGAAATGTACACAGTTGTCCCAGGAAGATACCCACAGCTTTCTAGCTCTGCCACTGTCTCTGAAATCCCGGTCTATGTGAGAGTGGATGTCCAGTCCAGAAGATACCAGAAGAGCCCCAGGTGTTGGGAAGAGACTGGAAGGGTGGTGGGGTGGAGACTAGTCTGGGGGATAGTAACCAAGAGCCAGGGCACCATTTCCATCTGTACAGGAAGGGACTTCTAATGGAGGCACTTTCATCCCTACCCTCTCACCCCCCCTGACTCTGAAATCCAGGCCTGTTTGATGTCTGGGACTCAGGGGTGCAGATTTCCGTTCTCTCACCGCCACACTGGAGGAGGAGCCCCAGCAAGAACTGCAGTGTGCAGGATCCAGTGGACGCCCGCCTGTGGCCTACACTTCAGAGAATGCCACCAGCCCGTCCTCCTGGCAGGAACCAGCCTGGGAAATCAGGCCCAACCCCTGGCCTTTGGGAGATTTAGTTCTGGGAGGAGCAGGGTTGGGAGGTTGAGTTTGAAATAAGGCTATAAACTATGAATATCCCTTTAACAGGTCACCTCTACACAGGCAGCTTTATTGCTTTATAAAATGTTTCACCTTTAAAAGCACCTTCATAAAACTAGGTTCAAGTGTGATATCCCCCATACAAACACGCGACGTGCACATTTTCAGAAATGTGTCTCTGTTGAGTATAGCAATTAAAATACACTACGGGAGTTCCAAGGACCTTGGTGCCCCACTGGAGCATATAGATTCTGTCTGGCCCCTTAGATGGTTCCTATCTTACTGACTTCTGTCCAGGGAGTAGATCCAGGCTCCAGGGATATTTCTGTCCCAAAGCAGGGAGAAGAGAGGAGCTGCCACTCTGTTCAGCACTCCCCCTTCTCGCCAGGAGACTGGAGATCCTAGGGGTACCTCACCTGACCAAGGTGACAAGTGGGGCAAGGCCAAAGATGGGTGTCTTGTGGCTACACGAGCCGCAGCTGGGTGGTGGGCAGAAGCTGCGTTCTGATACGAGGTGGGCGGTGGGCTTGCCATTGGAGAGGGCTCCCTTTCAGGGAAACCTGAGTGGGGTGTGGGGGTATAGCAGCCAATATTCATGGGGATTGTGTTCCAGGCCCTATTCCAAAAGCTGTGCCTGTGTGAACACTTAATCCTCATCGCCACCCTGAGGTGGATCCTGTAAGTGGGCGCAGCAACTTGTACCCCCACTCGCTGTTTTCCCGTTACTCTTTGTATTAGTTTCCTGTGGCTACTGTAACAAACGACCACCAACTTGATGGCTTTAAATAAACCAGAAATTTACTCTCTTAATTCTGGAGGTCAGAAGTCCCACATCAGTTTCCCTGGCCAAGACCAAGGTGGTAACAGGGCCGTGATCCCTCTGCTGGCCCCAGGGACAGTCCGTCCCTGCCTCCTCCAGGCTTTGGTGGCTGGCGTCATTCCTTGACTTGTGACTGCATCACTCCAATCTCTGTCTCCCCATCCTCACATCACCTCCTCCTCAGTGAGTCTAATCTCCCTCTGCCTCTCTCTTCTAAGAATCTTGTGATGGTATTTGGGGCCCATCCAGTTGATCTTCTCATCTCAAGATACTTAATCATACCTGCAAAGACTCTTTTTTCCAAATAAGTTCACATTCACAGGGTCCAGAGATCTGACGTGGACATCTTGGCAGGGGGGTGTTTTGCTGCCTGCCGCACTTTTCATTCTGGCCATCTCTATATTGTCAGACTGGTAGGCAACCAACATGCCACTCAGACCCCCCTTTGAGAAAGGACTTGCTGCCTTTCTCTGAAGTTGGCCTCCATCTGTCACCTCAGCTCCTTTAAAATCTGCCTCAGCGGCAGAGACCATCTCAGCTGACGACCTGCCCTTCGCGGGCAGCTTGCATCTGGAGATATAACGTCCAGCCATTCAGCCCCATAAAGGACACACAGAGGAACAATTCACTCCCCACCAAATTGACTGAAGTTTTGTCAGGAATGAATTATTGTTGGACTTCTCCCTCTGTCCAGTCCTATTTCTGTCTGTTTCCTCTCATAGCCATTGATCGCTAATAAGCATCTTGCCCCCACAAACCTGACCTACTTCTAGAGAACACAACCTGTAAAGAGGCATTTTAAGTTTTGCCAGTATGATGGAAGTGAAGTGGTCATTTTTGTGTCCTTTATATTTGTATTTCCCTAGTGTACTGGATTAAACAGTGTCCTCCAAAATTCATTTCCACCTAGAACCCCAGAAGATGGCCTTATTTGGAAATAGGGTCTTTGCAGATGGAATTAGTTAAGATGAGGTCATACTGGATTAGGGTGGGCACTTAATGCAAGAACAAGTGTCCCTATAAGAGGAGAGATGTGCAGGGAGATGGCCCATATGATGACAGAAGCAGAGATTGGAGTGATCCAGCTACAAACCAAGGAATACCAAGGCTTGCCTACCGCCACCAGAAGCTGGGCGAGAGGCATGGAACAGATTCTCCCTCAGGGCTACAGGAAGGAATCAACCTTGCTGACACCTTCATTTCAGACTCTGCCCTCCAGAACTGTGACAGAATATATTTCTGATGGGTTGAGGCACCCAGTTTGTGGTAATTTGTTACAGCAGCGCTGGTTAACTACACACCTTGTTTCTAGTAATGTTGAACATTTTTCATGCATATATTGTTTGAGTTTCCTGTTCTCTGAAAGGATCCCTTTTCAATATAGAAAAACTTCTCCACTTCCCCATCTGATTGTTGTCTTTCTACTATGCACTAAAATAATACAAATGCGTTTAAGGATTCCTGGACCCTTTGCACAATTCTACAGCTTTCCAGGGATCTGCAGCCCACTGATTGGGTCTTTAGGATTAAATTTCAATCCTTTGACATGGACCCAAGGGTTCCTCATCATCTCCTCTCAATCTAATTTTTTTCCACTCTCCCCATAAACATCCTGTGTGCCCATAATAAACCTCTTCTTCTGGACCAGCCATGCTGTCTCTTACCTTGTGCTTTATCTATGTTCTTCCCTCTTCCTAGAACGACACCCATCGCTTCTGCTCCTCTCCCGTCTGTCACACTTCATTCCCATCCTGCACAACTCAGCTCAATGTTACTTCTCCCAAGAGTCTGCCCTGATGGTTTTCTGTCCCCATCCCATGCCTTTACCCCCAAATTGAGTTGGATACCCTCTTTTCTGTTCCCTTAGCACTCTGAGCATCCCTCTTTTTTGGTTCATATGGATTTTTTAAGCACCTACTAAGCATGAGCACAGTGCCAGGCTCTGGGCATGCTGTCATGGGATTTAGCCCTTCACATATCATACCCTCACTTTCTTTGAGGGTTGGGACTCTGTCTTCGTGTTAAGGTCCCCAGCACCTTGGCAAATAGAAGTGCATGGGTAAAGAGGCTGACAATTGGGTGGTTTGGTAGTGGACTTGGTTTTCCTTCCCTTAGAAGAGCAGATTGCCGTGATGGGAATGATGAAATAATAAAATGCAGTGACATCCTTTGGAGATGACACTTTGGACCCAATTCATGAAGTCATCCAGGGAGGTGTTTTTCCCCAGAAAACTAACAAAGGGGAAAGGATAGGGAAGGCATGGCTAGCCAGGGTTTAGGGAGCATTCAGTGTCCTCAGAGAACGACCCAGCTGGCTAGACCCTCATAGGCCTTCACTGGCCTGTGTGTAACTTGTGAAGCCAACCACCTCTGATGTCTTCACCCTGATTTCCTCCTTCCGGTTCTAAGCAGCTCAGGGCGGTTGACTCCAAGTCCTGAGCTGTAGATAGAGGGATAAGGAAAAGAGCTGGGGAAGACAAACCCCTCCACCCAGATCAAGTGACCGCCCTGGTCCCCACTCATCACTAACTGCTTTCGTGCACATGCTACAGCCTCTCTTATTCCTTCCTTTATAAGCATCCATTAAGCATCTGACACTCAATGTCAGGTGTCATGACAGGTGCTGGGGTTAAAGAGGTGAATAAGCCTGTCCTCCCTGCCCACAGGGTGCTCATAGACTAGTTGGGGAGACAGACTGAAAAAAACTATACCGCGATGACACTGCAAACAGCAAGAGGCCCAGCTGAGGCTGCTGAGTTTCTAGGACTTTCAGCCCAGCCCCCCCACACACACACCACAGTCCGTGGCTGTGAGTAAACACACAGAAGACATAGACCATAAAGTAATGAACAAACGGCAGATTAAAAAAATGAATTGCTTGAATATCAAGGGTAAGCCTTTTTATAGATATTGCAGGAAGATAAGTAACGTCTGTCCTTGCTCAGGATGGAGTAGGGGAAGAATGAACTTTGGAAAGGGGCAGGGACTGCAGGGTGGGTGTTCTAAGTGTCTAGCACAACAACTGGAGAGAATGTGGGAATCTGGCTGAAGAGGAGGGAGGACGAGACCTGGGGCTGTGGTGGCTGGGCTGACGGAGGGGGCAGGCAGCGCTGCAGGAGAAGCCACATCCTGGAGAACACGAATGCAGGCTGGGGAGCCAGACAGGCCTGGGGTTCAATCCCATTCCCACCAACTCCCATGATCCTGGACAAGTTATTTAACTATCTAAGCTTTGGCGCCCTTGCCTTTAAAACCTGGCTAACAATAGTACCCACATTATAAGGTTGTTGGAAGGATAAAATGAGATAAGGCTTGTAAAACATTTAGCTTTACACTGGCCCGCGGCACATGGTTATCACTTAATAAGTAAGCTGACACCAGCAACAAAGGATGGCAAGGCAGCCTGCACACAAAGCACCTGGGGCTATGTGCTGTCCTGTCCAAAGCTGGCACAGGCCTGCTACGTTGTCCCCACCTCTCTACACGTGCTCCTTTCCCCCAGACAACGTCCCGCCTGTTAAATCAGCAGAGAAGTGAGAGATTCACAGTCAGAAGCATCCCACATCCTCTCCCTGCCACTTTCCAGATGCTGGGAGCCCCAAGGAACTCAGTGCTCCGGACGCTAGACCACTTATGTGCTCATCTTCCCATAGGTCCTGAGGTTCTCTAAGGCCTTGGAAAAGGACAAACAGTGTAGAATGCTGCCCAGAGCTCACACTCCTATGCTCACTCGGCAGCCATTCTGAGGCCAGCAGCAAGGCAAAACTGTCCTCAAACATCCTTCTCTTCCTCCTGAGTCACCCAAGGAGCTGCAGGTGGGGTGGAGTGCTGGTGGTCTCTGTCTCCATGAACTCACCTGGGCTGGGCCTTCCAGACCCGCCCCGCCCTGCTCTGGCCTGCCTGCTGATTCAAGGAGAGATGCACCTTGAGGGCGAGGCAGGGCCGTGCTTCCTGGGATGTCCCAGGGAGCCAGGAACACATAATTGGAGCCCAGTTAAGTGTTTGTTTAATCATGGGGGAGCCCCAGCAATTCCTATAGCCTGAGTCAGAACTCTGAGATGGGAGCCAAATTCCCATGAAAGAGCCCTGAAGAGGCCCTTAGTTCTGCCCTATAAGCTATTTCAGGGAAGTCTTTCAACCCAGTCTATAATAATGATTAACGTTTCTCTCTCTCTCTCTCTCTCTCTCTCTCTCTCTCTCTCTCTCTCTCTCTCTCACACACACACACTCACACACACACACACACACACAGAGTTTACAAAGCATGAGAACCTATATCAAAGCATGTTGTACTGTAAAGAGTTATATACATCTAAGTATGTTTATTTATTTAAGTGTGTGAACAGAAATACACTGAGGTAGTCAGAATAGGTGCTGTCTCCTTGTTAAGGAAACTGAGGCTGGCAGAGAGGTTATAGAAATGGCCCAAAAACTCACTGAGCAGGAGTTTAAGTCTTCTCACTACTGTATTGTACCACATAGTTCAATAAAAAATTTACTGAGCCCCAAGTGCTGTGCTGGGGAAGAGCTGGGGGTCATTTAGAAAGAACTAGGCAGAGCCTCCTACAGGAGCTAACAACCTAGAAGGGGAGGGGTGCAAAACGGCACACCCAGCCCTGTGAGATCCCAGGGGTCTGTCCTGGGCCCACTCTCTCTCCTCACTCTGCCCGCTTCTTGCCCAATCTCATGCCTGCCTTCAGCTTCAGCCACTACCTAGACCACAGATCAGTCAGCCTATGGCTCTCCAAAGATGGATCCCCGGCTTCTCCTATGGCTCTCCTGAACTCTAGAGCTATAAAACCAAGTGTCTCCTACTCACTTTCCAAGTGGGGGTCTCCCAGCACTACCAATCCCACAAGTTCAAAGCTGAGATACCTGTCCTGCATCCTGCATCCCTGTCCCATCCAATCACCTATGTAGGTGTCATCCTTGCTGTCATACTCACCCCTCCCCCCACTCCCAGCATATAGCCAATTGATTGCAAGTCCTGTCCATTTTTCTCTGAAACATCTCTCAAATCCAGCCCTTCCCTACGTCCTCAAGCCTGTCTCCCATTTCAAGGCCTAATCTCTGCATAATAACCTCCTGACAGTCTCCCTGTCTCCAGTCTTATCTCCCACAAATTCATCCGTCTTGGAGGTAATCTGTTCAGGTCCCTCCCTGCCTCAAACCTTTAAAACCCTCCAGTAGTTCTTTGCAGGGCTGAAGTCCAAGTTCTTTAGTGAGACTCTGTATGTGACCCTTGCACCCTCACAATCTCTCCTCTAGCCACTGCATCACTCCTTTTAGTGCACAGAGGCTGGCCTGCCTGCAGGGTGTCCTCGTGAATGTGAGACCTATGCAGTGACCACGGGAAATTCTTCATATTTTTTTTCTAAAGATTTTATTGAGGGAGGGGCACAGAACTTTACTGGGGAACAGTGTGTACTTCCAGGACTTTTTTCCAAGTCAAGTTGTTGTCCTTTCAATCTTAGTTGTGGAGGGCGCAGCTCAGCTCCAGCTTCAGTTGCCGCTGCTCGTTGCAGGGGGCGCAGCCCACCATTCTTTGCCGGAGTTGAAACCCGCAGCCTTGTGGTTGAGAGCCCACTAGCCCATGTGGGAATCCAACCGGCAGCCTTTGAGTTAGGAGCACGGAGCTCCAACCGCCTGAACCACCTGGCGGGCCCCTTCTTCATATTTTTTAATAAGGGGCTCCACATTTTCATTTTGCCCTGGACTGTACCAATTAAGTTGCCAGTCTGTCTGTTGCTCCCTGCACCCCTCTTACAGCTTGTGGCCTCCAAAGCTTTGTCTGTACAGTCTCCTCCACCCGGAACACCCCCACACACATTACCCCTCTTTCTGCAGCTCTTCCTTTAAGACTCAATTTACATGTTATGCTGTGATGCCTCTTTTGACCCTCCTCCCTCCCCTTCCCTTCCTAATCACCCAGCACACAGGAGGTGCTCAATACATGTCTATTAGATAAACGGAATGACAAGTGCCACAAGAAACCCACAAACTATGAGAGCCGGTAGAGCAAGATAAGGCGGGAAGAGGGCATTTCTAATGGCCTCCAGGTCACCCAGATAGGCGCTAGTACCCTGCCAGCAAAGGCGCTAATCCGTGCGCAGAAGGCTCCGCGCGGCTGGAATCGGCTCTCCGGCGCCGCCTGCCTCGATCGCGCCGCCGCTGCAGCCCTTTCCTGGCGCCCCGCCCCTCGCCGGCCCTGAGCCCGCCTCACATCTCCCATTGGCTGTCTGCTGTTCTCCCGCCCCTCCTGGGCTCAGCCATTCGGAGGCCGGCGGTGGTGGGGCTTGAGGCCAGGAGCCAGCGGCCTGATTGGCTCTGAGGAAAGCAGCTACGTGGCCGGAGGAGGCCGGTTTGTGCCTAAACTGAGGCTCCGCCACGCTAGTGCTGGATTGGTAGTAGGCGGGGCGGGCCTGGGTCGTCGGCCGGAAAAGGAAGTAGAGGAAAGATGCAGGTGGGGGAACAGGAGCTGGGAAATGGGGGTCTGGTCCGGGACCCCTGGATTGGTTTCAGCCCGTCCACCCCTGATCCACTTCCTCGGCCTCTCTCCCGGGCAGGCGCAGCCCTCCCCGGCTCGTCCTTCTGGCCCCGCGGGGTGGCGGTTGTGCGGGTGAAATGAGCGCGCGAGTGGCACGCCCCCTCCCCGCGTTGACGCCCCGATTTCTGTCGTGTTTCCCGCCAGGACCATCAGCACGTGCCCATCGACATCCAGACCAGCAAGCTGATCGGTAGGAAGGGGCGCCCCCGCGCCGCCTAGCTGTCGGGGAGGCCCGGCCCTTTGCCCTCTGTCACCAACAGCTGGGAGCCCTGATGCCCCAAGGCCCCTGTTGAGGGGCGGGAAGGAACCATACGTGGAATCTGTACTTCACCCGCGTCTTCTTCTTTAACATTTATAACGTGTTGTCAAATCATATTCATTTAGAGGTTATAATAGCTTACCTTAAAAAACGGTCATCTACTGAGTGGCAGATCTGAAATTATTCTCTAATGTCTATGCTTTTTGTATTATGCCAGAAAAGAACTCTCCCGCCTTTCTTTTTAAAAGCTTCCATCTCTTTTTTTTTTTTTTTTAAATTTATTGGGGAAGGGGAACAGGACTTTATTGGGGAACAGTGTGTACTTCCAGGATCTTCTCCAAGTCAAGTTGTTGTCCTTTCAATCTTAGTTGTGGAGGGCGCAGCTTAGTTCCAGATCCAGTTGCTATTGTTAGTTGCAGGGGGCAGAGCCCACCATCCCTTGTGGGACTTAAGGAATTGACCGGCAACCTTGTGGTTGAGAGCCCACTGGCCCATGTGGGAATCGAACCGGCAGCCTTCGGAGTTAGGAGCACGGAGCTCTAACCGCCTGAGCCACCGGGCCGGCCCAGCTTCCATCTCTTTTTGACTTTAGGAGAAAAAGGGATGCAGATCCCGTTAGAAATAAAGACCATTAAGTAGCCAGGCCATCTCCCTGCTGTCTGTATCTGATCTACATACCTCCTCCCCAGTTCAGGGCCAGGAAAGGACTTCTTCATTCCGACCCCTTTGGGGCAAGTACACAGCTCCTGAGTTTTAAAATGCTCATTGGATTAATCGACTTGATGCCAGTTTTGTCGTTAAGATGACGTCCGTTAGACTGCCTCATCCCTTTGTTTCTAGTTCCATGACAGCCACAGAATTTTTCTTTCTGAACACTTTAAAGGAATACAGCAGAGGGAGTATAATGATAACTCGTGTGGGACCCCCGTGTTTGACCAGTTGGCAGATTTATTAACAAGGGCAAGGTTCTGAATTCACTATTGTGGGCCATTTAGTTAGTCCTGTGCAGTGGCTACTTAGTGGAGCTTCTTTAGCTTCATTTCACATTTGTCTCAGTTCTTCAGCACATGTGCATTCTTGGTGTATTAGCTTGTCGTTGGTCATGAAAGGGACCAATAAAACAATAACCATTCATTGAGGGTTTGCCCTCTATCAGGTGCCGTTTTAGGCACTTGACGTTATAAAAATAAAGATTACTAAGATTTGTTGAGTCCTTCCCATGTTCCAGGTGCAGTGCTGTGTTTTACCTGCATTCCCTCTTGTACTCAGTATCTTATTGGCCCCATTTTACATTTGGGGCACATAAGAGCTTTGCCCAAGAAAGTTGATAATTAGAAACCAGGACCATTTGACCACAAAGCCTAGCTCTTATCTGTCTCCTACTGAGGAAACATGCATGACCCTCAGTTACCTACACCCTCTGCAAAAAACACAAATCTGGGCCCAGACTCCAGGAGGTCAGTAACATGGGTGTTCACGTGTGAAGGGGGGTACTTCACTGGTTAGACCAGTATTATCTAGTCCTTAGGGCGCTGTAGGTATTAGAGGCTTTGCAGTTGTTCATTCATCCAGTATTTGGCATAACCATATTGTATTTTCCATTGTCATGGTTAATCCCAGCCCTGAGGAAGTGGAAGTAGAACAGCATCCTCAGTCAGTAAGAAAGATATAATTACCCATGGAAGCAAAAATATGGAGAATTCAAAGCGGTCAAAAGTGCTTTGATGTCAAGGCCAGTTTAAATTTTTTCTTTATCTCTGTGTAGAGGCAATTGCTCTGCTAAGTAGGTTGTCAGAGTCTGTTTAGCCCCAAGCATCCTTTTGGGCCTGTCTTTATTCCCAGCTTCCCATGACCCCCACACCTTAACCAATCTGAATACATATTTCAGCCAATATCTTAGCATATTTTACTTGAATTAGTAATGGAATTTTGGCCATATGAATGGGAACGCTGTGATTTGGGTGTTTCTCACACAGACTGGCTGGTGGACAGAAGGCATTGTAACCTGAAATGGCAGAGTCTGGTGTTGACGATTCGCGAGAAGATCAATGCTGCCATCCAGGACATGCCCGAAAGTGAAGAGATCGCCCAGCTTCTCTCTGGATCCTGTGAGTGCTCTGGGGCTGCCTTCCTGGAGCCCCTTCTTTCCTGGAGCAATATATGGCAGCTGAGCTGCTCCCCTGTTGTTTAGCACAAGGCTGATCCCTAGAGAAAGATTTTTGTTTGGGGTATATATAGATGTTAGTTTCTTCCAACACAGACTGATGAAAAGAAGAGCTATGCCTGCTAACACTACTAGCATATACGTGGGTTAGCCATGTGCGTTGGCCAGAGTAAGTGGGGAAAATACTTGAATTCTCAGTTTTTGCTCTTACTTGCTTTCCAGATATTCACTACTTCCACTGCCTAAGAATTGTGGACCTTCTCAAAGGCACTGAAGCTTCTACAAAAAATATTTTTGGCCGGTATTCTTCACAGCGAATGAAGGCAAGTGTGGGCGAGGGTGGTAACGGGATCAGAGCCTCTGTGCTCTCTCTGAGGGACGCCCACATGGAATGTTTCCTGAACTTTCTCTCTGTCCCCTTAGTTTATTCCAAAAGTACTTCCTGGGTTTACAGGTCTGAAATGGGTTTACATTTCAGACATGCTGCTTTGGGGATCGCTCACTGGTGCCACACTCTTAAAATCAAGTGGGTGGTCCAGCCCACCTCACGAAGGAGGATGAGGAGTTTGCGTTTGATGTGATGTGAAGACTGGAAGCGTTTCCCTTATTTGGGGACTGAGCTGGGATGTGGCTGCTGAGCGCTGTTCTGGCTCACTTCCTGTTTCTGTTCTTCCTCAGGACTGGCAGGAGATTGTAGCCCTGTATGAGAAGGACAACACCTACTTAGGTAGAGTGGCCCAGCCTGGGCATCCTGGCATCCATGGGGAAGCCCACTCCCAGAGTTCTGAGACACGAGGCTTCTAGAAGGCACAGTCCATGGTGGGGAAGAGGCTGGGCTGTATGTGTTTGCAAGTGGGAAACAAAATTCCACAGAGTGTTGGGAGGAGGAGGACCAGGCAGGGAGCGGGCATTTGCTAGGCCTGGCCCAGCAGGTGTGTGGGTCTTCCACCACTGACCTCTTGGTAAGGTGGAGTGTGGGGCCCCCATCCCCTCTGTACCTGCATTCTATACTGGGCAGAGAGACATGAGTTGTCCTCGGGGCCATATCGGGTGCTGAGAGAGTGACTCAAGGGCTGATTATAATTTGGGTGTGTTTTCTAATAGTATAAATAACAATAGCTAATATTTACCGAGCACCTACTAAATACAAGCAGTTGTCCTTGGTGTTTTATGTGGATTCTTTATTTTTTTTTTAATCCTCATGGTAAATATTGTCCCTGTGTTCCAGAGGAGGACTGAATTAGAGAGGTTCAGTGACTGTCTTAGGTTCCACAGCTAGGAAGCGGAGAAGCAAGGAGGCCACCCCCACGTTCTTGCCACCAAGCTAGGATACATGTGTGCGTGTCTTGGGGCATGCTTGCCTGATGGTGTAGGTGCCTGAGGTCAATTTCCTGGGCCCTTCTTAGTGGAACTCTCTAGCCTCCTGGTTCGGAACGTCAACTATGAGATCCCCTCGCTGAAGAAGCAGATAGCCAAGTGCCAGCAGCTGCAGCAAGAATACAGCCGCAAAGAGGAGGAGGGCCAGGCGGGGGCTGCTGAGATGCGGGAGCAGTTCTACCACTCGTGCAAACAGTATGGCATCACGGTGAGCATGAGGGGTCTGGTCACAGTGGGAGGGCACTTGGGGTCTCTGTCTGTCTTCGTGGGCCCAACACCTTTGCATCTGGGAAAGGCGTCCTCCTCAGCCTGGCTGTGCCCTTTTGGGGCCCGTTTCTCTCCTGTCTCTAGTCTTCCCGTGTTTTCTTTAATCTACTGGATTCTGCTTCTCACCACTCTGCCTCAGCCTACCTCTTCGATCCTCTCTAGGGAGACAGTGTCCGAAGAGAACTGCTTGCCCTGGTGAAGGAGCTGCCGAGTCAACTGGCAGCGATTGGAGCCGGGGCTCAGTCCCTGGGGGAAGCCATTGACTTGTACCAGGCCTGTGTGGGGTTTGTGTGTGGAAGGTAAAGAGGACCTCGGTTTGTTGCCAACAGGGGGAACAGTTTGCCTATTTTCCCCGGCGGTTCTCTCTTCTCCACTTATATTTTTCCCACATGACATTTGAGTTTTGTTTGATACACTTGAACCCATTGGAGCCTTGCCCATCTGACCTTTTATGGTCCAGGCCAAAGCCCAGTGTTGGCTTCATGAGCGGGAAGCAGGAGGGTCAGTCATGTGCTCCGTTGCAGCCCTGAAGAGCAGGTGTTGCCGATGCTGCGATTTGTGCAGAAGCGGGGAAACTGCACAGTGTATGAGTGGAGGACAGGGACAGCACCCTCCACGGTGGAGCGGCCACACCTTGAGGAGCCTCCTGAGCAGGTGGAAGAAGATACGGTAAGACGAGCCGAGGGAGAGCCTTTCCCCCGCCCACCCACACACAGCCCAGCCCCCGACAACCTGAATGCAGAGTCCCAAAGAAAGAAAGGGGGATTTGTGTGAGAGAGAATATGGGAGCAAGGGCCCAGAAGGCCCTACTCCTTTATTTTCTTGGCCTTCTTGAGATCAGAGTATAGATGATTGCTAAGGCACTCAGCAAGCTAGTCGGCTTTGAACTAGGAACCCTCCAGTCCCATGAGCTCTCCAAAGATGGGCTCTTCTTTGGGGAACTTGGAGGCCATTGCATTTACACAGTGTGGTAGGGCTCCCTACAGAAGTAGCTGAGGCCTGTGGAGAGACAGGCCCCTTTCACCTACCTTCTGCAAGGTAACACTTTTTTTCCCCTTCTAGATTGACTGGGGCGACTTTGGAGTGGAGGTGGCTTCTGAAGGGACTGACTCTGGCATCTCTGCCCAGGCTGCTGCAATTGACTGGGGCATCTCTCTGGAATCAGACTCGAAGGTTAGGATGCCCTCGCAGTCCATCTCGGAGGACTTTCTGTGATTGCTGCTTCAGCAGTAAGAATAATGGTGTCTGTGTCTTTAAAGGCATCACTTGACGTTCATCGCTCTCAGACCAGTAGTCCAGGGGGAGGCAGAGTTTCCAAAGTGACACATCAGAGTCTTGATATCTTTTCTCCTGCTCAGGGCAAAGTGTGGGGGTGTCGGCAGTGGTTCACTCTACAAAGCAGGGTGAGGGTGGCAACATACATGGGCCCACACTGCCATCTTTGCCACCTACATCGGGGCTGCATGTCCTTCAGACAGTCAAAATGTTCAATCATTGAACTTACTGAGGGCTTTGGTTTATTCTGGATCCTTTTGCTGGGGAAAATTCTGCCAACACTGCTGGGTTCTTTACTCTCCACCCAGGAACCTGGGGGTGATGGGATAGACTGGGGAGACGATACTGCTGCTTTGCAGATCACAGTGCTGGAAGCTGGAACCCAGGGTAAGTGCACCATCCCCTGCAGCCCTGGCAGAAGTGGGTGCTCCCAGGCCCCCGTGTCTGTAGAAGCAAAAAATACACTGCTGAGTTTGTGGACTTCTTGCACATTTAACTGTCATCGCAAAATTTTGATGAGGGTGTGAATACAGGGGGACAAAGAGAATTCTTAAAATTAAGTCTAGAAACTCAACTTTTTGGAGGTTAGCCATTCTGGTGGAGGTGGTTCCAGGAGGACTGACAGGCTCTGAAGTCTGAGCTGACCCTCCTGCCGCCAGCTGAGAGGGTGTAGCAGTGAGCGGAGCCACGAGAGGGCAGTGCAGGACGCAGCTTCACGTCCACAGCCCATCACAGCTGGGGGCTGGCCTTTCCAGTGCGCAGAACCCAGCTCTGTGGTCCTCCTCACAGGCTGGGGGGTGGCTGAGGCAGGGGAAAGCGTTGGGACCGGAAGTGGCTTTAGTGCAGTGAGTCTGTGTCCACATTAACCCACCAGGGCTCTTCAAACTTGGGGGTCTCCTTTTCCTATCCTTAGCTCCTTCATCCTTTCTCGGTCTCTTTTCCTGGCAGCTCCGGAGGGTGTTGCTAGGGGCTCAGATGCCCTGACACTTCTTGAATATCCTGAGACCCGGAATCAGTTTATCGATGAGCTCATGGAGGTACCTTCATCCTCTGGGAGAAGGGGGGAGGCCTGGTACCAGCACAGACGCCTGACCTGGTCCTTCCTGTTCATGTAAAGGGTGCTGAGGGCTTTCCTAGTTCTGGAGCTGCGGCTCACGTATTAGGATAGCCGTTCATTCAACAAGTATTTATCACGCACCTCCTAAGCCCCTGGCACTGCCCGAGGTGCCAGAGATTGAGCAGGGAACAAGACAGTCAAAATTCTTGACTTCCTTGACCTGTATGTTCTAGTGGGAAGGCTGACAAGAAATGAGATAAAGTAAAATGTGAAGTATGTTAAGTGTTAATGTAAGTGCCATGAAGGAAAAGAAAGCCGGAGAGGGAGATGGGGCTTGTTGG
Source organism: Rhinolophus hipposideros (assembly GCF_964194185.1). NCBI lineage: Eukaryota > Metazoa > Chordata > Mammalia > Chiroptera > Rhinolophidae > Rhinolophus > Rhinolophus hipposideros. The sequence continues at coordinate 33,525,911 of NC_138066.1, read as the reverse complement.
GGAGGGTTGCGGGGCTTTTATATTGGGTGGTCAGGGAAGGCCTCGTTGCAAAGGTGACCAGTAAGTCAAGACCTGCAGGGCTACAAAGAGAACCATGCCAAAGTCTGGCTACAGAGGGAGCAACTGCAAAAGCCCTGAGCTGGGAGTGTGGCCTGCACATTTGATGAAGAAGGAGGCCGGGATGGCAGAGCAGGGAGCTGGGAGAAGTAAAGGAGAGCAGAGAAGTGAAGAGTCTGAACCTTGCCGTTTACTTTGAATGGACTGAGAAGCTGCTGAAGGTTTTGAGCAGGTTTGCAGCCACGGGATCTCATTTGGATTTCAATACCATCCCTGTGGCTAAGGTGTCCAGCAGACCAGAATAAGGAGCTAGTGTTCTTGGACCTTCACTGTGGGACTAGGACGCTGTGGGCCTGTCCTTGTTAATCTCTGGGTCTGTTCCCTTCCCAGTGGCCTGCTGCTAGAGGAGGGCTTCATGAAAGGTTTTGTCCTCACCAGTTCCATCCTCTCTCTGCCCAGAGAGGTCCCTCCTAGTCTCCAGGGGAGAGTAGGACAAAAGGGATCAAGTTTCCATGGTTGAATAAGAATGACAAGATATGCGGCTGGTTCTCAGATTCTTCCTAGACATTTTATTCCAGGGCTTCTCTAACCTGGATTCCTATGCCCTGAGTCTCATTCCTTCCAAGGGGAGAAAAGACCTTCACTGTGGCAGAGAGAACCCTTTCCATCTGCGTTCTTAGTTACCTGATCCTTAGGCTAGGAGGAAGCAGGGGGTCCAGGGCTAGGTAGGGTGTCAGATATCACTGGGGGACCAAAGACTGACAGCAGAGGCTGCCCCAAGCTCTTACGTTGTAGTTGGTGAGTTTCTAGCAATAAAAGTGTTCAAAGGAAAGAACGTCTCCTCACCCAGAGCCTTCCCCTCACATGTCATTCTTCATTTTGATCAGTCTGAGGGTTAGCTTCTGAGTTCTCCTAATTTGAACCAAATCCTCTTTGGTCCTCAGCTCGAGATCTTCTTGTCCCAGAGAGCAGTGGAAATGAGTGAGGAGGCAGACATCCTGTCCGTGAGCCAGTTTCAGCTGGCTCCAGCCATCCTGCAGGGCCAGACCAAAGCAAAGATGGTTTCCATGGTGTCGGCACTACAGGATCTGATTGGCCGGCTCACCAGTCTTCGAATGCAACACCTGTTTATGATCCTGGCCTCACCAAGGTCTGGCTTTCCCCTTGAAGTTGGGCTGTTTGTGGGGTGGGGACTGATGCAGGGCTCTGCCATCTTGAGCAGCCTTGACTCCTTGCATTCCTTTTCTCCATGACCCCTTAGACCTCATCCTTGCCTCCCGTAACCGTGCCATCCCACTTGGGGGCAAGAAGGGGTGGTTTGATGTATGTAGGTAGAAGCTGCTTCCCGGGAGAATGGGGGAACCAGGAGTGGTATTCCTTACCAAGAAGGATGGAAGACTGTGGAGGCTAAGAGGCCACTTAAGGATTTGGTTTCTGGAGCCATGCCTTTCCCAGCAGTTGAATTGGGATGCCCTGGTTGCACAACCACACCAAACATTTAACCTGAATGCCGTGCCCAGGTATGTGGACCGAGTGACTGAGCTCCTCCAGCAAAAGCTGAAGCAGTCCCAGCTTCTGGCTTTGAAGAAAGAACTGATGGTACAGAAGCAGCAGGGAGCGCTTCAGGAGCAGGCAGCGCTGGAGCCAAAGCTGGACCTGCTGCTAGAGAAGACCAAGGAGCTGCAGAAGCTGGTGAGACGGGAACAGGAAACCTGCCAAGGGGGGTGCGGACCCCAGTTTCAGCAGAATGAGACCCCTGTGCTTCCTGCCTGCTTGGTATTGCTGTCTTTCAGATTGAAGCTGACATTTCCAAGAGGTACAACGGGCGCCCTGTGAACCTGATGGGAACCTCTCTGTGACACCTTCCACGTTCTTCCTGCCCTTCTTCTGAGCTTTCAGGACAGAGGTGGGACAGCCACGCTGTTGTTGCGGGGCCTTTCCCAGCAAGAGAGCAGACTGACTGGAGGACAGAAAGCCATATGCTGGAACCATCACCTAGATGGTGACCTTGGCATTCGCCATCCTCTCCACAAGAAGCTGTCTTGATTGGCTCTGTGGCCTGTCAGCCTGAAACCACAGCTTCTGCTCCTTCTCATTACCTAGTTGGACTTAATAAAAGAGGAAGAGACTCTGGCTTCATTACTGACCATTACTGCTTCTCTAGACCTGGAGTTGAGGCTGTGAACCTATTTTCGTGGGGTTCTTGATCCCTGTGTGCTCCCTGGGCTATCAGCTATTCTGTGGAGGCCGAGGTTAGGTAATTTTCCCCTTTTGGTGACAGGGAAGGCCCAGATTAGTATCTACAAATGGTTTAGCAAGCGGCTCTTGGGTAACTTAGTCATCTGGGCCCCTTTCTCTCCATAGCTAGGCCCAGACTGTCCCCCTCAAGCCAGGAGCCCAAGGGGAGCAGTCAGATGGCAGCCTTGTTGGAGCCAGCAAAGCTGTATTTTCCTTTTAATCACAGCTTACCTCCAGGCAGAGGGGAAATGTGGGGAGGAAGGGCCTGATGAACAAGGTGGAGACAGGAGTTGTCACCTTCACTAGCTGCCTGTCCACTTCCTACCCGTAACTGCCTGCTCTGTGATTGGGTAGAGCCCACCCCAGGATAGCACCCCTCTCCCAAGCCACCTACCCATCCCGGTTTCCCAGGAAGGGTAGGGGTTGGGGGTGGCCAGCAATTCGATTTTAATTTCATAGCAGAGCAGTTGATTCATGGCTCTTTGTCGCTGGCGTTGACTCCCGTAATGACTTTCCATCAAAATGAAAAGTGGAGTGACACCACTCATTATTCCTGCTGCTTGTTATCTCAGTTCTGGGGAGGGCCGCCCCCTCCCTGCTGCCTTTCAGCCGTCCTGGACAGTGAGTGATGGCCCCTATTAATCACCGACCCCGCGGACTCCGGCGGACACACGCTATCCAAAGGAGAGAGAGATAAGGCAGCATGAACTGCTTGAAGCTGCTCCTATCAATTAATGTCAGCCCATCGCTTCCCCCCAATCTTTGCCTGTTCACCTCCTTTTGGGGGTACTGAGGGCTGAAATAAGTCTAGCAATTGGAAAAGGAAAAACGGTGTGGAATGTCAAGGTAAAACTGCCCTTGGAATAGAAGGGCATAAAGGGGCCTGAGTGGGCTACGTCCTGCCCTCAGCCACTGTGAAGGCTCTCGGCCTAGGGAGCTGTCTGCGTTTCTTGGTCCTTTTCCCTCGGAGGGAATGGCTGCCGCCTCCTGCCCACCTGTTCAGCTGCTGGCTCCACTGGCCTCTGGCCTCTGTCTTGCAGCAGCCATCAACTCACCAAGGCATGCTACCCTTGCCCACGCTAATGTCCCTTGTCCAATCACCAGCTGTTACACAGACTATTGCTTACATGCACCGAGCTTTAGGGAGAAGCCCAATAGATCATGTGACCGTGCAGGCTGGGTTCCAGCCTCAAAAGCTCTCACTCCTGCCCTTCCAGTGGAGTACCTTGCCTGTTGCCTCTGTCCTGCCGAGGGCTGATGGGAGGAAGTTGTGCAGGCTGAGGTTTGGCCATCTTCACAGGAAGGAAGTGGGTTTAGATAGAAAGGGTTTTCTCAGCAGATTTTGGCCACCTTGGTAAGCGGTGTGGTTAGGGGACTAATCTCTCTCAGAGAGATCAGGCCCATTTCACTGCTTACTGGTGAAATGAAGGCCCACCAGGTACCTAGACTGATGTATATGGTTCTTTTAAAACAATGTAACCCTATAAGAGGGTTTTTCTTCCAGCACCTTTAGCCTCATTTGCCTTTGGTCTCATGATCCACTTCCTGGCGCCCCTTTCCTGACTTCCCTAAGACACTGCAGATCCTGCCTGGTTGTTTCACCCCCACGGTAGGGCAACTCTGCATCTTTCTGATCTGTTCCTGGATTTCCCTTAGTGTCATTCTGATGGAAGTTAGGTTCCTGTTTGTTTTTCTCAGAATTGGCTCAGAGGTGGTTGTGAGGCTTAAATGTGTTAATATACACAAAACAGTTCCGGGCACAGAGTAAGTATTCACTGGACAAATGTGAGCTCTTATTTTTGATTTGTGAAGTAATGATAAGGATTCTTCATTCTGGTTTAATTTACCTTCTTGGAAGGGAGGTGAGAGGCTCCTTGTGGGACTTAAAGACCTAGTTCTGAGTAGTCAGGTTTCTAGGACTGAAAAAAAAAAAGAGACGGGGGCAAGATTACACCCTCAGAATCCTTAGTGTGCTGTGAGTTTATTGCCAAGAGCACACCCTACTTTTATGTTAACTTTTATGCCACTTTTTTCCAGAGAAGATTTAAGGCTCTCGCTACTTAGCTAAGATTTGTCACCCTGCTTCAGGTACGGAAGGAGAGTTGCCTTTCCAAAATCCTCTCAACATGCTGAATCCAACCACTGCCCAAGGCCTACTGACCCTCTCTGCTCACACGAAGCTTTTTCTTCCTGCACAAACTCCACTGTGTCCTCTCTGTGTGGCTCTCTTTATAGTCAACAGAAGTAGGATCCCTTGGCGTTGCAGCCTGTGATGGCTGACTATGAAAATGAGCGAAGTGGAGTGCTAATGATTGTTCGTCTGGGTTCTGGCTGCCCACTAAGGGACATGTGGGGTCCTAACATTTATAACTTACCTCCCATTGCCACTTTGGCGTGAGGAATTAGCTGCATAATTCAGACAGAAAATCTCACTACCAACAGAATTACCTGCTCCAGAGAACTGACCCAGAGCTGAGGGCCAAAGAAAAGCCCATCTTAGGCCTCCAGGGGCAAAAGCTAACCCTGCTTCTGCAGGTAAGCACCTCCCCCAACCTTTTCCCCCCCCCTCATTGATTCCCAAGATGTTGTTTACAGTTTATCCCCTATAAGCACAGGTCCTGGGGCTCTTCTCTGCCTTTTCATCCACAGCTGTCTCTCCTATTACTAATTTTTATTTCATTTTTAAAATTGTCACTTGGTTATTCTCCTCTTCTCCCCACTCCTGTACACACACTTGCAAAAGTCCAATAACAGTAATAGGTTAGGAAAATGACAGGCCAAGCACTGTGGTGATGGTTAGCATTTTCTCTAGATTTGGAGGCCTGGGTGAAATTCTGGCTCTGTACTGCCTGTGTGACCTTGGGCAAGGCCCTGGCCCTATCTTTGCCTCATTCCCTTCACCTGTAAAATGGAAAAAAAGATACTAACTACCTCAGGGTCGTTAGCTGTGATGGGTGTATACACACCTTGACAGTGTCTGGCACAGAAAGACTAAAATGTCAGCTGTTGTGAGAGGCTGAGGGACTGGAATTATCCTGGAGTGAGGTTAGACACTTGTGTTTGGGTCCTGGCTCTGTATGTCCCAGATATCCCAACATGTCCCTAACCAAACCCATAATCATCCCCACCTCACACTTTATCCCTCTCTCTCTTCTATCAACAGGCTCCCAGTCTCTGCTGGCTCCCCTCTAACTCACCTTTTCCATGTGCAACAGGCTGGGTCACCCTCATCATTCCCCTGCTTAGAAACTCTGATGCCCCCTTAGCTCCCCAAATTCCCAAGTAGCAGGCCAGCCTTTGCTATTTGGGCCTCCACCTACCTGTCTTTCCAGCCTGGGTATCCACCCAAGACACCAAGCCCTCATGGTCCCCAAAGCCCCCGCCATCTTCTTGGCCTCTCCTAGCCTTCCTGATCCAGAGGTCCAAAACCCTCTTGGGACATTTCATTCCCCCCGAATTAGTCCCATTCTCAGCAGCATCCCTGAAGCCATGTGTATATGACCTCCCTGAAAGCCTGTTGGCTGTACCGCAGGGCCTTCTCAGTGTCACAGTGCCTTCCCAGTGTCTGTCCCCAGACTGAGCTGCTTAAGGGCAGGGACTGGGTCTTGTTCATTTTCTTGTCCCCTTTGGAATCTCAAACTTAACTTCTCTGAACTTCAATTGTTTTAATGGTCTCTGAAGAGACTTTGACCTCTAAAACACCGCGATCACGTGGCTCACAAACTATAAAAAGGAGTAGTCCCACAAAACATGAGATGTTTGGGAAGAAAATTGGGTTTAAGTAGGCTTTTCAAATGGATCTATGGTGGGATTAAAGTCTCGTCTCCCAACTGTCCAGGGCGAATGCTGCCCTGCTGATCACGTAGACCTCATCTCTCCTCTTTCCTTATTTACTGAGGTCTCTTCTGGAGAGGAGAGGAGGGGACTGTCATCTCATCCTCTTGGAGATATCACTGCTTCACAGACCAGGGAAGCTGGAGTCAGCCCCCACTTACTGAATGCTGCCTAAATGCTGGGCTCTGAGTGAGCTATTCTGCACCGAGTAATCAGGCCCCTGGAGCTGCTTCCAGGCTGGTGTCCTGCCGGCAGATCCTGGGGCCCAGAAGGAGGGTGTCAAGCCTGCTCTAGGGCTGTGGAGCCCTGGGGTACTGGCTGACCGGAGATCTGTCTTGTCCTCCAGATGCCCTTCCTCTCAGGTGGATGGGCAGGACCTGTCTGCATAAACTGGCCCTGCGTAAACTCTTACTGCCACCCTCCTCTCATTCCCTAGGCTTCAAAGAAAACCAGTTTGAATATTTAAACTTCTCCTGTGTGTCTAATAAAAAGTTCTGCACTATTTAACGCCCCAGCTATCCATTACTGTCGGGAGCTGCCCTCTCCCACCCAGCCTTCTCCTCCCTCCCTCTCGCCCAAACCACGCGCAGCAAAGCCATTTGTCAAAGCTCCCGCCGCAGGCTGCGCTTGGCTGTGTCTGAAAGGACAAGCCGCCCCACAGGGGAAGGTGGGAATGAATAAAGGGGCTATGCAAATTGCTGCTTAATCTGCAGAGAAACACCCAGGCTTTAGGGAGACGCTCATTACTTCTTTTAACTGTGATTAACGGGCAAATTAAACCCAAGCCCTTAACTCTCTCCTGGCAGAGAACTTGAACGCAGAGCCCTGAGCCCAGGGTTGGGGGAGGCTCTTGTCTGTAGCTGTCTGGGGCCCAGAAGCATGAGTGCTGCCCCTTAACCGTTGTGGGTGGGATAGGAGGGAGGGGAGCCCCGGATGAAGGGGAGCAGATCCAGTACCACTAACCTTAACACCTGGGGAAGGGAGGCCGTTGTGTCCTCTTTCCCGTTTCTTTCAGCCACTCAAGAAAAAATAAGGTCCTTGGTTCCTAGATTTGCTGCTTTCATTTCACCCACCAAAAAAAAACAAAAAACAAAAGTGAGACACCCTTTTAGATCTCACCTGCCAGGATATGCTGAGTGTGTGACCAAAGTGGCTTCAGCCACAGGTGAGTGCATAGTCCGACCAACCCCAAACCTGGGGCTGGAAAATAGGTAAAAGGAACCTCCTAATGTTCAACTCAAAAATTGACCAGGGCAGGGCCAAGAGGCACAAATGCAGGACGTGGGGGGTGGAGTGGTTTTTATTGGAGTAGAGACCCTGGGAATAATCTTGCTACAGGTTATACAGGATATAGGCATACATAGTCCAGCGCCCAAGTTGGAGATCCAAAATGTCTCTCTTTTGTTTCTTACTCCATCTCTGTGTTTGTGTGTGTGTGTGTGAAGGTATCTGACCCAGCTGATTACATAAAATTTACCACTTTAATCCTTTTTTAGTGTACAGTTTAGTGGCATGAAGTATATTCACATTGTTGTGCAACCATCACCACCACCCATTCCATCTCTTTTTGCAGATGATCCAGCCATCCGGTAAGACCTATAATCACCTCTAACAAACAGCAACAAGTGAGGCAGAGCTGTGTAGGTAGAAGTTCTGTTTGAAATCGGGAAAGTTAGAGAACACCAGCCGGAGCATCTAAAATGGAGGCCTGATGCGTGGGACACAAGTTTGGCGGAAATCCTGCGGGGACTCCCCACTAAACACAGGTCCCCTAAGCCTGAGTGATTAGGAGGTGAAAGATGACATACAACGGTGACAGACTGTCTGTCAACCTGACGGGGCTGAGGAGAGACACAACTCCGTGTTTTATTTTGTCGTCGAGTCGATCAGTAGGTCTGTCATAGAAACCAGGCCTGACAGCTTGCTCAGCGACTCAGCTCTCTTTTCTTAACTCCCGCAGCCCCGCTCCACCATCTATTAAAACATCCCAGGCTGTCAGGGATATTAAAAGGCTCTGTCACTCCTTCTTAAAACAGTCATAAATACAATCTGGACACGAGCATTTGGGCAGGAGCCCCGGTGCCGCCTGGGAAGAGACAACAGCAGGTATGCCTGACTTTCTTGACAGCCAAGGCTTTGGCCCAATTCAAGCAGGGAGCCACGGACGACTCCTTTTCCCCCTAACACAAGAATCAGGACCGTCTCCAACATCTGCCGAGGCCTAGCGTTTTGACACAACTGTTCTTGAGCACAGGATGTGGGCTTTGTTAGCACGATGACAAGCCTCAGCTTATCTCTGGTGCCTGGTGCCCCGAAACCATACCTGTTCTGAATGTTTGCCTGTGCAGCCTGCTTCCTAGGCCTCCCCAGGTGGTGTCGTAGGTGAAGGGGTGGCGGTGGAGGGGACAAAACATAACGAGAGAGCCCTAAATTCTTCCTCCACAATGGACTTTTCCTCTTGTCCCTCTTCCACCGCCCTGCTTCCCGCAGCCTCATGACTCACCCACCTTGGTAAGAAGAGCCTTGTAAGGGGCCAGAAGCTGACCTGAAGCTTCCCAGGTGGGATCCCCAGAATGTAGGCTGGCACTTATCATCTTGCCAGTTGGAAGATCCCAGTCAGCCCTGAATCCTTCAGTCTCTCCAAACTATGGGACCACAAATTTTTCCACCTGGAAATCTCTAGCTCCCAAAGAGGGACCCGGTCCCTTCCTTTCTATATTTCTGACAACACATAGCCTCTGGCCGCTTGCTAGGAGCTGGCCCCTCTTTTCAAGATCATCCTCGTTGGGCTGGAGGATGCTTCACCAGTTTTCAGCAGGGATACTGAGGCATAGAGCCAAAGACCAGTCATGATGCCCTGGCAAATTCTGACGCTGGGCTCCCTCTCTGCCCATTGGGCTGGTTATGCCCCAAATGCCTCGTTTGTTGAAACATACCAAAGGCCTTGTCCACGACGTTCTGTGTGATCAGAACAGCATCCAGGACCCTGCCATCTTGGTCTGTTCTGTCTTCTGCCCACCCAGTGTTCAATGGCTGGAATCACTTCCCATCCCAGTACTTCCACTTAGCTTTGGATATTTTGTAAAAGACAGACTGTGTTTTTTCCAACAGAATTAGCTCCTCGGAAACTTTTTCCAAATATTTCATGTCAAGAAGTGTCAGACTTTTATCCTTTCTTTCTACAATATTTACTAAATGCCTACTTTATTCTGTAGTGCAGCCCCAGAGGGTAGAACAGGCCCTTGTGTAAAAGGGAGACAGGTTTCTACCTAATATAAGGAAGTCCTTTCTGACAACTAAAGGTCCCCCCCAGGGCACAGGTGAGAAAGTCACCATCACTGAGGACCTTAGGCTGACACTGGATCAATATCTGGTGGGAATGCTGCAGAGGGTGGGAGATATGGGTTGCATCAATGATTTGGGGCACTTGGTATGTCCAGAAGCTGGACAAGGCCTAGCAGCTGTTCACCAGCTGCCTTCCATGTGGCCATTTTGCAATTTAATACCAGATGGTCAGACCCCTTACCCTCAAAGGTCAGAGGGCCAAGCTACAGAGTAGTGGGCAAACCCTTCTTGGCCCGGGTAGCCCCAGGCAGTGTCTGTGACCCGCAGGCAGGATGTAGAGAAGAAGCAATAAGAGAGAAATGAAACGGAGACATCCCACCAGCCACTCAGGCTGAGAGGGACACAGAGCTCTCCCCTCTTGCTCTCTTCCTCTTGCTGGCTTCCACTCCCACTCCCCTCCTGCCATCTCCTCCCCTGTTTTCACCTGCCTTACATTCTTCCTCCCTCTTTTGCTCTCTTCATCTCCCCCACCCTCTCCCTCCCATCCTCCCACATCTCCATGGTGATAAAAGGGGAGGAGGGGTGTGCTGTGCTCAGTATTTTGAGTCACTCCATAATAGCCCCTTTCTCTGGAGACACAGGGGCTGCCTGTGGAACTAATCTCCCCCTGCCCATCAGCTCACAAAGGGCCAGAGAAGCCCCTCCCTCAGCCAGAGACGCCCTCAGTGACCCTGAGCCCGTTTCCGGGTGCGCTTCCAGCCCTCCGGGGCCTGCAGCTGGGCCTCTCTCACGGGATCCTGCACACAGGCAGGGTCACCCTGGCTGACCTCCCCTGAGGACAGAGGTCAAGCTCCCTCTGGGGTCTCTGATGTGATTGGAAGGGAGCTGAGGCAGGGGGAGGGGAAGGAGCATGGGGGAGGGGACCTTCCTTTTTAATGAAAAATTAAAAGACTCTGTGCCTTCCAGTCTGTGCCTGGCTGAGTCACTGGGCCTAGGACCTCACCCTGGGGAATCTGGGCATCTTAGAAATGGGTTAAACTCCTGGCATCAGCACTTGGTCAAACCTGATCCTGTAGTATTAGGTCATAAAAATCCTGGCACAGGAAGTGGGAAACACTATCTTATGGGCAGCCCAGCATGCCCTCAGCCCTTGTTTGGATGCTGGTACTTGCTTGCTACGGTCTGCCTTTAGACACCTCTGGGCCTCGATATGTTCATCTGCAGAGTGGGAATGATAATTGCACCAACCTCATGGGCAATGGCAGAAGTGAATCACGTGCAGAACATGCTTCTTAGCATAGTGCCTGGCTCACAGAAGATACTTGGGGTATCATGTGACTGTATACAGCAGGAAGGAGTTCTCAGGCTTCAGGAATCATCTCCTTAGCTCAGGCCAAGACAACCCCATCTCAGACAGTTAAAGGTGGAGAAGCCACCATCCCCAGTGAAGAATGTTTAAGGGAGTGTAGTTGGTGGAGACACAACTGGGCAAGTCGGAATGGCTGGGACTCAGTCCAAGCTCCACCATCTACCGGCTGCAAGACTTCACTTCCCTTGTGCACAGAATGGGAATAATAATAGGGCCTACTGCCTAGGGTTGTTCTGGGATCAAATGTGTTAACACCACGTAAAGGGCTCAAGAGGGAACCTGACACTGCGTCCATACTATATAAATGTTAGGATTATTATTGATGTCATTTTTATTGGGTTGCTGTAAACCTGATTTTCCAGAACAATGCTTATTTCAAATATTCAAAGCCTTTGTCCCTACAAGTCTCTTTTCTTTTCCATGTCACACGGCATATTCTGATTTCTAGCAAGGAATAATACACAATTTCTCTTAGTTGCTGGGCTGATAAAAAAAAGAAACAACCACGCACATTTTGCCCATAGAGACAGCAGCTCTAAACAAAGGACACAGCTAACCCAGAGGGAGTAATTGGCCCCTTATAAAACAAGGCCAAGTGAAAGATAGGAGTTCGGAAAGGTCAAAGGAGGTCTGGCGGGAGCTGCCGACAGTTCTCCTAACCTGCCCAACTTATTACCAGCATCATTTCAAGAGATAATTTAATGTTCTCCCTCTGTGGCCTTGTTTGCTCCTGAAAGGAAAAATAAATAAATAAACAAACCCAAGCACCCCAACAAACACATGCTTTACGAGAACATCACTTGCTAGTTTTTAATGGTGTAGTTATTAATATAACTGTCCTGGCACCTCCCCTACATCTGATCACTGATAAATTATGGGCCTTGAATTCTGATTGCTGCTCCCATTATTGCAAACATTTCCAGTCCGTCCTGACCACAGGGGAGAATCAGCAAGGAAAGTCAGCGGCTGGAGAGGGGCTTGCTACCTCAACAGCTGGGAGCTGGACAGGTTGAGGGGAAAGGGTGAGGGGTGGGGCAGGAGAAAAGACCAGCTGAGAAGGGTAACAGGAAGGCACCTGTTGGTTGTGGTGTTGGAGAGAGCACTCGAGTGAGAGTCCGGGGACCTCACTTCAGCCCTGGCTCTGGTTATGATCCAGCCCAACCTCTCACCTTTCGGGACTTCATTTTCTTCACGGATGAAATAGGGATTTAAAAAATTCTTTTTCCCTTTGTCATTTTTAAGCAGTTATAACATGCCAGGCCCTGTGTTAAACGCTTTACGATAACACCAGCTCATTTAACAAATTCTCATGGCCAAATAATATGATAATATAATTTAATTCCCATTTAGTAGATAAGAAAATTCAGGCTCCCAGAAATTCAGAAGCTTGCCTGAGGTCACACAGCCAGTAAGCAGGGATGTTGGTTTGCAACCTTGACTTGTCTGTCTGCAAGGCCCAAGCTCCTAACTGTTAGGCTATGCTGCCTTCCAGGGACCGTAACACCTGTCCTCCTACCTGGCAGAGCAGGGAGAGGCAGATGTGCCCGTAGGTGTGAAAGGGCTCTGTCAACTGCACAGCCATCTAACACACGTGGGGGTTAGAAAGGGCTTTCCCAGTGGAAGGCGAAAGGGAGGTTAAGGAAGGATGACCGGAGATTAGAGGCATGGACCACCAGAGTAAGCTGGCGAAAGCAGCGCAACATCCCAAAGGGGACTGAATTCAGCAACGAGCAGGCTACATCATCGCAATACTTCCTTTGGAAGAATGCGTTATAATTGATTTCATTTGACAGTTGTGGTAAGACAATGACCAGAGAACATTCTCATGTTCTGTCTTCCTACCCCCAACAAAGGTGTTTTTATTCTGGTCCTGCTGGGTCATCCTCAGAGGCTCTGAACTGAGCAGGACTCTGGTCTAGTGGAGTGGGGCAGGTCCTGCTGTGTTCTGCCACCCAAGACCTTGGCACCACACAGGGCCTACAGCCTCCACAAGGTGAGAACCCCTGAGGAAAGCCCCCCCTGAGGCTCTGGGAGTTCAGCCACAGGGAGTTGGTAGAGCTGGCATGAGGGCATAGAAGTGGTCAAGGACTGTAGAGGGTGAGGACAGATTCCGCTCCCCCCAAGACACACCCCTGCCATTTTGGTCCAGCCCAGGTGTGTTGGCCATGAGGGGCGGCCTCAGGCCCTCTGAGGCCAGCTGCTTGGTATTCTGCTCAGTCCCTGCGTCCTGCCTCCCAGCTCCCCTGCTGGCAGGGCCTCCTCCCCCAGCCCAGCCTGGGCCATGTATTATCCTCGGAAGATTGAGGACCTAATGGAGGCAATCAGCACCCGGGGAAGCACTCCATCCAGGCTCCAGAAGGAGGGCAGAGCAGGGCTAGTTGACTCCTTTGCCCACCCTAAGATCAGGGTGCATTTGAGGGGGTCTTTGGAATGGAGGAGGGGATTCTGTCCCCCTTCTGGGAGGGCTCTGGACAACTTCAATACGGGAAACATTGCAGCAATCCCTCTCTCCCTCCCCATAGGATCCCCTTGATATCCAACATCCGGGGTCCCTGTGGGGAGACACCAGCCACTATCAGCTCTCTTGAAGAACTTTTTGCTTGCTTTGGGGGAGGGCATGCTCCTACCCCTAACCCATATTCTTGCCTGACTGCCAGCTGGCCAGAGTTGGAGCCAGACCTCCCCTGCCCATTGTTCCTCAGCTCTCCTCCCACAGTGGGAGGTGGGGGCTGAGCCTGCTCCCCCAGGTCAGGAGCACAGGGCAGCCCCTCCCCTTCCTGGGCTTCAAAGGCCCAGAGGGACTAAGTCTTGCCACTGTGGGGCCTCTCCTCTGGGAGGGTGAGGGGGACAGCTGGGGACAGCAGCATTCAGCAACTCCCTGGGAGTGAGTAGAACAGGCCAGGAGGTGATCCTGGGCATCGGAGGTCACATGAGGGGAGGTCCCGAAGCAGAAGGCCTGGGAAAAGCCTGGGGATGGATGAGAGGCAGCAAAGGTGAAGCAATAATGAAAACAATACTGCTAGTACTAAGAACAGCTAACAGTCATCGAACACACACAGTGGACCAGGTGCTGTATTTGCACGCATCGTCTTATTTCATCCTTATGGGAGCCTGGTACTACTAGATCTACACTGCACAGATGGAGACCAGAGAACAGAGAGGTTAAGTAACTTACTCAGCTTACACAGGGAGGATCTGAACAGGATTTGGACCCATACTGTTTGACTCTGGAACCTTGCTCCTAACCACAGGGCTGGGCCACTGGAACTGGCAGTGGGAGGGAAAATAGAACAGGTCACGGGCACCCACCCCAAAACACTCACCTGACTTCATACCCATCAGCAAAATATGTGTTTCTTGCCAAAGAGCACCCAGACATCCAAGAGGCACTTTTTTTTTTTTTTTTACTGAGCCCACATAAACTGGGACCTCCTCCCCGCCCCATTTTCAGCCCTTCTTCCCCTTCTAAGCTTTTTCATTCCTCTTCTTCCCAGGCTAACAGTCTCTCCTCCCACCATCTGCTCCCAAGATGGTCAATACTGCCCACCTTGCTTCCCTGGGGATGGATGGGTCCAGGAGTCGTCCCTCCCCCAGGTGCTGTAATTTGAGGGGCTGCCCAGCTGGAATGGACCTAGGGCCTCCCCAGGCTGCCCTCCCGCCACTGTGAGTTGGTTGGCCTCTGCCCTCTGCCCTCTTCTGCCATTAACCCTGTCACCTGCCGGACATCAGCCCCCAGGCCCAGTCTGTCATCCGTGGCCAAAGATGGATGGGGGGCGGCTGGGAAGCATAAGCGGCGACCCCTTAATGAGATCTGGCGGGGGAGGGCTGGGCTCTATCAGGCAGCAGCAGGGCCAGGTTAGTGATAACGACCCTCGTTGAGTGTGACCCATTTCCTTCTGTGGAGGGGAAGACAGTGGAGTGAGAAGGTGCAGGATTCTGTTGCCACCACCCCGCACCCTCCCTTGGCAAACCAGATTGGAGGAAGGGAGATATGGGCAGAAGCTGGGGGGAAAAGATGACCCCAATCCAACACCTCTCATTCTTCTTGGCACTGACCCCAGCTCCTCGGGAAGAAACACAGACACAAAGAATCACTAGGAAACAGGAGACCAGCTGCCCGACTGGGGCAGCCCCAAGGCAGTCCTGGAGACTTTGTGTCTCCTCTCTGAGTGCAGAGACATTCAAGGAGGGGGCCTTTGTGTGGTGTTGCCTATAGCGCAAGGAGCACCTTTGGAGGAAAAGAGTAGGACGCAGGAGGTGGGGGAAAGAAACGTGATTGGATGGTCTACACATTGTTCCTTAGTGATTCATGGAATTTTAAATGAAAGAGATGCTGGAAAGCATCAATTCTAACATTTTATTGTGCAAATAGGGAAACTGACGCCTTAGAGAGGGGAAAATACCACCCCAATTAGCAGTAGAGCTAGAATCCAGGATTTTAGAAGATCGAGACTCTTTACTTAGCATCCACCACATTCCCTCCTTCCTTACTACCCAGGAAGAATATATAACAGCTGCTAAAACAATCCTTCCTGGACTCTTCTGAAAGGGCTTGTTCTTTGCCAGTTCCTCCCCACCCCCAACAACATACAACCAATCGCCCCAGGGCATTCGGTAGGTATGGGAGATAGACCACTTGGGGAGAGGGGGGTGAGGGCGCTTCCTCTTTCAACCTAGCCAGGAAGGGGAAATAAGTCACTCCCTGAGGATGTAAATGAGGTTGGTTGAAAATAGGGCTCTTTGAGTTTGAGGCTTTTTAATTTGGGGACCCTCCCCCCAGTGAGCAGTACCTAGCAGAGAGGCTGGCTGCAGGACTGTTTGGCCACTTATATTGACATTGTTGCTGCCAGTACTTTCACGGAGCCACTGCCTTGGTGCTGCCTGAGAGGATTTCTGATTTCCCTCCCAGCTGCCTGCTACATGCTGAGCAGATTTGTAGTGGTATCACGGGTCAGGATGCTTGGATTCTGGTTCTGGCTAGCTGTTGGTGACTCTCAACAATTCTTTTAAATCTTTCTGGGCCTCGGTTGCCTCATCTTTAAGAAGTGGTGCTGGGGAGGCCAGTTGACTCAGGTGGTTAGAGCACCGCGCTCCTAACGCCTGTGTTGCTGGTTCGATTCCCACATGGGCCAGTGAGCTGCGCCCTCTACAGCTAAGATTGTGAACAACAGCTCTCCATGGAGCAGCTGACCAACTGCCTCAGCTGGAGGGAGAGCAAGGCTCATAATACCAGCATGGGCCAGGGAGCTGTGTCCTACACAACTAGACTGAGAAACAACAAGCTGAACCGGAGTGGGGGGGGGGGAAGAAGGGGCAAAAAAAAAACCCCAAAAACCCCAACTTGACTTGGAGCTGATGGGTCCTGGAAAAACACACTATTGTCCAATAAAAATTTAAAAAAAGAAAAAGAAGTGCTAGACAACGGTCTTCACACTTCTTTTATTTATTTATTTATTTATTTATTTATGACTTTTAATGACTGAAGCAAAAAAGATATAAAACCGCAGCTTCTGGAAGAACCATTTGTTCTTGCCGGTCTTATACCTCTCTTCAAACTTGACCTTGGCCTCCCGTTGGGCCTTGCGTTTCAGAGCAGAGTCTCTGAAGACATCTTTGTTGACAACAGTTTCGTCCAAGGGGATATCCACAGAGTACCTTGTGGGCATGAGGTGATTGTAGTTATAAACTTTCACGAAAGATTTGATCTTTGACCTCTTAGCAATTTTCTTCTTGCCCATGGCAGCTGTCACTTTTCGGGGATAGTGGTCAATTCCAGCCACCAGAGCGTGGCTGTAGGGGCGGTCTGAAGTGCCATCATCAATGTTCTTCATGATGACCATTTTGTGTCCGGAGTAGCGTCCGGCCAGGACCAGCACCACCTTCCCAGGTTTCATAAACTTGACCATTTCGACAGTAGCCACTGGGGCCTACAGCTTTCACACTTCTTTTAAATAGAGCAGAACTAATGCTGGAACTTGCTAACTTGCACTCGTCCCCAAGAGCTCCCAAGAGCCAGTTATGTGGATTTCCCAACTTTGCACTGGGTGACTTCCGGATGATAGCGTGAAATGGGTTTTGGTGCGAGTATTTACACCACAGAAATTGGCAAGTGCTACAAATCTGCATTTCTCCACTACCTCCCCAGTGAAAGCCAGCTGTTAAACTTTCACCAGCACACCACCGACCAGACTCTAACATGTTATATAAAAACAGAGATAAGTAGAACTGCTTTTGTAGAAGCTGGAGTGCCCTTTCCCCACCAAGCTTTGGCCAAATCCAGGACTTGAAAACTGTCATATCAGAAGAAGGCTGAGATTTGTTCCAGCTCTAAATTCTGTGGGTGTAAGTAACAGGCCCCAGAGGTGATGCAGGAGGGAGAGTGAAGAATAATGAAGAAAGAGGCTTGGGTTTTACAACTGTATTTGGCTAATCAAGACTTGGCTGCGTGGGCAAGTCGGCTTTGAGGAGGCAGGAAGCAATTCCGGGGTTTGCATAACCCCGAGGTCCCAAGGCTTTGTGGTGGCCTCTGAAAGCAGGGGGCCCTCAGGAAGGTCTTGCACCAGGAGGCTTCTCACTGGGTGTCCGGAGGATGAGATTGCTTGAGATTGCTTTAGGGACGGGCACGTCACCCATCTCCTCTCCTGGCCTCCCCTCCTCACAATTATCCCCTGACCTCCTGGATGAAGGGAAGTGATGTGCCACTTGGGTCCATTCAGGTAAAGAGAGAGCAGGAACTGTCTAGGGGAAGTCCAATAGGCTTTATCAATAGGTGGTGGGGACAGTGACATCCAGGAGAGGTGGAGACCAGAAATGAAATGCAGGGCTCCACCTTAGCTCCAGCAGTCCCTGACCTTGACAATTTTTGTATTTCAGTACCATTTTGTGGGATGGGGCTGCTAAACCAGGGTTAAAATCATATTCACTTTAAATTTGGTCTTTTCAGTGGGGAAAGTAGAGGGTGGTCACCAGGGACCATAACCTCATTCAGCTTGTAGTGAACGGGCCTGTTTGACAAGCATGTTTCATTCCTACATTTACCTAGTTTCTGTGAAGGATACAAAAGGCAATATTCCCAAAGCCTTCTTTCTTTCAGGCCTATTAGAATCAGTCAGATGAATTTGTTCTTGTGTGTGTGTGTGTGTGTGTGTGTGTGTGTGTGTGTGTTGGCGGCGGGGGGGGGGCGTACAGCAAGCAAAAGAAAAGAAAAACTAACATTTATAGTTTAAAGAAACCTGGCATTTCATCTAGTGGTTTCTAAATCTGCCAATCATCAGAATTACCTGAAAAGACTTTAAAAATACAATTTCTTGCCCCTGTCCCTAGACTTACTGATTTAAAAAACTCCAGTGGGGGAGAGGTTCTGGTATTTGGGAATTCGCTCTCCTGGCTACCCACAGTGGAGATAGAGGGCTACAGTCAGTGTTGACCATCCGTTAGACTTTATCCTATTTCTATTTCTAAGAGAGATTTCCTGATTTTCCCTTAGCAAATACAGAAAGATATCAAAAAGTTCTTCCTTATAGCTAACCTAAATCCGTGCTGCATTTCTGGCCCTCTCATTTATATGATAACTTTGCTGAAGACTTTTGGAGTTTTCCTGCATGCTGAATGTCTTCATTCCACAAAAATTCCTTCAGCACCTACTAATTGCCAGGTCCTATGTTAGGTGCTGGGGAGACAGCAGTGAGCAAAAGGGACATGATCCTTAGCCTTTGAGCTCACAGCTTGGGAGTGAGTCAGAATTAAACTAGCAACGTTGGGGTGCTGGGATAGGGGAGATGTTGGGATAAGGGCCCTTATCCTCTTATCCCAGGACAGAGTCCTGAAGAAATCAGGGGCAGGCCGTGGCCTTAGGACAGTCCAGGAAGGGGGATGAGAGGGCAGGGAGTATAGTTCCTGGCAGGGAGAACAGCGTGTGTGAGGCGATGAAAGGAGTGAAAATCTATAGACCAGGCATTGTGCCTCCTGAACGATTCTGTCTTTTCTCTGGCCCTTCCCAGAAACCCCTCTAAGCTCTGCCATGACTCTCTGGGCTCCAGTGAACCCAGAGCAAGACAAAGAACTTTTGTCTGATCAGCTGAGCTATAATGAGAGAATGACCCCCAGGTTCCTTATTTATGCACCCAGCTCGGAGCTTGCTTTTGTCAGAGCGGCCCTGTGTTACTGACTCACAGTCAGCCATGCGTTTTACAATAATTCCACAATGTCTGTCTTGCATTTTATTTCTGCCTAACTTTCCTTTCAGCTTTCTTTTTAAAAGCCTTGCCTCTTTGCTCTCTTTTTACTTATCTCTTTCTTTGAAGTGGAACATGTCGAGAAGATGTGGGTTTCGGGGAAATCTGCCATCCCAAGGGTCCCTCTCCAATGAAACGCAGGTCAAACTGAGATTTGGAGTTGAAAGCTGATTAGTCTAAATGCTCACATTTTAGAGAGTCGAACCAATCTGCCCATCAAGGCCGCTGATCCCATCCTGTCTTCTTTGCTGCTGAGGGGTGGGGGGCAGGCAAGGATGGGGCAGAGTCAGCGCCAGACACTGATGTACCAGGCAGAATAGAATCTCTGCACAGTGGCTCCTGGAAGGGAGGGAGGGCAGTGGGGAGGGGGAGAATGCTGAGAGGCTCATGGGAGCCATGCCAACAGATGTGTGTGCCTGGGTCCCTGACGAGATCAACTAACCCTTCCCAAGCCAGTCCGTGTGTGTGTGGGGGGGGGGGCAGAGCCCCTTATTCTTCCCTGGGATCCCAAGTGAAGTAATAGGGACCACGAAGGAATTCACTGGTCAAAGCTAGTTTGGTGGGTGGGAACAGGCAAGGTCCGGAAGGGGCAGGTGCAGGGGTGGGTTTGCTTGGATTGACCCATGGGAGCTGAGCCAGCTCGGGCAGAGAAAGAGTTGCTTTGGCATTCTCCTCCAGTTACCAGGCCTCCCGCCTGCCAGGCTGCTGCTGTGCAGAGCCCAGCCCCCTCCCCAAAGAGCCCCTGAGAGGGGCTGGGAGTGGGGGGAAGGCCACCCGTGGCCTTGTGAGGCTGAAGCACAAGCTCCTTCCTCAGCTGCCAGGGAAGAATTTAATTACCAATTAAAGCCCCCTCCATCTGTTTCGGGCCTGCCAGAGAGCTCTCTCTACCCTTTAATTACATCTCTGACAACAATTTAACTCAATTAGCTGGTAAACACAGCAGAATGCAGGCAACCCAGGGCACCCTCTTGTCCCTGCCATCTGTCTGTCCGTCTCATGCTTTCTCTACTCGCTCCCAGTCTGTCTGTCCTGCCCCTGCTTCCCCATCTCATTTTGACCGCCCCCCTCAGTTTTCTCTTTTCCTTCTGTCTATCTTCTCCAGCACCTCTTGTCTGTCTCACACCAGCTGTGTTCTCCCCTCCCCATCTTTGTCATTCCATCTTCCTTTCCCATCTGCTGTTTGTCTGTCCCTTCTCCCCTGCTCTGTCTTGTTGTGTACATTCCAACTTTCTTTCTCTGCAGGTCAGTCTCCAATGGGCCCTCTTTTTCCTTTCCTCTCCCAGTCTTCATTTTCATTTTCTGCATCCCTCCTCCATTTAACCAAATCCATCCCTTTCAACGTCTCTTCTTTGAGTCTCTTTCCTGGTTTGTTTTCCTAAGCTTTACCATCTCCTTTTGTTTCGTCCACTTAGCACAGGCAAATTGAGCTTGAGGAGTAATAGCTGCCATATTTTGAGCACTTACTTTGCTCATGGCTGGCTAAGAGCTTTATATATATTATTTTGTTGAATCTTCACAAAAATTCTGTGAAGTAGGTATAATTAATCCCATTTTACAAATGGAATCATTAAATCTCGGAGAGATTTTGCAACTTGCCCAAGGTCACAGAGCATGCAACAGATAGAACTAGGATTCCACCCCAGGTCTGTTTATTCCAACACTGAGTAAGAGAAATGGCCCTTGTGAGGGGAGAAACTTTGTGGCTACCAGAGAGGGCCTGAATATTTGGGGAAAATTTCAGTCTTGCTGCAATGAAGAGCAAAACAATGGGTTCCCAGTTAACATTAGGTGAAAATTAGGGATGATTTCTGAGAACCCAAACACACTCTTTCTGCTGGAGGGAACCTTCCAGATTCTAGTTTGTCACAGCACTGAAAAAGTTTCTCAGTCCCCTGAGAAAGTAAAACATTTCTAGGACTCCAAGGAGTAGGAGAGAAGGAGAGAGAGAAACAAGTAGGCTATAATTATCCTAGCAACCTTCTCCTGGAATGAGGCCTGGTGGGGAGAGGGGGGAGGGCGGTAGAGAAGGGCAGCCTGATCTGTCTTGTGGACAGGCAGGGACATGATGGAGACCCCAGGTCAGCCAGGTAGTCACATGGCTGCGGCTCAGGCAGACCCCAGCTAGATAAAACTCATCTGCTTTCTTCCCCCGTCCTTTCTCGGCTGACTAATCATTCTTTCTGTGGTTAAAATAGAAAAAAATGGGGGGGGGGCGACTACAGCAGAGAAAGGGGGCTGATTTCTTATCGCTGTTTTCTACCTTCCTTTGGTTTTAAGATTTTCAGTCCATCCTCAGGGGTTAGTTTCACCTGGGATTTAGAACCCACGTATGCCACTGATACACACCTCTCCCCCTGCTTTCTGCCACCTTTTAAGCAGAAGTGCTGGGATCCTATCTAAATTTCTCAAATGCGGGAATTGTGCTCTGAAAGCAAATCCCAACTCTGGGTTCAAGTCAGCCTAGAGAGGGAGATGGTAAATCACCTAGAATTTTCAACGTTACAGATCTCTCAAGGGAAGTCCCATTCTGTAGGCAGATACGTGAAGTTCCCAGCAGAGGCAACCAAGGGGCAGATGGGAGACTGGAAAAGGGGCAGGGGCAGAGAAGCCGAGAACTCAAAATGAGGAGGCTCCTGGTTCAGGCTTCCCAAGACTTATTCAAGGGCTGGGTTTGTGGGCAGTTTCTGTAAACATGGTATAATAAAGACAACAGTAATGAGGCTGGTGGGTTGTTTTACTTATGCAGTTAGTTTGTTTTCTAAACAGGACCCATGATTACCTAGATTTTCAGAGTTCAAGGGAACAGAGAGGTCTATCTAACCCAGAGTCCTTCCTGCTGCAAGAATTCTTATTACAGTAGCCCTGATAATATCCATCTTTGAATATTTCTAGTGACAGGGAACTCATTGTCTCACTAAGTAACCCCTTTCCATTTTCAGACTGTTTTAATATTTAGAAAATTCTTTCTCGTGTTAAGTCTCCCTGTAATTCCCATCCTATTTTCGTCTTGTGAAATGGAGAATGCGTAAACCTTTCTCCCACTTGAGATGCCAATCCAACGTCTATAGAAGACAGCCAACAGGAACCCTTGAGAGTTTAGTACATGTGCTGCCGAAGCGAGCACTGGAACCCTTGAGAGTTTAAACAGCTCTAGTTCCCTCAGCTATCCCTTAAATGCTCTTATTTCAAAATTGCTCTCTTCTCCTTCTCTGTACCCCCTTTCAGGAGCAATGCCTTTCTTTATAAATACTGCCCTGGGTCTAAATTGAATGCTCTCGATTAAGCCCAATGGGCATAGGGCAGAGAAAGAATATCACCCCCCTTGTTCTGGAAACTGTATTTTTATTAATGTAGCTTAGAATCTATAATTTTTTATGGCAGCCACAGCAGTTTCTATGTCATCAGCATATTGAGGTTGCAGTCAACGAAACTTGCTGTTTTGGATATATACCACCTTACGCCACGTCTTCCTCATACCTAATGAGTTAACACTTTTGGTGATAAGCATAAAACTTATGATTTAACCCTTTTAAATTTCATTTTACTGGGTGGTCGGTGAGGGTAAAGGGGATCAAATATATGGTGATGGAAGGAGAACTGACTCTGGGTGGTGAACACACAATGGGATTTATAAATGATGTCATACAGAATTCTACACCTGAAATCTATGTAACTTTACTAACAAATGTCACCCCAATAAACTTTAATTTAAAAAAATTTCATTTTACTCATTTCAACTAACACTGATGCAGCATTATCATGTTTCACTGTGTTTGATTTGAGCCAATGTTCCCATCCTGCTGAGGTCTTAGATCACGTCACCCCGAATGGTAACCAGCTCTGTAGCATTCGCAGACCTAATGATCTCGTCTTCCATGTCTTCACCTAATTCCCAAGAAAGTGTTGACGAGTGTTGTGCCTCCTGAGTGGACTATTTTGAAAGAATCAATGTTTAAATGAGTTTCTCTCCTTCAAATGGAGGCTATAGCTGGTTTTTCTTCGGTAAACTTTTATTTGACAAACTTGAAACTTACAGAAGACTATCATAAATAGTACCAAGAACTTCCATATGCTCTTACCCAGATTCATCCACTGTTTACATTTACCTCCATTTGCTTTATCCTTCTCTAGCCACGTTTACATATGCATATATATTTTTCGAATTTTTTGAGATTAAGTTGGAGACATCATGTCCCTTTACCCATAAACACTTTAGTATGTATTTCCTAAGAACAAAGGCATTCTCTTACACAAACAACCTCAGTGTAATTATCAAAATCCAGAAATTTAACATTGCTGTTAAGACTACTATGTAAATCACAGTCCATGTTCAAATTCCATCAGCTTTTCCAGTAACGTCCTCTATAGCCATTCCCTCCCTTACTTCCTTCCACCCCCAGTCCAGGAGCCAGTCCAAAATCCTGCATGGCATTCAGTTGTCATGCTCTTCAGTGGGAGGCCATGTTTTATTTCAACACTTTGCTAAAAGCAGTTTGGAAACTTTTTTGAAAAATGCCAAACTAAGAAAAGTCAAACCGTCCCACCTTCTAAGAACGAAGATCTGGTACCCCTGAGGCCAGCAAAACAAATGTGCCATAGCCTCTGAAGGTAATTCCCATAAAGACTTTGCAAATGTTTTAAGCAATAGAAGCATTTAGAAGAAGTGCAGCCGCCTGGTGAGATGACTTTGGAAGGAAGAGCCTCAAAGAGAAGAATGACTCCCCGGGCATTTGTTTATAAATTGGCCTCATTACTTGATAGTCAGACTGCACACCATCTTCGAGTTTAGCTCCCTGAGATCAGGGCCTGTGTGATAGGCACATTCTTCTTGGCTCATTTGTTAACGTATTGGGCTGCTAGAGCTGAGCCCCAGGTTTAGCCCCCCAAAAGGGCTATTTATACTTGCCATAGGATGAACCCTTCACCTCTAAGATCAGGCATGAGGGAAGTTGGTGGGCAAACGAAAATGCACCGGGTAATCAATTCCCAACAATTCAGAACACATGTCTCACTGATGGAGGATGGATAATGTTGGCTTCCCACCATATTCAGTCCATAATGGACATCCAGTAAATATGAAAGCCCATCAACAAGTACATGGCAGCAGGCTGCACAGTCACCAGCTAAACTAAGGCAACTTGGGCTCCAACCTGAACTCAAGTTCATGATGATCAAACAATGTTTCTGTAGATTTCCTCCCCAGCACCCAGCTAAAAGCCTTGGAGCTCAGTGCTTAATCATTCTTCTTTTCCTTCTCCCAAACTTTTTTACGTTTCTCACATTTATTCTTTCCTCTTCATTCTGGTCCAGGTCCTACTTTGTTTGTTCCCTGGCCTCCATTCTTTCTCCTATCAATTTATTCTACTACTAGATTAATCTTCCTTTAAAAAGGGTGTGTGTGTGTGTGTATGTGCATGTGAGTGTGTGTGTATCTCCCTATGTGTCTGTGTTCCAAACTTCTCTTCAAGTTTCCATTTTAGATCCAACCAAACTCCTTCATCCATGAGCAAGCCATCTTCTTGGTCTTTATTCTTGCCATCCATTCCCCTTTCTATTCTGCTCTACTCCATCCCTCACTTCCTTAGAGACCTTGTCTTCATGGCTCCTTTTGGGGGGACCCATAGCTCCAAATCCTGAAACCCGTCCCTCTGAGCTGAGGGTTTGTGTTTGGCGTATATACCACTTATGTGGCACTTGGCACATGACTCTTTAGATGATTTGTGATTTTAGTGCATCAAATCTTTTTCATAAGAAAGACGGTAAACTCTTCAAGAGCAGACATGTTTTTATCTCTTCCCATCTTATATTTAATGTAATGCCATTTATATAGTTGGAAAACAATGCATATTCAGTGCTGGTGATCATGGAATTTGTTTGAAAATGGTCTATAACCAAATAATACTAACAGCCAACATGTATTGAGCACATAATAACCATCAGACACAGTGCGATACACTTTATGTGGATTATGCCATGTATCACTTTCACAGCCCAGTGATCTAGGGACAATTATAACCCCCATTTTACTGATGAGAAAACTGAGGCTCAGACAACCTAAGTAAATTGCCCATTGTCATCCAGCTAGTAAGCAGAAAAACCAGTATTCAACCCAGATAGTCTGATTGTAGAGCCTCTGATCTTAACCACTGTGCTATCGCCACAAAGAATGTAATCCTCCCCCAACGCCCGCGAGACTTCAAATAGTAATTGTGATTGCTGATGATAACGAATAAAAATCTTTCAAAGAAAGTGAGACTCTAATCAGCTTCAGCAACTCTTTTAATGTTTAATAACTTCACTCTTGCAAATCTATTTGGAAACATACATTCAATCCTTTGTTGTCCGAGAAGATAAAATGAGCTGCAAAGTCACATTAGATTTTAGCCTGGGCTTTAAAGGGCTACTTTCTTTTCTTTATTTTGTGTTTTGGCGAGGGGTAGAAAACAGGAAGGCTCTAACTTCACAGCAGTCTACATTTACAGAGTCCTGGGTTTCTGAATCCCAGGTCCTCCAGAAATCTGCAACTTCCACCCCACATTCCAAAGCCTGAGGAGGATTTGGTTGAGAGGTCAGAAGAGGAGTAGGGTTGTGTATTCCTGTAATTCAGGTCAAGCTTGGGCTCCCAGTGAGGCTCTGAGATCCCCCCTGATTCCAGAAAAGAAGAGGCAGAGAAGGCAGAAGGAAGCATTGTGTGTGTTCAGTCTTCGTCCACAACAAGGCAGACCCTATCCGCTGATGTCACCGAGACAGGAAGGGAAGATGCAGGAAAGAAACAATGGAAGAAGAGACAAAGAGAAAGGAGGGAAGACAGAGGGAGCCAAAAGCGAAGATGGGAAATATGGTAGTGAGGGTGAGAGCAGAATAAAGAGAACAGCGGAGAAAAGAGGGAGAATTCGAAGCTAGACTTTTGCCCGCCTCCTCTCTCCCATCCCTAACCCTACCGGTGAAAGCTTGGCGGCTCTCCTTGTAACCCAGAGGGGATATACAGCCCCCTACTCTCCGCCCTCCGGTGCTGTCTCTGGGGCTCAGAGGTTGCAAACAGGGGAGACAGGTAAACAGTTTGTGCAATTTTCCTTCGGTTTCCCCAAGAGTTGCTCGTTTCCTGGGGCCATTCCTTTCCTTGGAGCCCTCGGGAGTTCCCTCCCTACAGACCCCGGCCAGGCTCCAACGGCCCCCCTCTCCCCCACTCCCCCAGGCCTCCGGAGGGGCTCGCGTCTCCCTGATGCGCTCCGGTCTCTGTCTGAGCCATCCATCAAGGGTGGCAGGCTGAGGGAAACATGAAAAAGAGCCTATTTGGCTATTAACATCCCACTCCCGCTTTGTTGTCTCTCTCCTCCCCACTCCCCTTCCAGTCCCCCACCCCACCTCTCCCTTCCCCCTTTTGCGGGAGACAAAACCAGACTGACAAGCTGAAGACTCAAACATTAATCAAACTGCGCTCCGGAACAACCTTTCTCTCGCATTAATAAATACATTTGCGGCCCCTCATTGGACAGTTGGCCTAATTTGTTTCTTTTTTGCGGAGTGGGGGGTGCAGCCGCGCCCGCACCCCCCGGCTCCCAGCAGCCTGGTGCAAAGCAGATGTTCCGCCGTGGACGCGGAGCAGCGCGGAGCCGCGCGCCCCGGAGGCCGCGGTCGCCATGGCGACGGCCGGGCCGCCTGCTGTCGCGGAGCACGCTGTCTCGCCCGCTCAGTGATTACCTCCATCTCCGCAGCGTTCGCCATACGGCCCGGATTCTAATCAGATTCCTCCCCCCTTCCTCCCCGCGGCCCGCGGAGCCCACCCTCCTCTGCCCAGCCCACTACCCCTCAGGCTTCCACATCCTTGGGACTCATTAAGAACTGTCGGTGTATCCCTGATGGTGCCCAGGCAAGAGGAGGGGGAAAGATGCCCTGAACTCCCGTGTTTAGGAAGTTGAGAAGAGGTTCTGTGCACCCGAGGCCATCTTTGGTGGCAGTTGACCCGGGGGTTCTGCTCCCAGTACTGTCTTCTAAAGACTCCTCCTCCTCCTCTTTCCTGGTTATGTTGAGGCAGGTCCCTGACAGGGAAGGCAGGTAACCCTAGTTCCCCCTCCACCTGGGCAGGACTCTCATTCTGATTCTGAAAGTGCCAGGAATGATTCCTTCTGCACAGATGGAGGTGAGGAGAGTTTCTGGAGCCATCAGAGCATCAGTCCAAGCTATGGCCCTGATGCTAAACCCAGTGGTTCTCAGACTAAGAATAGGAGTGGAGAGGCACAGCTCTGGTACTCAAATGATGCACGTCTGGCCTGAGTTAGGCCCACGATTACTTTGAACCTTCCCATCACATACTCAGTGTGCTTTCCGTGCTGCTCCCAGGCTGAGGGTGGTTTGTTGCTATGTGGTCTCAGATGCACTCCAGCAGGCGGCCTAGCAAACGATGCACTGTGTCCCTTCTCCAGGCTTAGTATTGGGCAAGGGGTGGTAGTGAGGCCTCAGAGCCTTGGGGTAGAGAGGCCTCAGACCTTTCTGTTGGGGTGGGGGGAGGGTCCTTTCCCTGAGACTTTGAGGCTCCCTTGCAAGATCCCAAACATAGCCGCCTTTCCAACCATCCTTGGCTCCAGGAGAAACAAGGTAATAATAGAGGCCACAGGCAAAAGAGGACAAGGGGCTGCCTTTCCAACCATCCTTGGCTCCAGGAGAAACAAGGTAATAATAGAGGCCACAGGCAAAAGAGGACAAAGGGCTGCGTGGCGGGCTGTGGGGGTGGGCAACAGGGAAGCAGCTCAAAACATGAGTGGCTGGGAGATGAGCCTCATACAGATTCCATATTCCAGGCTAAATCACAAGCCAGGAAGTCCAAGGTGGTTGGAGCAAAAAGTAATTTAGTTTACAGGGAGGGACCCCCCCTTGGAGTTATGAGAAGTGGAAAAGTTCTCCTCAGTGCCAGGAAAGCTTGCATAAACGCTCCCACAGCATCCACAACGCCAGCCTCCGCCCACTGTTTGCCTGCAAAGCCCTGAGCAGTATCAGGGAATGAGAAGAAATGTTACTCAGAGCTCTCTCCCGCATCTACTAAGAATCCTCATGTTTGAGCTGCAAGGGCCTTTTGAGATAGAAACCAATCCTTGTTATTATGGATGAGAAAACAGACCCAGAGAGGGACCAGAACTGGCCCAAGATCCCACAGTTAGTACATAGTGGAACCAGGCTTTTCTTTCTGCTATGGTGGCACTGGTGCCCTTCTCTTCTCTCTCAGAGGCCACAAACTGGCTGAGAAATTCTGGTTTCCAAGAGGCACAGGCAGAATCCCAAAAATCTTAGGCCTTTCTAAGCCCATCGTCATCCTGTCTCCTGAAGGCCTGTCACCTGAAGGCATCTCCACTGGAGTGACAGTTCCCCTTGGCCCTGGCCAGCCCAGGGCCTCTCTGGGGGTGGTGGGTGGGGAGAGAGCTTTTGTGGGGCCTCCTTCAGTCGATTGTCTGCAGCTCTGTCTTTGTCTGTCTGTCACTCAGAAGTGAACTGCTGGGGGGAGAGGTCAGAAGGGGCACAGAACGCAGCTCTTTCAACCTCCTCATTCCCCCTCCAATTCCTCAGCTCCCCTAGGGAATTCCAGGCTTTGCTCATTTTAGGACCAGGGCAGCAACTGCCAACAAAGAACCTTCTCGTCTTGCCATGGGAAATCTTTGGTCCCCATTTGAGATCTGTTCCCTTACCCTGCCTTGTTTGGAAGAAGGGGCTTTGAAAGAGTCTAACTCAAACCTACTAGGAAGGGGGTTCGATTGCGCACCCGTTCCACACAACCATCCCCTTTGACTCCACTCCTGTGCTTGCCTCTCTCCCTGCCCCCACCTGCCTCATCAGATTCCCCAGTCCCCCCACCCTCACCCTCCCGTGCCCCCACTGCAATCCCACACAGATCCATCCCCTGAGAGCCCCTGTTTTCAGGCTGCCCTAGCTTCTGCTGTACACTGCCACATCTCCCCGGATTGTGCAGTTTCCAGTCTCCCCTTTCTCCCCCTGCACACGAATCTACCTCCCTAGCTTCATCTGTTTTCAGGCTTCTTGCTTTCTCTGCCCCCGCTGTACACGAACTGTCTCCCCAGTTCCTGCTGTTTCCAGGCTCCCCTATGTTGCCCTGGTACACAAATTGGCTTCCCTGGGTTCGGCAGTTTCCAGAACCCCCTTGTTCTCTCACTAGGCAGTTCCATCTCCCCAGATTCAGCTGTTTCCAGGCTCCCCTCATTTGCCCTGTACACAGATACCTCTCCCAGGTTCTGCTGTTTCCAGGCTCCCCTATTTCCCTTGTACACGGATCAGCCTCTAGCTTATGTTGATCCTAGCTACCTAAGGGATTCAGCTGGTTTAAGGAAAGTGGAAGGAAGCAGTGAGTCAGAAAGAAGAGAAGAAAGATTGTCATCAGGGAATCTCCCTACTTCTTTTTTGACCACAATCCCTAAGCAGCTTGTACACTGCTGCCTCTGGGACTCTGCGTCTACAAATAGGTCCCTTGAACAGATCTGCCTTGGGACACCCCACTTCCCCACTCCTTGCTTCTGCTCAGGGTCTGAGCTTTAAGTTGAGCATCCTCTGGAAGTCCAAAGCCTTCCCAAGGCCTGGGCTGTTTGTCAAACCCACCTCCCTGCCTCTCCCCTGCTATTCCCTCCATGCCTTTCCAGCCCCTCTTTATCTCTTTCCCACCTGCTGCACATTAGCTCCTCTCAATTTATCCAGATAGAGCTTAAAGAAGACTCCAAATGCACCCCCAGAACAAAAAGGGTACAGAACCAGAGACCCACACTTTTTTTTTTCCCCTTCGGTTGTTCAGGATGAAGTAGTATTAATCAGAAGTCCTGGAAATTAATTCTGTGCCTGGACGAGCATCCTGGCATGCTTTTCTGGCCTTGGCCTTTATAAACACTTGTTTCATTCTTGTACAAAAGCAGGAGAGCAGGAGGGGTTACCCAGTGTTCTGCAATGTTTTCCAGGATTGTTACCTTCTCTGATTCATTTCAATATTGCCCCCAAAGTTTCTACTGGAATCTGAGGAAGTGTGTCTGATTCTACATCTTCTTCCTCCACTCACATACCTGCCATCCACCCCTTAGCCTAATCCCAGCCGTTTTGTCAGTCATGATGTGCCATCTTGCTGGCTCCAGCAAACATTCTGGCTTACAGGGAACAAATAGAAAAGGCAGGCCAAATGGGGCCAGGATGGTGTCCTAACAGAAGAGAGACTTTTCTTCAGGGTGACGCCCCATTGCTTCCACTCACTGCTTCAGTTTCCCCACCTGTCAAGTAGGGATGACAGTACCTGCCTACCTCACAGCAGTAGGGAGTGCAAATACAATTACATATGGGGAGGAAAGAGAATTATTTCACAGAACTTGACAAATGTGAGTTATTTACACAAATCCTATTAAAAGAAACCTGTGCAAAATACTATACTGTATTTTGTATATATAGGTCCTCCTCCCTTTGTTTGAAAATAAATGCAGCTGATGGCATTCATTTATTAATTATTTTAGAAATATTATTGGAGTTGGTATGCCTAGAAACTATACCCAATACCCATATGTACAGTTGTTAATACTCATGAAATGTAGACTTATAAAGTGGATGAATTTTAATGTATGTGAATTATACCGCAATAAATCTGATTAAAAACATACAAAGAAAAATGTAATTTGGGGTTCTGAGTCAAGAGCCAAACTGCTTTTTAAAATTGCCCAGGATGGCACTCCTTGTCATAGGAACTGAATATATAAACATTGGATTCTGATGTTCTGCAAGAAGCGTGGGGCAACGGGGCACAAGAAGGTGAGCAGGGTTTCAGGAAACACTTCTTCCTGTCCCAGCTCTGTCACGTTTAGCAGTGTGACACAGGGTAAGTCATCCTTTGAGCTTCACTTTTCTCATCTGAAAGTCTGTAGCTTGTTCTCCCAGAACCCAACTAACTTCCTTTTCCTACCTTAGAGTATAAACCTTGTTCAGCCCAAGCCCCTCGACCGCCTTCCCCAAACTCCAGCTACTCTGGGGAGTGGGGACAGATCGTGTGTGTTGGAAGGGATATCTGGCTTTCTTGACAGTATCTTCATCAGAGGGTTCGTTTTCTCAGTGCAAGTGCCCCTGTTTCCTAGAGTCTCTCACCCCCTCCTTCCCACGCGGGACCTCTCCCCCACCCACCAAGGTTCTGCTCTGTTGTCTAGAGGATCTCTAGGAATGGACTCCAATGCTCAGCACTGTGGGATAACTGCCACCCAGTTAGATAGTAGAGATGCCACCTATATCAGGTTACTGCAGGCCTATCCACTGCCCCATGCTCTTAATAGCCAGACAGAGAAGGAGGGAAGTGGGGCTTGTCTTTCAGCGCCATCTTCTGGACAGAACTGTTAGAGCTGATTCTTCCTACTGCCCTGAAGAGAATGCTGAGATATTTTATTTGGTCTCAGAAGTTTTGTGTTTTTTATAAAAATCTTATCAGCTTCCCAAATATATAGTGATGGAAGGAGAACTGACTCTGGGTGGTGAACACACAATGGGATTTATAGACGATGTAATACAGAATTGTACACCTGAAATCTATGTAAATTTACTAACAATTGTCACCCCAAATAAATTTAATTTTAAAAAAAATCTTATCAGCTTCCCTATAACCAAGTTCTGAATTCTAGATTTTCCCAGCCATCTCTTAAGAGACAATATTCCAGAAGCCCTCCAGTTTTCCAAATACAGGGCTAAACCCTCTGGAGTAGTAGGGATGATCCCTAACCCAGTGAGATCCAGACACAGATGAGGCCAGTCTCTTCCAACTACTCCATCAGTGAAATCCTGTCTCCACATATCTACTCTCTATATCCCTAGCATACCCAAACCAGAAATCCCTGTCAGTCACCAGGAAGCTGTTGTCTGCAGGAAAGGGCATAGCCTCCATGATTTTCAGAGTTTTTTTCTATCCTCAAGTTTTCCTGGATGAAGACTCATTGGCAGCCATGAGAATAAGATACGGACGTTCAATGCCTTAAAAACCAGGTGTCTGGATAAAGAGAAAGTGTGGATCTGGTCAAATGGAATCAGATCTCTCTCACTACTTCTTTTTCTTTCATTTGGTCTCGTGTGTGTGTGTGTGTGTGTGTGTGTGTGTGTGTCTAGTTTCAGAATGAGGATGGGTGAGGGTGATAAGAAGGCATCAAATATTTCAACTATAAAGTGGATTTATTATTTTTAACATACTTTTCAGAACCTAAATGTCCAAATCATTGTCCCTAACAAAGTGGTCCCTTTGGAACTCCTCTTTTGGAATGATTGCCTGCAATTATCTAAATTAATTCAAACTCTAGGTGGACTTGATATTTGCAAGCTGGTGACAAGGTCAGCAATAATCTGGATAGCACTGTTTTATATAAAGAATGAGAAGTGGCTGTGATGAAAACGATTGCCTGTGTGGGTCATACACTGACCCGAAATTCTTATCCCCCCTCTTCAATCCACCTTCCACATTGCTGGCAGAATTCCTCGCTCAAAACTCAGAGTTGATATCACTTAACTGCTTGAAAATCTTCATTGGCTCCCTATTACCTTCAGAAAACAAGCCAAGCTCTTTAGCTCTGTGGTTGGAGTGGAGAGCTATGGGCAATGGAGTGAGACCAGCATGGGTTTAAATCTCACCTCTGTGCTCTGAGACATATTATCCAAACTCTCTTGTCCTTGATTGTAAAAACAGGGCCAACAGCATCTACTTTGTTAGGTTGTTTTGAGGACAATAGTATTTCAAAGGTGTACAGAGCAGTAAACTCAGTAATAGCAATTCCTCCGCGTGGTGTTCAACACTCACTTGACCCAGTTGCTACCTGTCTAGGGAAAAGCTCCCTTTGTAGTGTCTCTATTCCTGACTTCTCTCTGTGAAATACTATGTAACATACCATTTCTTCGGTCAATGATTATAATTTCTGCATACAGGACTTTGTTCTCTTCTTGGGTCAGGAGCTATCTTCCAATTCATCTTAGAAGCTCCCACCAACCCCTAGCAAGGTGCCTGGCTCTGAAGAGCCAGTTAGTAAATGTCTGTTAAGAGACTTCATTCCAAAAGAAACTTTATTTTACTACTACTACTACTACTACTACTACTACTACTACTACTACTCTTTTTGTCAATACTGCTTTTCTTAGCAAAGAGTCCACTCTGAGTGATGGCACTCGTCTACCTGTACAGTGTCAAGTTCACAGGTTGTTTCTTAATCACTTTCATTTCTTTGGATGATATTTTTCAGCTTTAGATGGAAGAGAGTAGGAAACAGATGAGAAATATACAAATGTTGACAATGGAGTAAAATTTGGCAGCTACTGATTATTTTTAATTTTTTAATGGCGTATAATTTACCTACATGAAATAACACACATCTTAGGTGTAAGCGCTGTCAATTTTTACTACCACTCAGATCAAGATATAGAACACCATTTGATTTTCAAAGGTATTTCTACCTTGAAATGTCTCTCAAATCCCTTCTCTCCTTCCAACTCTCCACTTCCACCACAAGGTCATGGCCAGGCCCAATTACTTGCTAATCAGTTTCCCGCCCTTTTTTCCCTAGTTCCTGGCTCATGGCAAAACTCAAATATCTGAATGAATGAATGAATGATAGAATGAATGGAATGCACGAATATTATTAAATGAATGAGGCCCAATTTGGAGGGAAAGGAAGGTCTGCCGGGTGGTGCCCATACTGCTTTGCCTATTATCATGTTCCGGAACTAAAGGGTATCTACTGGGAATTCAGAGGTAAGAATTTTTCTCTCTATAGTTGCAAAGGGAGATTGAGGACACAGAAAGTTTGAGCCTCTTAGGGGAGGGCTCAAGCTCACTCCACACTCCACTCTCAGGCCTGCCTGGCCCCGCCTTTGCCAAACTGTGCCTCCCAGAAAACACACCCAAAGGGCCCCATCCAGTCATCGAGGGGCCATCCATCATTGTCTGGATGCTAGCCAATCCGATCAGCTCTGCCTTCCTGCCAGCCAATGACCAGAAAATTGGGGGCGCGCGGAACCCGAGAAGGACCCATCGGCTCAGGATGGTATAAAGGGGGTCCGAGGACCCAGCAGTACCACCTCAGTGCCCAAGCCTAGTCTAGGTGTTACTACCGTCCTCGCTGTAGCAGAGCACCGGGGCCAGGGCTTCTGTGTGTGCCCTCTGGCTGGACGCAGGGCCCTGGGGTCTCTGTTTTGGACGTTCCCTGGTGCCAATTCAGTAAGAGGAAAGGGAGCGCCCGTAAGCCCCCTTCCCCACATATACTCAAGACCCTCTGGGTCGTCCACGAGGGCAAGGGGGAGGGGAATGCAGAAAGACCGGGAGGGGCCCTGGTGGTGAGAGCAGCCGGGAAGGCAGGCTCTGGCGGCCACTCCCGCCTGGAACCGCCCGCTGCCCTTCCCGAAACCCGGTCCTGGGCAGACAGAACCCCGCCCGCCCGGTGCTCCTCGCTCTCCTCCGCGGCCACTGGCTCTCTCCTGTGGCAGCATTAATGAGGCCGTCTGGGGAGAGTCGGTGCCAGCGGGCAGAGCTCTAGGCAGACAGCCAGGCCCGCAGTCCTAGTGGCTCCACGGGACTGCGGGTCCGAGGGGGGACAGGGGACGCAGCGGGGTCTCCCTCTCTGTCCCCAGACAGCCGGACCTGCAAACTTGGGCTCCGGAGGAAGGAGCTCCCCCGGGTCCTACGGTTCTGCGCAGCCCTCTCTGCGCTGCCCTCTCCCCGCTGCGGGAGTGAGCCGGCTGCTTCACTGCAACCTCCCCCCCATAGTCCTTTAGCCACAGTGGGCCAGGACACCTTTCAGGTCGCCTCTTTGCATCGCCATGCTCCCTCGGCTCATTCCTAACCCAGTACAGTCCCTGTGTGAGCAGGGGTTCGGACGGCCCTAGCGCAGGGGAAAACCACATCTCTTCTCTCCAGCAATTCCCCTCCCAAGCTCAAACACTTTAACCTTTCAGAGCCTCGGTGTGCCCCTCGGTGAAATGGGGATAGCATCGCACAGTTCACACGATTAGGTGAGCAAGTTTGTGGAAGTACCAGGCCTTCCCATTCCAGTTCCTGTACAGTTGGAATTGCAGTGCCAGGGCAGGCATGACTTAGTTGCTAGGAAACGACTTTGCCCCTCCAGTCCTTAGGGTCCTGTAGAGGCGTGAATGGAGACGGGCACCGGATGAGGCCGCATATTTGCCAAAGTGTATCTGGAGAATTTCTCATTTCTCGTCGCCACACTGGCCCCTGAACTCTACAGCGTTTAATTGCATACTCTTTTTTTCCCTTTTAGAGTTGCTTTTTGGAATTATTTACTGTTATAGGTTATGTACAGCGTACATAATGTATTTGTTTACATGACTATCTTTATCGTTTTCTCTAATTACAGAAGTAGTCATGCCCATTGTAAATATCCATCATGCCCATTGTAAATATCCAATCTTAGAGAGTTTTATAATGGAGGACGCAGGAAACCCGCAGGAACAGCCTCAATTAACACTCAGGACTCGCCTCTTTCTTACTGTAGCGGTTGGCGGAAATTCCTGTGCCCAAGCTGGCGCGGAATTCGCAATGCGGGCCAAGCGTGCAGGTTGCCCGGGCAACGCCCTGCAGCGGGCTTTGGAGCCCCTGGATAGTCTCGCAGGAGCCGGGATCGGTCCCGCCCTGGAGGCGGAGTTAGTCAAAGTACAGGGACCCTGAGGGAGCGCGTTTCCCGCCTTTCCCTCCAGGTGGCGCTATAGGATCGCGGATGCACTCCTGAGGCGGGGTTGCCCTAAGCCAAGGCGCCAGCGAGGGGCGGGTCCGGGGCGAGGTCGGGGCGGGGCGTGGGCCCGGGGCTGCAGTTAGCACCAGATCAAGCAAAACGAGTCTCCGGGGACTGAACATTATAGACACTCTCGGGGACTTAAGTACATGGACGCAGAAAGTGTACACGTCAGAAAAAAAGGAGAAACGGGGGTGGGGGTGGGGTTCTGGGACGGGGAGAGAAAAAGGGAGTCACCCAGAAAGTTGCTCTGTCCTTCCCGTTTGCCCCTGGGATCCCTCTCCACCCCTCTTCTCTCCCTCGGAGCTGCGATTCTTCACACCCTCTGGAGCGCACTGGGTGCTCTGGACACTTAGGCATGGTGGGGGCTGGCTGATGCTTGCTCGCCGCCAGCATCCTGGGCCAGCCATGGCAAGCTTGCATGGCTCTAGTGCCCAGGGTATATGCCAGTATAGGAATTCTGCGGTCCCGCGCATGCCAAGAAAAACAGGCGTGTGTTGTTCCTCAGTTTGTCCAGAGGAAGCCTTACGCCCTTCCCTTCTGGAGGCTGGGAATAGAAAAGTGACTCAAGGAATTCCAGTGGGGCCACCACGTGTGTACCACCTTTTGTCTCCTTTTCCTGAATATGCGCCATTTCTCCTATTATTACTTTTACCTTGTCACACAATCATGCCAAGTCTCCCCCGCCACATATGGGGCCTCATGGTATCCCTGTCGCACTCCCTCTCAATGTTAAATCACCCCATTTCCC
Source organism: Rhinolophus hipposideros (assembly GCF_964194185.1). NCBI lineage: Eukaryota > Metazoa > Chordata > Mammalia > Chiroptera > Rhinolophidae > Rhinolophus > Rhinolophus hipposideros. The sequence goes on along the minus strand of NC_138066.1, from coordinate 33,489,410 downwards.
TTGACCCATCCCTCCCCAAACACAATATGCCCTGGTAATGGGCATCCTGAAGATGAGCCACACAAAGTGCAGGCGCCCTTAACAGAACACACACACTTCCCAGGCCAAGAGAGAAGGAGACCATTGGTAGGAGACAAAAGCAGGTTTATTAGGGCTTTGGGGCCAGGATGTCTAGGGTCTGACTTAAGGCAGCTCAACTGGTTCTCACGGTCCAAGGGGCAGGCCAGGGCAGTGAGAGGGGTGACTCAGTGCTGAAGCCAAACCTTTGCTTCTCAGAGTCCCTGGCCAGAGACCTCAGGAGTCAGTTCTGGGAGTGCCTGGGATACAGAGGTGTTTCTCCTGTCCCCTGGGGTCTTTGCAGGGGTGGGGGGGACGTTTGCCAGGATTGGGGAAATGATCTGGGGGCAGGGAGTCTCAAATACACAGCCTTCATTTCAGTAACGACCATTTAATTTGTTCCTTGGCAGACTGAAGAACCTGGCGGGGGGGGGGGGGGGAGTTAAGAGAAAGTATTGGTGGAAATGTCAAGTGCCTTAATTAACACTGCAATGAGAGGGAGGTCTAAACCCACCTTCTCTATAGGTCCCTGCAACTCCCCTTCACTAGGTGGCAGCAACTCATCTCTGCCTGGCTTAAGTGGGGACAGGCCATCCAGATGGAAAGAGCAGTCCAAACTGGCTGCAGCCAGCTCCCAGCCCAGGCCCAAGGCTGCCCAGCCCTCTGGTTTCTGCATCTGCAGCGGTGGGTGTGGCGGCAGGCCCCATATTTCCCATGCCATGCCATGCGAGCTCCCGCCCACAGTGCCACGTCCAGGCAGAGACTGAGCCCAGGCCTGACACTTCCTGAGCTCAGACATCGCAGCAAAACTCTAGCTCTGGCCTTGGCTGGCAGTGTGTCCTCCACACCCCACCCCACCCCACTGCTGATGTGGTGTAGCTGGCAAATGGTGGCTCGCCAGACGCTGCTACGGGGCACATGCATTCAAATTGTTCACTTTCATGTCCAGCTGAGGAAATAGCCTCAGTCTGACGCTTACACGAATCCACACAACTGCAAACACAATGCCAACTTGGTGGCGACTCCAGGTATGTCCCTCATATTGTCCCTCCAGCCACCAAGCCTCATTCCCTTTTTAAAAAGGTCCATCCTAAACTGTTTGTCCCTTCTTCCTGCACAGTCTCCGTCCTTTCTCAGGAATAGGCTGACCCTGGGGCTCTTCTGCTTCTCCTAGCCAGAATTTAACTTTCTCCTCATTGCATCTTCCATTCACTACCGGCAACTTCCTTGATTTTTACTCAAGAATTCCATTAAAAGTATTATGTCTTCATTCTTTCCCCCTTTGGAAAAACAGGAGCTATGCTAAGAGCTTTCCGTGCATTAGCTCATCTAATTCCCATAACAACTCCATGAGGAGTGTCCTGTGATTTCCCAAGGCCCAGGGAGGTTGAGCAATTTGCCCTAGGTCACCCAGATTCTAGGTGGTAAGGTGGAACATACAAGTACATCCTGGGATGTACTCACAGCACCTGTGTTTTTATCTGCTCTGCTCCTCGCTCCCTAACCTCTTTTGGATATGAAAACTGCCATGCAGCCCCATTTCTCTCAGTAGGGTATTTGGAGGCCTAGGAAACCAGGAGGAGGAAGAGGCAGGGTGAGCACCAAGGGCAGTGACAGGAAAGTGGGCACCACACCTGGGGCTCCGCACAGGATGTTACACACCCATCTCGGCCTGGGCCACCACCACAGCAGGAGGTAGTTAGTTAGTGCCAGGGCAGGAAGCTCCATAAAAGCAGGATTAGTCTGAGCAGAGAGACCTGTGGGCAGATAGAACAGAGGTCAAGCAGTCAGCCTGACAAGCAGGAAGTTTTTGCAGCTGGGAAACCAGTCAGGCCACAGACCCACGGTCCTCTCCCTTGGCCCACATGCACCCCCCCCCCCCCCCCGCCCATAGGACCATGCAGGGGATTGGCGGGGGTGGACTTTTCCACAGCCAGGTCACTCAGAGGCAAGGTAGCAAAGTGGGAAGTGGAGAAAGTTAGATCCTACTACAGATTTAAGTGTCCCTTAAACTTTCTCGCGTTGACCCTAACCATGAGGGATGAGGGTTTGGAGGAAAACTCCTATTTCACATCCTTTCTGTGCTGGGGAGGAGCATCAGCGGCCTGAATCCCTGGATTGCTTTGGGGGACAAGTGACCCAGAGATTTCCAGGGTGGGCAGCTCACCCTAGGGTTTCAATACAAGCCACACCAAGCCAAGAGATGAGGTGGGCTGCCAATAAGGCGTGCATCACTTATTAATGCCCAGCTTGGCACCCCCTTGGAGACTCTGAAAGCCTCCCATGAATCTCTGCAAGGAATGGCCTATTGCTGCCTCATCCCTCCCACACCCTGACTTTTCAGCCTTGATAGCCCCTCTGGGTCCCCCTGGGAGGCTCTGCTTTACTTCTCCCTCTAGCCCATATCCGGCCAACGCAGGGACCTACCTGGGCCACACTCTGTTCAGTCAAGTTGCTGTCATCTGCCTGTGGGGAAGCAGTGTCAAGAGGGTGGTCAGACCCGGGTGAGGGTACTGGATGAAAAAATAGAGGTGAAGGGGCTGGGGGGAGGTGCTGAGATGATGGGTGAGGCAGTGGTTAGGGGATCAGGGACCACACCTGTGTCACTGTTTAGTGGAAGGACTACAGCCTGTCACCTGAAAGCCAGGACCTCTGGGGCCCGTCTATGGTACAAGGATCATAAAGGAATGAAGGGAATAAATACGGGAGAAAAGGGCAAGGGAGACCAATCCGGGTGTGTGGGGGGGTTCTATCTAGACTAGACCTCCACTCCCCAACCTCAAGGCCAAGCAGCCACCTGGTGTCTCTTTGAGAGTTTCTTTATTTCCCCAGTTTGTACTTCCCACCAGGGAGGATGCTGAGATGCTTGGTGATTCTATAGGGGAGAGGACAGGAGATCGCGTTTACTAACTGACATCGCCCCCCACAAGTGCATTGTCCCAGTAGTTGCTTCTGCTACAGGAGACTGGGTTCCCACCATCTGAGCCCTGGCAGCCCCATGTGCAGGGAGGATGGGAAGGGCAGCCTGGAGGAGATGCGAGTGAGGGGACATGCAGGAAGACTCACCCTAAAATTCACTTTCTGGATCACTTGCTGGGGGTCGCTCTCCAGAATCACGCTACAAGGCGAGAGAAACCAGGAGGAATATCGGTGACATGATTCCCACCTCTGCTGCCTCTCCCCTCCCTCCCCATATCCTGCAGCATAGCCCCTCCTGCGGTCCTTCCCACTGATGTTCCTCAAGTCACACCTCTCCCTCACCACGGGGAGCCCTGGGCTCTGACTCTCCTACACTTCAAACCTGCTGGTCGCACACTGGGTCAGGGACTCAAAAACTCAGAGCTCTTGAAAGTTCGCTTCACTTTCCAGGTTTAGGACCGGATTCAGATGTGGTGAAGGAAGGGCACGTCCCGAGGGGTCCCTATCGTCTTTCACTTTTGTTATATGCCATGGAGTCATGCTGTATACGAAAGAAATGGAATCTATCTTCCCTTTGGATAGACCCAAATATCAAGTCTTTTCTCAGCTAGTGGGCACTCTTTCATAATGCACTCACTGGGCGTGCTCTGGAGCCATTTTTGGGTGTGAGCAGGGGTGCAGGGGTGAGGGTCTCAGTGTGGCTGGGATAGAGATAATGGAGACTGAGTACTCTTTACTCAGTGAGTCTCCTCCAGGGCAGAAGCCTAGTTTTATTGCTGTCCTAGTCCCAGGGGAGTAAACAAGTGTTTCTTGAGAGCCCTTTCCAGGCCCCATTACAGGGGCACCCCAGCCTCACGCTCCCTCACCAGAGGTTCTTTCACCCGTAAAGACAGAAGCATCTCAGGCCAAAGCTCCAATTCAGGTATCGACTCGACTGACACTTCCTTGATTTTCCTTGCAGAGAAACTGAGCTACTCAAGGGGCACAGACTGGGCCTTCTGAGGTCATAGACCCAGAAGCTTATAAAGCTTATGACCTCCCTTGCACAGGCCCTTCCTAAGCCCTGCACCTCATTTTGTATTTGTAATTGTGTGTGTGTGTGTGTTTTCCTTAAAGAGGTTCCACCAAATTGTGTATACTTCTGATTTTACAAAACCTGGTCTCATTCCTTTCCTTTTTGGGTCCCAGCAATTCACAGGCCTTGCAGTAGCAGGCAGCAATAGGGAGAGAAGAGGGAGCAATCCCACAGTACCTCATCTCCCAGAGCTCCCCGCCCCTGGGCGTGTGGTACAGCTGTGGAAAGAGCCCATAGTTTTAGATCTTGGTTCTGCTGTGACCTTGGGCAAGTCACCTGAGTCTGAGCCTGTGTTCCCTCATCTATAAAATAGATGTAACAATAGAGGCATATGGATGTCTTTAAGATGACCAGTTTCTATTATCCTTTGTCCCAGAGCCAGAATTTCTTTTTCTTCCTGATTATTGTCTCCCTACCACCCAACATGGAAATTCACTAACCAACCCTTTTCATTAGGGCTTCCAGCTTCCTAAGAACATAACAGCATACCAATAGGTGACATTTATTGAAAGGGAACCATGACTTGACCGGCATCACCTTATTTAATCCCCACACCCTATGAGATAGTTCCCTTATCATCCCCTTTGAAAGGTGGGGAAAGTGAGGCTCAGAATAAGTACCCGGCCCAGTTTACATATCTAGCCGAGGTTGGAACGAAGCTGTAAGAGTGGGAGGTGTGAAACCAGCAGGGCTCTGCCTGAACAAAGTCCTTCCATGCAGGGGCAAGCATCTGTGCTGCCTGCTTCTCCTGGGCCCTGGAAAACAAACCGTTTCCCCCAAATGCTGCCTACTCAACAGTTCGCCATAGCTGGACATCAGAGTCCTTTCTTGTTTGCTTGACTTTGGCTAACATTGAAATGAATCTCCATCCTCTTGAGTGGGGGGGGGGGATGAGATCACAGGGAATGGGCTGGAGGAAGGGAGGAAGACGTCGGCTAGAGAGCCCACAATGTGCTGGGTGCAACCCAGAGCTATGACCCTCAAAGGCACGTCCTACTGAGTGTCCCTGACCAGCCCCTCTTCTCTCTACCCGCTCCTCACCCGCCATCCACAATCTCGTCCAGCACCAAGAAGGCTCCGTCCATGTTCTCCAGCAACCAGCGCTTCTCCACATTCTTCCTGGAGGCAGACGCAGCTCTTGAGCCTCCCCATGGCCAGGAGGAGCTGGGCCCCTGCCTAGGTGGGACCGACCCCCCCTCCACACATTCCCCACCACACCCCAAAAAGCACCGGGAAGGACAGTGTCGAGGACAATGAGGGCAGTGCTTGTGCAAGGGATTCCTGAGCAGTGCACAGGCCTGCTTCCTTAAGCCCTCCTTGCTCAACCTCCCACGCTTGGGGCATGGACACTGTGCCCCCATCACACCCCTAATGCATTTCGTCGCTAGTTTAGATAACTACAGCTCTACTACAGTCAACTGTGTTGACTGGAGACATGTCTTTTTGGATAATCCTAGTTTCGTTTCCCCAGGTCATGTTCACTGGGCTAGAGACCAGATAAATGAATGGAGGTGCAGTGAAATCCACCCTGCGCTTCACGTCCAAAAACCTGAGTTTGAGTCTCTGTGCTGAAAGAAACAGCCTGTACCCTCAGGCAAATTACTCAGCTTCTCTCCAACTCCTTTTCTGGCCACACCCTTGCATGGCAATGCTCTGGGTGACACCACGGCAGTCAGGTAAAAAGCAGCGGCTTGGAGGGGGGGTGCTCCAACTCTAGCCTCAGCCTCGTGGGGACGTCAGGAGAAAAGCAGGGAGGAAGGGCCCTGTCTCTGTGATGTATAAAGGCCTAGGGGCTGGGGCCTTGCAGGGCAGACGTCCTCACTCACCTTAACACGTGGACCAGGGACTCAAACAGGCAGGTGAGAACAGACATGAGCATCAGCTGGGGATGGGCAGATAAGGGAGGAGGAAAATGAGAGAGCTTGAGGTTGAGAAGGCAGAAAGGAGACCCCAGAGCCCACTTACATGGGCAGTTGTTCCTTCCAGAGAGGACGGGGCTGGAGACTGAGTGCAACTTGAACTTAGAGGGCACCTTCCCGGGTATGGGGTCGGAGCACCCAACGGTGCGACACAGTGATGTTTAAGAAGGAAACAAAAGCTTCTGCAGAAGCTTCACAGCCTTCATTTCTGGTTCCCAAGGAATCTAAGGGGCATCCTGGATATGCCTTGTACCAGAAAAAAAAATCATTCTGGCTGCTCCCCAACCCCCAGAGCCTAGAAGGAGGGGTACCAATGGTAAGCCTTTAGAACCCAACTTCTAGCCCAGGCTCCAAGCCATTCGGCCACAGACAGACCCTCCTTGTTACCCCAACCTACTGAATTCACCTCATTCTCGTGGGATGAGCCAACCACATACAGGAAGAGGTCAATGCTGCTCTTGTAGACGATGGTCATGCCCCCGAAAAATGCGATCTCACCTAGAATTGGAGGGGACTTTCAGTTCTGGCCACGCTGCCTGGCCCCTCCTCGCGGTCTCCAGCTCTGCACCTCTCCCCCTATTTCCTTCTTCCCTCTCCAAGGAATCCTCGGAAAGACTAGCACTAGCGACACTACATAGGCTACTCTGTGTCCTTCCCTCCACCCTCTATTTCTAGAGGCTGCCTCCTTCTGAGGAGTCAACAAACCCAGTGCAAAGTCGACCTTCCACTCCCTCCCACCATGTGCCATTCCTTGGATCAGCTCCAGGCTGGTGGGAGACCCACAATCCAGTTGGCTTCTTCCCCTGAGAGAGGACTAGGTGTCCTGGGGGTGGGGAGTTTGAGAGAGATGGGGAGTGAAGGTTCCCCACAGGGAGAGGAGAACAGCTGGGAAGGAAAGAAAAAGAACCTCTGAAGGGAATGGCCTGTGGGTGTGTAGGGCCAACAGGGGCAGATGTGTCCAGATGGAGAAAACGACAGTGTACATCTGAGTTCTGGGCGAGGAAGAGGAGGACACTTACTGTCAGTCCGGCTGGTCTTATTGAAGACATTTTTCTCAAAGGCCATCTGCTCCTTCATGGAGGGAAATGTGTCATCATAATACTATGAGAAAGGGAAGGAGAAGGGGTGATAGCCATTGCACAGAGCCTGGCTCCTCCATGGATGGGTGGCAGGGAATGGTAGGTGCTGGTCAAGTGCTCCATCTCATCTTTATTGTCCTCTATGCCTGACTGCTGGTTCCCCATAAACACAAATTATAAGCAAAGAAAATAATAAAAGTAGAGGAATGTTGAGCCCTGATTTGGGAGTTCTCTCCTGATTTCTTGGAGGCTTTTGTACACTCAGCAGATACGCGGTGTGCTAAGGATTGGGGTCACACTAGGTCACAGTGTTTCTGCACAAACCTGAGTCTACAGGAAAGAGGGCACAGCCAGGGGTTCTTCGTCACAATAACAATCATAACAGCTACTTTATTATGCCCACTATACAGATGGGGAAACTGAGGCGTGAAGAGGTCAGGTAATTTCCCCAACATCTCAGAGCAGTAGGAGCAGAGCTGGGATTCAACACCAAGGATGGTGTGACATCAGACAGGGTTATAGTGGAGATTAAATATCTAAGGAAAAGTTCGCGGCATACATCGCACAATTAAATCAATGCTGTTTTGTTTGGGTTTTGGTGAGCCTCTCTCACTTTCTTAATGTGAACATGGATGTATCCTGCTGGGAGGAGGTCCTAAAAATCTTTGGCATGGCTGATCCACCTCTGACTATCTGCTGGAGCAAGGCATCATGAACTCAGTTTTCAATTTTCTGGATGTGTATTTTGCCAGTTAGTACTCCTTCTGCAGGCAAATTAGGAGTCTCCCTGCTGGCCACCGAAGGCATGAAGACAAAATGTTTCAGCCCCAAACAAACAAATCTATCAGGTATTTCATAGCTAATTTAGATGCTATAGCCCTTCTATAGATAACGGTGTTAACGTCGACATTTATTTTTAGATTACCCTAGTTTGGTTTGTCCAGGCCCTGTTCAGTGGGATAGATACCAGATAACTGAATAATCTGTGCAGTAAAAACCACCCTCCTGAGCTCCAAGTCAAAATGCCTGAGTTCAGATCTCTGTTCTGATATTAACACTTGTGAACTCCAGCAACTCATTTATCTTCTCTAGACTGCATTTTCTTCATCTGGGAGTCGGATTACATGGTCTCTAAAATTGTCTGGTTCTAAATTCTTAGACTCCTCAGACTAAATCCTTAGTATTTACTAAGCTGCGGAAGAAAAGTGGGCATTGCTTGTTTAGAATTTGGGGACTAGGACTCCTGGGTCCCAGGTTCAACACTCCACTGACTCCTCAGGAGGTCCCTTCCATGCCCAGGGTCTGGCTGGCCAGTGGAAAGGTTGATGAGAAGACATTTCAGGGACATGAGTAGAACCAGGGGAACATACAGGGGCAATATGCCCCCCTCTTCAGGGGCCAGCAGTGTCACAAGGCAGGAGGATGGACAGAATGACCTTTGGAGTGTCTAAGCTGAGCTGCTCTGACTTATACAGTCCACAGTGGGGTCTCTCCTGCGACAAAAGTCAGCTGGTTGGGGACTTCTATTCTTGGGGCTGTAGCACAATTTTCAGGGGCTCTTTGCTGAGGGTGGGAGGTTACCTTGGCCAGCAGGCGGTGTCCGTCATTATCTAGGATGAAAACAGCCTTGATGGTGTAGAGGGAAGGTTCCTGTAACTGACACGGGGGAAGGGGGGAGCTCCGTTGGCCCCTGACTGGAGGCACACGCCCTGTCATTGGCTTTATGGGACCTTCGGCCCAGGAGTCCATGCTCAGGCTCCAGCAACCTCAGCCCCAAAAGTCCATAGCTGGTTCGGGCCCAACCCTGAGCCACAAGGGTCAACTCCGGCGCCTGCTCCTCTCCCAGGCAGATGTTGCACTGCAGGCCCTGGGTGGGAACTGTGCCCACTGGGTGCAGAAGGCCCGTCCGGGCCCAAGTTCTGTCATGCACTGACTGCTCCAGAGCCCGAGTCGGAGTGTATCACAGAACCTGGGCCGGGGGGACAGCGGTGCGCCTCCTCCTTCCAGCTGACCCCGGGTCGAGACTGGACCCACGCTCGGAGCGCGCCCCCCGCCCCCTGACCCGGGTGGGCTCCGGAAGCACGCATGTCAGCCCCTACCAGCCCCTGGGAGTTCGAGCCCAGGGCAGCCCCACCACTCCTTACTCCTCCCAGCAGAATCGCAATCCACCCCCACGCCCAAGCTGTCCCCATTGCTGCTCCAAACTGATCCAGAACTTCAGCTCCACACGGACGCAGGACAGGCCTGGCGAGTTCGCACCGGGAGGAACTTTTTCTCGCCGGCCCTGGCCCGACACCCTCCCTGGGAGGCTTGGTGGTGGCACCAAGTTCCCGGCGCCCGGCGTGCGAGTTGTGAGTTGGCCGCCCCCACCCCCACCCCGGCCCTGTTCCCGCCGTCCCGGACCCTGGCGCCCGCTCGTCTGCTCCGTACCCGCGGCCCGGTGGGCTCTCCGGCTCCGGCGGGCGGTGCCGGACCCCCGGCCTGGACGGCCGCGGCCCCCACCCCCAGGTGCGGACGTGGCCAGGCCTCCAGCCGCTGCATTCCGCTCGCCGCCTCGCGCTGACAGCGCCGCCCGCCGCCCCGCCTCCGCGCCGGCCTGGCCCGCCCGGCCGCCCCCCCGAGAGGCCACCGCCCTCCCCTCCTTCCCTGCTCCGTGCCTTTCCTTTTCTCCGGCCCTTGCCTTCTTTGCGCCCTCCCTACTTTCCCTTCCCGTCCTCTCTGCCCTGCGCCCCACACTCCAGCTGTCCTTCCCCACCTCTCTTTTCTCCTCTCCTCCTCAGCTCCTTTCCCTTCCTTAAAGCCCAGAGCTCTCTGCACCCTCAGTTCCTGCCAGGACCAGCCCCTCTGTCCCCTTCTGCCTCCTTTCTGGACCGTGCATTTGGTTTGCACCGGTGTCTGCAGGCTGTCCTGGGGCTAGCAGAAAACACAGGCAAAGTTTAATTTCGTCTCTAACTTCTAGTACGTACCATGGGGACAAATATATCAGGTCATCCTTCGAGTGTCAGGGACAGGTTCTAGGAGTGAGAGTACATGAGGACAGCTGTGGAGAGACCCCTCTGTGCAGAACAGGTTCTCCCAGTGTTCTCACACTGCTCGGGAAAGGGAGCCATGGCCCTGGGGATCCTCCGCAGCAGGCTCCCAAGACACCCACAGGACACAATGGGAAGCAAGACAGATGCCTAGCAGCACAGATACTCCACCAATGGCCCCAGGCTTTGCCATGCTTTGGTTTTGGGGTCTAAGTATATCAGAGGACAAACCTTCCCCTCAGGATACTCAAGGCCAGTGGGAAATTAATACTCTGTTGTTAGCGTTAACAGTACTGACTCAAAACACTATCACGCCTGTATTTTACACTTAAACACTTTCACATACATTACCTAATATAACCCACACCTGTGAGGTAGGTATTACCACTCCCATTTTAAGGAAAGGAAGACTCAGACCTTTTCAGGATTGTATAGCTAATAAGCAGTTGAATGGAGATGGAATTGAGGTTTCAGACACAACATTTCTTCCTCATTCTTCTTTTCAAGGCTTATGTTGGACACCACACACACTCTTTCCAGATGAGGGCCAAATGGACTTTTCCTCTGCTGAATAGTATCACGTCTTCTCAGTAAGTCTCAACTTCAACGTCATCACCAAAAGGCCCTTTCTTGACACCCACCGAATTTAACTTGATAGGTCTCTCCGGTCACATTCTCCATCTCTGCATTCTACTTCTTACATTATACTTTTTTCAGTCTCTAAATATTATTCTTAACTAATTTGTTTACAAATGTGTAGGGTCCTTCACCAGACTTTGAATCCTGTAAGAGAGCTGATATGTATGCCTTCCTCACTGTGGAATCCCTGGGGGCCCAAACAGGGCTCAGTACTGGATAGGTACGTAATAAGCATTTGATTAGTAAGTGAATTAATAAATGAATTCAGGATGAGGGCGACCATGTGTAAATATTCACAGACTACCTATTTTAAACAAATAATAATTAAAATGTATTTATCGATGAAACCATACTTTATGTGCTGTATGAATATTTATTGAGTGCTTATTATGTACCTGGTACATTTCCAGTCACTGTGCTACAAGAATAGATAAAATAACACAGTGTGAGGGATATAAATGATAAATGTCTAAGTATTACTTTGTCTTGTGCACCTGAAACTAATAAAAAAATAAAAAAAATTAAAAAAGAATAGATAAAATAAAATCTTTGCTCTCATGGAGTTTATATTCAAATATTTGTGTGTATACACACATTTCTGTGAAAGACATAATAAAAAGATATGTGAGTTGGTGCTAAGTGCTATGAAGAAACATAGAGCAGGAATGGGGATCAGGAATATGAGGGATTGTGGGGAGCAGGGCAAAATGTCCTTTTCATTAATATCACTAGAGAAAGCCTTTAACAAGGTGATGTTTGAACAAAAAGCTGAAGGAGTTGAGAAAGTAAGCCATGCAAACATCTGAGGAAAACATCTAGTGAACCTCTTTCGGTGATGATTTAGAAGGCACACCTGACTCTTCCTTGCAGGCTACCAGAGTTAGAATAGTGAACATTAACCAACACTATTTGATGCAATGGGGGGGAAGACACAGTATTTTATTTGTTTGGCTTCCAGATCATCACAACTTATGTCGGTTGTCATGCCAGCTGATATATTATATATAAAAAATACTGATTTGATTATTTCGATGCCTTAATATTTCTGTGAGCCAGTCCATTTTTAGTTCATATTTACAAGAACAACACCAAAAAGCCTCCAGAAGCATTTCCTAGCTTGTGTGTAGCATACGGTACCCACAGTGGGAGACGGTCAGCTTGCAGAAGGGAGGGAGGGAGGAAGACCTGGGAAGATAGGACACTTAGGGAGCAGGTATGACTCCATGGGGAGAGGTGGGAGATGAGTTACTTAGGAGGAATGGAAAAGAAGGCCCTGGAGAGGAGGCAGAGGGGCTGGTACAGAGAGGCCAGGAAATGAAGCTTAAGAACCACAAAATCCTCATCACCGGGTCAGTTGCTCTTGTAATCAGCAGGATCTCTTTACATCTTAAGTGCTGTGGTAAGTAAATTCAGAGCTCTCAGGTTGAACTTTTCAAGGAAGAGATTATGCTCGATGGCTCCTCCCCCAACTCCCTCATCAGAGACCCCAGGACTACTTTCTCTCCTCAGGGACCCCCAGCCTAAGGTGCCCCTTTAAAGAGGTTCCGTGTAAAAATACAAATGTTGGGACAGTGTCTTCCACAGAGCATCGCCCCAAGAGGACTTCACAGTGTAAGCACCACAACACCTGAGAAGCGAGCAAGTGCAGGAGAAAAGTAGCTGGACAGCTTCCCTAGAATGAGGCAGCCAGAGCTTGCTCTCTGCTCCCTTCAGGGTGGGTGTGCTGGTGGTTGGAGTCTGTGGAGTAGGTGGACTCAGAATTGGTCCTGAAAACACACACACACACACACACACACACACACACACACACACACACGCTCTGCCCTTCAGAATCTCCAGGAGACGAGAGTCAAATGAATTACCCTCGGGGCCTTGGTATATCTTGGAGGTTAGAGCATTACTTTTTCTCTGACTCACCCTCCTGCTGCCACATTTCTGTGATGTCTGTCCTAGGATTTCGGCATCTGTTCTTGTGTGACAAGAAACAGCTCCCTTGGGTAACAGTCTCTCTCCCCTTCCTGCTATAATGTCAAGAGGGGGTGGTATGTGTGGAATGTGAGGTGTGGATGTGCTTGTGGCATCTTCCAGAGAGAAGATGAAAGCTTCCCTGCTCTGTCTGCAGGGTGGGTTTCCAGTTGAACATCCTAAGGACAGCTCTCATTTCTTTAACATGTTTGGCTTTCCCTGGGATAATAAGGTTGTAGGGTGGGCAGACAGAGAATTGAGCAAGAAAGGGACCTCAAGCTCAGCTCTTTGCACGAGTGGTTTTATGCACAGGATCTGATTGTTAAACGTTGTGAATATGAATATTATCTCCCTTCAGCTCTGGAGGCCACAACTAGTAAGTGGCAGAGCCAGATTTTTGAACCCAGCTCTGAGTCCAAAACACCCGCCTCATACTAACTAGCACCTGATTTTGACAAGCCACACTGAGAACTATACAAAGAAAATTACCCAACATTGTTTGGGACCATGTGGTAAGGACATACAGGGCTGCTGAACTCAGCTTTATAAAAATGTTACACCAAGACAGGAATGAACAATGAGGCGTTTCCACTGGCTAGATCAAGGAAGAGGACATTTTGGGATTGAGAAAGAGGACATCCTAAAATCAGGTGGTAATTCTAGTCCGTGCTCATCCATTACCACAGTTGTTCTTTTTCACCCAAGTTGGATTCTTGCTTCAAGCTAGTGATTCTGTACTCTAGCTGCACAGAAGAATCATTGAAGGAGCTTTTAGAACATCCTCATGCCCAGGGCCACTCAGGGAGACTCTGACTTAAGTGGTCAGAGATGGGACCTGGGCATTGGTATTTTTTTACAAGCCTCCCAGATGGTTCTAATGTGCAGCCAGGGTTGAGAAGCAATCTTTTACAGCAGCTGTGATAGAGAGTGCACAGGGAGAGAAGGTGGCTTGCAGAAGAGCTTTACCTATGCTGGTTTAATGGTAACAAGCTTGCTAATGATGTTTACCATGTAAGAAAGGTGGCAGATGTCTGGATTAGCTGGAAAATTGATTTCCTTGCAAGACACGCTAACCTTTAGTACTGACAGGATGTAATCCTAGAATCTCTCAGAAGGGTGTAAGGAAATCTCAGGCAGGCATCTAATCCATTCCTCTGGACTAGATGGAAGGTAAAGAGTGAGAAATATGTATATAGATTAGCAACATTTAGAAAAATTATTAAAGAAAAGAAAAAATAACGGGCAACTAGAATAGCAGAAAGACTGCATTTCCCCTTGGGGGAAAAAACAATTCCTGCTATTCCAGAACAAATCCAAGCCCCAGCCTGTCTGCCTTCCCACATCCCCTTCTCCAAGGGTTTCCTGGCAGGTGTAACCTTCGCAGGATGACTGGAGGATGGATGTGCCTGCTGGTGGCAGCAACCGCTTTTCTTACAGAAGAAGCTGGGTTAACAGATATAATCAGGACGAGTGCAGATGTCAGTGTATAGTTAGCTGGCTCTTTTTATGACCCCAAATCCCTGTGCATTAGACTAACCCTTTTCTTGGCTTCCCACTGCCTTCTCTTCTCTCCTGAACACCCTGGACTTACAGCGGCAAGGCCTGGTTTTACTGATGGCTCTTAGCCTCTCCCTCAGGGAGAAAGAACATGTGCTCACATTTTCCAGTGGTCTTCTTGGTTTGATTTAATGGATATACCGGGACTGATGACCCATCAGTAGAGGATCTTTCTTTTGCTTCTCGGGCAAATGTCTTATTAACAACTGTCCCAGGCAAAGGAGGAGGGATGTCAGGGGGGAGGGAAGAGGGTGGCTTCCTGGGAGAAGGACACACCCTGGATTTTACAAGGTTAATCAGTGGGTTCTGGGAAGGTTTGCACCTGCTCAGACTTGATCTGGAACCCTAGACAGAGTGGAAGACAGTCTTTCAATCTCCACTCCCTACCATGGAGTATTCCATATCCTGGGTGCCCACACCCTGCCAGCCTTAACTGCCTGCTGCTGACTGAGATTGTCTCTATATCTATATAGAATTCTCAGTCCTTGAAATGGGCCAGCAATTATTTGAATCTTTCCCTTTTTCTTCCCATCTTTATGTAATTGCTAAGCAGGACATTTTTCTAACTACCCCCAATAATACAGTTCCTGATCCATCTCTCTCCACTGCACACTCAAATAATTACTATACACATTTAAAGACAGTATTTGAAGTTGGGAGGCAAAAGAACATGAATGGGATAGTGTGGGCAAAAACAAAAGACTTCTCTACCTCTTCTCTAAGGATTAACACGGAGCCCCTCCTATTCTCAATGCCTGCCATTCCCTCCACACCCAGGACCCCAGAAAGAAGAGAAAGGAGAGAGGATGGGTAAGAATGCTATCTCAAGAAACTTGAGAGTCATTAAAGAATGACCAAATGAATTTAGGCATTCAGTGATCACATGTTATCTCCCTGCTGGCCTTCCTACCTATAGCTGCCATTTCATTTCGGTGAATACTTATTTGGTTTCATGTTAGTCATGTATCCACTAGATGACTTTATTTCTTATCCCAGGCATCTGGTACCCTGCTGTGCAGCTCCAAAGAAACTTGGAAAATACAAATGAACTTGTCCAAAACATTCAATTTTGTTGGCGCTAAAGTTTCCTGACATCCCGTAAAGGATTATCCAGTTTTTGTTTAAAACTGTGTCCAAGTTTAAAATTGTTCTGGATTTGCTGTGTCAATTTCTCCTTCTACCTTCTCAAAAGTCTTATATTTAAGCCCTCTAACTTTGACATAGTCTAACCTTGACATTTTTCAGTTCTATGGTTTTAAAATAGTTCCTTCTCAACCCCGTTAGTATGGTTTTAATGATCACACCTCAATTTCTCCTCCTTTCTTATCCAATAGCAGTGGCATACAGGGTCTCAGCTCTCGTTCCTTGCACAAGAATGCAGGATATGGTGAGGCCAAAAAGGAACACCCATGGCTCCATAGATAAGAGTCATACCATTATAGTCTCGTTGGCGGCTGGGTTGGAGACACAGGAAGCAGGAGCCACACAATCTGCAAACTGCTATCCACTTCTCTGCCAACCAACCTCACTTGCTAACTGCAATCCGCACTTGCCAGCCACCACCCACTGCTAGTGTAGCCATGGCAGTTATATTAGTGGCCAATGGCTCACTGGTTATAGCTGATGGCCAAATAGCCACAGCTGATGGCCATTTACTTCCCGAGCCAGTACCTTTCCATGTGAGGCCGAGAGCCTGGAAACTGCACTCCTGGCTCTGTCCCCACAAGCAGTATTTACTACCTTATTGGTCTTATTAATTCAGGGGCTGAACAGTCTCCCATTTCCTTGGTGATATGCCATATCCTTCAAAACCGTATCACCTTCAGTATTTATTTCTTTTAACAGGAACTTCTAATCACAGGCTTGCCTGCTTGAATTCTCCTTCAGTTATTCAGTAAATTTTTATTAAGTGTCAGTACTAAGTTCCGGGCACTGTTCTAGGTTTTGAAGACTCAAAGTTAACGCACAAAATTCTAGTCCTCATGGAGTTTATACTCTAGCATTTAATGAGCGACAAATAGTAAAATAACTAAAACGGTCGCTCTTTAAATCAGTCTTTGAAATGGGTAACTGCGTTGTTTTCTGAGGATTCAATGAATGGATGCTGTATATCTCTACATGGTTAAAGTACTTTATAATCTGTAAACTACCCCAAATTAAGCCTCCTAACTCTCCAAACACGTGATGGACTCGATGTTCTTAATCTAACGAGTTATCAGTTGGTCTCCTAGTCCTTAGTTCTGCAAGAACCAATAGCTTACTAGGATCTATCCGGGAGTCAAGAATTTGAGTTAATGCCTCTTTGTCCCACAGCTGGGAACAACGTACTACACACTCTGAGTGATTGCCTAAATGTGGTCTTCCAACCAGCTGCATTAAAATTACCCTAGTCGTTTAATAATCAGGTAAGTTATCAGGTTGCCATCCCAGGGTAAGTGAATCAATCTCTAGACTGGGGCCTCAGAATTTGCAGGTTTAACAAGTCCCCCAAGTTGATGCTGGGGAAAAACATTGTTTGAAAATGACAAAGATGTTGGCTAGACGAGATTTGAGAACACTAGAAACTAAGGAAAGTTCCTGAAAGATAGACTAAGCTCCAAGGGAGGTTGGGCGGGGAAAACCAGAAAGTCGGAGCTCTTCAGGGTTTTTCTACTATGACATAAATCGCTAGTCGCGACATATCCCTCAAACCGCCAAAGTCCCACCACCGTCGTAACAACCCGTCCCCAGGGATATTCCTGCGATGAGACCATCATGCAGGACATGGGGTGAAGCGTTCCCTGCCTGGGGAGGGGCATTCCGCCATGCCGTCATAGAGCGGAAGCTGGCAAAGGGGTTTCCGCTGCCAGGACCCAAGATGGCGACATAAGCGTCGCTACCATGCGAAACACATGCTCTGTACCCCCGCCTCGGCTCCCTCGACTCTCACTGGACTTTTGCAAGTCACCGTGGGAACCCTCAAGGGGGCGGATCTCGCGCTCCGGGAGCGATATTGGCTCTTGTCCCCGGTCCTAAGCCCCTATCCCCCAGCTGAAGAACGCCCTGAAAGCACTCAGCCTGCACACATTGCTCGGCGCCTGGCCTGTAATACCCCATACGGCCAGCGCACAGCGGAGAATCCAGAGCGCCGGGCGATAGGGCCTTCACCCTACTTATTGGTGGACCCACGCTGTGGGGCGACGCCCATTGGGCCGTGGAACATGTCAGTCTTGGGAAATCGGGACAGGGAGGAGAGGGTCTATTCAGCCATTGGGCTCTCTTTGCTGTCAATTAAAGCGACATCCGGTGACGGCCACAATCTCGGCTCGTTGATTGGAGAAACGTTTAGGCAGCGGAGGGCGGGCTTCCGAGTGAGGTGGGAGGTGGGGGCGAGGAGGGAAGCGGAGGCTGGGGAGCTTTAGGCCGGCCGGCGGTGGCGGCGGCAAGGCCGGGACTTGGGCTGAAGGCCTGCTGTGGCGGCAGCGGCGGACGCCGACCTCAGCAGCGGGTATCAGGCATATTCCTTTCCCTGAGTGGAGGCGCGCTGCGCCGCGCAGCCGAGGCTTCTGGGTGAAGGGCGGCGGGGTGGAGCTGAGGGGCAGGAGGCGGGAGCGGGGTTTGCGTCGGGGCCGGACCCTAGCCCTGGCAGGGAGAGGCCGCGAGGCCGTGGGGGAAAGCCGGCTCCCGGGTGGGTTGGACTGAAGAGGTCTGAGGGCACGGGAAGGCGTGGTATTAGGCCCGGGCTTGGGCGCGGGGTGGGGCCTTAGAGACGGAGGGCGGGGTGGGGTTTGGCGGTAAGGATGGGTCAAGGCCAGGAAAGTAACACTGGTTCGCGGCTGCTCCCGAAGGCTAGAATAGAAGCTCAGGCGCTCGGGCATGGCGACTTGGTCCCAGCCGGACTTCGGTATCCGGGGCAGGGTGGGACTGGGCTCAGACCAGAGGCCTCTGGCTTGACTCGATCTTTAAGGGACCTTGGCCGGTTGCTCGAACTTAATTGGTTCTTGGGAGGTTTTAGTAATAAATTGTGAGAGAATGGGAGGGTAGTGTAAGCCTGATCTCTGGGTCGCAGTTGTGTTGAACCAAACGAGGGTGTGTAGGTGTGGAGACCTCCTCTTGGTAGGGGGGTCACAACACTGACCAGAGCTACGCCTTCCTTTACAAGGTTCATGGAAATTGAGAAGTAGAAACCAGAATTGAAAGGCAGATTTACCCCCTCCCCACTTGGCTATCTGGGTTGAGAACGTGCCCATATACTTCTGTTTTGGCTCAGAAGGTCATGTGAATGAAAATCAAACCTGCCGATGCAAATTCTGGACCAAAACTAATCCTGGCTCAGTTCCCCCTCTCATATCCCTCTTAGTCTCCCCGCTCCGTTTTTTAATGTGAGAGAGATGGGAAAGGGAAATCACATGTGAAAGTTGGGAAAACAAACGGCAGTATCCTTTTCTGAAGCGTGTGCCTCCTGTCCTTTTACTCTTTCATCCGTTAATAATCTCTTCCTCCCCTTTAGCACTGGAAGGGACAAGGACTAGGCAGGTTTCTCCTGAGAGATGGACAACCAACTATCCTTTAAGATAGGAAATGGACTTCTGCTAAAAATAGAAGCTAGGTAGTGAGTGTATGGGGTGCTGGGGGGAGGGTTGGTAAATCAGGCAGCAGGTAAAATACTGTGGATGCCCTGCGCATTGTCTGGTTGTCCACAACAAGCTACCTCGCAGGGTATTGCAAATTTAATCTACAGAGACAGGGATCCTTTGATCCTTTGTTAGCAATACCTTCCTTTCATAGTTGTTCTGCCCATAACAGGTTTTTTGTTTTGGGGGGAGGACTATAATAATTGACTTCTTTTTTCTCCTGTAAGAGTGGCCTTATAATATGTTTCCTACCTTCTGCCTTAATCATGGTGTGAAAATTATGGAATCTTACCCTGTTGCTCTTGTGATTCCCATTTCAGGTTTCTCTGGAAACCCCCCTGGTAAGTGTGGAGGAGGCGGGACACTCTGACCCAAGACAAAAGGCCTGTAGTTCCAGCCAAAGAAAATAAACCTTAGGAGAGAGAAGGAAAAAAAAAAAAATCCATCAGCTGTTCCTGAGAACAGCCTGCAGTGGACTCTACAGAGAGGACAACTAATGTGAGTGAGGAAGTGACTGTATGTGGACTGGAGACAGTAAGTCACGTGGGCCCTGAGGGCCTGGACTGGGTTAGGAACAGTTGTGCTTTCAGAGGTGAGGTGTTGAGAAGGGAGAAGTGAATGTGGTCTGGAGTGTGGCCTTGGCTCCACGGGGTGTGCTTTCCTGTGAGGCCGTCAGGGAGCTCAGGCCCTGTGTTCTGCCAGGGTGGGGTACAGGGTTTGGCACTGAGGGGGGTAACTTGCTGGCTGGAGCCGCAGAGCAGTGGCCTTGATTTGTCTTTTGGAAGATTTAAAAACCAAAAAGCATAAACATTCTGGTCCTTCAGCAATGCTTTCTCTGAAGAAATACTTAACGGAAGGACTCCTCCAGTTCACCATTCTGCTGAGTTTGATTGGGGTGCGGGTGGACGTGGATACTTACCTGACCTCACAGCTTCCCCCGCTCCGGGAGATCATCCTGGGGCCCAGTTCTGCCTATACTCAGACCCAGTTCCACAACCTGAGGAATACCTTGGATGGCTATGGTATCCACCCCAAGAGCATAGACCTGGACAATTACTTCACTGCCCGGCGGCTCCTCAGTCAGGTGAGGGCCCTGGACAGGTTCCAGGTGCCGACCACTGAGGTAAACGCCTGGCTGGTCCACCGGGATCCGGAGGGGTCTGTCTCTGGCAGCCAGCCCAGCTCAGGCCTTGCCCTCGAGAGTTCCAGTGGCCTCCAAGATGTGACAGGCACAGACAACGGGGTGCGAGAAAGCGAAACGGAGCAGGGATTCAGTGAAGATTTGGAGGATTTGGGGGCTGTAGCCCCTCCAGTCAGTGGAGACTTAACCAAAGAGGTTAGTGGCCACATGGAGGGGTGAGTGGGAGGGGTCAGGGGTTGGGGGGGGTGTGGGCTGGTCCTGGAGGACTCTAGTCATAGTACTAACCCCTGTAAAGAACCGGAGCAGTTCCAGGGGGGTCTCAGGCATTGTTCTTGGATAGAAATGGGCTGAATTGTCTGACTAGGATTGGGGGCTGGGAGCATTTCCTGTGTTGAACCATTGACCCACCTCTAAATGTACCGTCAGGGCAGTGGGAGGTTCCTAGAACATGCCAGTGTGTTTACTGCTTGGATTTCAACATGACTCCTGGAGGCCCCGGGTGGGGGAGGGAGTCATGTTGTGATGGGCTTTGATGCGGTTTATATCTGTTGCTATGACACAAATACTTTGTGGATCTTGCCGTGTACCTCCCCCCACATCAAAACACACATACATATCCTGAAGTTCTCCTTTGTGGTCAGTCCTGTTGTAAGGTCCTGATAAGTCTGCTGTCCTGGGCCTGAGCCAAGGGGTAGATTTAGTTATTCTTGGCCCAGTGGGGACCAAGGCTCCTATCATTGCTAAAGGTCCACTACAGGGAGTAGGGAGGTGAGGGCTGGGAGTTAGATGAGAAACTGCATTCTGCTGCCTAAGTCAGCTTGCCTTGAGCCGTCGGAGATCCTTCCCTCCTGAAATGCTGCTGTCACACTGTTCTGGGCAGAAAGTGATGCAGTTGCCTTTAAGGACGGGAACGGCGCCTGCTGTCCGTACCCCACCACCATGATGATAAAGACGGCTTTGCGCTCTGTGTTTGGCCCTGGTTTGCCACTCAGCTCCAAGCAGTTTGGTGTGTGTGTGTGGGGGGGGGAAGTCCACTGCAGTTCGGGAAAGAGAAGGCTGCATTGCACTGGGTTGGGTTTTCCAGAGTTGAGTCTTGGGGGGGTGGGAGATGGGATATAAAAAGTGTTACAGATGCTGTGGAACTTGCCTCTTCCTGCCCTTCAGTGAGACCAGATTTTGCTTCCCATCCTGCATTTGACCCCGTTTCTGAACTCAGTTCTCTGAATATTAGTGACTGTCAAAGCATGTGGCTTCCACTGGCCCAGTGGTTCTCAGTTGGGGGTGATTTTGCCCCCCAGAGGACATGTGACAATATCTAGAGACAGTTTAAGTTGTCACAACTAGAGGAGATGCTGTTGGCATCTAATGGAGAAAGGCCCGAGATGCTGCTAAACTTCCTAAAAAGCACAGATCAGCCCCTAAAAGACAGTCTAAAGGACAGACTGATCTGGCCCCAAATTTCAGTAATGCCAAGGTTGCTCTCCTGCTCAGCTGGCTCATACTGGATCTACTTAAGGGCTTCTAGAATTATCTGAGCATGGGAGTCATGAGCATTCCTTACCTTTCAGTGCCTCTTTTCTTAGATTCTTACAGTGCCACTGGAAACTTTAACCTCTCTTCCACTTCCTCTGTCCTTTCCCTTCAAATGGGCTCCAGTCTTGGCACAGTGGCCTGAAGAAGTATGCCTTCCAGCCGCTCTTCTGTCCTCCCGCCCCAGTGGAGCTCCCCAAGGAGTGGGTGTAACTGGGCTTGCTCTTGGGAACTCCGCAGGGGTAGCTCCTATTCCTGCTGGGAGCCTTCCTGGAATGGGGTGCTTTGGATATAATGTGGATGGGTTGGGGCAGAATGGGGTGGGACTCTGACCCTGCTTTCCTCCATTTCTTGGCCTTCATGAAGGTTGTGTTTTCCCTGAGGCCAGGCCTTCACTGCTCCCTTTAGGGGCTGTGGGGTGGGTCAGCATTAGGGGCCCAGGCTGGGTATGGGGGAAGGGAGATTATGTGTCTAGAACAACATTTCCTCAGCAACTCAGGGATAAAAATACTCAGGTCCAGAGCATGTGACAGGCACTGCTGGAGCTGGTATTATCCCTGGGGTGACAGCGCTCCCCCACTGCCAGGCCTGTTCGATGGACAGCCATAGCCCAGGCCCTTGTCAGGGATAGGATTCCCCTCAAGGCTGGCACTCTGCCCAGAGCAGAGGTGGCCTGTGTACAGCTCTTTACAGGCGAGGAGCAGTCTGTGACCAAGGAGAACATACTGTCCCTGACCTGACCTTAGGCTCAAGGGGAGCAGCAGTGAGGATGAGAGAACTGTGATCCTGATTCTGTCAGGGGCTTCCTTCCTGCTTCAGAGATGTGGGCTAGGGGGTCAGGCAGAGAATGCTCCTGAACAAAGCTAGGGTAAAGGGGGGGTGGGGGACACGTGTGCGGCCAAGACGTTGTGGAACACCTGTCTCCGTCAGCTCTGGCCTTCAGCCTTCAGCCTCGTCTCCCTCTTGCTTGGGGCTAGGCCTTGCCAGCAGTGACATCGCTGCGTGTGTGCAAATGGCTTTTCTCCCTCCTCTCATCTGGACTGTTGTAGAGTGACAAAGCCCCTGGCTCACAGTGGGTCTGGGTGCACTGGGTTCCTGCCCAGCCTGGCTTGTGCTGTTTGGGCTTGAGGACAATTGGTCACAGCCCTCCGAGGAACGGGAAAACTCCTTCCACTTCCAGGGAAGAACTTAGATTCCCGGAGTAGCTGCCGGAGGAGTGTCTACCCAGTCCTGAGTGGGTTGGGCAAGCAGGATGCGACTGGAGGGAGAGTGGCACCCCTTCCCCCCAGGGCTCTCACTGCGCCACCCGGCTGGCTGGCTGGGATGGGTGGGGCTGTCCGCCCCTGGGTGCGTCTCCTTGAGGAGACAGACGGAGGCGGCCCAGGGATGGGCTGGTTCCTTGCGGCAGCTTCTCCAGCTGCCCTGGTGCAGAGATTGGCTCTCGGCTGCAGCTAGGTAACAGGCGGTGGGAGGGGATTGGCTCTTTCCGCATCTCCAGCGGAGAATTGGGGGAGGAGATTGGCTCTCGTCGCAGCCTAGGTAACGACAGTGGGAGGGGATTGGCTCTTTCCGCAGCCCAGCTGCTGACCTGGGGGAGGGGATTGGCTCTCTGCAGCCTCAGCAGTGACCTGCGGGGTGGGGGGGAGGGGATTGGCTCCTTGCTGCAGCCTAGGTAACAAGTTTGGGGGGCGTGGGGAGGGGGAGAGGGAGGAGTGGGAGGATAGGCCCAGGAGGGAGCTTGCTTTCCTCTGCAGCTTGAGCGCGGAGCATGGGGTGGGAGTCCCATCTCACTGCAGCCTCTGCGGTGAGCTTAGGGTGGGGGCTGCCAGGCGCCTGAGTGGAACTGGGGTTGTGAGGTGGGAGGGGGCTGCTCAAGGATGGAGGAAGAGGGCTGGGCCGGGCCGCCCAGGCAGCTGCACGGGCGGGGCACCTCCTCGGGCCCCTCGGAGCTAGCACGGGGCCACCCTTCCAGCCTGGTGTGCTCCCTGCAAGCCAAGAGCTCCTTGCAGCCCCCTGTCCGGCTTCCCGGCACCAGCTGCCCTGGGGCTCATCTCGCAGACCATGACCCGCCTGGACCGCAGCTCTCACAGTGGTGGGGGCCCTGCCAAAGGGAGCCGGCCCCTTAACTCTTTGCTGGCTGGTCACCGGGTGGCCCAGCCCTCCTCTGCTCCTGGGTCCAGGGCTTCTGTTCAGGTTGGTGTATGTGGGGAGACTAAAGGGAAAGATCCACCTGGGGGGAGGTCTTAGGATCAGGGAGGGTTATGGTGGGAAAGGGATACCTGGTCAGGGCTAGGGAGGAGGGTCTAAAGATACTGCTTTCTGGAAAGTGTCTGCTTTTCTTAACCTGTGAATGGAAGGGAACAGTGTAGGGTGTCTTCAGCTACGGGGTGGGGGAGCATGTGTAGGAAGCCCAAATGGCTCTTATTTATTGGGCTTCTATGCTGGTGGCAAGTGGGGGTGGCAGTTGGTGCAGAACTGATCAGGAGCCACCAGGAGGGAGGTGTTTTGGTACCCGAGGCGGCAGTTGTGGCCGAGTGGTGATGGGGGCTGTGTCCTTGAGTGGGTTGATTGATGGGGAGTCAGTGAGGCCTGGGGTGTGGTAAGGAAGGGAATGAGAGCACTGGTGTGTGAGGGGGCACCATGGGACTGGCCTTGGCAGGGGTGGGGTGCCCAAGAGGATCAGCTGACTGCCTGAGGCTCTCCTGGGATCGAGGCAGCTTGCTAGGATCAGCTGCGAGTGGGGATTCTGGCAGGGATGGACCTTGAGGTGAGCCTGGGCTTTACGAGTTGTGGGTGTTCAGCCTTACTCCTTCCTCAGCTCGGGAAGAGGGAATAGGCTGTAGGAAGGGCTGGAGACAGCCTGTGGTTGTCATTGGTTGCATCAGGTGGTTGTAAATGCAGGGATTTTCCTTTCCAGCCCACCCCACCCCTTTATGCAAATGAATGGCACCACAGGCTGATGCAAGCCTGGCCACCTGGAAGCAATTCTGCATGACAATTCGCCCTTGCTTGCTGTGGCCCGCTTCCTACAAACCCAGCTTTTAAGGATTCCCATTCCCCAAATGAGAAATGACTCCTGCAGCCCCTTTCCTTCTGAGTGGTGAGTGGCCCTGCCTTTTGGCCCGGCTGTCTCTGGTCCAGATCCTAAGCCCACAGACCTGTATGGTGGTTTTCGCTAGCTTCTGGTTGTTTTGGAGGCTGGTGTCAGGAAATGAATGAAGCCTTGCTGGTACAGAGGGCAAGGACTAGAGGCTGGCAGGTGTAGGGCTAGGAGGGGACGCACCCAGTGAGGCGAGGAGGGACATCCGAGGCGCAGGGCCGGTAGGGAGGTGCCCCTGGACCTGACAGCTAAAGTCATGGTGATCTGTCTTTCAGGACATAGATCTGATTGACATCCTTTGGCGACAGGATATTGACCTGGGGGCTGGGCGTGAGATTTTTGACTATAGTCATCGCCAGAAAGAGCAGGATGTGGATAAGGAACTGCAAGATGGAGCGGAGCAGGAGGACACCTGGCCAGGCGAGGGCGCAGAAGCTCTGGCACGAAACCTGCTAGTGGATGGAGAAACTGGGGAGAGCTTCCCTGCCCAGGTACTCCCACTTCTTCTCACTCCCAGAAACTCCCAGAAACTTCTCCTTAGAGAAGGCAGCTTGTGTCTGTGGGATGGACCTGAATGTATCTTTTGGGTTGGGGTCTCCAAGTCACAGTGAGCGGGCTGAGGAAGGGGGAGTGGATGAGCAGAACAGAAGCAGAGGGAGCAGGCCTTAGCAACAAACACTACAGAGAAGGCAGAGCACCTGGCAACTTCCTGCTTGTGTCAGGACTCTTCCCTTTCCCTTTCCTCCCCTGGATTTTGGGACTTAGGGTCAGTCATTAGCTGGGAATAGAGGAAGAGTATAGGCCTGCAACCATGCAGGCCCTCCTTCAGCGTCCCCCTGGAAAGGCTGGGGAAGAGGCTTCAGCCCGCAGGCAGCCAAGGCCCAGGTCAGTCAGACTTACAGTTGCTGTTGCCACAGGTGCCTGATGGGGAGGACCAGACGGCCCTGTCCCTGGAAGAGTGCCTTAGGCTGCTGGAGGCCACCTGCCCCTTTGGGGAGAATGCTGAGGTGAGCAGGACTCCAGGGAGAGCCCCCCAAGCCAGCAGGGCAGCTGCACACGCTGTGTCCCTTCTTGGCGGCCTGAGGGGCTAGCTCTTGGTGCTGGCCTTGTCCTGGCTGCTGGGAGTGAACTCAGAGGAAGGAAGAAACAGACCTCAGGTGGTAGTCTCTGGGAGGAAAGCAGAAGGCTGGGCTTTCCTTCTCTGTTAAAGCCTCTGTGTTTTGCCCTAGTTTCCAGCAGACATTTCCAGCTTAACGGAAGCAGTGCCTAGTGAGAGGGAGCCTCCAGGTCTTCAAAACAACCTCTTGTCTCCTCTCCTGACGGGGACAGAGTCGCCATTTGATTTGGAACAGCAGTGGCAAGATCTCATGTCCATCATGGAGATGCAGGTAGGATTATCAGAACAGGGCACAAACCTACCGGACTTGGTGTGGGGTGGAATGTCGTAGCACTCGCCTCTGGGAAGCGAAAGAGTAATAATACTGTCTGATCCATAGGAAAGTGCGGGACATTGAGAGGTAACTGTCCAGGCGTCTCCTTGGGGCAGCAGGGCAGAGTCAAGAGTGGGGAGATTGGGTTAAAACCCCGGGGCTGAGCCTTTTACAGCAGACCTGCTTTTATTAAGAGTGCTGCTTGCCTTTCCTTCAAGCAGATCACTTGACTGGGTACTTCCAAGGTTAGTTAGCATTAATAAAAGCTGACATTCCTGCAGTGCTGTATAGCATCTCATTTGGCCCTCACAATCGTCTAGTCAGCCCTTTATTATTTTTTAAATTAAAAAAAAAATTTTATTGGGGAATATCGGGGAACAGTGTGTTTTTCCAAGACCCATCAGCTCCAAGTCAAGTCGTTGTATTTTTTTGTTTCTTTTTTTTTGTTTTTCAATCTAGCTGTGGAGGGCGCAGCTCACTGGCCCATGTGGGAATCGAACCCGCGACGTTGGTGTTATGAGCACTGTGCTCTAACCAACTGAGCCAACCTGCCGCCCGCTCTTTATTATTTGAAAGTTGAAGAAATGGAAGCTCAGAGAAGTTAAGTGAGATGCCCACGGTCACATAGCAAGTGGTGCAGCTAGGTTTTCTTACTCGGAGGCTTGGTCTTTTCACTGTGCTGATTTTGTAGTGAAGAGGTAGTCAGTGTTAGGTGTTTTCTCACTCTCCTTCCAATATGGGGGAGTCCGGCCAAACATGAGCAGGTCAGTCCTGCACTGAGGTGGAATCCATAGAGAGGAACCCATCTCTGCCAGGCCTGGTGGACCAAGCGGGGCCAGGAGCTGATGCTGTGAGCTCTGATTTCCAGTCTCCTGCCTTTACACCCATGCAGCTGTGCCTGTGTTGGGTGCCTGGGGAGTCTGCTGTGAGTGAAAGGTGGTGTTCTTCTCCCCTTCCAGGCCATGGAAGTGAACACATCAACAAGTGAAATCCTGTACAGTGCGCCTCCTGGAGACCCACTGAGCGCCAACTACAGCCTTGCCCCTAACACTCCCATCAATCAGAACGTCAGCCTGCATCAGGCGTCCCTGGGGGGCTGCAGCCAGGACTTCTCGCTCTTCAGCCCTGAGGTGGAGAGCCTGCCTGTGGCCGACAGTTCCACGTTGCTCCCACTGGTCCCCAGCAATTCCACCAACCTCAACTCCACCTTTGGCTCTACCAACCTGGCTGGCCTCTTCTTTCCACCCCAGCTCAACGGCACAGCCAATGACACAGCAGGCCCGGAGCTGCCTGACCCGCTGGGGGGTTTGCTAGATGAAGCCATGCTGGATGAGATCAGCCTGATGGACCTGGCCATTGAAGAAGGCTTCAACCCCGTGCAGGCCTCCCAGCTGGAAGAGGAATTTGACTCTGACTCAGGCCTCTCTTTGGACTCCAGCCATAGCCCTTCCTCCCTGAGCAGCTCTGAAGGCAGTTCTTCCTCGTCTTCTTCCTCCTCCTCCTCCGCCTCTTCCTCTGCCTCTTCCTCTTTTTCCGAGGAAGGTGCTGTTGGCTACAGCTCTGACTCTGAGGCCCTGGATCTGGAAGAGGCCGAGGGCGCTGTGGGCTACCAGCCTGAGTATTCCAAGTTCTGCCGCATGAGCTACCAGGATCCGTCTCCGCTCTCCTGCCTGCCCTACTTGGAGCACGTGGGCCACAACCACACGTACAACATGGCGCCCAGTGCGCTCGACTCTGCTGACCTGCCACCACCCAGCACGCTCAAGAAAGGCAGCAAGGAGAAGCAGAGCGACTTCCTGGACAAGCAGATGAGCCGGGATGAGCATCGCGCCCGAGCCATGAAGATCCCCTTCACCAACGACAAAATCATCAACCTGCCTGTGGAGGAGTTCAATGAGCTGCTGTCCAAATACCAGCTCAGCGAGGCGCAGCTGAGCCTCATCCGGGACATACGGCGCCGAGGCAAGAACAAGATGGCAGCGCAGAACTGCCGCAAGCGGAAGCTGGACACCATCCTGAACCTGGAGCGGGACGTGGAGGATCTGCAGCGCGATAAAGCCCGGCTGCTGCGGGAGAAGGTGGAGTTCCTCCGGTCCCTGCGGCAGATGAAGCAGAAGGTGCAGAGCCTGTACCAGGAGGTGTTTGGGCGGCTGCGAGACGAGAATGGGCGACCCTACTCACCCAGCCAGTACGCGCTCCAGTACACTGGGGACGGCAGTGTCCTCCTCATTCCCCGGGCGCTGGCCGACCAGCAGGCCCGGCGGCAGGAGAGGAAGCCAAAGGACCGAAGGAAGTGAGCGTGGGGAAGAAGAGGGGTTGACGCTCACCAAGATGGGAACTGGAGAAGGGCTGGGCCTGGACCTGGACCTACAGCGGGGGACTTGAATGCCTTCTTATCCAATAGATCTTCTCCGATGGGATGACTGCGGGTCAGTGGACAGGAAGAGGCAGGCACAGGCTTGTCTGGCTGAGCTTCCCCCACTGCGGACGGTGGAAGTGGTCAGACGGTTTAAAGGGTGGACAGGGTCCTGACCCCTCCCCCTTTCCTTCGAGGGAAGGGGTGGTGATGGCACTGATGGAGGCCGACAAAGGGGGAAGAAAGGGACTTGGGAGAGGGAAGGAAGTAGTAGAAAGTCTCATTGCTGGGAGGAAGGAAGGAAAGAAACCAAAAAAAAAAATCAAAGCTGGAAGAAAATCAAACGTGCAGGATAAGGTTGAATCTGGCCAGGATTCCAGGCAGCAGGTTTTAGGTGGGACTAGGTCATTGGTGTGAGTGAACCCCACTTCACCCCAGGGGAGGGGTGAAACAGACAGGGCGAGTTCTGGGAAAGGCTTTGTGAACTCTTTCTGCTCCTGCATTTTGGCATTCTTCAAGGGGAGCTCTTGGATATCTCCTGGAATATTTCAATTATAGGGGAGCCACTGGGACCCAACACTGAATTGGAGGGTTAGGGTTAAAGGGTAGAGTGAACAGGAAAGGGTCACAAGGTCCCATGTTGCAACAGCCCCAACACCAAGCATGTCACTCACTGCCCTGCCACTCCATCTCCCTCTGCCCAGTTACCCTGAGCTGAGGCTCCAAGGACTCCCATCAGAGCCTGCATGCTAACGCTGTTCTCTTCCCGCCCCTCTGTCCCACCCACCGGCTCTTCTGCAGCTGGGGTGCTGGCAATGCCCCCCCCAGTGTGGGCCTGCAGCCTCCAGGGGGCTGCTCTGAGGCAGGGGGATAAGGAGAAGCTAGGAAGTATTCAGCACAACACTGGGGAGTGACTTTCCTCAGGCCTCCCACCAATAACTGGGCTTATCACTGGAAAAGACAGACTACAAAACCCAGCAACAACAACAAACTAGTCCTCGTAGAGTTTCTTGCGCTTTGATTTAAGGGCTTGAGCCCTGATTCACTTATAGGGTCTAGAATGCTTGTGTTGAGTAAAAAGGAGATACCCTAATATTCAAAGCTGCTAAATGTTCTCTTTGCCATAAAGACTCCGTGTAACTGTGTGAACACTTGGGATTTTTCTCCTCTGTCCCGAGGTCTCTGTCTGCTTTCTTTTTTGGGTTTGTTTATAGGAGAATGAGAAGTGCATGTAATGGGGGATGAGAGCACCTCCCCACCAGGATGTTGGCCATAGGCAGCTTCTCCGCACCCCCAGCTTAGCAAGGGCTCCTGAAGGAGGCAGAGGGGAGTGCCAAGGTGGCCAGAAGGTTCTAGGACCAGTGTCTTTAACTGTTTGCCTCTGCTGCCCCCACCCCTGCCTGGCTCTGGAGTACTGTGTCTGCCCCCAGATGAGTAGGAGTGAATTGAGGGGAAGCACTGATTCTTCTCCCCACTTGGGGGAGGGGGCAACACATTAACTGAGCAGTAGGGATAGAAGGCATGAGCCTGTAAAGTGCTTTTATAAATTATTTTCCTTGTAGATTTTATTTTTAATTTATCTCTGTGACCTGCCAGGGAGAGGAGAGAGAGGCTGTGAGCACATGACAATAAAATAAAATGGATGATTCATTCTCAAGTGCAATTTTTCCCTATCTTGAATTTAAATTGAGAGTAAACAGGCCTCAGAAGGGGAGAAGTGGCCATTGTGTGGCTAAGACAGAGCTCGCATGGAAAGGTGGTTGGAGCACAGTGGAGGCTGATAATGAGTAAGAAGACAAAAGAATCGTCTTAAATACTGTATTCAACTTTCCAAACAGGTGTTTTGTATCTCTTTACAAGATTTGCCAGCTGAATCTGCTCAGGAAGGATTTGGAATCCTTTTGCCTTTCTCATAGGGCTAGACTAGGTGGTGTGACCTGGCCTAGCTCCTTGCCTGTCCACGTGTGACAAACTATTTTCTTGTTGACTGCTATTTCTCTGGTCGCACCACCTGCCAGAGAGGTGCAGAGCATCGGAGAGTAGTCACACCAAGGGCTGTGATGGTGGAAACCCAAGAAATCAACAGGACCAACACATGCCAAGCACGTCCACGGAACTAGAAAAGCAGGAAACTAGACCCCATGTTTAAGGTAAAGCCCCAGCTTATGTGACTAGAATCTGTTCTCCCTCAAAAACAAAAAACCCTGCCTTAATACCAAGCCTGCGAAGTGCTGAATGCTTCAAGGTGCTGGGTAGTTGCTGGAACTGCTACATGCCCATCCAGGGGGTAGGTGCTTAGCACATGCCCAAGTAATGAGTGTTCACCTGGCAGTCTGAGATAACTGGACAAGGTGTAGGACCAGGGGCTGTGATCCCCATAATGGAACCTGTGATCTTGAACTCCTATGTACCACTGTGTGACCTGACTCAGTCCAGTACTTTAATGATGCTGTTAAAATTTAGCCTAAGGGGTGGAATAGATTTCCAGAAATAACACTGATTTTCTTACTTGTTTCAATTTACAATGGCTTTTCCCATCTCTAGTTGGAAAGAATTGGTTATATAAACAAGAGCTCTTTCCTAATTAGGAATTAAAGTAATTTTTGTAAGCCAGATTCTTAAAGGGGGGGGAGACAAAATTATGTTTGAGGAACTTGAATTCATGCTGATAAAAAATACAAATTATATGTAGAAGAGTAAACTGACAGAATTCAGAGAGGAATGTTTTTGTAGCCCTTCTAGAAATGTGTATTTTTGATTGTTTAGTACACTATGAAAGGCTGTACCTTGTTTTGCAACTTTTTTTTAGCTTTAGAGATTTTTTCAAGAAAAAACTCTCACCCCCTTTAGTGTTGCCCCTGGTCTGAGAAAGTATTTTTGTCACCTCTCTCTGATGTCCCCTTATGGAGCGATGTCTAGTTGTGTCTAGGATCATGCTGATTAGCAGGGGCTTTGGGCCAAGTTGGTCAGCACTGCTGTGGGGCTGACCTCTTGCTGCTGGCAGGTGGAGTGGGTGAACCATCTTCAAGGCTTTTTCTGGCAGGAAGATACGAGGACTCAAGTAGGGCCTGTGAAAGAACTGCTACACCTAAGACAGGAAATTAGAAGAGGTCCTAGGGTTGCTAGGGAGATGAGCTGGCCTCATCCTTAACTAAGGACCAAATTTCACAGTGACCTGCTTGGGTGGGGATGGAAGGCTGGCTTTGTCTTGATTTCAGCAGTCCTAGGCTTCATTCAAACCAATTTTGCATACATCTTAAATCATGTGAGATGAAAATAGACCTATTGTTTCAACCTCTGCCCTGCACTGATCTCACCAATGAAGCTGAGACTATTTCAGTATCAGTTAAAATAAGAAATAATAGATCGAAGGGGGAACTGATCTACAGACATGCTCAGTGGCAGCAAGACCTGGCCTCCATGGCTGACTAGTCGAACAGCAGGAGGTATGTTCCACGGAGCCCGCCTCACGCTGGCCTCATCCTTGCTTTTACAACCCCAGGTTACAGCGGGCCTTGCTGCTCTTCAGGTTTAGCAAATAGCTGGAAAAACAAGTGCCTTGCAGGAAAAAGAATACCACCACCCTTAAGTCACCTACAATATCCAATGGGCACTGACCTAGAGCAATCACTTGAGAAGCTCCAACTAAATCAGTAGTTTTAGGGCACTACCAGCCAGAAGTCCATTCCTTATTGATGCTGTTCTTACACAAACACAGGTACTAGATTAGTGTCTGCATCTCTGGAAGTCGTTTTCCCAGCCAAGTGTAGAAATTCTCTAGCAAAACCCAGGTGCTTGATTATTCTAAGTCGTTAAGCCTTGTTTTCCTGTCACTGATCCTTCTGGGAAGTGAATAAGGACCCACAGACCTTTGACTTGTCATTTTGTCAGTGTACCAAGGACAGTAACACTCCTTTCACTTCTTTTCACAGAGGTCAGCCATCCTCCTTGCATCTGTTTCTGAACTTCATAGTGGAGAAAAAAGCATGCAGGACTCTGGGGGATACATGTGAAATTTAACACCTGATCTGAGTTCTAGGCCTTGTTCTGTCCAGGAATTCTTTGAAAGTTCACATTTGCCTGAATTAGTTAAGAAACAGAATCTAGTGCACAAGTTGTCTCTTGAGGAGAGTATGGAACCTTGCTAAAGAGGTATATTTTCAAAATCAGTCAGTTAGAAACTTGTCTTCCTTTTTGAGTACGCAAAAAAGTACCAACAAAAAGCCTAAAAGTTGGTTCTTGTCCAGTCTGACTTGAACTGCAGAATGGAAATAGATCACATAGTTTTTGTTGCTTCATTCCAGGTGCTATTTCAACCAAGGAAACAAAACCTAGTTTACTTGGGGAGAGGGTGGAGAAAAGACCCAAGAGTTGGTGCTCTGCCTTTTGTTTTAAACATTAATTAGGCAAATTAGGTTGTCTTAAACCTTCCAATCAGGGTAGAAGTTGAAGCAGTAGTTGAAACAATGGGCCCCTGTCCCAGAACCAGGCCCTAAAGTTACCTACCCTGACCCCAAGCTACGCCAACAGTACACAGGGCAGGATTGGTCAAAGTCAACTAGGACTGAAAAATCCATGTGGGGTAAACAGTGCCTTTGGTACTCTCACAAAGCACCATGCAAACCAACAGGGTCACAATGCAGACCCAGACCTGCTGTTGACTATTTTAACACAAGCTATTTAAACAAAAACTACTGAATTGAATTGTCATCATGTACTGTAAACTTAATGTTTCAGCCTTACTTTAGGAGTTCTGCCACCTCATTGGCCTAAGGAAAAAAAACAAACGCCTTAGAAACATGACAGGTGACCCTTGAACAATATAGGTTTGAATTGCCCGGGTCCACATAAACGTGGAATTTTTTCAATAAATACTGTAAATATATTTTCCTTATAATTTTCTTAGTAACAATTTTCTCTAGCTTGCTTTATTATAAGAATACACTATATAATACATATACAAAATATGTGTTAATCGACTATTGGTAAGGCTTTTCTTGTCAACAGCAGGCTATCAAGTTTCTGGAGAGTCGAGTTATGTATATACAGCCTTGGAGGGGGCGGTGTCGGTGCCTCAACCCTCACATTGTTCAAGGGTCAACTGTACTGCTGTGCTTGCCCCTACAGAGCAGGGCCAACTATGCTTTTTAATCCCAGCAGGATGGTTATATTTTAGATTTTATTTGCTTTCAATATTCAGCAACTTATTCAGTGGGAAATCTCAAGGCCCAAATCGATTAAAAGTCATCCATATAAGAGATATGAACAATTTGAACACACTGGCTACGAATGAGTAACTTTTGGAGATAACCTTAATTGTGGACAAACCAATGGTGATGTACACTTCAGACCGATAGTTGTCTGTGGATCTTAACCTCCTCTATCAAACTTCATAACCACATGCCTGAGCAACAGGATGCTTCTGCTTGATTGCTTCTTCCCGCTACAATGAAGTCAAGATTCCTTCCTCTACTAAGCTGTATGCTGGCCTGTGAGTGATACCGGTATTTCAAATTCTAGAGGAGGGAAAACACTGGGTCTGGACTTAGTTCAGTCCTCTCATCTCTAAATTTTTAAATGAGAACATCCTCATGAGAAGATTCAACTTGCAGATCAGATTAGTACTAATACCAATCAGATAACTTGATCAGGTTAATTTCATTTCAGACAGAACCCAGATCCATACATAGTTCAGGATCTGTAGTCACTGCAGAAAATTTGCATTTCAGAGTTCTAGTTCCACCAAATTATTTTGGAGTAGCGATTTCCTCTATCATTTTCCCTTTCTGTATGAGGGAAATAATTACTTTATAACAGATTCCCAAGGCCACAGGCCACAGACTATAAATATGTGCCGAGCACACATGGCTAAATATCAAAGGTCATGGGTTAAAATCAAACTGAGCTGAGTGTGAATGAGCTCTGGAATAAGATTATATTTGAAAATAAGTACCTAAAAACGCAACTATTAAAAATTACTTAAAATCAGTAGTCAAGTTTCAAATGACGCTGAAAAGCAGAAATAATTATTCCTGAGCACGGTTATTCCCGAGTTGGCTGGTTAAGAGTGATTCTGTGATTATTATACTGGTAATTTATTGTACTTGGAAGTCAACTGAAGACAGTAGGAGCAAGGTATTTTCCTGCCTGGCTCTACCAATGTAAGACACCTCTAATCCTGTTACCATACCAGTAAGTTCTCTTTTTGTAACTAAGGTAGTAACCTATCTCCTCTTAAATTCCTGGGCAAGAGGTCTATGGGGATACAATTTCATTGAAGCCATCGGACAAACACGTTTCGTACTGCATGAGGAAATACTCTCCGAATACTTTCTTAAGGTGACTAAAGATTTGGTTTGGTAAATAGCTGGAAAAACAAGTGTTTTGCAGGAAAAATAACCCCACCACCTATGTATGCGTATATTTGTATATTTTTTTATTTCCAACATTTCTGCATGCATTTGTGGCTTCAATGATCCCTTGAGAAAAATTTATCCTTAAATTTTGAATCTAGAAATGTGATAATTGGCTTTTAAAGAAAACAAAATTGTGAATATCTATCTCCAGTTCAATTTTCATTGTATGCATTATCAATTCAGTGTCTTCCCTGGAAAAAAATGATAGGGTTTTACAAGAGTTCAGAAATGCCAATGAAGTAGGTTCCGAAGGTTAAGGCTAAAGCTGAATAGCAGCCCATTCTGGACACACACCAAGGCTGAAAGCTCCTTTCAGTGCATCTCATGTTGCACAACAGAACCCCAACACCCCTGCCCATCTCACCCCAATTCTCTTATCTAGCTACTGACTGTTCTGCTGCTGCAATGACAAGGACATACTGAAGACCTCTACACAGAAAAGCCTTCCCAGATCCACTTTACTTACTCTCCCCAAACTCTTTTGGAAAAAAATATGTGTCAGTTTATTTGAAACAAACGCGTTGTACTATAGAGCTATCACACTGATTTGCGCTCAGTAGAAATTCTGTTTTCTTTTTATAAACTACAAGAGCCTAGTCCCATTTTGGTTCTAAATTATAGACAGAAAATGATATTAAGGAAATAGATGACATTTTAATTCAGTGATCAAACCCAGGGCCAATTCCTGAAAATTCTGGGGAAGTTCACTTTAGCTACAGTCACACAAATCTATGACATACGTGAGCCAGAACCTAAACCGAACTCAAAACCCGTGTTTCCAAACATATCATAGTTTGGAACTGCTCTCAGGTCACAGAGTACTAACCCAACAAACAACCTTTGAACAATATGAAGACGGAGTGATGTGACAATACTGACTGTCTCTGTAGCAATTATAAAGGCTCAGGAAATATTTACTCAGTGTGGTGAGACCTCGCAGATTCAGGCCAGGTGTCAGATTTTCAAGCTTACAGTGTTAAAGAAATAAAACTATCCAAGTGTAGGAACTGTTTCCAACAGGCTGAACCTGGAAGGAATAAAAGGCAAGGAGGGTTTCTGGCATGACTTAAGACAGAAATCAAGGATTATAAATCTATATAGTTTTATTAAAACAAAAACTGACAGTGTGGTATGAAGTTTACATTTAAACAAAGTTTTCACAGAAACCTAACACATGCCTAAAAAGATTTTACAATGGAGTTCTAGATACAGGTCTAGATGATATCAAGAACTGATGGATTTCATAATTCAAGACAGTATTTTGGGTATTAGTTAATTCTTAGGATTAAAAAAGTTTTGTGTTTTAAAGTGAACCACTGCCCCAGTATGAAAGTTTAGTCTTCTCCTGAGACCAGGTCTTTTGAAATAATCCAACTCTTGAAGTGATTCGATAAACTTGTGCTGTCAGTGACTGAACCCTGCCACCAATGGTTTCAGAGTTCAAGGTTCAAAAAACATAGAAGTTCCAAGAGCATGGGCCCTTCCCTTTACTCTCACACCTCCCATGCCCCCTCCTCTTCCCCTCCCTAAATACTTCAGCCAGTGGCTTGGATGGACAAGCTAATATTTATAACTTAACAATTGGAAAAGGGACTTCTTGTCAATTTTAATAATTAGCACCTCTAAGACAGAATGATCTGCCTTTGTATACGCTCCAATAAAAGATTTTCCCTCCTTAACCAGTTTCCATTCCCAAAATGGCAGCTTTGTTAGTCTTTTGTTGGGAACAGCATTAAGCTCAGGCAGGGAACACCGTGGCTTATAAATTTCAGGCATTCACAGCTTCCAAACAGTCTCTCACAGTCCTTATTTAGATTGCCAATGACATTTTATGAAAAGATAAAACATTTTGGACACAGAACCAAATCATTAGTTGTTTGTTCTTTCCATTGTTTCATTTCCCTGATCAGGCCCAATTTTAACAAAAATGATCCTACCCATCTTCCTTCCTTCCCACCCCATCCCTCCCACACCCAAATAATACACCAGTAATAGCCAAAAACTACACACATGCTACGCTGTAAAAATGCAGAGTTAACACTATTGGGAAGAAGGCTGTGGATTGTGGAGATGCTCTTTGAAGATCTACAGTACCTTTTTGCTCTCCCATACACCCATTCTGCAAGTTTTGTCCTTCATAGAAGGCCCTTTGCTTTTCTCAGCGAAATGCAGAACGGGCTGCCTTGAAACACTTATCCTCCTTCCCCTCCACTGGGATGAGTGTGCAAACTATACAGCATGGAGCGGCTTTAAAGCACTTGGGCTGCTGTAGGGCACAGAAACTATACTGGCTCTTCAAAGGACATCTTCTCAAGCCACCTCTATGGTGTCAACACAAGTAGAACTCCCTTCCTCTCCCCACTTGAAACCCACAGTCAGATGTGACAGGGGCTTGTACTCAAGAGAATTAATTCTTGTCATCTTTTTTGTCATCATCCTCCGAGGGGTAGGAATGCCACGTCAGCCTTTCCTCATAGAAGGATATGACAACCTGGGGGCACTTGACATTGGCTTCCTTGGCAGGGACCAGGTCAGCCTCATCAGAGTTTTTCCTGCAGAACAAAGCACAGAGAGACTTTGATGCCAGGTGCTAGTGGTCTCCCAACTTGGATCACCCAGGGATAGGGCTTTACAAATATTAATTCCAGAAGAGTAAACTAGGGAAGGGTGCCAACATGGCCCAAGCTGCATTTACTGACAGCTTTTAGTCAAGTGACATCTTTGGAGATCTTTTGCTATTGAAAAATCCCCTCGGGATAGCTTTGTCAAAAGCTAGGTCACCTAACACAATCTGTCACATCTAAACCTCTAGGAAAGGCCAAAAAAGGTATGACTCTCAGATTCTCTGAGGGAAGAAAGGCCACCGCCCTATTCCAAAAGCCACAGCCCATGCTACGAGCCCATGGAGAGATCTTGGCTTGGTAACAAGATTTTATACCGTGTAGGATAAGACTTAACACCAATATGACATTGGCCAGAGACAATGCAGGTGGATACTTTCTTGCTGACTTCTAATTTAACATTACCAAATGC
Organism: Rhinolophus hipposideros; assembly: GCF_964194185.1. Taxonomy (NCBI): domain Eukaryota; kingdom Metazoa; phylum Chordata; class Mammalia; order Chiroptera; family Rhinolophidae; genus Rhinolophus; species Rhinolophus hipposideros. The sequence continues at coordinate 33,451,552 of NC_138066.1, read as the reverse complement.
CATGCTCACACAGACATGCCACAACTCCCTGGTGCTTTGAAATGGTGTTTCAACCCTGGGAGGCAGAAAGTGAAGGAACTATCACATAATTCTCTATATTATTCTGAATTTTAAAATGTTCTCAAAATTTGAAAATCACATCCATATTACAAGGGACACAGGAGTAAGTGCTATCTTCAGGTCATTGGGAATGTCCTGGATGAAGTAGAAGCAAAGGGCAGGCAGCAGATATGATAGGATCGCTGATGAAGCACCACTAAAACTTCCAGAAACCCAGCAACAGGTAAACCAAAGCCACACAGAACCAAAGAGTAGGCTCAGGTAAGGTAGGTTTCTGAACAACAGACTCAATGCGAGGGAAAGGAATATAACAGCACGGGAACCTGAAGCACGCTGCCCCTTGTTGACAATTCATCAACACCCTCTGATGTAAGTCCAGTCATTTCCATGCATAGAAATATTTGCTATTTTTGGAACAGGACAAGTATTTCCACTCTCCAGGAAAACAACTTTAAAATGATCTTGGTTCTATAACCAACATTAATCTTAACCTGTAGCGTTATATTCAGCTATAATTTTTACACACAGCTGTGAGTCAACCAAAGGAGTGTAATCTTAAGCAATATGGGGATATTACTATAATTCAGACTGGTCACATGCAGACGTGTATTCTAATTGGATTGACTAACTCCCGGAATCAATTCTTTCCCTCCATATGCAACACCCTAAAACTGAACTTAAAAAAAAAAAAAAAAGAACTTTTCTCCTCCAGGCTAGCAATAAATCAGCTAGAAGGAGGTCAGATTCAGTAAACACCTAGGGAATGCATAGGAAGAAAACAGGTTCAGCTAGTTGTGAACAGGCTTCAGTGGTGTTAAAGAGAGGCCTTTCTGGCCACCTTCTAAAGGAGAGGAATTAGTACAGATAGGAGTTTCAGAGACAGTTCTACAATGACAAAAGGACAAAGCACCTAGAATGCTGCCTTCATTGGCAAAGGCTTAGAATTATTCACTCAATTTATATTTAAAAAATAATGATTGAGATCTACTGGGGCGGGGAAGCACAAGCATTTTCAACAAGCAAAAAAACAAGCGGGTGAGGGAGAAAGCCTTCCTTTTGGACAGAGTAGGGAAATTATATAGAATTTTGGGTTAATTACAGTTCTTAAGATTCTCCAGATAACTGTGTCCATTAAGCTGTTTCATGGAGCATTACTACCACTGGTGTTTATACTTATAATGGAAAAAAGGAGGCTTGCTCTAAACTCAGTTTATAGAAAAGGGACCTTGCTGACCCCTGCTGGCTGATCCGGGAATTGAAGAAACCGTACAAATTGGAAAGGATCGTTCGTTAACAGTCAAAGACAAGGGAAGAGCTACAGAAATTCTTTCCTAATGCTGAGAAGTTAACAGAATGTCTCATCCTGGGGCCAGCCGATCTTTATTAAGGAGGTGGCAGGAGGGGAGGGTGGTTCAATCACATTTCATATTGTTTTCCTTCACTTACAGAAGTGAAATGTGATTCCTCCCCACACCCTCTCCATTCTAGATTTTCTCCCACCTCCTAAAAAATGGGCAAAGATCTGAGAATCCTAAGGGCCCCTACCTGTAAATCATGAGTCCAGGCTGGCAGTCAGGCCGAGGGTCACTATCGAAGGACTATGCCATCTTAAAGATTTCACACCTGGGTGACTGGAATTTCGAAGGTCCAGCTCTTTTCCTCTGGCATGGAACAAATGGGAGAAGAAAAAAACAACCACACAGAGCCATTGGCAGACTCACCATTTCATCAGGAACATGAGTTCTCCACTGGAGTCTGTGGCTCCAATAATCCGCTCTGGCTCCAAACCCCGGGCAAAGCCTCGTGGCTTTTCTGACTGCAAAAACCAGACGAATAGAACAATTTTAACTCTATGGATTGCTAACCAGACTGGAGCCACTGTTTCTCTGATTAAAATGTTCACATTCTTTTGCCAGTATTTCACTAATACCATGGCTGCAAGTCACAGGCCTTTTAGAATTGTTCTAAGCAATTATCCCACCAAGGTCTGAAGTGCTTGAGGTTTCCCCACATGTAAAAATGGACATACAAGTATATCTCAAGCAAAATAAATGTTCACAATGGTTTCTTCACCCTCAAAAGACAACTTACTTTAAGGTACTGAATAAATCAATATAGTTACCTCAAACCTATAATGATTAAAACATTGAAAGCTATCTACTTATAGGAAATGACTTACTCTGGAACCTGTGATAAAATAAGAGTAGATTATGAGGTTTCAAAAGAGTGAACCCCCAAACACTCTGTAAGCATTAGCCTACCTAAGATTCCAGGACTGAGAGCCAGCTGCTGACATCCAAGAAGCAGGAGAACAAGTGTGAAATGGTCTGGCTTTCAGCTTCTGTGGCAGCAGTAAGAATTCTGGCTAGTAACAATTCTCACTCCTACTCTTACCTCTTCTTTTTTCTTCTTTGGTTTGCTCTCCTCTCCCTTATCTTCAGAATCAGAGTCGGCCTTGCGCTTGCCGCCCTCTGATTTATCCGTCTCATGTGCTGTTTTCTGTGACTGCAGAAACTCAGCAATGAGGTCGGGGCAATCCAGGTTCTCTTCTGGCTCCCACGTGTTGTCCTCACTGAAATCAGAGGGCACAGTGAGTCACACGTTCCACTCAAAGGTAGCATACTCATACAAAGGAGAAGCACAAGAGGACAAGAACTGGTTCCTTGGAAAAGAGGAGTTATATAATAATAATATATATAATTATGAGTAACTAGATTTTGCCCAAGAACTGGGCAAAGCGAAAATTTCTTGAGGGGTGAGGGTGGGGCATACACATTCAAAGTTTAGAAACTTGCGTCTTTCCAGGGACAATTCCTTTCTCATTATAGACTTGGATCAGTCTAAAGCCACACACAAAACTGCTCCTTAGAAATCAATGTCTTGCATTACAGCACTTTGCACAGACAGCTCCTTTTCCTAGACCCTAAGCCATAAAGGCCACACCTGAGTCACACTGTACCCATCAGAGTACCTCAGGCTTCGCACATTACTAGACTCCTGAGAAATAGTCAGAGACTAAATGAATGGAGTTAGCCAGGTCAGTGAAACTTACTCCGAGAACCCCTTCCACTTTAGGAGGTACTCCACTTTGCCTTTTACCACTCGACGGTCGAGAACTTTCTCCACCACATATTCCTCTTCCTCCTCTTCTAGCACCTCCTCCACTTTCTTCTTGTTTTGTTTTTTTCCCATAGTGCCCGCCAGCTTCCTGGTATAAAGGGTGACGCTGCTAAAATGATAAAGGGAATAAAAAGGACATTAAGGGCACACTTTTCTTGGTTAGGTGAATATCTGAATGGTAAGAAAAGCACGGACATCACAGATAACTTTAATAGTGTGTGCTGCTTATTTTAAGTGCTATGCCTATTCAATACACAATGAAGTTTTCTGATTTATTCAGCTAGAAAGTTAGTTCATGAAACAGTCCCAACTAATCTCACAGCAAAACCTTTTTATTCTTTTTATTCTTGCATACCCACTCAAAACGTTTTCCTAGTACCCCCTTTTACTATAAAGCATGGTATCTAAAATGTACTAAATTGAAAGAAAATCAGTCCTCCTAAAAATAAGGCATATACCCCAAACTTCGTCATATATAATCCTCTGATCCATACGTTCTACTATTTCATCACAGTACTGCACTTGAATTTTTACTGTGGGAAATAGTTTGTCCTATTCATTAAACATCTAGTTTAATTTTCCCTTTTGTATGTGCATACAATCCATTCTTAAGACGCTCCCTCTTTCAAGTCCCCCTAAAGTTCTTTATGCAGTCTTTTATGAATGCCACCATTAATTAATTTACAATTCATAAGTTTCTTGTTAACCTCTCATTCTACTTAGTTTATTTTTAAGACAGAGAAAGACTCACAAAAATGACCAAATGGCCACACACAAAAAAAATGACCATGAAATTCTCTGAACTAGTACACTGCAATAATTTGGAAAATGAGTGGAGGTAAAAAAGGTAGGTATCACAGGTAACAGAACCTGAGTTTATTCTTTTGTAAAGTACATCACCAGATCACCAGGTGAAACCTCTAAGGATTTTTCCAGTGCTAAAAATCTGGTCCTCTATAAATCTTTTTTTCTTTAGTCCTCATACAACTGACTGCTGTTAGGTTTAAAGCCTTATGTTTACCAATCTGTGTCAGTAGGTGGCGCCGTAAGATATCAACACAACAACATTGATCTACAAAATTAGCTGAAATCTACAAATTAATTGATGGATCACAGTTACCAGAATGAGATACAAAAAAATCAAGAGTATGGCTGATAATCCAAACAAGAAAGAAGTTATACTACCATGTTTGAATTTAAGACCATGCCAATTTGGGGTTAAACTGGTTCTTCTTAGCATCCTTGGGAAAAGAAATAACAAGTAGAAACTCTTCAAAATACTTTAAAGTTGGCCAGTAAAAACAGAATGTATTTTAGAAAAGAGTCCATCTATATGTGGACTATATGAAATACTATAATAAACTCGTGAAAGTCAGGATCATCATTATGAATCAGTTCTATTATCTACAGATGCTTAGGTTTCTACTCTGAAATATTCCCACGTCTGTATATATGAGCAATGCTGACTTAATTAGAAAACAAACATTTGTTTGGATACTAAAAAATTCTAGACATTGCTGGATACTGGAGATTCAAGAGAACAAGAAATGGTCCCTGCCTTCCTAAAGCTTAATGTTTGGTAAGAAAAAATGTAGGTAAAGGTCAAGGTACTCTGAACTTTTGCCGAGGCACAAAACAATGTTTTCTCAGGTGCTGTTAGGGTGGCCTATCTCCAACAAGGCAACACCCAAGCCACCCCACTTCAAAACACGTATCTGTGCTAAGAGTATCTTTTCAACACTTCCTCTCCATTTTCATACTGAAGACTGTGCTCGCCTTGCCACCCCAACCCGTTATCTTTTAGAGAAAGTGCCACATGAGTCTCTGTTACTGAACAGACTGATCAGTGGATTGCATGTAATCTTTGGCTAACTCTTGGCTAGCTTCACTGTGCCTCTGGATTCAGAGGCTGTGCCTCTTCCTGGAGGGAGATGCTTTCATGTGTTTAGAATTCTGATTGTCATATGACAAGTGTTATTTTACGAGGAAAGAAATATTCAATTTTCCTTTTGGATAAAGGCAATAGTGTTTTCTCCCAAGAACAAGTACTACTTACTCCTTGTTTGCTTTTCACTGTTGGTTGAAGGGGTGGCAAGATTCACCATCAGTCTTGGTTCAAGTGCAGAGAAAAATAAATGGACAATCACCTTTAGACAACAAAGGCTACCTACCACAACTCCTTTCATTAATTTGGGCTTGGAAATTGGAAGATACTACCTTTCTCAATAGGCAGAAGGTAAACAATGGGTTACAGATGATCCAAAAATAGTAACTGTCGGCTAATAACCCCTCTTGCAAATAATTAAATTTCAGAAAGTAAATATTAATATATGGTAATGGAAGGAAACTAGACTTTGGGTGGGGAGCACACAGTTGAGTATACAGATGTTGAATTATAATCTTGCACACCTGAAAATTACACGTTATTAACCAATGTTACTCCCAATAAATTTAATTTAGAAAATAATAAAATAAGATCATCAAAAGGAAGGAAGGAAGGAAAGAGGGAAGGAAGGAAAGAAGGAGGAAAGGAAGGCAGGGAGGGAGGAAGGAAAGACAAGAAACGGTACTGAGTACGGCCCATCTGATCCTGCTACTATGACCCCAATGGCCAGGACAGCTTTGGCCTGGCTCAGCTCTAGCTGCTGCAGGCCTCTTCTCTCTGTGCATTCGTATGGCCCCCAAGGAGTAGGAGTCAGAATAGAGTAAGAATAAAATCCTTTCGGTTAAGTAAAGAAAACCTCCCAAATGGGGAAATCTAAAGTAAGACCTCTTAATTTTCATCTTTACTCACATCATTGTCCTAACAACAACTCAAATAAGAATATAGAAAACACACTCCTGCTTCTCTCTGAGCTTTTTAAACTGGCTCATCACAGCATCTACCTCCAATTGGATTCTTTATATTAGTGCTTCACAGCGAGACTTCCCAATGTGAGTTTTTTTTTCTTATTTATAGGTAGTTCTTTAGGGTCCTGAATAAGCTGTTTTCAAAATTAGTAGAGAAGTATATTAAATACGCAACCCACTTTTCCTATTGTATCTAGTACCTTCAGAAAAGCCAAGAGCCCCCTTAAATATTATGAAGTGCCAGCTATTCTCATAGTTTCCAAATGGATTATTTCAAGAGAAAGCCCCCCTTCTCTGAAGATGGCCGTCTCCAAACACCAGCAGAGATATCTGGAAGGAGAGCTCTCAAATTGGAATTGCTTGGCATGGAAATTTCAAAGTAACTCAGTAACTCAGTGCACAATGGAAAAATGCCTTTAGTTAACAGACCTTTTGCCGCTCCCCATAAGCATCGTGGCAACCAAGTTATTATTATTATTATTATTTTTTAAGAAGGGCGCAGCTCACAATGGCCCATATGGAGATTGAACCGGCAACCTTGGTGCTATTAGCACCATGCTCGAATCAACTGAGCTAACCGGCCACCCCACTGGCAACTAAGTTATGACATCAAAATCATTGAACAAAGGGTCAAAATATATAAGAGAACATCACAAGAGATGTACACAAGGGTGAACAATTCTAGATTAACTCAGCAATCTTAATCCTTGGACAAGTCTCAAAGTTTGTATCATGAGGTTGCAGACCTAAACCTAGTTAATTAAGCTGCTATAACTTTTACTTCAGTATTTACTGCGTCTGCCACATTTTAAGATGCCTAGAAAGATAATACTTTACATTTGTTTGCACATAACAGTGTATAAAGTGCTACCACATATTATCTCATTTGATTCTAAAACCATCCTGTGAAACAAGCCATTCAGATGGTACTGACACCTCATAGGTAACAGAACAGATTTACATGAAATAAATCATCTCAGGTCATACAAAGAGCACAGTACTCCAGTAAGGACATCTCCTAGCAGAGCTGTCCCTGCTACACACACAGAACTAGGCTACACACACATAACTAGGAGCCAGTTCCTCCAGGCTTCTGCCAGGAAAGAATAAAGAGGTCTCTGGAGATGGAACCTCCCTACAAATTTGTCATCAGTAAATCAGGAGGTGACTGACGATGTTCTTTCAGAAAAGACATTGGAAGGTATCACTGTTTAAAAAAAAAACCCACCACAATGATTTTTTTTTTTATTGGTTACTGGAATATAAAGGTATTTATTGTTAATTAAATCAGCAACCAGTAACAAAGCTTTGCCTTTTAGTGCCCCTACAGTCTTGAGTCTTTGAAATTGACAAGTGCTAGATGGTACAGAATTTTTGAAGTTAAAACACCTAACAAGTAGGCTGGAGACAACTACTGAGAAAAATGCCAATTTTAAGAAACCAAAATACATCTTTAGTCCAGAAATGGTGTAAATCTGAAGCAAGAGTCATGAACTCAGCTCTTTTTAAGAGAAAAAAAAGGGCTAGTATGAGCACCAGAAGTGTATCTTTCCTGTCCCTGACCTCTCAACACACACACACACACACGCACAAACACACACACTCACACTCACACTCCATAACTCAGTTTCCTCATTTATAAAATAGGTGTAATAACCCTCATGGGATTCCTTTGAGGTGTTTATGACCTTCTGGCATTAATTATCTATTTATATGTTTGCATACATGCCCTACTTCATTTGATTATTTACAGCTTTAAGCTTAGGGATACCTCTCTGAAATGCAGTGCATTAAGAATGATATAAAAAAACACCACTTTTGTCCTATGTATATAGCAGAAATTCATGGCTACGTTTTTCAAAACAGCAGAGAAGCTCCAGAAGGCACTCGAAAAAGATCCAGGTCTGGTTGGTATGAATGAAATCAATAATTACAAAACAGAGAAACCAAGATCTCATTATTTGAAAGACTGAGACAGAAGAGCTGCCAGAAACTGAGAAATCACATTTCATATACCTAAAGGGTAGGAATTTCTTGTCCTCTTCCTTTTATCTGGCCCAGGCAGGAAAATAAAGTAACAAAACTCTTGTAGTAAATGGCAAAAGGAATACATCTTCCTACGAAGATAGATAAGATAGGTGAGAAAACGGAAGTAAATTCTGGATACAAACAATGGAAAATTTCAACAAAATAATTTAGTTGCAAAAAGAATTTTAAGATTTCTGAAGACCTATGTCAATACCAAAAATCAGTTTTGATGATCCATGTGGTAAAGTTCTCTAACAAACATCAGACTTTGTAACTTCAGGCTCATATTTTACATATATACTTAAAAAAAGCGCCAATCACCCAATTAAATGAACAATGGTTTTTCTAAGAATTCATATAGCTCTGAGTTCAAGACAAAAATATGATAATCCTCCTTGATTTCTCCCCACTCATCCTCCATGGATCCAGTATCTTGTTAAATCCTGTTGATTTTATACCTTAAATATCTTTCAATTCATACATTTTCTTAGCCTCATTACTACCATCCTTTTCCAAGCCACCAACACCTCCTGCCATTCTTTTTATTTTTTTTTTAATTTTTATTGGGGAATATTGGGGAACAGTGTGTTTCTCCAGGGCCCATCAGCTCCAAGTCCAGTCACCATTTTCAATCTTAGTTGCAGGGGGCACAGCCCACCATCCCATGCGGGAACCTGCAATCTTGTGGAGAGCTTGTGCTCTAACCAGCTGAGCCATCTGGCTGCCCCCAATTCATTCTTAATACTAGCCACTGATTTAGACATGCAGGGCTCTTCATATTATTATTATTGTCTGTGGGCATTTGAGCTGAATGAAGACCACTGTACCTAACATATTAATCACAACTACCTTGCTCTTTGCACCAGTCTTCACTTGACCAATTCCCTTAACAAAAATGTCTCCGTCAGAAGCTTCTTCGAAGCCCCAGACTAGGTTTAGGTTAACTATTCCAATGAACAGGCTCCTATAGTATTCATTTAACAATTATCTGTTGGGCACCTATTATATGAGGGGCTAGAAAAATGGGACGAACATGACAGACAAAATCCCTGGTCTCTTAAGAGTTTATATTCTAATGTAAACAAGTGAGTGAGCATGAATGGGAGTGTGCACGCATGCATGTACAGAGCAAGGGCACAGACAATAAGCAAGAAAAAATTAGTGATAAATGCTATAAAGAAAATATCTTTAGATTAATATTTAAACAGGGACCTGAATGACAAGGAGACAGCTCAGTAAAAATCAGAAAAACACACCAGTTTAGGGAGTAGCTGGTTCAAAGTGCTATGGTGGGAAAAGCTTGCTTTATTTGAGGAACAGAAATGTGTCCAGGTTTGAAAGTAGACGGAGGGAGCGGCAGGCAAGGACCAGACGATAATTACTGTGCGTATTACTCCCCACTTCATTTCTTCTTTCATCTAGCCTCTTTTTCTAGCCTTTTTCCATTCCTTGTTTTCCTTCCCGGTTTTGCCTCTAGCTTAGGTTTAAGATCTAGTCAATTAATAGCTATAAAAGTTTATAACTACAGCTTCACTAGCTTTTAATACCATCTGTTAAAAAACAGAATCAAATCAATAAGTATTTACTAAGTGCCTGGTTGGAACATAGGATGTCTAAGTCACCCTGGCTAAAGAATGGAAAATTCCACACTTATAGGAACCCCCTCAGACCCAGGCAAATGGAGTTATTTGGTCAGGCGACTGGGATGTGGAGACACCCAAGAAGTACAGGTTTTTGAGAATCCCTTAAGGGTAAGTGATAATAACATAATAATAAGTAACATTTATTGAATACTTAACACCTAATGCATATAAAGGCACTTAATTCAACCCTCACAACAACTCTATTAAGTCCATTTCACAAATGAGGAAACTAAAGGCTTACTGAAGCAAAGAAAATTTCCTAAAGTCTCCCAACAGTAAAACACAGAGCCAGAACTGAATGATAAAAACATAAAAAGGTAAAAAAGTTGAAGTTCATTTCAATAGGAGAAATGACAAAGAGTATTTCATAATTAGTAAAAGAAATATAAGCAATAATAAGTAGCCACAAAAGCTCTACAGGGGCCTGAGGAATAAAATGACTAGGGTGATTAGGAAAGGTTTTGAATGTTAGGATTGCAGCCAAACTCCAACAGCATTTGAAAAGGTGGATTGGAGGAGGGCAATTTGGCCCAAGGAACTGTTGTGAACAAAAGCAATGAGGCATGTCTGAGGTAGATGGTGTGTAAACCAGTTTGGGCGGGAGTAGACTTAACAGGAAAGTGGTAGGCAACTGCTAAAAAATTTTCTACAAGGCTTCCTCCTCCTTAAAACAGAGGCCAAATTCCACAATGTTTAACATCTAACACCCTTTGGTTCCCACCATTCTATACTCTGCCTTCCCTCATAACACCTGCACTGCCGTCAAAACAAAAAACTATAACCTGAACAGCTCATGCACGTCCCTCCATGCATGGCCTGTTCATTAAGAAGTGTACTCCTGTCCCAGACCAGCAGTCAAAATCCTACCCATCCTTCAAGACTCTCAGTTTAAATGCTACAGCTTCCATAAAACCTACCCAAATACTATTTCTTTTCCTTATAGTTCCCAAAGCATTTTGTTTCTACTTTCACTCACTCAATTAAGATAGGTCTGGCCCTGTGTAAGGTGTTGAACCTTACATGGGCAAAAAGGATGAATGTCTCAGACTCAGACAGTAAAGGAATAGAAGTCCAAAGCTCTCAGCTTTTTAAGGAATGATCAGCAAGAGACATCTGACCTACAAATCCTAAACAAGGAAGAAGTACCTTGCTGAGCATTAGCAACTACGTACTAGTCATCAAAAGGCAGGTGAAGACGTGTAGTATGTTCAGGTTGTAGTCCTCCTGATTCATGTTTCTCAACTCTTTAGTTAGCTGTGGCTGCTTGTGAGGCAAATGCTTTCCAGATGGAAAACTTGACTGAGCAGAAAACAAGAACTTGCACCATATACCCCAGTGAGCAGAAGTTTCATTTTTAAAGGAATTCCTGCTTTTGAATTCCAGGATCTAGGACTAAAATACTGGTGTGTGAATAAAATTAGAGTATTATCTGAGGTGTACCCAGAAACTTGACTAACCTCCTTTTCAGTGTATGATGTGGATAAAACTACAGATTTGGGTTGAGAGGCCACAGGGATCTGCAAATATTAGTAGGACACAGTGATACCTGAAGCAAATCTTTTAGTTTAAGATGAAATAAAAATGATTAGAAAGCTAAACCAGAATTATGACTAAGTTGAATTAAAAACAGAGACCAAAGCATTCAGTTAACAAAACCAAACCAGATTACTGACACTTACCTCTCAAATACCATAGTTCTATTAGGCCCTCGATGTGTTAGCTACTGTTTCCCCGAAAATAAGACCTAGCTGGACCATCAGCTCTAATGTGTCTTTTGGAGCAAAAATTAATGTAAGACCCAGTCTTACTTTAATATAAGACCTGGTATAATATAATATAACATAACATAACATAATATAATACCAGGTCTTATATTAATTTTTGCTCCGGCTAGGTCTTATTTTCAGGGAAACATTAATATGGTATTAATATTATTAAAGAGAAAAGCACAATTTCACAGACAAATTAGGTTGCCCCCTTTTGGTTAGCAAATCATAAAAATTAAAGGTAGGAATGATTTAACACAATTTCTTCAATTACTGACAGGATCTGAATTTTGTCCATATTTGAATAACTTCTCCAATTAACCCTGGAAAGGCTAATCAATTTTTCAATAGACATTGCTATTGGGAAATATTATTTAACTGTATACAAAAGACATAAAAGATTTTTCAAGATACTTTTAGAACAGAAAATACTCAAACTATATAGCTTGCTGTTGAAACCCAGGACCTGGGCCTCTCCTAGTCCTTGCCTAAGGTACCAAAAATTGTCACTTGCACAATCTGCATACCTCTTCTGTACTTAATACCAGGGTGAGTATATGAAAAACCGAGGCTAAGACAGGCAACAGTTTTTTTGCCAAAGGTCATCGATCGAAGATGGGCAAACTGATTACATAATTGCACATTTTTTCATTCTGCTAACACATGGAATTCTCAGAAAGCCATTCATTCAACAATCTGAACCGCCTACGTGCCAGAGACTTGAATGGTCCCATCTTATGTGTGCCCCAAAACTAGCCATTAGCATTTATTCCAAAACGCTTGAAAGAAATAACCTATGAAGTGAAAATCTATCAAGTCTAATGCAAAATCTGTTATACCATTGGAGATACTATATGGAAAAGGGAGATTTTGATGGGTAAACTATTAGAAAATGACAAAAGTGCATCAATTCTCTTTTTAAATGGTGTGAACTCGAAAAGAAACATTTTTCTAGTCACTAAAATGGATCAGAAAATACAATGGTTGCTTCTTTTCTCTAGAAGTATGGTTAGAATATTACTAGTATCCTGTAGTCAGAAATACGGAAGGCTAGGGTATTCTTACTTGGCCTCCTTTAATCAAGGAGCTATGAGCACCAGGCTACATGCTATTTACATTTTTAATGAAAAATAATTTAGGTTACAGCAGCCAGTGAAGAAAAATAGCACAGGGAAAGTCAGAAATGACTGAAGATCCTGAACTGCCCTAAAGTTTTATTAAGGGGCAACCATTCCAAAAAGGTGTCCTTCAATCATACCACTTTGTATATAAACGTCTGTAAGCACCTAGGGAAGAACACAGGCACTAATTTCCCCCATTGTATTCAAGCAACTATTCCAAAATCATGGGCCTTTTAGAACTATTCCAAACTGCTGACATAATTCTTAACAGAACTGAGGAAGCGATCTGATCCCTGGGCCAGAGATTCTAGTATAACTGTTCTTTTGGTAAACTCCACTTTAATTGAGTTAAACCAATCATTGTATGTCTGCATGTAACACTAGTTCCTGAAAAACCTTCATCTGAAGCTTTGAAAAAAGGGGTCAAGTATTGCTCACTTTGTAATTCAAGTTTTCCTGCAAGGAAAGGCTGCCTAAAAAAGGAAAGAGTCCAAGAGAAAAAATTTCACGATCTAAGGAACTTTTCCCGTCTCCCAATCTCCCACGTCCTTTCACACTCTCTCTAACTTACCCACACATTTGTACAATTTCACTGTCCTTTGTGACCAGTAACAATCCCAGATAAAAAACTTATAAAACTAATTCTGAATCAAAACAAGTGCTGCACTTGGACGTTTTAACTTCCTATAGGAACCACAGAGTGAAGGTAGTAGGAAACGGGAAGAAGGCGTGTTCCATCCTCACCTCCCACATCCTTACAGCCTCCCCACCGAGCATGGACCCGTCAGGACGGGCGGCCAGGTTTCCTCCTTTCTCTTCACCTTACAGAAATACTCTCGGGACGTCCGCCCGGTTTACCCTAACAGCTCCTCCCCCTCTAGAGCCAAGCCGGGCACCAAACTGCCCCTCCTTCTAGCCCACTCCTCCATTTATTCAACACGTCTTGCCCCCCAGTGGCACCTCGGGCTGCCCAGCCCCCTCTTATAACTGACCAAAGTTACTTCTCCCTAGTCCTGCAGGAGAAATTCCTCCGAAAGCCCCGGCCGGACCCCAAATTCTCAGGTTACAATTCTAAACCTCAGGTCTCTCAGCTACGAACCCTCCCCACGCATGTCCAAGCATCAAGGCTGCCCCGCCTGCCTTCTTCCCAACGTACTATAAAGTCCTTCCCCTCTAACCCAATCCAGCAGCCGCTCAGTCAACCCCAGTAGCATTGTTTAGGTCTACTCATGCCGCAAAGAGCGACCCACAAGTGCTCGGCCCACCCCGAGTAGCAGTAATGTCCGGTTCAGGACACGCCGCCCCGCCCTCTCCATCCTTCTGGCGCGGGGTGGCCGACCCTCTGCGCGCCGCGAAAAGCCTGGCGCGGAAAGGGCGCGGGACCCAGGTGCGCTCCCGTCTCCCAACCTCCGCAGTGAACGCGCGGCCCCTCACCCAGGGCTCCCGCCGCCGCCGGGCGCCTACACCCCGGTTACCCCCCACCCCTCTTCCCCGCCTCTAACGGGCTCTTTACCTCAGAGCAGCGCCCAAGAGCCGAGAGGAATCGGTGCCGCGCTACTGGCGCGTCGCGTCGGGCAGGCCGGAGGAGTGGCGCCCAGAAAAGCAACAGGCCGGGTGGCCGCGGTCGAGCCCCTCACTGAAGCGGCGTACCGCAGGCCCCGGCCAGCGGCCCTCCCCTCTGCCGAACAAAAGAGCCTCACACTCTGCGCTGCCCGCCGCCCGCACCGCGCAAACGCGACGACCCGCCGTATAGCACTATGGGACTCGAAGTCCACCCAAGACTACAAGGCCCGAAATGCTGCGCGCTTCTTACGCCGCCACGCTCTGTTTGCGAGGGTTTCAGGGAGATGTAGTTTTTAGACAGCTAGTGCTGGTGGAATGTGGTTAAGAACGTTGCTGCCTAGAAAATTAAAACATGCGCTTTTACAAGCGAGCCAAAATGCTTGCTTGGGCCAAAAAACCAACCACTTCTGGACAGTAATTCACATTCTCGAAATTTTTGAACCTTAACGGGTTTCTCACCAGATCTTTACCAAATCTCCAATAATCTACGATATCCTCGATTTCCGCTCCCTCAAATCTCTGTGAGGCTCCCACTTCTTAGCGTTTGGATTACTTCCCCTTCGAGGCCTTCCCTGAGCCGTTAGACTAGGTTAGGTCTCCCAGGTAGGTGTCATAATGGCATCCTGAATTTACTTTTCATTGGCTGTGCCAATGGATAGCTGCAGTGCAGAATTCCCTTATCTCCATAAGCACTCCTCATCCAGCCACCCCAAAGAAATATAGAAACAGGCAAAAACCATGCTTGTGTCAAAGGTTCAGAAATAGCCAAAGTAAAACCAATGAATCACTGAAATAGTAATTAGTAAAAATTTATTGTACACGCACCAACTGGGAGCATTAAAACCAAAGCATGTAATGAAGCTTAGAGGTAGGTTGTTGTAAAGCATTATGTAGTAAGAAAATAGTGACTATTCTTCACAGTGATTGGTTATAGTAGAATTTTCTTTAAAGATAGGGAGTTGGCCAATGGTTACCTCACATCAATATTGGGAAACAGTTCAAGTTTTGCTTATGATTTCCAGCGGCATAAACAAGAAAGATCCAGGTCAAGTTAGTCTTACAAAACAAGCTAAATTAAGCTTTGCTTGTATGACTAAACTAGTTTTGAATCCAGGGAAGTTTCAAGGTTGGCCTCCATTTGTTTTTTATTTTAACACTTGTTATTCTTTGAAACAAGTGGTTTAGTTCTCGTTTCAGCGAGATTGCTGTCCCCAAATCTGTTCAAACGGAAATTCAGTTTCTCATAATAATATTCACCCCACTTTACCGTCATTAGGTAATGCCTGTCGTGTTTTTTGGACTCTAAACTCTGGTAAGGCCAGACCCCTGGCTTGCCTTGTTCATCACTCTATCCCCAGTGCCCAGTACAGTCCCTGGTATACAGTCGTCAAGCAATATTTGTTGAATAAGTGATTAAGTGAATTAATGTGATGTACTTCACCTACCTGACAGAATATGGAGGTGATCAAGCTTTTCTTCACATCAGGTTTGTATTTTTTAAAAAACTCTCTTCCTTACTCTCCTTTCCGCTGTCGAATCAGGAACCAAAAAGAACTACCAGAGATGACTTTTTTTCTTACTTTGCACATTCAAATATCCTCCTAACCAGAGGGAAAGGAGAAAGGCAACCAGTCTACTGCACTCTACCCCAGAATGCAGGGTCTGCATTTATATAACAGCTTTCCTGAGCCAGGCACTGTGCAGGGCTCTGCAGAACTGCCATGTAAGTAACCCAACCTAGCAATATCATAATAGAGTTTTGCTAAAAGGGCTGTGAGAGCACAAAGATGGCAATTCTTCCTGAGATATTTAGGTTGAATGTCCATGAAGAGGCAAAAATTCATCTACTCACTCCCTCCAGAAGTGTCCAACTCTGTTTTTAATAACTTTACTGATGAGAGAATTGATTGTAATAATATTAGCTACTGTTATTGAGAGCTTATCCCAGTGCTAGGAATTTTGTTAAGTCTTTGATTAATGTTATTTAATCCTCATAACACACCTGGGGGGTGGAAATTACCATTTCCATTTTGCAGAAAAGGCTCAGCGGTTGTATAACCTGTTCAATGCATCCAGCAGGAGAGTGGTGGAATCAAGATTTGACATTATTGTCTAACTCCCAAACCATATTCCTGCCTGCATAAAATGCTGCCATCCCCAGTTCCTCATACTGAGCTGAATTCTGCGTTCCCATGTAAATGTCACCTATTTCCTCTAGGTCTAGCTTCTATAGCTGCATACAGCTCTGTTCTGTAACCCTAAATTCCTCTTTCCCATTGTCCTTCAAGTATTGAAATTCAGCCTTTCTGTTCCCTGAGGTCTCGCTTTTCTAGGTCCAGTGTGACCATTTTCTTAAGCTGTACATCATAGGACAACAGTTTCAGATGTAATACATCTAGTTTGTTAGTAAATTCCAGCTCTGATGTGCATATTTCAAAGTAGAGGGAGCCATCACTGCCCTGGTGCTCTACACCACTCTTGACTTAAGGGAGTCAAAAGTCACCTTCTCTTTTTAGATAGCAGACAACCACTGGTTTATGTGAATCTGCAATCAATTTAGGGCTCTTTTATTAATACTGTATTCCAGATTTCTGCTAGGGATGGATGTGAAACGCTCAAGCCTAAAACCTCTGCTTTAACAAGGTCTTTTTTGAAAGTCTTTTGGGATTAAATGGGTTTAGTTCTTTTCTCTTCCCTTAAGAATGGTGACATTTTAAGTTATTCAGACCCTCAGAGTTTCTTTTCTTTCTAAGGGTAATGGTAACTCAGTCATAATAATCTTGCTAAAGACAACATTTGAAGTGACACTGCTCATGCCCACAGGAAATGTGTCTGTCACATGAAGTTTCTAAAATCACAAGTAATGTGGGGAAGAGAGGAAGTGCAATGTTGCAAAAAAAGAAGGACTTGGAATGCTGCTGAACTGGATTCAATTCTGTCTGTTGTGTGTAACTTTGGACAAGCTGCTTGACTTCTCTTATCCTCAGTCTCCATGAAAATCTAAAACATGAAAATATTATTTAAGACCTATCTTGCAGCATTTCTGTAGGATTAACAGTAATGTGTAAAGAGAATGGTATATAGTTGGCACTCAGAAAACAATTGCCATTTTAGGTATAGTAGACAGCTGCTTCTGAGATGTGATTTAAGAAGTGGGGAAGTATAGAACTTTGAAAATATTTTCCTCTGCACTGTCTCAAATTCTTTGTTTCTTTTTCTTCCCCAATTTTAAATATTGTAGTAAATATACATATATATGTGTAGTAAAATTTACCACCTTAACCATTTTTTTTTTACCACCTTAACCATTTTTATGTGTACAGTTCAGTGGTATTAAATACATTCATAATGTTGTGCAACCATCACCACTCATCTCTAACTCTTTTCATTTTGTAAAACTGAAACTCTATACCTGTTAAACAATAACTCCCCATTCCTCCCTCCTGCCAGCCTGGCAACCACCGTCCTACTTTCTGTCTCTATGATTTTGACAACTCTAAGTATCTCATTTAAGTGGAATCATTTAGTATTTATTTTTTTGTGACTGGCTTATTTCACTTAGCAAAATGTTCTCAAGGTTCATAGGGACATATGTTGTAGCATGTGTCAAAATTTCCTTCTTTAGACTGAAGAATATCCCATTGTATGAATATATCACATTTTGCTTATCCGTTCATCCACTGTTGGACACTTGGGTTGCTTCCACATGTTAGCTATTGTAATGCTACTACCTATGAATGTGTGTGTACAAATATCTTTTCAAGAGGCCCCACTTTCAATTCTTTTGGTTACATATCCAAAAGTGGAATTGCTGGATCTTATGGTAATTCTAGTTTTAATTTTTTGAGGAACTGCCATACTGTTTTCCACAGTGGCTGTACCATTTTACATTCCTACCAACAGAGCACAAAGGTTTCAGTTTCTCCACATCCTCTCAACTCTTTTTTTTTTTTTTTAAATACTAGCCATTCTAATGGGTGTGAGAGTCTTTGTTTGATTTTGATTACTACTTGAAATTCTGTTGTTAAAGATTTATTCATTTGCGGTTAACACTCAATCTCTTTTAAAAGGCAAATATATACTTAAGAGCTGTTTCCCTTACCTTCCTTGGTTGGTCTGATTCTCAAATGACTTCCAGGTAGTAATGGACTATAATTAAAACATACACTTGTCAAATAATGCACCCATAGCCCTGACATTGATTGGTTTTCTCAAGAGAAGGGATCCCTACTTGGAGAGGTATTTATATCATTTGCTAACTTTTCTGCCATGATAAGGATTGGCTCCATTATCAAATGTTAGAAATTGTTGAAAACAAGCTTGAGATAGGACACCACTTGTTTGTGAAATCTATATTACATTCAAATTATAAATGAATTTATTTAAAAACATTTATTGAGTAATATTCCAGATGGATGATGCTAAAATATAAGCTCTAGGGGGTCAGGATATATTCCTTTTTGGCTCACTGCTTTATTCTTAATGCCTAAACAGTGCCTAGCCCATAGAAAGGGCTCAATAAATATTTGAATGAATAGATTCATTCTGCAGATATACTCTGGGGTTTTCCAAGTGTGGTCTACAGACTCTGAAAGTGCCTGTGATGGTTTGAGGGAGTCTGCATGGTCAAAATTTTCATAATAGTAAGACATTATTTGCACTTTTTCATGTGTTGACATTTTTACTGGTGGTAGAGAAGCAACAGTGGGTGAAACTGCTGGGACCTTTGCACGAATCAAGGCAGTGTGGCACCAACATACTAGAGCATTCTTTACTGGCACAACCATGCAAAAAAAAAAAGAATTAAAAGCCACTTTCACTTAAGGCTATCTTTCATGAAGCAGTACAAATTATTAACTTTATGAAATCTCTTTCCTAGAGTATATGACTTTTTAATGTACTATGTGATGAAATGGAAGATGTACATAAAGCCCTTCTGCTGCTTACTGAAGTAAATGGTTGTGCAATTGTTTGAGACGTGTGAGCTGAATTAGCTGCTCTTTTTCATGGGATGTTTTTATTTGAAAGAATGACAGAAAAGGGCCAACCTAGTGGCTCAGGTAGTTGGCGCTCTGTGCTCCTAACGCAGAAGGCTGCAGGTTCGATTCCCACATGGGCCAGTGGACTCTCAACCACAAGGTTGCCGGTTCAATTCCTTGACTCCCGCAAGGGATGGTGGGCAGCGCCCCCTGCAACTAGCAACTGGCAACTGGACCTGGAGCTGAGCTGCGCCCTCCACAACTAAGACTGAAAGGACAACAACTTGAAGCTGAACGGTACCCTTCACAACTAAGATTGAAAGTTCAATAACATGACTTGGAAAAAAGTCCTGGAAGTACACATTGTTTCCCAATAAAGTCCTGTTCCCCTTCCCCAATAAAATCTTTAAAAAAAAAAGAAATAGGATTTTTAAAATATTGAATAATATAATGCGTCAATATCTGGAAGATCTGCATAACTTAGTAAGCCAATATTTTTCAAATGGTTTCAGAGTCTGCATTGTAACTAACCTTTAAGAAACGACCGTTTGTTGAGTTTTGCTGGTATCCAAGAAAAGTATGCACAATTATCGCAGAAGGCTAAAAAATCTGTGTGAGACAGGATTTTCTTCATTTACTAGATCAAAATAAAATAGTACAACAGAGAATGGGGAAGCAAATAGGAGAATCCAGCTGTCTTCTATTAAGCCAGACATTAAAGAGATTTGCAAAATTGTAATACAATGACACTCAATTTTTTTTTGTTTTGTATTTCACAAAACATTATCTTAACATGTAATGATTATTATTGTTTTAGGTGAAGTAATAAATGTTTATTTCATTTCTCAATTTTAATTTCTAACTTGGTGAATATCCCACATAAACAAAAGTTCGTGGGATCTTTAATCATTTTTAAGAACGTAAAGGATTCTGAGACCAACAAGTTTGAGAAAAGCTGCTTTGAGGTATGTGCAATAATCACTTTACAGATGAAGAAACTTAAGACTTACAAAGATTTAGGACCAGTTTCAGGCCACAGAGTCAGTGTAGTGCTGGGGTTAGTACCTAGGTGATCTTAACTCCAGAGCTTGTATTTATAACCATAACTTTTCCCTTGATATTATCTTTGCTAACATCATCTTTAAACTGGCAGTTAAAAGACATTTCAACAACATGAAAAAAAAAACCCCTTCATCATATTCAACGGATTGTTCTTACGAAGGAGCGGCACCACCCATCTTTGGGCTCATTTCGGCGAGTGAAACGTGTGTTGCTGAACTGTCTCAGTCCGGTTTTCGCTCTGATAGTCTGTGGTTTTACGAACCTGAGTTGAAGTCCTCTTGATAACTCCCCTGGGGAACTGCAACCTATGGGGTGCAACTGAGGGCTCTCTCGGGACTTTACGAGGCTCCAGGAACGGGGGCGTTTTCTGCCCCGAGCCTCTTACACTCAAAACCGCGCTTTGCAGAATGAAAACCCCGGCGACAATCTCGTACCGCTCTGCTCTGGAGGGCCCTCTCAGACCTTTAAAGACGCCCCCTGGCCTCTGATTGGCTGGTCTGACAACGATGGGAGGGACGCGGCCCTGGATTGGACGTCATAGCCTTGGCCACCCCTCCCCGGCGTCCACCCACTGTCGCTAGGAGTAAGTGGTGCGGGGCCCCGACTGAAGCCAGGGTCTGAGCTGGGCCTAGCGCGCCGCCCCGCGAGCAAAATCGCCACTAAGAGCCGGGGTCTGCAGGGGCGGGGCGTCCTGGGCACCCGGGATTGGCGTGTAGGGAGCCGTCTCCCGTCGTGCACTGGGGCACCGGCCACTCACCCGGAAGGAGAAGCTGCGACTGGCTACATGGTAGGGTGCTGGCGGTGTCGCTGTGGAGAGTGGGTGCTGCTCTCAGGTGAAGGAGCGTGGGCGGGGCCGCAGGGACTGGGTGCTGCTTTGAGGTGAGGGCCACGGACTTTAGCGTCATTAGTCGCGCTTGGGGTGAGCACTTCGCTTGACATCCTAAGGGCTGTCTCACCTCCCGGGATAAAGGCAGGTACTTGCTCGGCATCCAAGGGAGGAAATGTGGCTTTTCCATTTCTTTTTAAAGGAATAAAAAGCATCTTTCCTTCCCACTCCCCAAGATTAATAGACAAAGGAAAAGAAGGACCGTTGTGGCCCTTTGCTTCCATTCGTTAAGAATGGAAGGAGAGTGGCTGTAGTAAAAGAGTTGGGGGACATTTACTCAAACGGCCGGGACCAGGAGTAAATGGCAAGCATTTTACGGGAGGCTCTTGCGTTAGATTGTGGTCACCTTTGCGACTTACCTTCCAAGTGGAAGGATTGGCAAGTTACAGAGGGACAAAAGGATGGAGCAGAGATGCTTGGTTGAGAACATACAGAGCTTCGTCAGCGGGGGGAGCTTCCTGTACCACCTGTGGGTGTTTAAGAAGGAGAGATTTTTGAGTTGCCATCTGGCGCCAAGAGCTCAACGATGACTAAGAAGGGATAGGAGTCTTGGTGGCTCCATGTACTTTTATCACCTGATTTGTTTTTTAATTAAAGTTTATTGGCGTGAAAATTGTTAGTAAAGTTACATAATTTCAGGTGTACAATTCTGTATTACATCAACTATAAATCCCATTGTGTGTTCACCACCCAGAGTCAGTTCTCTTTCCATCACCATGTATTGGATCCCCTTTACCCTCATCTACCATCCTCCTCCCTCCTTACCCTCTGGTAACCACTAAACTATTGTCTGTGTCTATGAGTTTTTGTTTCTTCATTTGTTTGTCATGTTCTTTTGTTGTTTTCAGTTTTATGTACTACATATCAGTGAAATCATATGGTTCTCTGATTTGTTTTTTAACCTGTCTCTTGAAGTAGTGTTTAAATGGGAGCGAAAATGATGGAGCTAAAGCCTTGAATTGTTACGAGATTGGAAAGCTTTACAAGGAACCTACTTTGTAAACAGCAAACAACTGGGTTCTCCTTGGAGATGTTGGTGGAGAAAGTAAACTTCAGATGTGACTGAAAGGGCCAAGAAATGGAGTTAGCTCTGAGTTGCACAAGTAGCTGAGAGGATCACTGACGATTTAGATGATAAACAGTTCCATCTCTCAGATCCGAAAGTTTAGAACTTCCTCCTTCCCCTCCAGAGAACTGAACTTCATTTCCTTCTGAGGAGTGGCATCTACAGAGAGGAAGCTAACAGCGATTAGTACATAGTTGCTAGAAATTATTACTTGGAGTCTAGGTTTTTTTAAAATTTGTTTCAGTGTTTTTAAGGAAAGTTACAACGGAAACTTTCTTAGTGCCCTTTAAATTTACATTTAAGTATACAGCATCTTGGGAGCTCCTAGGATTTTTTTTAAAGCCAATTTACAGCTATTTATTTCTAAGTGGTATTAGCCCCAAAGGAAAGGAGAGGAACTTGCACGTGGAAGTGGTGCAGAGCCCTAGGCAAACTCTTCTTGAGCCCAGGAGAGTGATGACCATTTAGTTACTAAATTATAGTCCTGAATTTGACAAACCTTTCAAGGCACAGGAGACAGGTGAGCTCCACGGAGTTTGTGGATGACTGTGATTTCCTGGGCATCATCTTTCCTGTCGTTACTTTTGTGAAATACTTCAGAATCGAACTCTGCTTATGTGCTGGCAATTTACCAAATGCCTGAAAAGAGAAGAGAAATTTTTTTTTTTTTTTTAAATCTGAGGAGGGTCATTGTTCACAGTGAGTCACCCTGCTCGTTTTGGCCACAGCCCTTTGACTGCTTACATCTCGGGTTTTATATGTGGGTTGTTAGGGCATTGGAATTTCCTACCTTTCCGTTCAGGACCCCTTTGCAGTGGTGACTGCATCAGATGAAAAATCAGATTGTCAGCAAGAATGCTATTTAAAATGATATTGAAATCATAAAACTTTCGGTTTGCTCAACGATGTAGCCCAATTTTGTCATATACCATGCAGCTTTGTCTCTGAGTGCAGTGTGGAGAGACCTTCTGGTATACTGGAAAGAATTGGAAAAGCTGTTTGCTCTGCTAATTTTGTGGTGTAAATGAGTTCCCATTCTCTTGAAATGTTAGCCTTGTGTTAGCTAAACATAATATAGAAGAAAACTCATTACACACTCGTCTAATGGTAAGGCAGAACTAATAAGGGAATGTGTTTAAAATTAATTGTGGGACTATAAGAATGAGTGGGTGTGAATGGGCATGGGGGAGGAGAGGGAGATCTTAGAGATAGTCTTGTTTTCCCAGGAGCCAGCCCGGATCATTTGTTGGCAGTACATATTGGCTGAAGTCAGTTTTCATTTCAAGGTAAATTGGAAAGGGAAATTAAACCTTATTGTTCCGCTCTTAAGAGAGGAGAAGTGGGTGGAGGTGGCAGCCAGGTTGGATGCTTTTGGAGTGGTTCTAGGAGTAACAAGATTAGTGCTGTATTTTAACAGAAGGTGACATCATGGGCCCCTTTGGACTTGAGTAACCCCAGTGCTGCCACCTTCATTGTCCCCTCGTCAGAGTGGGCGATGTGGCTGCACATGTAAACTGCCACATTGGGGGAAATCAGCGGCTTAGGCTTTAATGAATCTTTACAAAGGAGCGGAAAACATCCTGAGTCGACCTGTGCAGCTGTGGGGTGCTTGGGCAGAAGTACCAACCGGATGGCATGTCCAGTGAGGAAATGATTAGAACCATTGACTTAGGTCTCAGAGAACAGATTACATATGGGAAGGAGAATGGGTTAGATAAGGGAAGGTTGAAACTGGGCAACCCACTCAGGTGTTCCCTGCACTCTCCAGCTCTGTGATTTACCTATGGGGAGGTGACTATGGTTAGCAAGACAGAGAGAGACTTAGGGGCATTGGTGTTTTGGAGAGCTTGGCTGTCTCTAAATAGCCGGGAGGGGGCGATGTTAGGATCACTTGCAAAGCTGTGCTGTGTGTGCCCCGTGCCCACAAGACACTTATGCCTGCAGTCCAGGCATAAAGGTTTTATAACCGAATCTGCCTGTTCTGGCTGCCTGAGGAGAACATTGCACAGATCCAAACATGATTGGATAGAGGTAGCTTAGTTAAGGGTCTTGGCCGTGGTCTGAGAAGGGAGGCAAACTCCCCAGGGTTTGTAGCTTGTCACTGAAGTAATGGGGGTGGGGTGAGGTGGATTTTTTGGCTTCATCTTAAGTTTTACACAAGAACAAAAAAAGTTACCTGGGTTTCCCCAGAGGGGGTCGATAAAATTTTTTAAGGGTTTTGCCCTGGTAGAGAGTGATAAGAATAGAAACATACTAACCATGATTGTTTCCTTGTCATTTGTCCCTTATCAGATGTTTTCTTCCAGTGGGCTTTTGGTGTAGGATGTTGGAGAACCAAGAGCAGGAGGTAAGCGTGTGGTCTCCACTCAACAGGTGGGTATAAGTTTGAGGGGTTTTGGGAGAAGATGCAAATCGTTGCTTGGTGGTGTTCTTCTGACAGTAAAAGTTGTCAGTTCTGATGAGCTCAAAGTAAAGCCAGGAGAAGGAAATCGGTAGTAAAGACATTACTGGGAAATGAGGTTCCATTTTGATGTTTCCATTCCTTAGAATGTACTAGACTGTAAGCTTCATGAGGGCAAGGAATTTTGGTCTCTTGTTCACATTCTACCCCCAGTGCTGACACATAGTGCCTGACACATAGTGGGTCAATAAATATTTGTTGAATTGAATGAATAAATGAAAAAAATGAATGCAAGTGGGTGCGTCTGGTTTGGAAAAATGTGGCAACCTGTGCTGTCAAAGCTGCCTTACAGTGTAGCTGAGCTAAAGCTGAAGGGGTGTTTCTTATTTCTAGGAAGTGATCACTGTGCGTGTTCAGGACCCCCGCGTGCAGAATGAGGGCTCCTGGAATTCTTATGTGGATTATAAGATATTCCTCCATGTAAGTGCATCAGATTTCTGTATTGGGATCAACACTTCCCAGGGCTGAGGGATTGTACTGAGTAGAACCTGTTTGTGGATGTTTTTGACAGGCCAGAGATAGAAGAAAAGGGAGGTGGAGAGGAGAGAGAGCTTGGGGGATGCCTGAGAGTTGTATGCAGGTGCCTGGTGGCACCTTACTCTAGTTGGAGCCTCTGATCAGGACTGTGACCTGGTGGCTTAGATCCTCAGTGAGAGGGATGATGGGGAGTTCACGCGGACTAGGTCTTTTCCTACTAAACCTTTTTCACGTACTTCCTCCTGTAGACCAACAGCAAGGCCTTTACTGCGAAGACATCCTGTGTACGTCGCCGCTACCGTGAGTTCGTGTGGCTGAGAAAGCAGCTACAAAGAAACGCTGGTTTAGTGTGAGTCTGCTCTTGCTTCCTTTTTAGGTTTGAGACAGGCTTTTTAGATGCTTGCTTGGGAAACTGGAGTTTACAATGGAGAAAACTTGGCAGCATGCCAGGCACTAAGGAAATTGAGAAATGTGTTCTTAAATTATGTTTTCAAATCAGTGAAAAAGTAAAGACAGTTTTTATTTCTAGTGTTTTGACCTAACGATGCCTTAGAAAGATCAAAAATATTTTTTATATGCATATTAGTCTAGGGCTCGACAAATGTACTTCCAGCATTTTAAGTATGTTTATCACTGGTTATCAGAAACTTTTTAGCATTTGGACTTCTTTGACAGGTGGTAATCCTGTCCGTTTGACATGTAAAACTAGTGATTTTTTTTCTTTTTTCGAGCAGAGACCTTTTTCCAGAGACACAACAGACTGAGAGCCTTAGGAAAAAAGTATTGTTCACTTACCTACACCTCCCCCATAGAAGTCCTAAAACTGGAGACAATTTAGAACAGTGATTCCAACGCAGGATGGCCACTGAATGCTCTGGTGATAGATGGCTTGCTGATGACTTAGCCAGTTAGTTACCATGTGGGACTGATGAGGTTATGGGTCAGGCCCTCATAAGCCAGTTGGAACTTTTCTTGATGGGTTGTACATCCTCTAGCCTGGCCATTGTTTTTTAAAAGTACGTGCTGCACTTCATAAGAGAGGCTAAAGAGTGTTAGAGAGTTTGTGGGTGACTTGCTTCCACTTAGCTACTTTTAGAAAATTCCAAGTGTGTGACTTTCTTGGACTGGCATAGGTAGTCTTAATTTACACACAAGGACACAGCATTCTCCATGTCTCTATGTCCAAGTTTCTTCCTGTTTAAAATAACAGTTGATGGTGGGAATGGGCTTTGTAAACAATTTAGCATAGCAGCATGAAGTTTTGAAGTCATAGATTTGGTTCATATACTAGCTCTGCTGGTTCCTAGCTGTGTGGCACTGGGAAATTTACTCAACTTCTCTGATTTTATTTCCTTGCTACTAAAATGGGGACACTAATATCTTTCTCATGGGGTTTGGGGGGAGGATTAATGAAATAAGGTTTGTAAAATACTTATCATAGTGCCTGACACATGGCATATAATTAGTATTAACCCCCCACTCCTACCACCTTATTAAAAGCTATTTGTGTTTTGTGGCTCATTTTAGGGGATTTCCTTGATGGGGGGGTCTGAAATGACTGTCTTGGATTTTACTATCTTGAGTGTTACATTGTTACATTATGTGACCCCACAGGCCTGTACCTGAACTTCCTGGAAAGTCAACCTTCTTTGGCAGCTCAGATGAGTTCATTGAGAAGCGACGACAAGGTTTGCAGCACTTCCTCGAAAAGTGAGTGGATATGGCAGGCTAGCACTTGCCTCCTGGGGTGGGGCAGGGAGGGGGGAAGGTTCCATTCATGGTGGCCCATTGAATATACAGGTGCGTTTGGGGTGTACACCTTTCTTGTACCCTCATGCTCACCAAAGCCAGAGCCCTGGGGAGGATGGGGCTGCGGAAAGCAAATCCTTAGGGTGATGCTTTGTGTTTGCCCCCGCTGTGTTTGTCCCAGGGTCCTGCAAAGTGTTGTCCTCCTGTCAGACAGCCAGTTACACCTCTTCCTGCAAAGCCAGCTCTCAGTGCCTGAGATAGAAGCCTGTGTCCAGGGCCGAAGCTCTATGACTGTTTCTGATGCCATTCTTCGCTATGCTATGTCAAACTGTGGCTGGGTCCAGGAAGAGAGGCAGGGCTCTTCTCGTTTGGCTAAAGGAGACCAGCCTAAGAGGTAACTGAAGCTCTTTTTTTTTTTTTTGAGACACCAGGGGCTAGGATTACTGTAATCTGGGCCAATGAGGTATCCATTTGATAGGGAAAGTCAAGTCACAGTGTTGGTAGCCTTTCAGAAGAGGCCACGTTCCCCCTGTGTGTGGTTCTCTCATCCCATGCACAAAGGCCTGAGGGTTTGTGTTAATCCATTCCTGGGTAGCAGGCTTTCCTATTAAAACCTGGGGAGAAAGAAGAGAAGGCTTTCTTATTTGGTCTGTTCCTTTCCCCCCGCCCCTTTTAAATAACTTTATTGAGATATAATTCACATCCCCTAAAATTCACCCTTTTAGTGTACAATTCAGTAGCTTTTAGTTTATTCACAAAGTTGTGCAACCATTAATCACCACAGTGAATTATTTAGAACGTTTTCATCACCCCAAAAGAAACCTTATACCCACTACCATGACTCCTCATTTTCCCCAACCCCTAACCCCTGGCAACCACTGATGGACTTTCTGTGTCTGTGGATTTGCCAATTCGGGACATTGACATTTCACACAAAAACAGCCATAAGATATGTGGTCTTCTGTGACTGGCATCTTTCACTTAGCACGTTTTCAAGGTTCATCGTGTTATAGTGTGTATCAGTACTTCATTCCTTTTTATGGCTGAATAACAGTCCATTTGTATAGATAATGCCACCTTTTTTGTTTGTCTGTTCATTTGTGTTTATCCATTCATTTTGTTTATTCCTTCTTTTCCCTTTCCCACTCTTCCAGTTGCTGCTTTCTTCCAAGATCAGGCAGGAGGAGCTCTCCTTCACCTCCTCCCGAGGAGGAACAGGACCGATTCGAGGTGTGGGCTCCTGTTGTTGACTCTGAGGCTCCTTTGGAAAGCCCCCCTCTTCCACCCCCTACCTCAGCATCATGCTGTGATTTTGCCAGACCTGATGAGGGAGCCTTTGCTCCTCAGCCTGTGAGGAGGTCGGTGGGAGGGGACCATGCTGTGCCTTTGGATCCTGGTCATTTAGAAACAGTTTTGGAAAAATGAGCTTTGGTCTGAGTTCTGGGTCCTGCTCTGAGCCCAGGGGAGAAGATGCAGGCAAGGAGACTAACCTGGGCACAGGGCAGGTGTTGGGGACGTTGGGCTGCTAAGTATCTTACAGTTGCCTCTGCTCGGGTTGGTTGCACAGAGGTCAGTCATGACAACTCCTCAAGCTTCCTCCATAGGAATAAACACTGCAGATGTTTGTACGTTAAGCGTCAGGACCAGGGGCTGTTGGTTTTGAACAGAATCCCATATTTACTCTCTTGGGAGCTGAGTTTCTTTAACTGTTTGTTAATGGGCCTGGGAGCACTGCCTTAGGTGACTGGTTTTGGGGACCTGTAAGTGGCAAATTTTAAGCTGCCATATTGAATATTGTCCCAAGAAAAATGCTTGTGTCATTGTATTCTCACTGGCTGTGTCATTGTATTCTCACTGGCTCTGTTTTTGCTGCAGGCCACAGAGCACTTTGTTTCTGAGAGGCTGGCCTCTTGCCTACCTCCTTGCATGGACAGGGTGGTGAATATTCTCCCACTTCCTTGCGTTTCCTCCACTAATACCACTGAATGCGACAGTGCTGTGACTCCTGTCACTGGGGTTCTCTGCATATCCCAGGACCTCAGCCTGGCCATGTGGGGCCTGAGACCCACAAAATAGCTCATGGCCATCCATGAAAGAGAAGTGGTTGTTCACAGGCAGAGGAAAGGCAATAGCTCAGCGAGCTTTGTTTTGGTAAAGGCTATCCCAGGCTGTCACTGTCTCTTCTGGTTACAAAGCAGAGACGTGACCATCTTTTCTGCAGGGTAGCATGGGCTCCTTTCTTTTTTGAATCCTTTTCTTCTCCCTTAGTAAGCGCTCCCTGCCCCCAGGGCTTCAGCTGCCACCTGTCCCTCTGCGGTGTTGCCGAGAGGCCGTATGTTCAGTCCAATGGGGCGCAAGGGCTTTGTTTCTGCCTGGAGAGAGGGCTCTAGGGATGGAGATGAGGAACAACATGCCTCCCTTCAGACAATGAGGCATTCTGCCCTCCTGCTGCCATAATTCCTCTCCACTGAGAGCTGGAGCTGGTAGGAGAGGAGTGCTGCTGGCATTCTGCATTGCTCTGCACATAGATTCGTGTGTACTTCTTGCCCACTCTCCCTTCTCTGGCCATCCCAGCCTGTCCTGTGGGCTCTTTTACTACCAGCCTATGCTGTGGGACTGTCATGGCATTTAGTTCGGAGTTGAGGGGCTTTGGCCTGAAATAAAATTCAACTATTTAAGACTCTTGTTGCAATTTGTGTCTAACAAGCTGTAGCAGAGAAGGAGGGAGTGAGGGCTGGCAGTGGTTACTTTCATAAATCATGAATTTATCAGCGTGGAAATAATGGTTCAGAACTGTGTACTGCAGCTCTCCTGCATTGTGTGTGCAGTTCAAGTTCACCACTGGAGGAAGGATTGTCTTCCAAAGAGCCAGGATCCAGCTCTTCTCACAGTTATGGGCATGAACCTTGTTAGGTATAATTTACCTGATGCTGCTTCCGTCCTCGCAGCCTGTCTGAGGTGCCAGGTGCTGAAAGAGAAATAAAGTTTGTCAACAGGCAGATGCAAAGCCCTGGCTGGGACTCATCCCTCTTTCCCACCCGCCTCCCCTGAGTCTCTCCTTTATATGATGCAGCAGAGCAAGGCGAGGATAGAAAACC